>NC_086444.1:569937508-570550508 GCF_028390025.1 Pseudophryne corroboree
CGCTCCGCTGCAAAACTCTGCACAATGGCATGCAGGGATCACGGATCCCTGCCTACCGCTAATACTATCACCTCCGCCGCGTCCCGCCGCCACCGCCGCCCGCACCTCCGCTGCATCCCGCTGCCGACGCCCGCACCCCTGCCACGCCCACACAGTGATGACAGCGGATACAGTGACGGATCCGCTGGCCAATCACTGTGGCCTCACTGACAGGGGTGTTCCCTCATGGGTTGAAAGCACGTCCCTGTATGAAAGCAGCACTTCTAATGGTGCCGCTTTCCAATTTATTTTCAATGGGCTTTTACTGCCCATGGCTTGCCCGCGCCGGCCCCCGCCCCCAGATCCGACCCCTTTCCCATTGACAACGGGAGGCCCCACGATCCGTGCCTCCCAACCCCATTTACACAGTGATAATGATTAGATTAATATAAAGGAGATACTTATGACACAGACAGAATATGTGTCATAAGTATCTTCTTTGTATTATTTTAATAATTAATGACAGGGGAGGCACTGCCTCCCCTGACTGCACGTCCCTGATTCACACTCAAGCATGCACTAATGACAAATGCCAGTTTAGGTATAGCCCTTTCAACTTCATTAAAATCTTCACAGTAAAAATGATGAACTTCACTGCTACTGTTTTTGTTCAGAATATTACTTGATGTTACTCAGATATCCACGTACAAAATCCCCTTTCAATTTAATTCTCAAAGTTATCCGGGCAATACCTGGTACTACAGCTAGTTATATACAAAAAAGAAAGTATTTAGGTAAGATATGAAATTTTGCAATTCTATTTTGTTTCCAGTCCAAATAAATGTATGTGTATATAACTCATTGTCGTTTCTATAATGGGTGCATTGTGTGCGGTGCACACGGGCCCCTGGGTCCAGGGGGGCACACACTGCACCCAAACATTATACTTACCCCTCCGGAGTCCCATGACGGTGTCACTGCTGTGCAGGCACAAATCACTCAGAATATGGCCGCCGCAGCCATTTCTGAGTGATTTGCGCATGCACACTGAAGGTGTCCCCGGGAGCAAGGCGTGGCCGCCATGCCATTATGCCAGAGTCTACTGCTGCCGGAGAGGAGGGGGCCCACGATGGAGGTTGCACGCGGGTCCCCTCCTCTCTTAAAACGCCCCTGATATAACTTGTGGTTATCAGACCAAAAAATGATCCCAGTACCCCACTAATACATTTTTAAAGACATGCTGCTACTTATTGCAAGTGAAAAATCCTGATACTTAAAGTCTACTCTGATATTTAAACTCTAAGTATGATCCAAAATATCCAAAATATCTAATACATAAAAAAATTCTAAGTATAGCCCATTGTCTCCCTCCAGCTAGTTTAGAACAAGAAGACTATAATCTAATAATTTATATAATACCAGCATTTGAAAACAGAATAATGGAATGCCAAACGAGGTTATTGGGAGATGTAGTTATGTGACCGGTGGCAAGGAGACCGGCGGTCACAATACCAACCCATACATCCCGCCCACTTGAAAACCCAACAGTCAGCATGTCGACTAGCAGGGACAATTGCCCCTCGTGGGTGTCCAAGACACCCATAGAGTGGCAATAGAATCTATGGTGAGCGCACCCCCAAACCCCCCCCCCAGCCAGGATTCTGCGGCCAGGACGCCGGTATCACAACCCCAACCCAACCTTGGAGGTGTAGTCTATAGTTAAATATTATGAATAGGGCACAGGATCAGGTTCCAGACTGTGCCCTTGAATTGTACATTATGCATACACTGCACAGGAATATGGTGTATTTTCCACAGTGCGTTGCTGTTATAAATCTGGTATATTATCATTCATGCACTAGCAGTATTTATTATCTATATTAATCAAGGGGTCCAGACCATTTCCGTGTCGACCCTGACGATCTTTTGACCAGGGGTTAAAGTGAGCCGGATTCGGGGCGGAACTGCGTTCCGTCAGTTCCACTTGGAGACGGAATGCACTTCCGCCTCCTGCAGCTCACCTAACCCGATGTGTGCCCGGCGCCGCAGGGTGATGCTGGGCGCCCGCTGAGATTATATTACCAGCAGGCGCCCGGCTCTCTCTCCACAGCGGAAGCCGGCGGCAGGAGCTCACTATTGAGCTCCGGTTTCCGACTTCCGGCTCCCAGCTGGCAGTGTGCGCTATGGGAGAGACGCCATGACGTCGATTCCATAGTGCTGAGGAGCGGGTGCCAGAAGGACTGCAGCGGCCGTACGCTGCAGATGGCTTGTGAGCCACACCCAACTAGGCCTTTTATAGCCTTAACTGAAAGCTGCCATGATAGCACTAGGCAAAATATTTAGATTCATAACAGAAATGAAATATGCCCACGCTTCGATTTACCCATATTATACATAGTACCAGCTGCGTGGCAATATTAATTCCATATATGTATATAAAACAGAAAGACATTTGCCATCAGCACTAACAATAATATACTGCAAATCTGTGTGTAAGTAGCAAACAAAATAGAGGGGGTTTTGTAATATTTTGATCAAAAGATTCAAGCTTGCAGCCCATGTCAAAGGAGCCCAATTTTCTGCAAGTCCCTACACTAGCAGCAAGTATGCTCGCACACAATTACATTGCAATTAAATGTACTGACTGGAATCAGAATGATATCGCGGCTGTCGGGTTCCCTGCGGTGAGCACTTACATTGCAGTTAAATGTACTGACCGGAATCGGTATGATATTCCGGCTGCCGGAATACCGGCGGCAAGCGTGACGTGTCCCCTCGATGGCTCGCTGTGATCGCCGTGCTTCAGGCCCGGTGGTGACCTTTGATCACCACACTAATCTATTCCCGCACGGGCGGTGGTGTGGAACACCACCCAAGTGGGGGATCCAGGCGGTGGTCGGGATTCTGAGCACCGGCATTTCACCGGGTGTCGGGAACTGGCATCGGTATCCTGACCGCCGGAATCCCGACTGCTGGCAATGTGATTGCCTCCCCACTGCCTTTCCAAATACAGAAGGGGACATCAAGTCAGCCCAGCCAACCCTGTATAAATGTTTCCCTCTGTATCTGGGAAAGCAGTACATTTAACTGAAATATAATGGTGTGATGAGCATATACTGTATGCTTGTTCCAGGTTTATTCAAAGAATAAAAATCTCTGAAATTAAAGTTACAATTGCAGTGCTGAATGGCAAAGCAAAAGTAGAACTCAAAAATTGTATAATTTTTCAAAAAGATCTGATTGGTGCAAAATCTCACCAAAATTTTGCTGAACTCTTCAAGGCAACCTTAAACTCTCTGCTCTGATACATATGCTGGGATAGTGGTATGGGGACTAGCTGCTGTGATAAGTCAGCTCAGTGCGGCTGCTGTCTGCACACGTTATGTTCTCCCATTAGATCATTATTTCATTAAATATAATTGCTTTTATCTCATTGTGGTGTCGGTTCAGGGTGTGTTTGTTAATGTTTACATGTACGTTGCAAATACATGTGATTAGGGTGTATATGTTATACGAGATTGTGATGCGGGCTGCTTAGTATTTTTCTTGTGTCTCCAGGGCAGGGTTAGTTGGATTGGCTCAGTGTCACACACAGATGTGACTCTTTACCCTGCAAACTTACACCGTGACGGCTGAGGAGGAGGAAAGGAAAAGTATAAAAAAGAAAAAAAAATAGAAAGGCACATTCTTCCAAATCCACATTCATGCACAGAGACAGGAGCTGAGAAGCCACGAACAGCATAACTAGTCTAGGGCAAAACTTTATCTGAGGTAGCCAAGTCTTGAACGCTGAGCATTTCTTTCTTTGTACTGTCAGTAATCCACAGTTTATTTCCCTCCCACTGCCTTGTTCTTGGAGCAGTGTCTGAACTAGCTGTGCTGATAAGGAAGACACCCATAGCAGAAAGGGCAGTCTAAGCAAAGACTTTTCACTACTGTCCCTATGTGTCACCTCCCCCCCCCCCCCCCCCCCCAATTCATAACTAAGCAATCTTGACCAATCTTAATATTTGGAAGGGTAGAAAAGCATACTGAGGAACTCCACTGCTGAATCGTAAAATAAGATAATGCGTGTCTTTTACACAGCATAAACTGTTCCAGCAAAAGGAAGGGACAGAAATGTGACTAGAGCTGATCTGCTTCAGATCCTTTTTAAGTCACACTAGGTAGAGTAAATATACAAGCAGAGGGGATTACTGTGCTTCCCTCCCATCCTTTACTTCATACTCCCCTCTCTCTCCCTCTTTCTCTCTCTCTCCCTCTGCCCTGATGCAGTTGGATGTCTTCAACTTTTCCTCAACTTTTTTTTTTTTGGCAGAAGTAAATCCTGCCTCCTTCACCGATATATTTGGCTTTAAAATAGCTGCTGAATGAACAAAATAATGAACAAAATACCTGAAGATAAGTGACAAGTCTGCCCAGGAAGAAAAAGAGGATCTGAGAGTTTACTGACAGGAGAAAAGTTGGGATAGACACTGACAAACTCTTCCTGCCCCAGTTACTGAGAAGAAACCAAACACAGGAGTTTTGTGAAAGTCAGAAGAAGCATGCAGTCATGGTAAGCAACTGCCTCACGTTAACATGGGGAATGCATTATTGATTTGCCTCACTGTCTGCACTATATACACATGTATTGTGCGTACAATTCCTGCATGGGCATTTTCTGGGAATATTCATATAGTTAATGAATGCACTTTTTTCTATATATCACTAATGGTATCTGCATTGGATACAGGATGCAATCACATGGGTAAATTCAAATATATCATTGGTATGCATTTATTTATTGTGAGCGTTGTAGTGTTTATATCATATATACAGTAGTACGTAAGAGGTGGCTGATAATAATGATGCTGCCTGCGGCACTATACAAATACAGTATGTACAGGCAGCTTTGAAACTCATGAAAGAATTGCTCGTAACTTTTTTTGCTACTTCAGGAAAGACTGTAGGATGTGAAATACACACATATCACAATCTATACTTTTTATACCAGAAAACGATGTACTTACATGAATGTGATACATATAAACGTTAAAATTGTTTCCGCTTACATCTGAGAAATAATTGTAAACATATGGCTCAATATTTTCCATACATTTGCTGGTCAATTGCAACGATATGCTCCAGCCTCACTTTCCTGCTCCTAAAGTTTCATACACAAGCCGGCAAGTGGCAGCACATTTTAGGAAGTGAAGTTAACCGTCTCTGGCAGGGCTGGCTTATTTAGGTGTTTATGTATCAATTGCATTTGAGGAAATCACCACCCTACTGCCCCAGTGATTATCACAGACAACGTTAAGGCAGATTTTGGTGCCCTGTTTACCAGATCATCCCCCTTTCCTTGCTTCTGCATGTAGAATGCAGCAAGGAGCTGAGATGGAGGATGGGTGCTCCTCTCACCTCTTCTAAGTGGCAAAGGCCAGATATAAAGGCTCAGATTTTTTTTGTGTGTGTGCCTCTCTGCACTCCTTAATGTGACATGCCTTGTTCCATTGATCAAAGGCTCCGGTGGAGGGTGGGAGATAGGCCTGTCAAAAATGGTAGCAACAGAACATAGAAAGAGAGAAAGATCTGTGACACAGCCCAAACACAGTGGTGGCAGCGATGCTGACAGAAATTAAAGTGGTTCTGAAAGCAGCATGAGATTTATGACCACTTGCATTTAACCCCACAATTAAGCTGTTGTAAAACTTGATGGACAATAGGCATCATAGAATAATCTGCTCCAGTGGGACAAAATGACAGGAAAATGTATGGTAGAAAGTTTCAAATAATTCCTACCGAAAAGAAAAAGGGAGTCTTAGCAATATTTACTTTAAATCTGTAGTACTGTATGTAGAAAGACGTTGTACTTTTCTAAACTGTACTGTACTTTTATAGACTCGGAAAGGCATAAATGTATTTAAGAGAATGCCACTGAGTAGGTCACATGTACAAATTTTCACCTTTTTTTTTTTCTTATGCATGATTAATGTTGAAAAATGTTATATGTGTATTTTTACTTCAAGGATGTTTAGCTTTTGTTTGTTTTATACTACGCTACTTAGGTTATGTTTGTACTGTAATGAGCTATTTTGTGTTTTAGTATACTAAAAAATGAAATAAAGAAATTTAGATTTCAATTCTAAGCTTCTGAACATGGATACTTAATCTATATACCGTAACCATATGAAACAGGAGGAAGTCCAGTGCACTCTTTTAGTACAGCTCCAAAGTGAGACCTACAGCATTCCTAAATAACTGCCTGTAAATGCTACAGGTTTTACACATATCTGTGTCACAAAGAACATAAACTCTGTCACACGTTCTGTTAGAAGCTTTGTAGCTACAGCGCTTGGTAGTGTTTTTCAAAGTTTACATAGCTCAAAAAGTCAATGCCAGGGCCCATTCTTTATTTAGTTAAGGAATGTTATATCAGAGGTGGATGTTTAATTTAACTAGAAAACATTAGTTATGTTAGCAGTTATGTCCACTGCAAGGAAAAAGCTGAAGAATAATGAAACAGTGTTATAGACAGAAAACGTGTGTGTGTGTGCGCGTGTGTGCGTGTATGTTGGGCATGTATGGATGCAAATACATTTTAGATGAAAATTAGGATTAAATGTGAAATTGTAAATACAGTTTTTGATTTTGCTAGCTTTATTGTAAATACCATGAAAATTAGCAAATACCATGAAAAGAAGCAACACTTTAAAAAAAAAAAAACCTGCTGCACTTTAAAAAAAAAAATTTGTAAACGCTTTTAAAATTATTTTTCCGACCTATGTAGCTCATATATCAAAATATAACAATTCCTGTAAAAAAATAAATACATTTTAATATACATTGAGACTTATCTGCCCAGGAAGGAAAAGTATTCTTCATATTGAACTGGTTCATCATAGCTTACATATATTTTATTTATTATTATTACCAGTTTTTTATATAGCGCACACATATTCCGCAGCGCTGTACAGAGAATATTTGGCGTTTCACATCAGTCTCTGCCCCAGTGGAGCTTACAATCTATATTCCCTAGCACCTTTTTACGCACACACATTCACACTAGGGTTAATTTTGTCAGAAGCCAATTAACCTACAATTATATTTTTGTATTGGGGAAACCGAAGCACCCGGAGGAAACCCATGCAAGTACAGGGAGAATATACAAACTCCACACAGTTAGGGCCATGGTGGGAATGGAACCCATGTCCTCAGTGCTGTGGGGCAGTAATGCTAACCATTACACCATCCGTACTGAATATGTATTCTAGCGCTGTTGCCTTATTTACAATTGGCCTCTGCAAATTTGGGATTAAAATGCAATAATGTAAAAAAAAAACTATAACTGTAGAAATGAAACAGAAAATATTTGAGTTTGATTTAATTTACATAGTTTTAATAACTTTTAGATACCGCAGATATTTTATTAAAAAAAAAATGAAAAAAAAAATTCTGCTGTTGTCAAGGTTTTAAAATATAGTGCTGCATTTTAACTATTATAGCCTGTTTTAGTGTGTTAGATCACTGTGTCTGTGCTTTACATAACATTGTGTCCTAATCCTGTGTGCTGTCAGAGATATTTCTTGGTTGTGCAATTGCTGTAGTGAAGAACGCCAATTTGCATTCCAGGAGTGTCATTTGATTACTTTTATCTGCTCTGCTCCAAGTCCATCCCGGACCTCTCATTTCATCTTGCTATGTCACAAGCCAATACTGTGTCCTCTTTTTAAGAAAAAAAAAAACCTGGTTAAGACAAGAAAGAAAAAGTACTTTCATGTTTCTGCCTTGGTCCCTCTGTAACTTGTCAGCAGCAGGGTACAATGCTCTAGAGCCTGGAACACTTGAACAGAGGAGAGTTATGCAGTTCAATAAGGCTATGGATAGGTACAATGTAGCATCCCCAGACAGACTAGTTAATGAAGAACAGGTCTGCAGAGTTCTCCGCTCCGTGACCTGGTGATGTCCCTATAGTTTTCTTATTTGATCTTTCCTAGTGAATGATCTTTTTTTTTTTTTCACCTTGATTTTTTATTATTTTTATTAACCTTCCAAGTTAGTCCTCAAGAGACAGAGTGACCAGAGAAAGCTGGTATGCATTATGAAGGAAAGAATGTTGACATAAAGTATGAAATGTATACATATGCTTATGTTACCTGGATATTGAAGTATTAGCAATCTAGCAAGTGGTCTGGAAGAACACTATAGTAAGGGTTAAGCACACATTATATATGTCAGTGAAGGTGAGGTTTGCACACACTTGTACAGTCACTGTTTTGTCAACAATGAAGCTTTTGTGGGGGTGAGGTGACGTGCTAAGTACCAGCTGCATGCTGTATCTTGTACTGTACGATGGTAACTTATCTTAAAGTTACTCAGTAAGGATTAAGCAATAAATACATAGAATTTTCAAAGATGCTAAAAATCTATTTATTCTCTATCACAGTCAATTTTGTTTCCAAATAATGTAGAAGACATTAATGTTAATAAAAAAAATACTTTACATGAGATGGACCTAACCGTACCCAGCCATCCAGTCCTTACACAGAATGAATGAAGTATGTTCTGTGTTTTTTAAGCATTGAGTATATACATGTACATATATAAAAACTATTAACTAGATAGAGTTCAGAGTTTCAGAAACCACTATTTTTTTTTGTTTCATAGATTGCTGTTTAATAGAGCGTATGTTTTATAGATCGTTGGTAATAATACCAGGTGGTGAAGGCTAAGTACATTTAAATGAGAGATATTTACGTTTTGACACTTTTTGGTCTTGTTTTACAGCTCATAATTCAGTCATGACTAAAGAAAAAGTTGTTTTTTTTGTTCTATATTATTAAGTGGCTTTTATTTTTGGTGCATTTCATAATGCAATGGTAACAGGCATATCAGAAATACTTCCCAATTAGCTCATTTCTATGGGTAAGAAGCCAGCACTACACATTGTTATGTCAATTATTTATGTTTGGACAATAAAGTATGTACCACTAGACAAAACAAAAATAACAGTTCCACTACTGTATGTTCTCACAAATCATTTTGTGTGTACGTTTATGCCAATTAGGTATATTAGGGTTAATTTGTTTCTTTACATTTGGCATGCGTTTAACATAGGTTAGAAATAGCCTACCATCACAAGTATTGTACTCATTTTATTTATGGTCAGTCAGTCAGTCAGTCAGTCAGTCAGTCATCTTGCTTGTCTTTCATTTAGAATATTTATCATACAGTAATACAATATTTTAATGTTATTTAAATATAGATACTAAATTTATTCTTCTGGTAATGGCTGTATTAATATATTGCTGAAATCAGGACTGCCCCATAGAAAACATGACAATTTAATATTACTCTGCAACTGCGGTGCTCAGATAAACTGCAAATTGGCTTTGTTCTTAAACTCTTTAGAACATTCATTGTTTTGTTTTATTAGTTTATTATATTGTCCTTTTTGTTCAATCTAATCTGTTTAGCAAAAGGGTTAATCTGTGCATGATGGCAATTTATTTGCTATTCATAATGAGAACAGATTGCTTCTGCAGTCAAGGCCAGGCTGCAACTAGAGAATGTTTTTGTGATACAAATTCTGAATGAATTGTACAAATTCTTTCAACCAGATGCAGAGGCAGCAAATAATTCCACTGTCGTATTTCCAAGAGCCCAATATGAGGCTTTTTGTTTATCACTCTCAGGTCCTCAAGAGTTTTAAGAACTGGAAGGAAGAGTACAGCTTCTGAATGATAAATTGCATTCAGGATTGTTTTGTTTTTTTCTAAATGAAATGAAACCTTGAGGATTATATTCACTGCACAGTGCTACTGATTTATATTGTCAAATGTTTCTATCCCAGTAAATGGGAGGAGATAACTATTACTTAAATGCCAACCTAGTTTAATCAAATGATATTAATTACATTACAAGCCTTAATAAATGGCTTACTATTATGTCATAATTGATTAATGTTTTTACACCTGCAAGCTTAGAAGGGGCAGACAATGGTGAAAGTGAGACAAAATGCGCGAAGGAATGTCTGGCCTTGGTGATTACAGCTGCTCCAGCATAACATTTCCCAAACATTGTTGATAATATATTAATTCCTCATGTGGAGATAAAAAATGTTCAATGGAACGTGTTCCAGTCCTAGTTTTCATGAATGTTTTCTAGACTCAGTTTTCATAGAATGACAACTGTATATTTTATAATCAAAGATGCAACTTGCATTATTCCAATAGGATATCATTAAAAGTAACGTGTTCAAATGTTGTGGATAAATCTACAAATACTATCATTAATGAAGCGCAGTAACCCAATGTAGCCTACTGATGGTGTAGGTTAGTCGATAAAAGTAGTCAGCATTCTGAAGAATAAGAGCGCTGTAACCAACTGATAGATTTAAAATGATTGTATGTTAGAGAATGACCTAAACTGCCGAATGTATACTTGATAATCTTTTATATAAAGTAATATTTGAATGACAACCTACTGTACAGTAGTTACCAAAACAAATGCAGTACTGCTGTAATAATATAGTAATAAATATACACTCTGGGTTGTCCTAATAAACACTGTGAATAAATAGTCAAATTTATTAAAAGAATAAGGGCGCTATTTAGTAAACCTAAAAACGTCTTTTCTCTAGCATTTTAGCTGGAGAACAGGCATTGTTTCTCTTTTTCCTACCTACAGTATAAAATGGGAAACTGCAAACTGCAGTTTGCATAGCACTTTGCCTACTAATGCAGCTCCCATAAGTCACAATGGGGGCTGATCAATAACACTATTTACAGAGAAGAGCAAATCTCTTTTGCAAAACGATCTCCCAAAAATAAGGCCATATCATGATGGTGTTATAGGTAGGAGAGAGCAGTGTGTGCTCAGCGTGTGTTGACTCTTCCCTCTCGTATCGGCATCTGACGTTATGAGAGGTGAGTCACATGGTAGCGTCTAGTTTCCCTTCGTGGAGAGGAATTTCTCATAAGCCCCTCAGTTCATGTTACAAACTATTTGGAATAGTAACCTGTGGCAAGCGAAGCGGAGCGAGACACCGAGCCCGAAGCGTGGCGAGCGAAGCGAGCCCGTGAGGGTCCAATGGTGCATAGAAAAAACAAAATAACCTCAAACGAACGGAGAACGGAGAAAACATTTAGGTGCTGTAAGGGCGGAAGTAATCTACTGCCCTCTCGTGTTGTCACTTCCTGGTCCTGATCACGAAGGGAACATAGATACAACAGAGTCACACATCGCCACTGCACATGCATGGAATCACACATGCATATTAATGTTAATGATCCCTTTAGCTATTGTGAAAGACATCTTGCCTTGCTTGCAAGTGTTCGCTGGGACAAACCGTTACCACTTGGTCTGTCCCGGAACCGTAAAATATATAAATAGCGCAGCAATTGAAAAACATTATGATGTGAAAAGTAGAGATTTCTTAAAAGCATACGTCGCTATTGTCTATAAATTTAGTCCTAAGTGTGACACACAGCCTAATATACAGATGTGTTTACACTCATTCATGCTGGCACAGCTAATATTCATGGCTAGTTTGCCACAATAACAGTGCTTGCTCCCACAGCTGTGTCGTATGTGGGCGTGAATAATCACACACGCAATGCACACATGTAACACCACTGGGGGTTGGCAGGGTATGTCTAGGTGGTTGAGAGAGGTATCACAGATGTTTGGTGGCTATGTGACTGACCTTTCCCCTTTAAGTGTTGTTCCCCACACCTTGTCTCATAGTTCCATGCTCAGAAAGGTAGGAGAGATTGATATAAATCAGAAGTGAGTTGGCAATTCCAACAGGAAGTCTTTTTATTAATCTGCAATGAACTCTGGATTTAGGAAAATTACCTGGGCGATGAATTATAAAAAGAAGACTTTCATACAAGAAAATTAGGATTATGCAAATTTCTTTACAGTTACTCTACAAAAAGTCATTCAATTTGCAAAAGAAAAATTATTAAAATCACAAGGAAAAATTATTAGAATCAAGATGAGAAGCAATTTAAATCACAAATCGTAACGTAAAATCATTGGAATTAGTAAAATCAAGACGCTGTGCATTACATTGTACAAGGGGGGTCATTCCGAGTTGTTCGCTCGCAAGCTGCTTTTAGCAGCTTTGCACACGCTAAGCCGCCGCCTACTGGGAGTGAATCTTAGCTTATCAAAATTGCGAACGAAAGATTAGCAGAATTGCGAATAGACACTTCTTAGCAGTTTCTGAGTAGCTCCAGACTTACTCGGCATCTGCGATCAGTTCAGTGCTTGTCGTTCCTGGTTTGACGTCACAAACACACCCAGCGTTCGCCCAGACACTCCTCCGTTTCTCCAGCCACTCCCGCGTTTTTCCCAGAAACTGTAGCGTTTTTTCACACACTCCCATAAAACGGCCAGTTTCCGCCCAGAAACACCCACTTCCTGTCAATCACACTCCGATCAGCAGAACGAAGAAAAAACCTCGTAATGCCGTGAGTAAAATACCTAACTGCATAGCAAATTTACTTGGCGCTGTCGCACTGCGGACATTGCGCATGCGCATTAGCGACTAATTGCTCCGTTGCGAGAAAAAATAACGAGCGAACAACTCGGAATGACCCCCAATGTTATCACAAAAAGAATAAAGGCAATACATTTCAGTAATATTAGCTCCTGCCTTCTAACTTTCCCTAGCCAAGGCAACACTTATCTTCACAGGCAATTATTGTTGGAGCTCTTGTTACAACTTGCTGTGCCACAGTATGTCAATGAGATGGAAATGGGCACACAGTTACTGAGGGGTGATCCTGGGGTCAAAATGTCAATTATGCACAGTTAATTATCTCAAAGAAGATGTAACTAGCGTAGGAATGGCAAATGTCTTTTATCAATGACACTTATTTCAAGGGGCTTTGGGTATGGAACAAACTCAGTTGAATCAACACTTGTATAATTAGCTCAGTCCTTCAGCAGTAATTATCTATCTGCGTTGCACAAACTCAGTCTTTTAGCACAGATATGTCTCTTTTCCTTACATCAAAACTACAAACATTTCCCTTGAACTTGAAATAAACTCAGTCCTGGGTTTAGCTCTTCTATCATAAGGACTAGCTGGTACAAAATGATGCTGCTTACTGCACCCTTCTCAGTTACTACCTAGCTTATAACACAGGTTGTGGAGGCTGAACAGTACACTGATCTGCGGCTGGCTGTCAGTGCCAAACAGTACTCACTCAGACCCATGAAACGATATTTCGAGCTGGCTGTTCCTGCTATATTGGCTCCTCACTCTCCATTTAAATATGGCCGTGACATCCGTGACTATCACCAGGCCTGGTGGTGTCTAGTTCCCTGCCTGTGGAGTCCCAACACCTGCTCTCCTACAACATTCCCCGGTGACACTCCACTGATCTCTCCAGCAGTGCTGCTGTCACAACCCAGCATCCTTCTGCTCTCTCTCTCTCTAACATACAGCTCCTCCTCAGCCAGCACACACCATGATCTCCAGATTTCTTCTTCCCAGCATTCCAATCTTCTCCCAGCAGCCTTCTTCCAATCAGCTCCCCAGTCCATATGACCGAACCCAGGACCCCAGGACAGCTGGGCAAGCGCTATGGGTGTTGTGGACACCCACGAGTGGGAATAGTCCCTGTGTGCTGGGATTCTGTCTCTCAGCATTGTCAGCTGTCGGGATTCCTGCATCGGTGTCCTTACCACCGTTATCCTGACTGCCGGGATCCTGACAGCCAGCAGATTGATTGCATCCCATACTATGAATCCATGTTGCAGGGAACCTTAAGATTACATTATTTTGCCTATTATATCTTACACCAAGTAAGCTCAATACCTAGAGTGGACATTTTATCTCACAAATGAATTTTAAAAGTATTAATAGTGTCACCCTATGAGTACAAAGTATATTTCCCATGGATAGAATTTGTCCTTGTTATTTTGTACTGTATTACATTAAACTGATGTATATATCAGTTGTGAATCCAGTGTAATATCATTACACAAACCTCATTTGTATCAGTCACAGCTTACATTATTTGCTTGTTTTCACCTCCACACAGTGGCTGAACTGTCAGAGACAATGAAGTCAGTTGCGCCGGGCTCCAGCTCACAGACTATGATGAAGTTACGCCACTGCCAATACATTATTTTAGAAATCCTCTTTATACTTTATATCACTGAGTGCCCTACGTTTAGGGCAACATGTCCGCATAACAGTTAAGACATTTAATCATGGATATTCTTTAACCACTTAACTGACTTTTTTCCTCAAAAAACCACTTCAAAATTATCGGGTTTTGTTATGAGTGAATTAGGTGAAGAACATGATGATTTTAGTTAAAAAATAAAATAAAAAATATATTAATTTTTTTTACATTTTTTCCTTCAAATATTGAAACATCGATCGGGGGAAATTGCGACCATCGAAACATTGCGACCATCACGGCTTTCATTTTGAAAGCCGGGATAGCTCCAGGTATACAGGGGGGGAGGTCGGGGCGGGGCTTGGGGGGATTAATTTACACTCCCCAGCGGCTGCTATTATCTGCAGCCACTGGAGGGGGGGATCCTGCCATGCTGACCGATCAGCAGTGAATGGTAGCACGGCAATCAGTAGGGGGAGAGTGCAGGGAGGCATATGGACCTTCCGGTCCTCTGACAGCAGCAGCGAAGGGAAGTTACCCTACCCTGCCGCTGCTAACACAGTTTATCTGACTGGTCGCATTCTGTGCGACCAGGCCAGATAAAACACTTGCAGGCATGGTCGTATCTGATGCGACCATGCCAGGCAAGTGGTTAAACCTGGCCTGGTAGGCAGAATTGTGGACTGAATATGGGAATGGCTGGTTGCCCATTGGTGATAAGAAAACGCCATGTTTAATATGATTTTGTTTGACATACAGTATGGTGGTAACGTACACATGCACACAGAAGGGTGATGAGGGGGAAGTGACTACTCTGAAGAATCATACACCGACCCCACTGTGCTCATTGTCATACTGACTGTAAATAGAGACAGCAGCATATAAACACTTTATATTTCAGGATCTGAAAGGTGTGTTTTTCATTGTAAATTTCTTTATAGTTTGTGTGCTTTATTGTATACATTTTACCAATACATATTTAGAAATATTGCCCACAGCATCTTTTGTGCATTACTTTATTATAGAAGCAACAATTTATTCAATTTTCATCATGTCACACAACAAATACAGTATGCTCATGGTTCATCACATATGTACTATAATTGTCTTAAGAACGTCAACGCTATACACTGTACGGAGCAAAAATGCAATAAATAGTGACCAGAGAAAAAGAGATGCAAATGAAATTAGTTAGATTTGGAAGAATAATATCCAGTTCCCTTTTAATGTACTGGTCAGTGTTGGGGGGAAAAAAATCAGATCATTGAGCAGTTAACACCCGTCTTCACATTTCCTTAGCCTGTCTCTTTAATATGTGAATAATGGATGGCTGACAAAATGAAAATAAAAACTGAAATAATGATAATTAGTTACTTATCTCATGCAGTTGTTAATGTCTTCTGGTAAAATCTCAACCTGTCCTTTCGTGAAAGAAAGCCTGCTGTTGTCTTGCAGCTGCTCTGACAAAAACAGTAATGGTAAAATCACAGGGCAGAATTTGGAAAATTCTGTGCAAATTCTACTGTACGCACATACTGTAGGTTCACTGACAACAGTAGCAATTTGCAACCAAAAATAGACAATACTCAAATATTGATTTTATTTATGACAACTTGCTCGATTTCTCTATTATCCCCTGAATAGGGATGTCCTTTATATAATCTATATATTAGGTACAATTCTGGGCATGTACAGTATACTGTACTAATAATACCAAAAGCTATAAAGGATTTTGGAATCATGTGACCTCTCTTTTATGATCACATGATTATTCACAACAGTTTTCTGAAGAAGAATATTAGGCCCGCAGGAAGGATGTAGTTCTATCCACGTCATGAGCAAGTCAAGTGACTTAAGCATCTATTGGAGGGCATTAGATTCTTACTGCTCCGTCCCTTTTTCCTTTCTGTATCTTCTGCTTATGTGCATTCTTTGCAAAATGTTCAAATGTCATGGGAATTAAACTTTCATGCATTAAATAAAGAAAATGTGAAACAATTTAATTGAGAACTTGTTCACATACAGTATATCAGCTGTTAATGCATTTATCAATCGCTAACGCTTGTAGGTTGCTTGTTCCTAAAATTGCTTTCTAACAATTTCTCATGCGATAACAAGCTCAAGCAGCACAGTAGAATGCATTATTAAAAATGCAAAGTATGGAAAGCACATTTAAAAACACATGCTCACATGTGTTTACTAGTGCTTTTTGTGCATGAATAAATCACCTCTATGATTCGGCCCTGATCAGTTCCCTAGTTAAATGAGTGGAATACAGATATGTGTTAAAATATGACCCAAACAAAAAAATATCTATTAGAATTACATTTACTATAAAATATGAAATAACCAAGCTCTAAATCCAGGTTTTCACTAAAATGCATTTAAATAAATAACTCCATCTATCATCACTGCCAATCGTCACTGCCCACTATTATTTTTGTTTGTAGTGGATTTACCATTAGGCAAAGCATGTTCTAAGTTGCTCATTATTCCTGAAATTCAGTGGCAAATGCTCGTACATTGGTTTTAACTTGTATAGGGTTCTACAAAATGATTTAAATATACTGGTCAAATCCACACATTGGGCCTAATTCAGATCTGAGCACAGCAGCAAATTTGTTAGCAGTTTGGCAAAACCATGTGCACTGCAGGTGGGGCAGATATAACATGTGCAGAGAGAGTTAGATTTGGGTGTGGTGTGTTCAAACTGAAATCTAAATTGCAGTGTAAAAATAAAGCAGCCAGTATTTACCCTGCACAGAAACAATATAACCCACCCAAATCTAACTCTCTCTGCACATGGTTTTGCCCAACTGCTAACACATTTGCTGCTGCGATCAGATCTGAATTACCCCAATTGTTGTGAGGTCACTACAAATAGACCATATATATTTATAGAAGTTTTCTTCATTAGTTAAAATGAGTAAACACTGTTCATTGTTATTTTGGCAGTTTTTAGGAATTACAAAAATGATCAAATAGATTGTACTATTTTTTAGATGAAAGATTAATTTCCATTACTGTGAAAATGTGTTTTTTGTTTAATTTCATTTTATTTTATTTTACTTTATTAAAACAGCATAATATCAATTTGTACAATATATTCATTATTCACATATATGTCAATTTACCATTATTTAAAAGAAAACATATTCAGAGAAGAAGGAAGAGTCCCATTCCAGTCTGAGCTAGGAATGGCCATCGGCCATCGACGATTCATAATCATAGATGGTTTATGGCTGATATTGAATGCTTTTCCCATAGATGTGGGAGAACCAGATGGTTTCTCTCCATCAATGGAACAGCATAACCAATTTTTTTTCTTACAAGCTCGGCTTTGCCCCCGACACCTGTGAAGCCATGTCATCAGCTTCTGATTGGCTGACAGGCCAGTCAGTCAAACAACAGGGATGACCATCAGTAGGTGAAACAATCAATGGTCATCCATTGCATATTTGGCAACCATCGATGTCCACTTGCCATATCACCATCAGTAGTAATCAAACTGATGGCTATCCCTACTCTGAGCAGCTTCCATGAGGTATCTGGGGTTTTATAACAGGGAGCTTAAAGCCCTTCACTACAGACTGCTAGCGATACAGTGTGCTCAGCAACAAGTGGAGAGACTGGCACATGCAGAATGAAGGAGATAACGGTGTTTTTTTTCTTATTTACAGAAATAGAAAGCAAATAGGTTTAAAAATGTATTCATATAGCCCCATTATGTCACAAGGGTCACAAGCAGTGGTGGAATGGGAACTTGACCTTGGAAAAAATTCTAAAAGTGGCCTCACATAGGTGGGGCCAAACAAACTGTAGGCGGATCTATATAGACACCTAGGCAGGGTTCTCAAATCCTTAGACCTAGCCTCAATACAATACAGAGATTGTCCATGTGACCGCAATGCAATAAAGAAAGCATCCATATGACCGCAATGCAGGAAAGACAGTATGCCAGTGACTTTCATAGAATACAAACATAATTTTAGTGACTGCCATAGATTACAGACTGCATACTGGTGTCCATGATATAGTACACACAGCATCCAGTAATATAGGACAGACATCAACCCACGGACTACCATAAAGTACAGACAGCATCCAAGTCATCCAAGTGAGCACAGCCCGATACAGAGACCTCCCAATGCATACTGATTGTGGTTTTATTTTATATATACTGTATATATATGTGTGTGTGTGGGGGGGGGGGTCAGCACTGAGGCAGTATGTGGAGTGGGAGCATCCTTGGGGCAAAATTTGGAGTGGGCAGCTGAGTTGAAGCAGTAGTTTGAGGGGGCAGTTTTGTGGCAGTTTTTGGTGGATGGAACAATGTCAGGGCAGTTTTTGTTGGTGAGTAGTGTCAAGGCAGTTTTAAGAAGGGTGAGCAGTGTCAGGGCAGTTTCAGGTGCAGAGCCGGCCATAGGCATAGGCAAACTAGGCAATTGCCTAGGGCATTTGATATGCCTAGGGGCATCAGCAGCTTCTGCTGATTAAAATGATATACGGCATGCCTATATACTGTGTGTAGCATTTCATATACAGATACAGCCACAGTCTCATAGACATGCTGCATATCATATTAATCAGCAGAAGCTGCTTGTGCATCCTAGCCACATAGTAATGCAAATAAGATGCACTTTCATAAACAAAAGTCACCCGACGTTAGCATTGAGGCAAGATTTATGAGGACACATCTGTATCCAAGCAGGGGCAGAGGTCACAGTGTTAGTGGCACTGTGAGAGCTGTGTGCATGTGAGTGGGTTGGTTGTGCAGTAGTGTTTGGAATTTGTGTAAGGAGCATTATGTGTGTCATGTAAAAATGCATTAATAATGTGCAACATATGTGTAAGGGGCACTGTGTGTGTCATTATGTGTATAAGGGCATTAATAATGTGTGAAATATGTGTAACAGGGTACTACTGTATGTGTGTTATTATGTGTATAGGGGCACTAATAATGTGCAGCAAATGTGTATGGGGCACTATGTTTGTCATTATGTGTATAAGGGCATTAATAATGTGCGGCACATGTGTAAGGGACATTATGTGTAAAAGGGCATTAATATTGTCATAATGTGGGCATTGTTTATAAGGACATTAATAAGGTGTCTTATATGTGTAAGGGGCATTACTGTGTGGAATGTGTATAAATGCATTACTAATGTGTGGCATTATGTGTATAAGGTGCTCTACTGTGTGGTATTATGTGTATAAATGCATTACAAATGTGTGGCATTATGTGTATAAGGTGCTCTACTGTGTGGTGTAACATATAGTCTGGGCACTACTGTGTCGTCTAATGTGAATAAAGAGCGATAGGGTGTGGTGTAATGTGAATAAAGAGCATTTCAGTGTGATGTAATGTGAATAAGGGGCTGTACTGTGAGGAGTAATGTTTATAAGGAAAAGTGGTACTACTGTGTGATGTAATATGAATTATGGACACTATCGCATGATCAATTGTGAATAAAGTTGCACAACTATGTGGCGTAATTGGAATTGGGGTTATTGTGTGGCCATGCCCCTTGCCAGCAAAAACACACCCCTTTTTGGGCTGTGCGCCAAATGTACGAACTGTTCCTATTTAAACTATAGGGGGTACAAACACCACAATAAGGACTGCTATGGGTGAGGGTTGATGGTGCTGGGAAAGAGGTGCAGGGTCAGAGGCGGAACCAGCTGTGGTGCTAGGGGGCACCAGCCAAAATCTTGCCTAGGGCATCATATTGGTTAGGGCCGGCTCTGTTCAGGGGTGTTCACTATTGGGGCAGTTTTTGGAGTTGTCAAGGTGACAAAGACCCCAGTAGGGGAGGAAACGCGTTGGTGGAGGAGGCATTCCAGCTCTAATATTTTAAAGGAGAGCCTGTATGGAACCAGCAGTTAGGACGATTGTGAGTGGTGTTTCCGGGACTTCCACCATACCTTATATGCTGTATTTGAACTGTCTAAACCACAGTTCCACCAAATTTGGTAAATCTCCATTGCATCTGTTTGACTGAGAATCCTACATTGTCTAATATTATGCCTTTTGCACAGACCACTGGATTTTAATTGTTTTTATGTTGTTTGTAATTAAAAACTGTAATACACTATATTCTCTTTCCTACCTCTTTGTTACATATACAATATGACAAGGATGATTGAGGAGAATTAAGTGAACCATTGAACAAACAGAAGCGCTGGTTAAGTGGTTTTCTCTATTTTTTGTTGATGCTTGCACTTTTGGTGAGGGGTTAAGGACACCTCTAGGAGTTCACCGTTGACAGCTTCTTGCGCACGGCATAATTCTTTAACTTTCTTTGATAGTATTAATAGGGGTTAGCTGGGTGAGTGTTTGGAGTGGTAGTTTTTGGAGGGGTGAACAGTATCAGTTTTTGGAGTGGGAGCAGTACTTAGGCAGTGTTGGGAGGGGGGAGTAGTGCTAATGTAGTAATGGAAGGAGGAGCAATTTTGGATCAAACAAAGTACAATACAACGAAGTGAAAAGCAAGTGGAGACAAAGGGAGATAGAACGAGAGAGGGGTAGGAAGATCAAGAGACTACATGAAACATTGCAGTCAGGACATTAATAAATGCAGCAGGGAGAGGTGAAGACAGGAGAGGTTTTCACAAGGTCAACTTCCAGTCCAGTGGAGGAGAATTCTGAGAAGAGATCAGGGACTGTAGCATGTGTACTGTAAGAGCTGCTCCCCCTTTGGTAACAGAGGAGTTTGAGGCACCCTGATCAATTCTGTGCCATTTGTTTCTACTGGCGGGTAGAAACAAATGACATAGGACTCTCTCCAAGGATTCTCTATTTAATGCTTTTGGGAAAAAAAATAAACTCCACACACTTCATTTACGCAGCACCCCTGACCATTGGTAGCCATTACCTGGAGCCCAATTCAAGGCAGAAACTTCTGGGCTTTCTCCAGGAAGCAAAGGGCCTATACAGCACTCCACATTCCATTGCAGAAGGAGCAGTTCTCCAAGGTATGATGGGGTGGGAGGAGAAACAGGGACACGCTGCTTATTTAGTGAGGTGACTGGGTCAGGGTCATGGGGAGGGTACAGCCACCCGGAAGTGCATCAGTAAGCAGGAACTAGCCCTGATGAGCCCCAGAGACAACCTATTGTGGCCAAGAAGAAAACTATTAATATACTGTATATATAAATACAAAATATTCAGCCAGCAGTCCCCTGAGCAATCAGCACACCAGGAAAGTTACCACTAAATTCTACAGTCAATCCTAATCTGATCTCATGCCTACCAAGAAAAGTATCGTAGAGTTAAATCCACCCCTATTTACAGCCTTATGCTCTAAGAATTATGAACTGCTTTCTTTTATTTATTTATTTTTAAAAATGTTTTCACAATATTTCCACAATATTTATAGTTCCACAATATTTGGAACAATATGCCTTCTCCTCCGCAAAGACAAACTACAGTACTTTATTCGTAAACATTTTGGTTAATCTGAGAGTAACTTTTAATTAGCAAATTGAGGGAACTTAATATCTTATGTTAGTAAATATGACATTTTGTCATTTAACCTGACAGTTATTTACATAACTAAAATTGGCTTTTTCTTTTACGACTGGTGGAGTCATACTGTACTTGTGTGCCTATAGCTTCCTCGAATCAGGATCATACTGTATGTGCTTACTTTCTGAAGACACTTCAGGAGATGGTAAAACTGCCAATACATGACAAATTGTTTTCAGCCACCAAGTTAACATTAGTTAAGTTTCAAATATCTGCATATTTGTGAAATTGAGAAGGGTACTGTTCATAAGAAAACTATGTGTATTTTAATTTTCATTTATTTTAAGTATATTTTGGTTCTGCAGAAAATGTTTACCCCAAAATGTTTTCTGACATATTATAGATGCCAGAAAAGTGAATAGTGAACATTTCCTCAATCCAAAAAGCTGATGTCTTTAAAGGATAACTAAACTGACTTAGCAAATCTGCACAATATCTGGAACATTCCTGAAAGGAGGCTTTCAACAATGCTGTACTGCCACATGCACAAAAATAAAAAGGCTCATTACGTTTTTAATAAAAATAAACCCGCCTGTAGGGAAGTCACAAAATTGAACTAAATAACTTACCGGATTTCTTCCTTTCCCCACTGTACAATAGCAGTTATTATGTACCTAGCTAGTAACAGGCTCCACTTGTAGATATTGGAACCTATGTTAAATTCAGCTGTAATTGAATTTAGTACGTTCAAAGCAAGACTCTTGTCTGTGGGCACTTGTAAATATCAATCTTCAAATCTGGTTGCATTAAAAAGTGAGGGAGTTTTATTTTGTTTCTCTTTGTTGCTTAGAGATTTACAAACTGAATTACACATAACTAATTCCATAAACATATATAATATATGTATTTTTAATGCTAACTGGAAACCAATTGCTTTTCAGAGTTTTGATTTGTTTGTAACAGTGGTATGCTGTACTGTATATGGTAACGTGCATAAATGCCAAAAAATGGTCAATTGCTGAATTGTGAACATTTTAAAATTTGTTGACATTCCACTAACCATTAATAGATATTTTTAAATTGTTCTCCATATTAGGACAAGCTCAGTATAATACTAATAATAATAATAATATTTGTATTCATAAGAGCACTTTTTTCAAAATGACTTAAGGCGCTTTACAGAGATCATGAACATAGTACATAGTACAGACTTTCGAGAGTGGTGCCGGTGGCTACAGTAGAGGCATGGCCTCATTGTGAAGGTGTGACCACACTCCTGTACCCAAAAAATAAATTACATAAAAACCTCTCAACCAGGGGAAGATCCTGGGGGGAATCAGTAAAATCGGCTACTGAAAGGTAAAAAGTGGGAGAGGGGCAGCGGACCCGGGCCCCGGCAACAAGCAGTGCCTGCCACCCCCCCCCCCCCCTGCCCCCCCTCCCCAATCTCTGCAGTCCTGAGCACAGAGGGGTTTTTTTTTACAATTTTTATTTGATTTATAAGCAGAAGCAAAAAAAGGGTACAGAAAGAAGAGAGGTGGGGAACATTCGGGGTACAGGTTTGGTACATATAATAAATAATCACTCTTCAAGAACGTATTCCACGCTGTGAACAAAAATATCTCAGGGCCACAGGAGAGCAGAAAGCCAAAAATTTTACTCGGAATAAAGATTAACACTCTCAAAACCGCAACCCCAGATCAATACACAATATAGCATGTTACACTGAAATGGTATCACAACCAAAACCAGAAAAAGAAATAAATAAAGCGAGAGAAACAGAAGGAGAAGAGAGGGGGGAGGGTGGGGAGGGGGGATCAGATGCATGGCCTTAACAAACATGAGACTTACAGTATACTGTTGTGTCGAGTACAGAGGTTTTGATTTGCAGTAGATACAGAAAACCATGAACATAATACTGAGTGAAGGCAGCCGTTCTGAAAGCACATAGGATACACTGGTCATGATAACACATAATGAGGAAGCCGCAGAAGTCTTTTGAGATAAAGGATCCTTAAAATGTTATCAGATTTATGCATTGTTCATTGCATCCACCAGTGTAGCAGATGAGGCAGTCATTTTGAATACACTACATAGGTTAAAAAGTGAGAAAAGCATTACTACATTGTTCTGATGGTACGGTAGACCCTGAATTTTGGGTGGTCCAGGAGACCACTGTCTCAGATTTCACTTCTCTTCCTTATGAATTGGTAGGAACGAGACCTTGATAACTTGATTTGTGTCGTCAGAACTTGTCTTCCACTTTGCCTTCACTTAACAAGTCATTGTGGGGGATAGGGCCTGGTGATGTGACATCAAATCATTAAGGTCTTACAAAAGAGAAATCCATTAGCTAGCACTGGTTCATAGTATTTGTATATTGACAATTACATTCTTCTTTTGTCTCTCGGGCTATGTGACATCACTGTGTTCAAAATTCCTATTATAAATTTATTTTACTTTAAATATGACCGCAGTCATTATTATTAGTGATGTGCACCGGAAATTTTTCGGGTTTTGTGCTTTGGTTTTGGATTTGGTTCCGCGGCCGTGTTTTGGATTCGGACGCGTTTTGGCAAAACCTCCCTGAAATTTTTTTTGTCGGATTCGGGTGTGTTTTGGATTCGGGTGTTTTTTTTACAAAAAACCCTCAAAAACAGCTTAAATCATAGAATTTGGGGGTCATTTTGATCCCATAGTATTATTAACCTCAATAACCATAATTTCCCCTCATTTCCAGTCTATTCTGAACACCTCACACCTCACAATATTATTTTTAGTCCTAAAACTTGCACTGAGGTCGCTGGATGGCTAAGCTAAGCGACCCAAGTGGCCGACACAAACACCTGGCCCATCTAGGAGTGGCACTGCAGTGTCAGACAGGATGGCACTTAAAAAAATAGTCCACAAAAAGCACATGATGCAAAGAAAAAAAGAGGTGCACCAAGGTCGCTGGATAGCTAAGCTAAGCGACCCAAGTGGCCGACACAAACACCTGGCCCATCTAGGAGTGGCACTGCAGTGTCAGACAGGATGGCACTTAAAAAAAATAGTCCCCAAAAAGCACATGATGCAAAGAAAAAAAGAGTTGCACCAAGGTCGCTGGATGGCTAAGCTAAGCGACCCAAGTGGCCGACACAAACACATGGCCCATCTAGGAATGGCACTGCAGTGTCAGACAGGATGGCACTTAAAAAAATATTCCCCAAACAGCACATGATGCAAAGAAAAAAAGAGGTGCACCAAGGTCGCTGGATGGCTAAGCTAAGCGACCCAAGTGGCCAACACAAACACCTGGCCCATCTAGGAGTGGCACTGCAGTGTCAGACAGGATGGCACTTAAAAAAATAGTCCCCAAACAGTACATGATGCAGAGATAAAAATATATATATATATATATATATATATATATATATACTGGTGGTCAGCAAAATTCTGCACTGTCCTCCTACTATAATACTGCGCACAACTACAATGCAGCACAGATATGGATAGTATACTTGACGACACAGAGGTAGAGCAATGGACTACTGTACCGTACTGCTATATACTGTATATACTGGTGGTCAGCAAA
The DNA here is from genome assembly GCF_028390025.1 of Pseudophryne corroboree. Taxonomy (NCBI): domain Eukaryota; kingdom Metazoa; phylum Chordata; class Amphibia; order Anura; family Myobatrachidae; genus Pseudophryne; species Pseudophryne corroboree. The sequence goes on from NC_086444.1 coordinate 569,962,656, forward strand.
ATTCTGCACTGTCCTCCTACTATAATACTGCGCACAACTACAATGCAGCACAGATATGGATAGTATACTTGACGACACAGAGGTAGAGCAATGAACTACTGTACCGTACTGCTATATATATATACTGGTGGTCAGCAAAATTCTGCACTGTCCTCCTACTATATACTGCGCAAAACTAAAATGCAGCACAGGTGTAGAAGGATAGTATACTTGACGACACAGAGGTAGAGCAATGGACTACTGTACCGTACTGCTATATATATACTGGTGGTCAGCAAAATTCTGCACTGTCCTTCTACTATAATACTACGCACAACTACAGTGCAGCACAGATATGGATAGTATACTTGACGACACAGAGGTAGAGCAATGGACTACTGTACCGTACTGCTATATATATACTGGTGGTCAGCAAAATTCTGCACTGTCCTCTTACTATAATACTGCGCACAACTACAATGCAGCACAGATATGGATAGTATACTTGATGACACAGAGGTAGAGCAATGGACTACTGTACCGTACTGCTATATATATACTGGTGGTCAGCAAAATTCTGCACTGTCCTCCTACTATAATACTGCGCACAACTACAATGCAGCACAGATATGGATAGTATACTTGACGACACAGAGGTAGAGCAATGGACTACTGTACCGTACTGCTATATATATACTGGTGGTCAGCAAAATTCTGCACTGTCCTCCTACTATGTACTGAGCACAACTAAAATGCAGCACAGGTGTAGATGGATAGTATACTTGATGACACAGAGGTAGAGCAATGGACTACTGTACCGTACTGCTATATATATACTGGTGGTCAGCAAAATTCTGCACTGTCCTTCTACTATAATACTACGCACAGCTACAATGCAGCACAGATATGGATAGTATACTTGACGACACAGAGGTAGAGCAATGGACTACTGTACCGTACTGCTATATATATACTGGTGGTCAGCAAAATTCTGCACTGTCCTCCTACTATAATACTGTGCACAACTACAATGCAGCATAGATATGGATAGTATACTTGACGACACAGAGGTAGAGCAATGGACTACTGTACCGTACTGCTATATATATACTGGTGGTCAGCAAAATTCTGCACTGTCCTCCTACTATAATACTGCGCACAACTACAATGCAGCACAGATATGGATAGTATACTTGACGACACAGAGGTAGAGCAATGGACTACTGTACCGTACTGCTATATATATACTGGTGGTCAGCAAAATTCTGCACTGTCCTCCTACTATATACTGAGCACAACTAAAATGCAGCACAGGTGTAGATGGATAGTATACTTGACGACACAGAGGTAGAGCAATGGACTGCTGTACCGTACTGCTATATATATACTGGTGGTCAGCAAAATTCTGCACTGTCCTTCTACTATAATACTACGCACAGCTGCAATGCAGCACAGATATGGATAGTATACTTGACGACACAGAGGTAGAGCAATGGACTACTGTACCGTACTGCTATATATATACTGGTGGTCAGCAAAATTCTGCAGTATCCTCCTACTATAATACTGCGCACAACTACAATGCAGCACAGATATGGATAGTATACTTGACGACACAGAGGTAGAGCTATGGACTACTGTACCGTACTGCTATATATATACTGGTGGTCAGCAAAATTCTGCACTGTCCTCCTACTATAATACTGCACACAACTACAATGCAGCACAGATATGGATAGTATACTTGATGACACAGAGGTAGAGCAATAGACTACTGTACCGTACTGCTATATATATACTGGTGGTCAGCAAAATTCTGCATTGTCCTCCTACTATATACTGTGCACAACTAAAATGCAGCACAGGTATCGATGGATAGTATACTTGATGACACAGAGGAAGAGCAATGGACTACTGTACCATACTGCTATATATATACTGGTGGTCAGCAAAATTCTGCACTGTCCTCCTACTATATACTACAATGCAACACAGATATGGAGCGTTTTTCAGGCAGAGAACGTAGATATTTTCAGCACACTGAGCACAGATATTTGCAGCACACTGAGCACAGATATTTGCAGCACACTGAACACAGAAACTGAGAGAACGCAGCCACGTCCTCTCGCTATCATCTCCAATGCACGAGTGAAAATGGCGGCAACGCGCGGCTCCTTATATAGAATTCGAATCTCGCGAGAATCCGACAGCGGAATGATGACGTTCGGGCGCGCTCGGGTTAACCGAGCAAGGCGGGAAGATCCGAGGCTGCCTTAGAACCATGTAAAATAGGTGAAGTTCGGGGGGGTTCGTATCTTGACGAACCAAACCCGCTCATCTCTAATTATTATACTGTCTTGAACCTCAAACAACCACAACCAAAGGTGGTAAAATATAGAGGACTGGCATAGGTAGCATAGAGAAACATATTAGTGGGTTCTATCAGGACCAAAACTAGGATTTTTGTCGCCCAGGGCAAGACAATAATTTGGCATGTTGTCCCCTCTTTCCGTGTAAATAGTAAAACAAGCTATAACTTGGTGGGGTTTTTTTGTTAGCATGTCAAAAGAAAAAGGTATGTACACACTACACAATAACATAGAGCTCTCAATACTACTTGCGTATCTATAATGTGTGCAGTGTGTGCGGTGCACACTGGCCTCCGGTGTCCAGGTGGGCCCACACCACGCTCTCTGCACCCAATTTTTCAATACATACCCTCTGGAGTCCCGCTTTGGCAGCAGCAGTGTTGCAGAAACCACCAGGAAAATGGCATGGTGCCCATTTTTCCAGCATTTTGCACATGCGCAGTAGGAAAATTGCTGCACCATTTTCCCGCAAGCGCACTATTCTCTGGGATAGTGCTAGGATCTCCTAGTAACCCTTTTCCCAGAGTCTACTGCTCTGACGGCTAGAGAGTAGGGGGCCCGGATGGCGACTATACACAGGCCTCCTTCTGTCTTCATGCGCCCCTGTTCTATACATACTGTGTATAAAGTGGGGGAGGACTCTACATGTACTTAATAAAGTGGTAGGGTGAACTATACATGTACTGTTTATAGGGGTAGGGAGGATTATGCACCTATTGCATAGGGATAGAGGGCACTATGCATGTACTGCATATAGGAGTAGGGGTACCATACCTATACTACATATATGGGTACACTTATACACTACATGTAGCAGATCTATATGACCTGTGTGTGTGTCATATCCCTACATGACGGCACTCCTCAGTTACCCGTGTCCTGTGCTACGGCTCCTGATCACTGTTGTCCAGCGGTACGCTCCTGTTTGAAGCTGTCACCACCCTGCTGTCCCGATCAGCTGTCACCACTGTTCTCCAGCTCAAAACCCCTTGCCGTGTCTCACTCCCGTCAGCAGCCAGGATTAGCAGCTGCTAATAATAAGAATTTACTTACCGATAATTCTATTTCTCATAGTCCGTAGTGGATGCTGGGACTCCGTCAGGACCATGGGGAATAGCGGGCTCCGCAGGAGACAGGGCACATCTAAAAAAGCTTTTAGGTCACATGGTGCGTACTGGCTCCTCCCCCTATGACCCTCCTCCAAGCCTCAGTTAGGTACTGTGCCCGGACGAGCGTACACAATAAGGAAGGATCTTGAATCCCGGGTAAGACTCATACCAGCCACACCAATCACACCGTACAACTTGTGATCTGAACCCAGTTAACAGTATGATAACACAAACGAAGTAGCCTCTGAACAGATGGCTCACAACAACAGTAATAACCCGATTTTTGTAACAATAACTATGTACAAGCATTGCAGACAATCCGCACTTGGGATGGGCGCCCAGCATCCACTACGGACTATGAGAAATAGAATTATCGGTAAGTAAATTCTTATTTTCTCTAACGTCCTAGTGGATGCTGGGACTCCGTCAGGACCATGGGGATTATACCAAAGCTCCCAAACGGGCGGGAGAGTGCGGATGACTCTGCAGCACCGAATGAGAGAACTCCAGGTCCTCTTTAGCCAGAGTATCAAATTTGTAAAATTTTACAAACGTGTTCACCCCTGACCACGTAGCTGCTCGGCAAAGTTGTAATGCCGAGACTCCTCGGGCAGCCGCCCAGGATGAGCCCACTTTCCTTGTGGAATGGGCCTTTACAGATTTAGGCTGTGGCAGGCCTGCCACAGAATGTGCAAGTTGGATTGTACTACATATCCAACGTGCAATCGTCTGTTTAGACGCAGGAGCACCCAACTTGTTGGGTGCATACAATGTAAACAACGAGTCAGATTTTCTGACTCCAGCTGTCCTTGAAATATATATTTTTAATGCTCTGACAACGTCCAGTAACTTGGAGTCCTCCAAGTCGCTAGTAGCCGCAGGCACCACAATAGGCTGGTTCAAGTGAAATGCCGAAACCACCTTAGGGAGAAATTGAGGACGTGTCCTCAATTCTGCCCTGTCCGAATGGAATATCAGATATGGGCTTTTGTATGACAAAGCTGCCAACTCCGAAACTCTCCTGGCTGAAGCCAGGGCCAACAGCATGGTTACCTTCCATGTAAGGTATTTTAAATCTACCGATTTTAAAGGCTCAAACCAATGAGATTTGAGAAAATTTAGAACCACGTTCAAATCCCACGGTGCCACTGGAGGCACTATTGGGGGTTGTATATGTAGTACACCTTTGACAAAAGTTTGTACTTCAGGCACTGACGCCAATTCCTTCTGGAAGAAAATTGATAAGGCCGAAATTTGAACTTTAATGGACCCCAATTTGAGGCCCATAGACAATCCTGCTTGCAGGAAATGTAAGAATCGACCCAATTGAAATTCTTCCGTTGGAGCCTTCTTGGCCTCACACCACGCAACATATTTTCTCCAAATGCGGTGATAATGTTGTGCGGTCACTTCTTTCCTGGCTTTAATTAAAGTAGGAATAACTTCCTCAGGAATGCCCTTCTCTTTTAGAATCCGGCGTTCAACCGCCATGCCGTCAAACGCAGCCGCGGTAAGTCTTGGAACATACAAGGTCCCTGCTGAAGCAGATCCCTTCTTAGAGGTAGAGGCCACGGATCCTCCGTGAGCATCTCTTGAAGTTCCGGATACCAAGTTCTTCTTGGCCAGTCCGGAGCTACCAGTATTGTTCTTACTCCTCTTTTCCGTATAATTCTCAGTACCTTTGGTATGAGAGGCAGAGGAGGGAACACATACACTGACTGGTACACCCACGGTGTTACCAGAGCGTCCACAGCTATTGCCTGAGGGTCTCTTGACCTGGCGCAATACCTGTCCAATTTTTTGTTGAGGCGAGACGCCATCATGTCCACCTTTGGTTTTTCCCAACGGTTCACAATCATGTGGAAAACTTCTGGATGAAGTCCCCACTCTCCCGGGTGAAGGTCGTGTCTGCTGAGGAAATCTGCTTCCCAGTTGTCCACTCCCGGGATGAACACTGCTGACAGTGCTACGACATGATTCTCCGCCCAGCGCAGAATCCTTGCAGCTTCTGCCATTGCACTCCTGCTTCTCGTGCCGCCTTGTCGGTTTACGTGGGCGACTGCCGTGATGTTGTCGGACTGGATCAACACCGGCTGACCCTGAAGCAGCGATTTTGCCAGGCTTAGAGCATTGTAGATCGCTCTTAGCTCCAGTATATTTATGTGAAGAGACGTCTCCAGGTTTGACCACACGCCCTGGAAGTTTCTTCCCTTTGTGACTGCTCCCCAACCTCGTAGGCTGGCATCCGTAGTCACCAGGACCCAGTCCTGTATGCCGAATCTGCGGCCCACTAACAGACGGGCAGTCTGCAACCACCACAGGAGAGACAACCTTGTTCTCGGTGACAGTGTTATCCGCTGATGCATGTGCAGATGCGATCCGGACCATTTGTCCAGCAGATCCCACTGAAATGTTCGTGCATGGAATCTGCCGAATGGAATCGCTTCGTACGAAGCCACCATCTTTCCCAGGACTCTTGTGCATTGATGTACTGACACAGTTCCTGGTTTTAGGAGGTTCTTGACAAGTTCGGATAACTCCCTTGCTTTCTCTTCCGGGAGAAATACCTTTTTTCTGAACCGTGTCCAGAATCATGCCCAGGAACAGCAGATGTGTTGTCGGGGTCAATTGAGATTTTGGAAGATTTAGAATCCACCCGTGTTGCTGAAGCACTACTTGTGTTAGCGCTACACCGACTTCCAGCTGTTCTCTGGACTTTGCCCTTATCAGGAGATCGTCCAAGTAAGGGATAATTAATACGCCTTTTCTTCGTAGAAGAACCATCATTTCGGTCATTACCTTGGTAAAGACCCGAGGGGCCGTGGACAACCCAAACGGCAGCGTTTGAAACTAATAATGACAGTCTTGTATCACGAACCTGAGATACCCTTGGTGTGAGGGGTAAATCGGGACATGTAGATAAGCATCTTTTATGTCCAAGGACACCATGAAGTCTCCTTCTTCCAGATTCGCTATCACTGCTCTGAGTGACTCCATCTTGAACTTGAATTTCTTTATGTACAGGTTCAAGGATTTCAGATTTAGAATAGGCCTTACCGAACCGTCCGGTTTCGGTACCACAAATAGTGTGGAATAATACCCCTTTCCCTGTTGTAGGAGGGGTACCTTGACTATCACCTGCTGAGAATACAGCTTGTGAATGGCTTCCAAAACCGACGTCCTTTCTGAGGGAGACGTTGGTAAAGCAGACTTTAGGAACCGGCGAGGGGGAGACCTTTCGAACTCCAGCATGTAACCCTGAGATACTATCTGCAGGACCCACGGGTCCACTTGTGAGTGAACCCATTGATTGCTGAAAATCTTGAGTCGACCCCCCACCGTTCCTGAGTCCGCTTGTAAAGCCCCAGCGTCATGCTGATGGCTTTGTAGAAGCCGGGGCGGGCTTCTGTTCCTGGGCAGGGGCTGCTTGCTGCCCTTTCTTACCCTTTCCTCTGCCTCGCGGCAGATAAGACTGTCCTTTTGGTCGCTTTTTATAGGAGCGAAAGGACTGCGGCTGAAAAGACGGTGTCTTTTTCTGTTGGGAGGGGGTCTGAGGTAAAAAAGTGGATTTGCCGGCAGTTGCCGTGGCCACCAGGTCCGAAAGACCGACCCCAAACAATTCCTCTCCTTTATATGGCAATACTTCCATATGCCTCTTGGAATCCGCATCACCTGACCACTGTCGCGTCCATAAACTTCTTCTGGCAGATATGGACATCGCGCTTACTCTTGATGCTAGAGTACAAACATCCCTCTGAGCATCTCGCATATAAAGGAAAGCATCCTTTAATTGCTCTAGAGTCAATAAAATACTGTCCCTATCCAGGGTATCAATATTTTCAGTCAGAGAATCCAACCACACTACCCCAGCACTGCACATCCAGGCTGAGGCTATTGCCGGTCGCAGTATAACACCAGTATGTGTGTATATACTCTTCAGTGTAGTTTCCAGCCTCCTATCTGCTGGATCCTTGAGGGCGGCCGTATCAGGAGACGGCAACGCCACTTGCTTTGATAAACGTGTGAGCGCCTTATCCACCCTAGGGGGTGTTTCCCAGCGCGCCCTAACCTCTGGTGGGAAAGGGTATAATGCCAATAACTTCTTGGAAATTAGCAGTTTTCTATCGGGGTTAACCCACGCTTCATCACACACGTCATTCAATTCCTCTGATTCTGGAAAAAATACAGGTAGTTTTTTCACCCCCCACATAATACCCCTTTTTGAGGTACCAGCAGTATCAGAGATCTGCAAAGCCTCCTTCATTGCCGTGATCATATAACGTGAGGCCCTATTGGAAAATACGTTTGTTTCTTCACCGTCGACACTAGATTCATCTGTGTCGGTACCCGTGTCGACTGACTGAGGTAAAGGACGTTTTACAGCCCCTGACGGTGTCTGAGACGCCTGAACCGGTACTAACTGGTTTGCCGGGCGTCTTATTTCGTCAACTGACTTTTGTAATGTGCTGACATTATCACGTAATTCCATAACTAAAGCCATCCATTCCGGTGTCGACTCCCTAGGGGGTGACATTACCATCATCGGCAATTGCTCTGCCTCCACACCAACATCGTCCTCATACATGTCGACACACACGTACCGACACACAGCAGCCACACAGGGAATGCTCTAATCGAAGACAGGACCCCCTAGCCCTTTGGGGAGACAGAGGGAGAGTTTGCCAGCACACACCAAAAGCGCTATAAATGTATATAAACAAACCTAGAAGGTGTTGTTTACTATATATGCGCTCTTAATATATAAATATCGCCAATTTATGCCCCCCTTCTCTTTGTTACCCTGTTTCTGTAGTGCAGTGCAGGGGAGAGACCTGGGAGCCTTCCTCACCAGCGGAGCTGAGCAGGAAAATGGCGCTGAGTGCTGAGGAGAATAAGCTCCGCCCCTTTTTCGGCGGGCTTTTCCCCGGTTTTTAAGAAACTGGCCTGGGTTAAAATACATACATATAGCCTTAATGGCTATATGTGATGTATTTATTTTGCCACTAAAGGTAATTATATTGCTGCCCAGGGCGCCCCCAGCAGCGCCCTGCACCCTCCGTGACTGAGTCAGTGAGCCGTGTGACAACAATGGCGCACAGCTGCCGTGCTGTGCGCTACCTTCAAGAAGACTGAGGAGTCTTCTGCCGCCTGCTTTCCGGACCTCCGTTCTGCCGTCTCTTCAGCGTCTGTAAGGGGGATCGGCGGCGCGGCTCCGGGACGAACCCCAGGTTGACCTGTGTTCTGACTCCCTCTGGAGCTAAGTGTCCAGTAGCCTAAGACTCCAATCCATCCTGCACGCAGGTGAGTTGGAAATCTCTCCCCTAAGTCCCTCGATGCAGTGATCCTGTTGCCAGCAGGAATCACTGAGATTGAAACCTAAAAAAAAAAACTTTTCTAAACAGCTCTTTAGGAGAGCCACCTAGATTGCACCCTCTCGGACGGGCACAAAAACCTAACTGAGGCTTGGAGGAGGGTCATAGGGGGAGGAGCCAGTACGCACCATGTGACCTAAAAGCTTTTTTAGATGTGCCCTGTCTCCTGCGGAGCCCGCTATTCCCCATGGTCCTGACGGAGTCCCAGCATCCACTAGGACGTTAGAGAAAAGAAGGCTCTAACTTAGCCCCCTTCATGGCTGCCAGAAAAATGAAGTCTTTGGGACCTGGCAGCAGGTAGTCCCTTAGAGCTGATAGGAGGGAGGAGAGACAGAGGGATGGGGTGTTAAGGGTGACTGTCTTAGTGCTCTCTCAAATCTGGCACCTTAGCTCTTCCCTAGTGACAGCCCTGGTTCTATCAGTTTTATGAGGTACCCGTAACCCACACAAATTAGACTTTAATAAAAAATAAAATAAAAAAACTGAAATTTACATATTCCATCTGACAGGGCAAGTAATATCTTTCCAAGATGGGATTTCTTTGAAAGTGCAAGACAATGAACTAAAATCAAATGCAGTATGTATACTCTTTTCCTAGCTACAGTACCAAGAAATCCACCTTTCCAAAACAGCAAAACTCTATACACATAGTAAAATCTGCACTTAAAAATTCTGGTGCATATTTGTGCTAGGATTCAGTTTTTGCCTTCTTGAATTAAAACTAGGAAACCTACAACATCAATTAAGAGGACCCCAGTTTTATTTGACCTATGATGGGGGGGGGGGGGGGGGTTGAATATTCTGCTTCTACCTGTCATTTTATACAAATGCTACCTCAAATCTACAGTAATTGGTTTACTATGGGCAACTTATCCACTTGTCTACTTTTCCACTCTTTTCACTGCTTTACACATCTCCCCTCAAATTACAGCATCTCATACACTAATTTTCTAGCCATTATTCTTTAAAAAATAAACTGCCATGCATAATTTCTAGACAACAGTAACTAAGAAGATAATTAGCTCAAATTAACAATGAATCCCAAAGCTGATTACATACGTGACCTTTCCCCAGGTCTGAGAATCCCTACTATAAAGCAACAAACAAAATCACTGAGATAAAAGAAATAATTTACAGCCAGTATTTGATACAAATATTTACCCAAAAATGTATAACCTATAATTGATCATAACATGATTTACAAATTATTGTTATTACATTTTAAGTTGCAATCTGGCAGAAAAATAATCATATATTCAAGTATTCCCCAAACAGTTTGTGATACAGAAAGTTCACCAGACATGCGTTTATTCAGTTTGAAAATATAGTAAAGGTTATCTTTTACAGTACAAACCGCTTCCTTAACATCAAGCCAAGCCAAGGCTGCTGTTAGTATATTGTTGCAATAATATTTTATACAAAAATAGTTATGATATCTTATTATGGTGGTCATTCCGAGTTGTTTGCTCATGCCGATTTTCGCTATGCTGCGATTTGTTGCTAAATGCGCATGTGCATGGTACGCAGAGCACATGCGCTAAGTTATTTAACACAAAACTTAGTAGATTTGCTGGTGTTCGTGCAACGCTTTTCAGTCGCACTGCTGATCGGTGAATGATTGACAGGAAAGGGGCGTTTCTGGGTGGTAACTGAGTGTTTTCCGGGAGTGTGCTAAAAAACGCAGGCGTGTCAGGGAAAAACGTGGGAGTGTCTGGAGAAACGGGGGAGTGGCTGGACGAACGCAGGGTGTGTTTGTGACGTCAAACCAGGAACTAAACGGACTGAGGTGATCGCAATCTAGGAGTAGGTCTGGAGCTACTCAGAAACTGCAAAGAATTATTTAGTAGCAGTTCTGCTAATCTTTCGTTCGCTATTCTGCTAAGCTAAGATACACTCCTAGAGGGTGGCGGCCTAGCGTATGCAATGCTGCTAAAAGCAGCTAGCGAGCGAACAACTCGGAATGAGGGCCTATGTGTTTTGTTTACAAATTAAGAGCACCAAAACTGCTATAAATTCATAAATTCACCAAACTCTAAATTCTCTAAAAAATATATATATATTTATTTTAACTATAGGTAAGTTGCTCAGCAAAATCTTTGCTTTTCCAATTGATATGAATATTGAAATTTCAATGGATGCAGTACCCACAAATAAATGGTAAATGAACAGGCAAATCACAAAAATTGTCTGCCTTTGATTGGCTGAGCACATATTGACTTCCACCCCCTATGAAAACAAAGGGGCCAGTAGCACAAGGATGCAATACTATTATGGCACTTTACATCATGCCCTGACCAACAGGGCATGCTGGTGTTTTTAGTTCCACATGTCCCAGTCAGTGCTAGCATGTATTAGATTGAATAAATATATTTGCAAATTATCCTATTATCATTTAGAAGATTTTCATTTGCACATTGTTTTCTCTTTTTATATCTAATTGTCATATATATATATATATATATATATATATATTAGTGATGAGCGGGTTCGGATCCTCGGGATCCGACCCGCCCGAACTTCACCTTTTTTTTACACGGGTCCGAGCGACTCGGATCCTCCCGCCTTGCTCGGTTAACCCGAGCGCACCCGAACGTCATCATCCCGCTGTCGGATTCTCGCGAGATTCGGATTCTATATAAGGAGCCGCGCGTCGCCGCCATTTTCACACGTGCATTGAGATTGATAGGGAGAGGACGTGGCTGGCGTCCTCTCCGTTATATTAGAAAAGAACAGAGTAAACTGAGTGACTTAGTTATGTGGGGAGGATTGGGGACGGGGAGCAGCTGTTAGGGAGTACAGTGCAGGGTTTACCACCAGTGAGTTAGTTTAATCCTTTGTTTCTCTGCCTTAAAAAAAAACGCTCCACCATATCTGTGCTCACTCAGTGTGCTGCACTGCTGCATGATATATCTGTGCTGAGTGCACTGCTCACACTGCCTAATTGTGGGGACTGGGGAGCAGTTATAGCAGGAGTACAGTGCACAGTTTTGCTGACAGTGACCACCAGTCCAGTATACGTTTGTCTGCCTGAAAAACACTCCTGTGGTGGCTTTTTTTTTACTTCATACTTTTTTAGCAGTCTGCTGACAGTGTCCACCAGGTCCGTTATATACAGTATATTATATATATAAGCAGTACGGTAGGCCACGGCTGTACCTACCTCTGTGTCGTCAGTGCACTCGTCGTCCATAAGTAATATAATACTATACTTACTATCCATCCATCTACATTGTATTGTGTATACCTACCTGTGGTGTTTTTTTTCTTCTTCATACTAGTTTAGCAGTCTGCTGACAGTGTCCACCAGGTCCGTTATATACAGTATATTATATATATAAGCAGTACGGTAGGCCACGGCTGTACCTACCTCTGTGTCGTCACTGCACTCGTCGTCCATAAGTAATATAATACTATACTTACTATCCATCCATCTACATTGTATTGTATACCTACCTGTGGTGTTTTTTTTTTCCTTCATACTAGTTTAGCAGTCTGCTGACAGTGTCCACCAGGTCCGTTATATACAGTATATTATATATATAAGCAGTACGGTAGGCCACGGCTGTACCTACCTCTGTGTCGTCAGTGCACTCGTCATCCATAAGTAATATAATACTATATTTACTATCCATCCATCTACATTGTATTGTATACCTACCTGTGGTGGGTTTTTTTTTTCTTCATACTAGTTTAGCAGTCTGCTGACAGTGTCCACCAGGTCCGTTATATACAGTATATTATATATATAAGCAGTACGGTAGGCCACGGCTGTACCTACCTCTGTGTCGTCACTGCACTCGTCGTCCATAAGTAATATAATACTATACTTACTATCCATCCATCTACATTGTATTGTATACCTACCTGTGGTGGTTTTTTTTCCGTTCATACTAGTTTAGCAGTCTGCTGACAGTGTCCACCAGGTCCGTTATATACAGTATATTATATATATAAGCAGTACGGTAGGCCACGGCTGTACCTACCTCTGTGTCGTCAGTGCACTCGTCCTCCATAAGTAATATAATACTATATTTACTATCCATCCATCTACATTGTATTGTATACCTACCTGTGGTGGTTTTTTTTTTCTTCATACTAGTTTAGCAGTCTGCTGACAGTGTCCACCAGGTCCGTTATATACAGTATATTATATATATAAGCAGTACGGTAGGCCACGGCTGTACCTACCTCTGTGTCGTCAGTGCACTCGTCCTCCATAAGTAATATAATACTATACTTACTATCCATCCATCCATCTACATTGTATTGTATACCTACCTGTGGTGGTTTTTTTTTTCTTCATACTAGTTTAGCAGTCTGCTGACAGTGTCCACCAGGTCCGTTATATACAGTATATTATATATATAAGCAGTACGGTAGGCCACGGCTGTACCTACCTCTGTGTCGTCAGTGCACTCGTCGTCCATAAGTAATATAATACTATACTTACTATCCATCCATCTACATTGTATTGTATACCTACCTGTGGTGGTTTTTTTTTTCTTCATACTAGTTTAGCAGTCTGCTGACAGTGTCCACCAGGTCCATTATATACAGTATATTATATATATAAGCAGTACGGTAGGCCACGGCTGTACCTACCTCTGTGTCGTCAGTGCACTCGTCCTCCATAAGTAATATAATACTATACTTACTATCCATCCATCTACATTGTATACCTGTGGTGGCTTTTAGTTGTGTGCATTAAAATATGGAGAACAAAAATGTGGAGGTTAAAAAAATAGGGAAAGATCAAGATCCACTTCCACCTCGTGCTGAAGCTGCTGCCACTAGTCATGGCCGAGACGATGAAATGCCATCAACGTCGTCTGCCAAGGCCGATGCCCAATGTCATAGTATAGAGCATGTAAAATCCAAAACACAAAAGATCAGTAAAAAAAATTACCCAAAAATCAAAATTAAAAGCATCTGAGGAGAAGCGTAAACTTGCCAATATGCCATTTACGACACGGAGTGGCAAGGAACGGCTGAGGCCCTGGCCTATGTTCATGGCTAGTGGTTCAGCTTCACATGAGGATGGAAGCACTCATCCTCTCGCTAGAAAAAAAGAAAAGACTTGCGGCAAAAGCACAGCAAAGAACTGTGCGTTCTTCGAAATCACAAATCCCAAAGGAGAGTCCAATTGTGTCGGTTGCGATGCCTGACCTTCCCAACACTGGACGGAAAGAGCTTGCGCCTCTTTTTTTCTTTGCGTCATGTGCTGTTTGGGGAGTATTTTTTGGAAGGGCCATCCTGCGTGACACTGCAGTGCCACTCCTAGATGGGCCAGGTGTTTGTGTCGGCCACTAGGGTCGCTTAGCTTAGTCACACAACGACTTTGGTGCAGCTCTTTTTTTCTTTGCATCATGTGCTGTTTGGGGACTATTTTTTTAAGTGCCATCCTGCCTGACACTGCAGTGCCACTCCTAGATGGGCCAGGTGTTTGTGTCGGCCACTAGGGTCACTTAGCTTAGTCGTCACACAGCTACCTCATTGCGCCTCTTTTTTTCTTTGCGTCATGTGCAGTTTGGGGAGTATTTTTTGGAAGGGCCATCCTGCCTGACACTGCAGTGCCACTCCTAGATGGGCCAGGTGTTTGTGTCGGCCACTAGGGTCGCTTAGCTTAGTCGTCACACAGCTACCTCATTGCGCCTCTTTTTTTCTTTGCGTCATGTGCTGTTTGGGGAGTATTTTTTGGAAGGGCCATCCTGCGTGACACTGCAGTGCCACTCCTAGATGGGCCAGGTGTTTGTGTCGGCCACTTGGGTCGCTTAGCTTAGTCACACAACGACTTTGGTGCAGCTCTTTTTTTCTTTGCATCATGTGCTGTTTGGGGACTATTTTTTTAAGTGCCATCCTGCCTGACACTGCAGTGCCACTCCTAGATGGGCCAGGTGTTTGTGTCGGCCACTAGGGTCACTTAGCTTAGTCGTCACACAGCTACCTCATTGCACCTCTTTTTTTCTTTGCGTCATGTGCTGTTTGGGGAGTATTTTTTGGAAGGGCCATCCTGCCTGACACTGCAGTGCCACTCCTAGATGGGCCAGGTGTTTGTGTCGGCCACTAGGGTCGCTTAGCTTAGTCGTCACACAGCTACCTCATTGCGCCTCTTTTTTTCTTTGCGTCATGTGCTGTTTGGGGAGTATTTTTTGGAAGGGCCATCCTGCGTGACACTGCAGTGCCACTCCTAGATGGGCCAGGTGTTTGTGTCGGCCACTTGGGTCGCTTAGCTTAGTCACACAACGACTTTGGTGCAGCTCTTTTTTTCTTTGCATCATGTGCTGTTTGGGGACTATTTTTTTAAGTGCCATCCTGTCTGACACTGCAGTGCCACTCCTAGATGGGCCAGGTGTTTGTGTCGGCAACTTGTGTCGCTTAGCTTAGTCACACAGCGACCTTGGTGCGCCTCTTTTTTTCTTTGCATCATGTGCTGTTTGGGGACTATTTTTTTGAAGTGCCATCCTGCCTGACACTGCAGTGCCACTCCTAGATGGGCCAGGTGTTTGTGTCGGCCACTTGTGTCGCTTAGCTTAGCCATCCAGCGACCTCGGTGCAGATTTTAGGACTAAAAATAATATTGTGAGGTGTGAGGTGTTCAGAATAGACTGAAAATGAGTGGAAATTATGGTTATTGAGGTTAATAATACTATGGGATCAAAATGACCCCCAAATTCTACGATTTAAGCTGTTTTTTAGGGTTTTTTGAAAAAAACACCCGAATCCAAAACACACCCGAATCCGACAAAAAAAATTCGGTGAGGTTTTGCCAAAACGCGTTCGAACCCAAAACACGGCCACGGAACCGAACCCAAAACCAAAACACAAAACCCGAAAAATTTCAGGTGCACATCACTAATATATATACATACATACATACAGTATATTGAATTCAGGTGTTTCAATCAGACCTGATGCCAAATGTGTATAAAATCAAGCACCTAGCCATGCAGTCTCTATTTGCAAATATTTGTGATATTTGTGATACAAAATGGGTCGTTCTGAAGAGCTCAGTGGCTTCAAGTGTGGTACTGTGATAGAATGCCACCTTTGCAATAAGAAAGTTTGATAAATGTCATCCCTGCTGGATATTCCACAGTCAACTGTAAGTGATATTATTAGAAAGTGGAAGCGTTTATGAACCACAGCAACTCAGCCATGGTGGCATAAATTCTCTCATGGAACTACAAGTCCCAGTAAGCTGTGGTAGCCATTGACCACATGGGCATTCTGGTGTGTGGAACTACTGTATTTGGATGTTCTTGATGCGCATGGTTGCTGGAACATGCTGAAGCTTTTATAACTACAAGCCAGGGCCTACTGAAACTTTTAATTCACAAAACATAGGAAAGCATTTCCAATTTAAATCAATAGAATACAGTAGGTGGTGATGTTTCTTCAGTTTCAAGTGCTAACAATCACGATTTAAAAATAAATCACCAGTGAGTACATTTAAGAGTTTGGCCAATTAATTCATTATTTTGTAATGTCAAATTCGAGCAAGTTTATAAACTGATAACTGCGTTATTTCCACCTTTGCAAACACCTATCTTACTGTATATTTGCTAGATACAACATTTAGTACCTTACCTTCAGGCTGTCCATCTTTGGAGGGCTTGATTTATACAATCCACTATCTATTCTGTCCCAGCACCATGTGTCAGCTGGTCGGCATCAGTGGTTAGAACTAAGCAGCACTAAAACGTATTTGCGCTACTCATCCGGGTTTCAGACATGCTGGAAATGCCTGTGTCTTGACAGAGGAGTGCGTTCACGCAACCCACCAATGATGGAAAGTCTGCAGGAAAAGTGTTCATACACTGAGAATATATCTAGGAAATTGATATGGCATAATCTAGTTGGAATATGTGATAAATAGGGTCTATTTTGCATATTTAATCACAAAAAAAGTCACAAAGATGGGCTTTTCCAGTAATAGCGCTCATTCTTTCCGTTGATCAATATATCTATGCCGTACTATACAGTATGTTTCAGAAACCCATGCTGTTACAGTATGTACCTCAATCTGCGACAAGAAGCTTTTTAATGTGCATTGCATATCAAAAGTACTGCTGTTCTGTAAGTTTAGATACGGGTGAAACAAATAAGAGCCTTAACCTCAGCTGAGCCATTAGGAAGCAAAGCTGTGGACATAAAATCAAAAGCATTTTCTTCCTTAAAAATCATCACACCAAATATATGTTGCATTCATCATTTATACAGCTGTCCCAAAACCATTATTGGCTAGCTTGTCATTTCGCCATTGTGTTTTTTTTATCTACATTGCGCTGCTAACATTACCACCCAAATGTTTCCTTTATTATGATCATAAAGCATCAGTGCCTCTTAACAAGTTGTAGAGGACTTGCAATAAAATGAAAGCACTCACCAGTATAGCTCCTTGTTTGAATTCTTAACCATTTATGTGGTGAAATAAGGTATGTTTATTTGCTTTTAAAAATTTTTTGTAGTGGACGGTTTCTATGGCAGGGCAGAATATCATTTTAGTAAATAAAAATAATACACAGTTACTATACTGTAGAATGATCTGTAAACACAGCTTTGAAGTCAGTTGACTATGAAGCCCATTGTTTTTAGATGTACGTTAATGTTGATTGCCTGATTAAATATATTTACAGCGACGTGTGACTATTTAATTCATTCCTTTAAAAAAAGTATCAGTGAAGATTAAGATGCTGTTCACTGAAGAGACAGACAACTGCATGACTAAATAACTAATTTCTGCGACCAGCTAACAACTCAATTTTATAGGCTGAGTGCCGTTATACAGATTATAGAAATCTGAGGTGACTTTTAATATCCATAATACTTTATAAATAAGGGGATACATTATTCATAACAATACAAGTTTTTTCTAAGGAACATTGGTAATATATATATATATATATATATACTTTATAGGAATTATATACTGAAATCACTTGAGTATTATCTTATATAATAAAAGGTTAATGCTGCTCCTCATCTCTATGGTGGCAATTCAATATTTTAACACACCGGCAGCCACTAGATGGCGCTCTATGTAGCAATTGAAGTGTTGCTCTGTTTAGCAGCGCACAGCGGCCGGAACTGACATTACCGTCATGTTGTTCCAACATTTTGACGAGCTGCTAACTAGTAAATATATAACTACATAGTAAATATTTTGGATAGATGTGTCTGACTTTGCAATTCATTCACATTCATTCAGAACCCAAAATTAAATTTGCTATTTGATTTGCATAAAATACTGCATATTTAACAATTAACCTTGATTAATTCAAGCCAATCACTTTCAAGCAAACAAGAAGGAACCAAATACAATGCAAATAAAACACCTTCACTTGCACATAACCTTACTAAACAGATTGTCTTTCTGGTCATCCAGACTTACAAACAACATTTTTTTACATAGAAGTAAATACTGTGGTAGGTGAGTAACATGGTATTAGAATACACTATACTTGTAGCATGAGAATACTGTCTCTTCTTTGAAAAATAAAAAATAATGTATTATTGAACTAATAAAATATTGAATCTATTTAAATTATTAGAATTTATACAATTAATAAATTATTGTAATATACTTTATCCTTATTGTGACAGAAAAGCATTCATTTTATAAATACCTCTTCTTGAACTGAAAACCATGATAGGGGAGATTTTTTTTATATATATTTTATACTAACTTCAACTAAAATTACCCTTAAAAAAATTTCTTTTTCCCTTTAAATAAATTCTGCAAATTTATCTGAGAAAGCAGTATCTCAAATCTGAAAAGCAAAATCCTCCTAGCCATAATTCAGAGTAATGTGACTATAGACAAAGGGCCTAATTCAGACCTGATCGTAGATGTGCTAAATTTAGCACATCTACGATCAGTCACACAGACATGTCCGCCCCACATGTCAGGCCCGACCCCCCTCACAAGTTCAAAAGCATTGCACAGTGGCGATGCTTTTATGCTTGAAGAGTAGCTCCCTACCTGCGCAGCTCCTGCACTCCACTGGCAGGGAGCTACTCGTCGCTGTGAGGGTCGCAGAGGCTGCATGTGATGTCACGCAGTCACCACGGCCCGCCCTTCACACGGTCCGGGCACATCTGCGTTGCCTAGACTGCACCCCTAAAATGGTGGGCAAACACCGTCGGCCCGCCCCCTTCCCGCCCAGCGAATGCCTCTGCCTGTCAATCAGGCAGAGGCAATCGCAGGGCTGAGACGGCTGTCAGCTGTCTGGAATGCACCGGTGCACTGTGGCACCGGCGCATGCGCAGTTCAGACCTGACCGGCTGCTGTGCGAAAACGCACAGCACTGATCAGGTCTGAATTAGGCCCAAAGGCAGGTAGCTGTGAGGTGGAGCTGCACTAAAGCTCCCAATTGGAAAAATTGTTTTCATTTTCAAATCAATTGGTAGATTTTGACAAATCAAAATTGTTAAATTTAACTTTTATTCTGTATGCTGAAAGCAATTCTCATAACCTGTTCTTCTGCTGTTGCCAGTGCTGTCAATATATTTCACATGCCGTATCAAGCTATAGAATTTGGATACACAATTTATCTCATCTTCTTTGAAAAATATTCTGTACTGTAAAACAACATGCAAGATGCATTGCAAACCCGTAAATATTCAATCAGATAAAAGCTGTCTGGTTGGGTAGATGTATATTATAAGGTTTGATTTGATCCAAATTTCTCCAAGTCACTCATTGTTCTGCTAGTTGGGGTTGGTAGGAGGACATTTAAAATATAATCATGTTGAACGCTACACTATGAAGAATGTGGTCAGACAAAGCATATGGAAAATATGGGAAGAAGAAATCAACAAAAGAACTCTGGATCAGGTGAATATGCTGCCAGTTGGTTTACACTGCACAAGCTGAAATTTGCAAGTTTTCTGTACTATGGAATATATTGCATGCAACAATTGGAAATAGTTTTTAACTGTTGACATCTGTGGTGTATTTTTGTGAACATTTAATTTAACTATAGATATCCAGAAAATTCTAAATTGTATAATGTCACTTCCCATTAGAAAATACAGGATTCATAAACTAAGTATCCATACTAAACAAGGCGATGGTCTGATAACTGCCATGCCTCCAAACACTGCATGAAAGGGTGCAATCTGCACACCACAGCATGGAATCAGCTGGGCAGTGATCATCAAACATGTTTTTCAGCCATTTTCATGCTGTTATTGTTCTTGTCCATATGCTGAACGGTAATCATTCAAAACATACATTTTGTCAGCAGACCTGAACAAGTATCGTTCAGTGTATGTCCAGCATAAGAAAGGTTAGACACCCCTCCACCAGAAAAAAAAAATACCCAGGAGAATGCGGCAGCGATAATGGTCTCTCAAAATGATCGGTAATAATAAGTGATATAATTTAGAGATTTGCACAGAGTCTCATATTTTGGATTTGGTTCTAATTTCATAGTTGTGTGTTGGTTTTGGAAAACCACCCTCAAGTGTTTTGGTTTTCGCATTTAAAATCTGAACCTTGGATTTTGGATTTCTTGAAAATGAATACAAATAGCTAAAATCATGCAATTTTTGCAATCCAAAACCCGAAATTCGGATTAAAAATCTGAATTCTAAACCATAGGAAGACCCGAAACGGGAATTGGTTTGGTTTGGAACCCCTTTCGAATTCCCAAACCTGGACTTGGTTTGATTCATATTCGCAAAATTTGGGTGGGTTCAGATTTGTAAAGACCTGAAACACACATCTCTAATATTATATAGTGTGCAGTCCTGTCACATTAATTAGCCAACTGGTACAGGTTAGATATGGGAGCCCATCACTTTTTAGTCAGTATGCTATCCCTATCCCCAGCCCTTCCTACCAGCAGTTTATCCCTAACCCCTCCCCTACGGCAGTCTACCCCCCCCCCCCACCGCAGTCTAACCTAACCCTTCCCCACCATACTTACAAGTGCCGGTGTTCTGACTGCTGGCATCCTATCCCTCGGATGCCAACTGCATCCCAACTGGTACAATCCATTAATTTGCTACATAATGTCATTACCATAAGTTTTATTTAATGATCAGTACACATAACATTATACAGATACAAATTCTCCTTAGGAGCATGGAGTCAACGAAAAACTGAGATGTAATAAAGGGAAAATTTAGAAATATACATGCATCATTTTACTGTGACAGAAGTAGTTACCAGCTGTATACACTCATTAGTATGTGTAGCACACTTACAAATACTCTGCATCAGAAGATACATGAGTCAGAGGTTTTTTTTAATAAGTAGAAAATTCTACATATTAACAATCATACCATGTTATCAAAGCTTATTTTACATGACTACACTATTTCACATATTCATCCCTAATGAATACTAGATATTATTAGAGAAGACATGTGACAATGCTAAATTCCTTTGTCGTATAAACAACCCTTTATGAAGCTAAGAACACTGTACGCTGTTTACTTAAGAAGTACCGTAATGGTACGCTGTTGGCGTAACGATCGCTCGGCCGTAGGCGAGACGCTCAAGCGTCACGTTCGCTCGCGGCCCAGCGATCACAGGACACGTTATTGGTTATGTCTAGGGTAATGATTCGCTATGGCGTAGCTTACGCTCGAGACCACGAGGAGGTCACCAGCGATGCAGACGCTCACAACACTATACCTTTTATGTTAAAACCTTATACCAATGAAATACACTGAATACCTTAATGTGAGTACAGGGTGTAAGTGCAACCTTGTGTAACCTGACTAACTACAAAGCTGCTTGAGCGTCACCGACGCTCAAGTGAACACTTAACACTATAGAAAATACACAGATACTGGTTTAGGTTCCAAAGCCTATTAACTGTATTATATCTAATATACTTGTAAAAGGGGATAACAGTACAAATGATACACTACAATATAACAAGGACTTCCTAACCACAGAACTAAACAATAAATACAAAAAGACAATACTACACTGACCTAAATGCAATACAGTACAATACTATAATACTATGAGAGATATAAGAGAAAAGAGGAGAGAGAGAGATAGAGAGAGAGAGAGAAATTGGCTCACAGAAAGACAATGATTACGGAGAGAAACTTACGCACAAAGGGTATGATCGCCTGCGCCTCGATATCCAGCTCCCGGCTATCAGCAGATAACCGTTGATGAGAGTGAGTGAAATTGGATATGGTCGGCCTGCCTATTTATGCCCCACACACAATGCAATCTCATAGTCCCTACAATCCCATTGTTCATTGGCCGAAGGAATTCGGCCCTGCATCATAACAAAAGGTCATAAGTTGATTCATATCAGTGGCCCTGGTTATGCAAAACAATGGGTGATGACTAACACATTCCTGTCTTCTGGAGAGCGATTGTTTGGCGAATACAAAACAGAATCCTGTCTGGGTTCTGTTCTATATTCATGATGTCCACTTTCAGTTGAGACAATGACATCTCAGCCCTCATTCTCCTGTATACAAATCCAGCCCCATTTGTAAACACAGGTGTTGGCCCTCCTTATTGAGTCTCAAAAACTCAGTGTAATTAAAGGCTATTGTACTCCGTCTGCGGGAAAGATACTGATTTGGAGTACAATTGATCTTCAATTACTATTCCTGTGTTTACCTTATGCATGTGTAGATATGAGGCTCTCTTAACATGCAAACTATTGTTTGGGGGATCTCTGAGGTCAAAGAGACATTTGAGACCCACTGATGCCTGTCTCCAACTGTTCAGATGCATGACTAAGTAAGAACAAATAATAATAAATAAATGGACATAACTTCTTATGTCCATAACTATTCGCACGAGCGATTAATACGCTCCAAACCAACACCGGAATATTGCTAATTAAATACTCTTCCGATGGGTACCAAACACTGCTGTATGATTCCTGTTAGACCCTTCGTACGATGCAAAGAGGGATTCCTCAGCTCAGGGACATTCTATTTTAACCAAACTTTCAGAATCTATCAAAGGGACCATGATCTATAAACTACATTAATTGTGAACAGTTGTAACGAATGGGTCGCACGCTACGACTACGTAAACTCTACCGTAAATACGCATACCGCGCCTGCGAGTGCACGCTATTGCGGGTATGCGCCTCCACGGGAGAGCGCACGCATGCGCAGCACGGACCAGTGTGCGGTGCAGATATGGCAACGTGCATAGAGACATTTTTCTGACTTCGACAGTCCACTCTTTGGCAGTCAATAATAACTGCCACAAAACGTTTAAGGAGAAAAATGTAAGTCAGGGGTTAATTGATTTCCATGGTGGGGTAAGGAAGAAGAGAGGAGTAGGTGTGAAAAGGGTATGACCTAGTGAGAGAGTAGAAGCATGTGTGTATGAGTCCATGTTTGGAGGGTCATGTATCATCGTGCCGTACGTGTGGTAAATCAAGCTTCGAGGTATTGCGAAGTATACATTTGAATTCCTTCTTATCCCGTATCAAGGGTCTGTGGATGGGCTGTCAAACTCTACCGAGCTCATTTTGGCTTTTAGTTGTAACAAAATGGGGATGCACATTTTAGTTGATGATACATGAATGGGGGAGGTATGTGGTTGCTGATATCTGTGCCTGTATTCCCTATCGTCTATGTGTGTTATTACCTGAGGGTTGTAGAGATGAAGATAAAGAACACTTATGGAGAATGCAATGATATTCTATGTCAGGGAAATGTACATCTGTCGTTGAGGTTGTGTTCGGTATCTGTTGAGAGTCGTCTTCTTTGCGCTGTATTGCTCCTTAGGCATGAGCAAATAGCTTTGTCTGAGCCATCAGATTTACAAAAAAATGTTGGGCTAGCGTGAGTTTAAAAGTACTAGGGAAACTGGGGATCCATGGCAAAGTTCATCAAGTGTCCATATCATAGGTTGTCAAAACTTCATCTTTGGTGCTTGTCTGTTGTCTTGTCTGTATACCGTCTCGTCAACTTCCTCGTCCAAGGGGTCTTTGTATCTTGGAGAAAAGCAGAAAAACAGGTGAAAGAAACGGACCGTATAATCGCATTTTCATCACATTCTGGTTTCTATCATTGGGTCATAAATCAAATCCAGGTTAATTACAGTTTCCTCGCTCCTCAAGCTCATCACTTTTGTACTTTGTTTGCACCTCATTAAAGCCTGCCCGCATCTAAATATCAATCCAATCGATATAACGACACCCAAGATACATAGTAGAAACTTTCCAACATCCATTATGACTCCTTGAGCCCAGTCTCCTAAACCGGAGAACCAATTTCGCGGGTTCAACCATGACACCCAACTAGTCAGCTCATTACCTACAGCAGCAAGGGTGAGATTGTGTTTTCGACGAAATTCCCACTTCAATTGGAGAATATCATCCATCTTTTGGTCTATGACCTCTACCGGATCCTCGGTGCTATTTGTGATGTACGTGCAACACTTTATGCCGTACTGTGTTGCCAATGTAACACAATATCCGCCTGTTACTGCTGTAAGATAATTAAGAACCATCCTATGCTGAACTAGTTCTGTTTTATAAGCTTGAAGTTCTCTTCCAGTGTATCTAAACGTGTCATCATACATTTCAGTGATATTATCTAACAAATTGGCGAGTGCGGAAATGTATCTATAATTCATCACTCCCCGAGCGGTACGAGTGAAATCTAACGCTACCAGAACCTGAATCCCGGTGGATTCATGGATAAGATCAGAGGCCGGATGCTCTAACCTTTCTGACAGTTGTCTTTTAACTCGGTGCTCGTAATGAGTGTGAGTATAAGGAGCTTGGGCACCACGGTGTATGTCCTTCATTTTGTCATGTGTAACAGTCATCACTTCAGGCAATACTTTTCCAATATAACACAATCCTTCAGAGTTTGGGGCAAGCCACTTGTACGCCTTTCTCCCACATATGAAATATGCGTCATCGGGGAGAACATAGGGGACGGAGAAGGACATGACCATGTTACAAACCTTCCAGGTGAAATCTCCTGACCCTAATTCTTCCATCTGCTTAATGCACGTATCAGTTTGTATGATATGTGCACAGTATCCTGGTGATACCTCTCCAACTCTAGTAATCCTATTTCCTAAGGTATATCGATACCGGAAAGATTTTCCTCTACTGGCTATGTGGCGTACCAGCTCTGTATCTGTAGGCATTCTATCTGCTCTGTGTGAAAAGGTCATGGTAAGGTTGCTCCATGACACTTCCCAATTTCCCGGCTTACGGGGATTGGAGATATTAAAACATATGAGGGACCTATCCACATGGTATTGGTGGAGCTTCAAACTAGGAGGGCTGGAGATGTTAAACCTCCGGTCCACCGGTCTCCCACCACTTAGCTCAAGTACCTCCCCTAACGTTAAAGGAAATGGTACTAGCCCTGATTTGCTATGCCCTTAAGGTACTTGAGAACATACCCAAAAATCTGTCTCATTTAACACGCTACCCACTAAGGAGTGATAGTCACTCAATGGATGCCGGTCCCTATGGTTATTAAAACTGGATTGGCATTATTGTTACCGAGCCTACTGATACAGTTTTCTTTTTTGAGCTAACAATCCTTCAAAGAAAATGTTTACAGATAACATGGTTGTTAGATCGTGCCCGGTACTCGCCTTTGCTTGGTGATTGGGTTGCTATTGGAAATTTACACCTCCGTCTCAGTCATTAGAGCCTTTCTGGATCCTTTCTCGACCTCACTGGTACTCTCACCGAAACAGACTGCTCTGGTCAACATCATGGTTAACGGGAAAATCCATATCGCAGTCTCTTGGGGCAAGTCCATCTTACAGGAGGAGAAAAGACGAAATTTGTAAAGGGGGTATAAGAAAACAGTTTGAGGGGGGGGGGGAGAACTCGTTACAATAATAAGTTCTCTCGTCTTGTTGTTCTTCTTGTTCTGCTGTCCTCTCAAAGGTGCTGTCTCTCAGTCTTCAAAAACGATCATTCTGGTGATGCAATATTCCTTCCTAACCGACGATCTTTCTGTAAGGAGCAAAAATCTGGCATTACCATTGGTCCAACTGAGGGGTGACATACCATCTTTAAACCATGGAAACATGAGTGAGAAGAGAGAGAAAATAAAAAAAACAAAAGAGATAGAGAACAATTCATGTGCATATATACATTACATAACTCGACAATAACCATCAATAAGAAAAGAGAAACAAAGCATTTTTAAACATTGTAAGAAAACATTGTTAGCATTAGAAAAACATTGTCAGACTTATTAGGCTGTCATATCTATGTGTCTAATGGTCTCCCTGAGCAGTCCCTTCCCACCAGCACCTGCATTACTCCACTGTCTGTATCTGGCCAGAAATACATTGTGGCGGAGGTCATGCTGGGGTTTGGTAGACTTCTGCAAGGACCAAGTGGATATGCAATGTGTGAATTCTTACCACTACTAGTCAGAGATGGGGATAGAGAGAGGGAGAGAAAAACATTTTTCACAAATACATTTACAACTTTTCACCTGGTCATTCCTGTGTCTTTAGTGAATGACCTCCCACTTCATTAACCGT
Source organism: Pseudophryne corroboree (assembly GCF_028390025.1). Taxonomy (NCBI): domain Eukaryota; kingdom Metazoa; phylum Chordata; class Amphibia; order Anura; family Myobatrachidae; genus Pseudophryne; species Pseudophryne corroboree. Next base: position 569,988,964 of record NC_086444.1, read on the forward strand.
TACTTCAGGCTTGCCTCCATTCCTAATAATCACCTTTCCTGCCTATGTGATCCTTGATTATAATGGTGTGTATTGTAATTTTGCTCATTTCTTGGTCTAGGGGGTCTAACTTTATGTGGGTTATTACAGTTGCTAGCACAATGCCCTTCTCTCCTACACTGATAACAAATCCTGGGCTTCCTCCACGTGTCCATGACCTGAGGTTTTGGTTGATTTGATGCCTCCTCAAACGCTCGGATGCTCATCATCATCAATCGTTTCCCCTGTACTTCCCTGATTCCTTGGATTTTATGATTATGGTGTTGTCTTTCTCTTGATCTACAATCTCTTGCAATGTGTCCCTTTTTATGACAATTGTAACAGATTTCCATATCTGGATTTCTCGCAGGGGTGTGTGGCTTTTGTTGGGGTGGTCTTGTGGTTTGGGCCTGTATATTTGCTGCCATTAACTTATCTCTTAGTGACTCTCTGTACCTGGTGATATTCTGGTCATGATTAATGACGGCCTCTCTTAGTGCGGCCACCGAGATCTCTCTCCAGTTTGGGTTGGTGGTCTGTACCCTTGTTTTTAATTCATCCTTTAAACCATTCATTAATACCTTAACCGCTATTCCTTTATGTTGTGCATTTGTCTTGATGTCTGCGATCCCAGTGTTTCTAGCCATTATTTGCAGTGCTCGATTGAAATAATTAGAAACATTTTCCTTTTCGTTTTGCCTTATGGAGAAAATTTCATTCCACTTGACAGTGGTTGGGAAATATATTCCTAACTGTCGGTTAATTTGCCTAATACATTCCTGATTGTGTTCCTCCATACAGGGTACCTCCGTGTTTAATTTACAATCAGCAATGAATTTTTCAGGGTCAACACTGGAGGGCAAACATGCCCTCAGCACTGTCCGCCACTCTTTGTTGGTGGGTTCTGTGGCGTTTCCTAGTTCTTTAATAAACCTTTGACATTTGGCTAGATTTTTCCTCGGATCAGGAAATTCAGACATAATTGATCTCAATTCGGTCCGGGACAAGAGACAGCGCATTGCACTGTCCTTGACGGGAATGATTCCCTGATCGTCAGTCTTCCCATTGGGGACTGAGATCACCCTGGCCAGATCGAGCTCAGTTACATCATCTTGTGTTGGTCTTACAATATGGGGTACATCTGTTTGTGCGTGATATGAAACATTGTACGTACCTGTGGACACGACCTCACCTGACCCTCCGTTAGGGGGTTCGATTATTGCCTTTACCAATTTTGTCGCGTCCACCTGGATGGCTTTTGTGATGGTTGCTGGAAGAGGTGCTGACATCGTTCTGGGCTCACTTTCTTGTTTGTATTCCTGAGGGAGGTTTGACATGGGGTGCAGCTTGCACAGGTTAATAGTTGTACATTCAACAGTATTACAATAATCATTGTTACATTTATTACACTTATTCTTATAATCTATATTACAGTTGCTAAGAGCGTTTTTATTGTTCACCCTTGTGTCTTTCTCTCCGCAATCAACCCCTCTCCTGATGCCACTGTCTCTCCTCTCAAGATAAGAGTCAGAAAAGTCAATAGACTCTTTTTGTAATTCACTTTCCTGTTGCCATAACTGTAAATATTCATAATGTTTATTTTGTCTCTTCGTTGGTTCAATGAGACTTATCCTCCTCCTTAAATTTTGTAACACTACTGGACTGGAGCTACCTATTCTTGGGAATTTGTCCCTGTCTTGTACAGTCATTCTCTCCCATTCATCACATAAAATTTCTGTGTGACTTCCGTATTTTTCACACATGATGTACCTTGCCGACCCAATTGATCGGTTCTCTGAATCAACCCGAACCGAGGTTGATCGCCCCCTACCTGAACAACTGGCCCCCATAATCTGCAGGCGTTGCTTATTCCTCCTTGAATATCAAGGCTTTCAGCGAACCCTTACAAACAAACCAAGAAGTCCTGGGCAGGCCGGCGGTGGCGGTTTACCAAGTACCCCACTTACTTCTCGCCCACGTTGGCCTGTGCTGCAATCACTGTATCCAGAGCTGCGGTACCCAACCCAGGGCCCCTGTGAACCTTTATTTACTGGGGCGCGTTCCCCAGCAAGTATCGGTTGTTGGATAGTTCCTGAGTGACCAGCGAACTTCCCTTCCAAAAATAAAAAAATTACACAAATCACGTCAGAATGTACAAATAGCGTTTGTGACCACTTTACTCTAATGGTATTAGGTCAGATTACTAACTACTGCACACAATTACGTGTGGTCCAATCGTTCAGTACACAAGCACTACTTGTTATGTACTGAGAGATCAATGGAATCGATGTTTCCGGCCGCGATTCCTTCAGCAAGAGCTTATGGCCTATATGGGTTCTGCACCAACACCCCAGGCGTTGTGCCACTGGACTTTTATAGCGGACCTCTTTGTCTATTTTACCTGTTACCTTATGACCTCCTGGTCTGTTACCTTATGACCTCCTGGTCTGTTACCTTATGACCTCCTGGTCTGTTACCTTATGGTCCGCTATACTCTAATGCTCAAATATTATTTAACCAGGGATGCCTCCCTAGCCACCGTATATGTCACTTACACGTATGTCCCTTGACGAGTACCCGGCTTTCCTTTTGGTTCCACCTTACAGTTATATAAACTTTTGTATACAAAACACACTCACTCAACACATGTACACTTTTGTTTCTATATCTATTTCTGCGCAGAAATTTGTCTTTAGCCCAACAGTGTTACCAATTAGGAGCAGGATCTGTTAAACTAAATTTCAGATTCTCCAAAAATAGACTTGCGTTATTTTCCGCGTCGCGTTATCTACCGCTGTGCGTTACTTATCGCCTTTGCGTTACTTCACTTTATCACAACTTGAGCTACGTGGGCGTAACCGGACGCTACGTTGCGTCTGCCTTTGGATTGCGTACGCTAGTCTTTGTTAGCGACACGTGTACGCAATGCAAAGATCCACCGTAACACAATATATTTTTATCAATGTAAATGATCCCTGATCATCTACCGCAATCCACACTGACTGCCTTGTATCTCAGACAAACCGTGTGTTTGTTCTATACTTTAACTATTACCTCTACTATGAAATAACAGCAAATCTCTTTTTAGCACTTTCTATCAACTATAAAATTGGCAAACAGGAATAGTGATATACGAAAATGAAACAGAAATGCAGATATATGCGTGCGTACGCAAGACAAAAGAAAAATAAACAGTTTTAAAAAGACACAAGCGTTTTGTTCTTACTTCCGGTTACCGGGTTCCTTCAGCACTCTTTATCTAAGCGAAGCAGACGCTTATCCCGCCAGCACTATGAGACAATCTCCCACCCTTTGCTGGGGGATAATGTCTGCTGATCTACCTAGTGCAGATGTGAGAAGTATAGGACGAGTTCCCAATTGACAATGCTAAATTCCTTTGTCGTATAAACAACCCTTTATGAAGCTAAGAACACTGTACGCTGTTTACTTAAGAAGTACCGTAATGGTACGCTGTTGGCGTAACGATCGCTCGGCCGTAGGCGAGACGCTCAAGCGTCACGTTCGCTCGCGGCCCAGCGATCACAGGACACGTTATTGGTTATGTCTAGGGTAATGATTCGCTATGGCGTAGCTTACGCTCGAGACCACGAGGAGGTCACCAGCGATGCAGACGCTCACAACACTATACCTTTTATGTTAAAACCTTATACCAATGAAATACACTGAATACCTTAATGTGAGTACAGGGTGTAAGTGCAACCTTGTGTAACCTGACTAACTACAAAGCTGCTTGAGCGTCACCGACGCTCAAGTGAACACTTAACACTATAGAAAATACACAGATACTGGTTTAGGTTCCAAAGCCTATTAACTGTATTATATCTAATATACTTGTAAAAGGGGATAACAGTACAAATGATACACTACAATATAACAAGGACTTCCTAACCACAGAACTAAACAATAAATACAAAAAGACAATACTACACTGACCTAAATGCAATACAGTACAATACTATAATACTATGAGAGATATAAGAGAAAAGAGGAGAGAGAGAGATAGAGAGAGAGAGAGAAATTGGCTCACAGAAAGACAATGATTACGGAGAGAAACTTACGCACAAAGGGTATGATCGCCTGCGCCTCGATATCCAGCTCCCGGCTATCAGCAGATAACCGTTGATGAGAGTGAGTGAAATTGGATATGGTCGGCCTGCCTATTTATGCCCCACACACAATGCAATCTCATAGTCCCTACAATCCCATTGTTCATTGGCCGAAGGAATTCGGCCCTGCATCATAACAAAAGGTCATAAGTTGATTCATATCAGTGGCCCTGGTTATGCAAAACAATGGGTGATGACTAACACATTCCTGTCTTCTGGAGAGCGATTGTTTGGCGAATACAAAACAGAATCCTGTCTGGGTTCTGTTCTATATTCATGATGTCCACTTTCAGTTGAGACAATGACATCTCAGCCCTCATTCTCCTGTATACAAATCCAGCCCCATTTGTAAACACAGGTGTTGGCCCTCCTTATTGAGTCTCAAAAACTCAGTGTAATTAAAGGCTATTGTACTCCGTCTGCGGGAAAGATACTGATTTGGAGTACAATTGATCTTCAATTACTATTCCTGTGTTTACCTTATGCATGTGTAGATATGAGGCCCTCTTAACATGCAAACTATTGTTTGGGGGATCTCTGAGGTCAAAGAGACATTTGAGACCCACTGATGCCTGTCTCCAACTGTTCAGATGCATGACTAAGTAAGAACAAATAATAATAAATAAATGGACATAACTTCTTATGTCCATAACTATTCGTACGAGCGATTAATACGCTCCAAACCAACACCGGAATATTGCTAATTAAATACTCTTCCGATGGGTACCAAACACTGCTGTATGATTCCTGTTAGACCCTTCGTACGATGCAAAGAGGGATTCCTCAGCTCAGGGACATTCTATTTTAACCAAACTTTCAGAATCTATCAAAGGGACCATGATCTATAAACTACATTAATTGTGAACAGTTGTAACGAATGGGTCGCACGCTACGACTACGTAAACTCTACCGTAAATACGCATACCGCGCCTGCGAGTGCACGCTATTGCGGGTATGCGCCTCCACGGGAGAGCGCACGCATGCGCAGCACGGACCAGTGTGCGGTGCAGATATGGCAACGTGCATAGAGACATTTTTCTGACTTCGACACATGTTAAAAGGCTAATACTATATAGCCTAATTGATGGTGGTATATATACATATATATATATATATATATATGTATATATACCACCACCAGTCGCATGCATAGCTTAGTTTGATATCACTGTATGCATAAAGTTTAGTAATTATGGGGGGAATTCAATTAGCCATGGAAATCTACCGGTGACTATCCAATTGGCCCTTACACCGGCACTTTTCAGGGAATTTTTTTGGGGACCCGCTGAGGTCCCCAATAAAAATCTCGGATGAGTGAACTGTTTTTGTGGACTAAAAATTGCGGTAAAGCTCGCTTTTTACACACAAAAATTTTCTCGTGCATAATTGAATTACCCACTAAAACCTAGCAAAGGACAGCTCTATGGATGCGAGTACTTCCCGGTTTATGACCCGGGAGTCCTTCTGTGCATGTGCGGCCCTTGGCCAGCTCATACAGGAGCTGCAGTGACACTGTAGAAGTTTGCAGTAAGAAGCCCATAGGCTTCTTTTAGGAAAAACCATCTATAGATGGCAGTGATGTGCAGGCAGGTGAGGCAGCGCCTCTCCTGTAATAATACTGCAGAGTTCTACAGTATATTAGATGTAGTATACTGCAGAGTTCTGACTATAAAAATTATAACAGAAATACAAAGGAAATATTATAAATACCTTCTTTACATTACTCTAATCATTTTTATAGTCAAAATTCTGGTCTCTGGTCTATGACAGGTGAGGCACTGACTCACTTGCCAACCTTGTCCGCATGTCATGATTTATCAAATTTCCAGCAGTATATACTGCTGCACCTGTGTATACTGCTCACATGTACCCTCAGGTTCATATATTTCCGTGTAAATCTGTCTCTAGTCCTAGCTAGTGCCTCCCCAGCCATTTACCTCTCTGCACATCACTAAAAGATGGCATTGTCATATGGTTCTCACTATGATGATAATTCACAATATGTTTTTTACTTACTTCCCCATTGTGCTACAATTTGTTTTCTATTCACAAAATGATACTTATGTTAAATATAATTTTGATCCTTAATCCTTAATATTCCTGAAGGCATAACAAATATTGTCAAAGCTAAAGCACAAAAAGAATACAATCATATTTTATTTGCAGCAAACATACCTTAAGGTTTACTAGCTCTTATTGTTTGACATGATACTTGTCTGTTTTAAGTCTCCAGAAACAGCGTATTTATTGATTAAAATGGCAACCACATCAGCAGTTTTGTAAAATGTAGGTTTAATGTCAGTAACATCAGAATATAGTCCGTTCTCTGGACTCTGTATTGGCAGTGAAAGGAGGGTGGCATTAAATATTGAGTATACAAAAGCAAATAAGAAATATGTCACAGTTAAAAAAGGAACAGTTTTCCGTAAACTTCCCCTCAGATTTTTTAGTCTAGCTGAAGTCAGCTTAAAACAAATATATTTTACAGTGTTGATTCTGGAGGCAGAATTGTCAAGTAGTCAACTATTGAATTTTATGTGTGCAGAAGTAAAATGTTTGGAAGGATACAATTCCCAGAAACATCTTTATATGGTCTGTTTTATCTCTTACCTTATATTTCTTTAAAATAAAATAATATTGCAAATTGTTGTCTTTACCATATCTTCAATAATGCACAATACTTAATATAGTGTCAGTAGAAATGGTCTTTTTATTGTACGTACACTTGTTCAGAGAGTGTAAATGCATTCTTGTCATTGTATTTTTTTTCAGTTTCTTTGTTAAAATAGTTATTGGGAAATTAAGAAACATTATTTGTAATTAATTATAGTGACTTATCACTAAATATCTTTTTAATTGTGATTATATGTATTAATTTTCATTACACAAATAAACACTCAACTTTGTATTTATTTATACCTATTTCACACTGCCAAAAATAACCCTGGTTATTGCACATGAACGCGGAGCAACCTGGGTTTTTTTTTGCAGTGTGAAAGGGGCCAGGAGAAATAAACTGGGTCGAGTGACCCGGTATTCAACTTGGGTAGCGACCAGGGTTGAAATCGGCTTTAACCCGGGTCACTGTGCAGTGTAAATGTGTAACCCGGGTCAATGCAACCTGAGACCCGCTCACACTATAGGAAAGCCGACCCTTGGAGATGATCTCATCTCCAAGCGTCAACCCGGGGCAAGTGACCACTGACGCGGCTGATCTGGTAGTTACCCGGGTGTACCTGCGCAGTGTGAAAGGGGCCACAGTCAGGTCGCACCGCGTTGGACCCGTGTACAAGGAGCTAGGTGCAACCCGGATTTGACGGTGTGAAAGAGGTATGAGTCTTGACCCCTCACATGTGGTAGTTTAATTCAGAATTCTTGTTGTAGGACCACTTTTTTGGGGGATGTTGTTTTCATCAATTTTAGCCTTTTATTACAGAACCCATTGCACCCTCATTTTTAATTTCAGACATACATGTTCACTGATGTATTTGCGCTAAACTTGAAGACTGAAAAAATGTTATGCTTCAAGTTAAGTGATCCAAAATAAAGAACAAAATGGTTTACTTACCCTGTATGCATCACTATTCAGTTCTGCTGAGATCCCCAACAGTTAGGGCTGAAACACACACTCCGGTTTTTCCCGGATGGCAAAAAGCCGGACAAACTTTGTCCGGCTTTTTGCCATCCGGGAGAAACCGGCAGTGTCTATCACACAGGACGGCTTTGAGCCGTGTGTGATGCTGTGCGCATGCGCAGCATCAGACACGGCTGCAGAAGAAACCGTTGTGTGTGAAAGCTCCCCTTCACACACATGGTTTACTGGCTCCAAGGACGGCCCGGCGGCCGCCCGGCCGCCGGACCCTCCAGTGGTGAGACCCGGCTGCAACCCGGCAGCCGGGCCGGGGCCGTGCAGTGTGAAGGGACCCTAGCCCTCACACTGTTAACTACAATGCCGGCACGGGAAAAAGCCGTCCGGCTTTTTCCCGGCCGGCAAAAACCGTGTAGTGTGTTTCAGCCGGGTACAATAACATTCTACTCTTTACTCTTACCTGACTCAAACAGGCCTCGTGATAAGAGTACAGACCACAGTGGTATTAGGCAGTTATAGGCATCAGCCACTCCAGTAGATTTTGTAACTGGAACCTACGGTGTAAGTATATATCCGATTTTATTTCAAAATGACATTTTTATATCAAAAGGATATTCAAAATTGTTCTATAGTTCTGTTGTACTTTGCAGGAGAATAAATGTGGAAATACACCTGTACTAAGTTTTTTATTTTATATTTGAGAAAGAATATTTTGTACGTGTTATGGTTTGCTTATATACAGCTGGCAGCCATTTGTGCGCCTCGGAGGTAGGGCCAGATTAACAGTGGGGTGGATGGAGCTCCAGCTCCAGGCCTCCACATAAAAATAGGCCCATCATCATGACAGCATAATGATGACCAGCTACTAGCTGCACAGCTGGCCACACAGTCGACCATAAATCATAAGCATTCAATTGTATTTCTATTTTCCACACAAAAATTATGCATTTTTTTTGTACTTTTACATATTCAGGGAGACACTGGGGCTGATATTGTAGGGGGTTTACACGTCTACATGGCACTGGCCACACCCACACAGTATTGGTCACACCCCCTCTGCTTCTTGTAATAGGCCCTTGAACATTTCAGCACCAAGCCCATGAGGCCCTTAATCCGGCCCTGCTCGGAGGTCCCTTCTCTTCCCTCCATACTGTACTCCATTCCATATCAGACAAGAAAGTATGCTCACTCTGTTTGCACTAGGAATGGGAGATCTTCACTGAAAAGACAATAGGCGGTGCTTTTAGCAGCAACTGTCACAGAAGGTAGAGGAAGCCGTTCTGTAAAACATTTTTATATAAATATGGTAATTTATCACTCCATTAGATAAATCAATACATAAATCATACGGGGAAGCTTCAAAAACGTACCTGTAAGATACTGAACTTCACTCAAAACCACTGTTTACCCTTTTTTAGGTGGATTGATATTTTTTCTATTCACAGGGAATGGATTGACTTTTTATGGCCAGTGCCCATCACTTTAAGTACCCTGTTGTTAGTAAAACGTCCTTTCTTTATATGCACATGGTGCAGTATTTATTACTATAGCATCACTTCGAGGAAACTAAATGAAATGCTGCATAAATATATGTCTGTTAGCCCCACTGCTGAAAACAACTGCATTGGGCTATTGGACAATATTATTTATGTATAGTAGAGGACTTTCTACATTTTCTTAGCCCAGGTTTTTGCTATTTAGATATCAGCCATTATGTGCCTGCATATGTGCTTTGGTTTGCTGTAAATAGCGCTGATGCCACATGCCTACTTTCCCATTATGGTGCTTGAATTACACCATGTTGAAAATGAGGCAAACTAAGTTTCCGGCGCAGAATTATTATTATTATTATTATTATAGCAAGCTAGTAAGTGAGCAGTAGTAGTGTACTGCAATCAATAATCCTGTTACCTTCTCTATTTTCTGTGCACTGTGCATACCTCCCAAATGTGCCAGTTTAGGTATGACCATACCCAGTGGCACATGTACAGTATGCTGTAATGATCTGCTCCTGGACAATGTTGGGGGTACTGTCTGTAAGAGCTATATGTCAGTAACCCCTCATTGAGTTTTCCTAGAACCGACATCTATGGTTCTTCAAATTATTGAGAAGAACATATTTGTTTTCTTTATTTTACAGTTGTGAACACATTTCTTGTAACAGAGATGCCACTATTTTCTGTTTCATAATGTCTAATATTAATGGGAACCTTCAATTACATTAGCAGAAGCAATTCTGGGAATCCCCAGGGTACATTGGCCTTCCTCTCTTATCAGTTCCCTGACTTCAACATGCAAAGCTTCTGAGTTATAACTAATCTCTAAGGAAACCTCAGCATTAAATTAGAAATAGAGATTTTATACACTAGCTGGGCCTCACCTGCTCAATTAACTTCAGCATGTCTGACATATTGATTGTCTTAAACATAACCCTCTGTACATCTAGAGGACGTGGCTGACCCACTGCTCTCTATAGATAGTCATAGTTAGCTTCAGTCTTACTGCTGTAGTACTGTATTATTTATGTAGTTAGTCAACTTGAGCCAATAGATTTCATGATTACAGTAGCATTTCACTCACCAAGTTGGGTGAACTGTGTTCCACAACGGCACATCTCACATATTTATGCAATAGCTGCTTTTATAATTCACCCTCACATTTAAAAGAGGATATACAACAAATAGTGTCATAGCTCAGGTGTAGGCAACCCTTGTCACCAATGCCAAATGGTTGGCACTGGAGAATGTTTTCAGTGGCACCCACAAGGCCAGTCTCTCTTTGCTCCGCTGTGACTCCTCCCCTCCTACTCACAGACCTTTTTGGTTCAATAGACCCTTTCAAACTGAAGAACCCAAACGTGTCCTACATATCCAGTAAAGCCTGTGTTTCTGGAGAGTAATCTCTGCCTTAGCCCTGCTTTAAAGTCAAATAACAATCCAACATTTTGTGGCATGTCTTTATCTCTAGACAACAACTTATTAATCTAACTTGAGAAAAGTTGCTTCAAAACAAGAAGGACAGGGAAGCCACATCAGTTTTAGGGGCATAATTATCACATTTCAAATTTTTAATGCATAGGTTTGCAAAGTGAAAAATGTACATTTTTATGCAAATTTACTACTCTGCTCTTGCCAGGAGACAAGCTCCGATAAGAGTCCGTCCTAGCGAAGAGCTGTAATGCTTTCACACTTATTCCTGGTTCAGGTCCCCGGCAGCCAGTGTGCATGCAAGGCCATCGGCTGGTGCATGCATCACTGGGAGCAAAAGAGAAAATAATGCAAATTAATAGCCCATTGGCTACCATAAGCTAATGCTATCTGGAGATGGCTTTATTCTATTGGAGCCAAAGAGCTTGGTAAATTCAGCAGCTTTGCAGCCCCCATAGAAACCTATGGGGCCTGTGGCTGTTGTCGGAAATGGAAGGACCGTGAGCTGATATCGGGGGGTGTGGGGCTGCAAATCAGCCATGGCAAATGGGTGACATTCGCATGTGTGCATCATCCACACTGTTCTGGGAGAGGCTGGGGTAGGCCATTAGCCCCCAGTGTGATGTCCATTGGAGGTGTGAAATGCAGTCATGCCCCTAAAACATCATGCATTATGAGGCGTGGCCTCACGCATGAGGAGTCCAAGTAATGGATTTTCAAATGTAGGGGAGGTATGATTATTAGACTAGTTAAATTATATCTTATGTTTCTTTTTTACAACCAACTAGCTAACTGATTGCTATGGATATATTTACTATTAAAGTTTCAATTGTCATTTGAGAACATTTGGGGGTCGATTCAGAGTAGCACAAATGTTGATAGCCGATGTGGCCGCATTGTGTGCTCAGAAATATATTTAGATCTCCAAAAAGAAATGTATTTAAAAACATATGTAAAAAAAATATACCTAGGGGGAGTCTAGCACCACTCTGTGGTCATGTCTAACACATCCCTGTCTGATTCTAATACCCCTGTAGACTTTGATCAACAACTAGTAGAATTATTCCCTCACTCCACATCAGTGATCTTAGATACCTCTATATATTCTTCCTCCTCCTCCACCACACTTTCACCCATGCCCTCTCTTAAGGTTGGAAATTACTGTATATGCTGATAGTCATAATGTTAACGTTCACCATGACGAAATTCATCATGTAGACAGTGATGAATTGTCAACATGTTACAGTGTCGAAATAACATCCTTGTGGTATCAGCGGTGAATAACCTGCTCTTGGTGTCTCCAGTAGCATCTTCCAGGTCCCTTCAGTCACGTGACCATGACTTCCGGGTTAGACCTCTGATCCTCCAACATTCCAATACCCCTAACTCTAACCACCTCTCCCGCTCAGTTTAACCCGAATGTCGATATACTGACATTGTTGACACTTCACTGTCTGTATTCTGAGAATGTCAACACGTTGCTCGTTGACATTTAACAATGTCAATGTCGATATCATAACTGTAAATGTTGTGGTGTCAACATTGTGAATGTTGACATTGTTACTCTCGACCTTTTGACTACATACCCTCTTTTATACTGTAAGCAAATCACAACGTAACGTTTGAACCATGCAGCACATAGAGGACCAATCAGTTCCCTCATCAGCCGTACTTGTGTGCACTCAGTTCAGGAGAAACATGCAAGACATGCTTCACTCTGCATCACCCCGTTTATGTTTGCCATGACATTTCATGGCAGTATAGTCATTGACCTAGGTGATCCAGTGCTATTCCCATAAAGGTTTGTAAGGTTGATGATGTTACTGGTTACTAGGTCATATATTTTATGGTGCAGGAGATGCGGAGATGCACTGTGCACTGTGCCTTTTCTTTCAACCGCTAGGACAAACTGTCTAAAATTTTATTATTTTTATTAAACTTGTTATTGAATTCAATGGATGATTTTTTTTCCATTGGCATGACACTAGATCAAATTAATAATGGTGCAATTTTGCAATCATGTCATTTTATTCAACACCATTTATGTTTTCAGCAATGTCTAAGTTATACATGCCGACTTTCTAGCTTTCCCCTCTGGGAAAGGGCAGTCAGGTTGGCACAAAAGGGAGTATGGCATCGGCATAGGTGAGCATTGTGGGTACATGGAGGCATGATCACGGCCCCTTCCGCCACTATACAATGCTCAAATTACCGACATTGTAAGGTGGGGCTATAGTCACACAATTTCGCTTGAATCATGTCACATCCCCACCCTCATCTGCTCAATAAGTGGGTGGATGCTGGGTTATGTTGGAGGTTGCAAGGGAGTGTGGAGCAGTGCGGGTGGGTGGAGGCAAGCTCTCGTAGACTTGCTCACTTTTCTGGGCAGCCAGGAGTGCCCCCAGATTTCCGATACTAGGCAAGTATTTAATTATAATGTTCTTCAGATGTCTTGTTGCATTTTTTTGTGGCTTCATTAAGACCAACTTGGATATTATGTTGCACATACTGCCTATATCATGGTATAAACAATTACATGTGCTTCCTATTTCACGGCAACTTGAGTTGAAGAAATGTCTAAAAATAATGAGTGTTAGTGTTTCAAAAGCTCATGTAGTATGGATCTATGTTGATCTCCTCCATATTGAACTGCTTAGAGCACATCCAACTAGTCTTCATGCATTCCATACCCTGTGATTTATACTCATCTGATCAAAATATGCTTGCATATATTTCTCTTATTTTGCATATGATTTGAAAGCAGTAAAAGATTTGAGAAAACTTGTTAACCTTCCTAGTGTGTTGCAATGGAGCATACAGCTAAGGTGTATTTGATATGGGTCAAAAAAGACCCGAACATCCTAGGAAGGTTAATTATGTTAAAAGGATATGCATTTTCAATCCAGTGTATGAGGGGTGTGGAATAAGTTTCTGGATGTTCAAAAAGTATTATATTGACAAACAAAGTAAACGTCACATTTTTTCAAAGTATTTGCAATTCAAAGTTGCATGTGCTCAAAACACTTGGTGAAGCAGCTGGACCATTCTGAAGCAGGTATGTCTTTTACATGCTAGATGAAGGTCTCCACTACAGTTTCCAGGGACTCAAATGAATCCCACTCATCTTGCTCGTAATTTGTGGGAACACAAAGAAATTGCAGGGGGCTAGGTCTGTATGGCAGATGGCAAAGCTCCTGGATGCATTCATGGGTCAGAAAATCGACCACATTCCTAGACTTGAGGGTAGGTGCATTGTCAGGATGGAGTTCTTGGATGGCATCTGCACTTGCAACAGGCATTGGTTGGCGTACCAGTCCCCAGTGATGATGCGCTGCTGCACGAGTTATACAGTATCTAGATGACCAGTCTTGGCCACAAAAACAGCCACCATATGCTTGGCCATTCTGCGCTCATGTCAGAACTTCTGTGGCAGCATATCTCCAACTGGGGTCCGTTGGGTGGACTGTTGTTTAGTCTTGGGGTCAAAACTGTATATCCAGGATTCATCACCACTGATGATCTCCCAGACAGAGTTTGAGCGACCACCATCAAACCTGGGCAGCATGTTGTGGCACCAAGTCACCAGAGCCTACTTCTGCTCTCAAGTCAGTTGCTGGGGCACCCAGCATGCAGAAACCTTGCTCAGACCATTTGTGGAGTATTAAAGGGATGAACCCAATGAGACGTCTATATCCTTCTCTAACTGGGCCATGGTCACCTTGGCGTCCACCTATGGTGAACTGTGGACCACATGGCAGCAATGCTGTGATGGCAGAAACAGGTCGGTCGCATCGCTCTTTGTCATCCAGGGACCATCTACCGAGCCGAAATTCTGCAAACCACTCAAACACAGTGGCTCGGAATGGTGATTCCTCCCCAAAAGCACTTGCAGTCGGTCAAACTCTCCCGCTGTTGCAGACCACTCTTGTAGTCATAGATCATTGCTCTCCAGTGGCCTATGTTATGCTCCATAATGAGTTTGTGAAGGAAGTGAACATGCAACGTCTTCAGTGTGCACTGTGCAGTGCTGCTTATATACGGTTCTGTGCCTTGACATTTCACAAGAACTTTAGTGGGAGATTACAGATCCCAACCAGACAGTCAGATTGTGTTTACTTTACCTATGCGCTGCACATCCAGAAACTTATTGAACACCCCTCATATCATTACCAAATTTGTATGGCTTGTGCAAAAAAAGTTTGTAATAAGCATTAAATATCTGAGAACGAATTTACAGTAGCACAGGAACACATAGAATTTTTGCGGAGTCATCGTCCAACTACTGTACCATGGAGACACTTGGGAGAAGAATTAGAAGGATGTGCAGGGCCAGAGCTGCAGTGATGGAGCAGCCCTGCCACCTGAACAAGTGATGTGATGTCATAACAACATGCTGAGGGATGGGGCCACCGGGAAGTACAGCACTGCCCAGAATGTCCTCAGGACACTCCAGGCAGCTGTAATAATATGCAAGATGCATACCCTGAGTGTCCAAAGGATGGGATGCTCTACAACAACAATGCTAGCTACAGGGTGCCATTCCAGGCATCCTGCAGCCAAAATGCATGGGCCATGCGGTAGCGAAGGTTCCTGCAATATGTGCTAATGCACCACTTGTTCAACCCTAGTTACAGCCTTGTGGAGCTACCTTAGGCAACTGCCTAGGTGCTGGGACCTTGACGGTGCCAATGAAGCCACCTATAGTAACATTAAAAAGAGGGATGCCTCGGAAGGGAAAATTAATGGAGTTGCATGTAGACTGAATACACTTTACTTGTATTACCAATAAAATTACTTTCTTCTGTAAACAAACAATAAAAAAGAATGAAATAGATTTTTTCTATTTTTTAATTTTCATTGTATTTGCACCTAGAAACCCAATACTACTATAGGTTGCACTTGCCAAGTGGTCCATGGCTGGCCTACAGTGCAGCAAGTTGCTGTTTACTGCTTCCAACCAGTATCACCAGAGCATTGCACAGCTGATCTGGAGACTTTTTTGATTAAATAAGGTGAAAACAATTTTGATGATATACATTATAAAATCTTGATAATCCAGTGTAAATGACATCTACAGTATATGCAGCTAGGATTGCAATAGGAGGGGTAGCTTTATTTATATTGTGTGTTATTTCTTTTAAATTACATGAACAATTAAATGTACAATTTTTGTCTTTTAAAAAAAAAAGATTTTACATTTTTTATTATATTTTCCACTTTTTTGCGCAAAGTGAAACTAAAATCCAGGTCACGCCTGCACATAAATGTAATAATATTTAACCACTTAACTGCCCAATATTTAAAAAAAAAACGCTCAGAAATTGTTTTTTTCGGATTGAATTAGATAAAGAACATCTGTTTAAAACTTAGTCAACACAATTTTCTTGAAACTTTTTTGAAACAAATGTTTTCAAATACCGATTTAAATTTTTTTGATTGTAAATACATTGAACCATCGATGATTGAGACATTGTGACAAAACGGGTTTGCATTTCCTGGTGGCTGCTTTTTTCTGCAGCCACGGAAAGACCGAAGACTGCTTCGCTTACATCTCCCTGACGGGATGGTATCGGAATCCTGGCACTTGGGATGCTTGCAGTCAGAATAACAACATCGGCATCCTGACACTCAGGATCCTGACACCTACTTGGTAAGTATGGTACCCTTAATCCCTAACCTTTCTAATCCTCCATACCCGCAGGCTGTCCTTAACCCTCCCACCCCACCCACAGCCTAATCCTAACTCAGGTGGTGCCTAACCATAACCCCCATCCCCGCAGCATAAATCTAGCCCTCCCTCACAGCCCAACCCTAACCCTCCCTGGTGGTGCGTACCCTTCACTCCCCCGCAAGCTATCCCTGACCCTTCCCAGCAGTCCCAGCAGACATTCATTTGGGATCATTCAGGATTTTGGTTCCCAAATGCCGGGAGCCAGACCGGATCCCCTCCCCAATGACTGTCCCTCTCTGCAGCTGCAGAGTTGGGGGTGCTGCTGGGCTGCACAATCAGCAATGATCCGCTGCACGGCATACACTGGGGGAGGGAATAACAATTCAAAGTGGCCAGGAGGCCCCTTCTGATATTGGCAGCTGTTGTAAGATTATCTTTTGGCAGTCACCTACTGTGCATTTCTGACTGGTCGCATCAGATGCGACTACGTCTTACCAAGTCAAGTGCCTGTGTGAGGTGTTAGGAAGAAGGTATTGGAGAAGCAGGGATGGCAAGGTGAAGCTTGCCTTGCACTGACCAAGAGGTAGTATGCTACAAGAAAATGGCCACTGCTTTCTATGCACACTGATACTGTGACTACATGACTCGCTGAGTGCCAAAGAATGTCTGACGAATTACAGCTGATTTGTGCCCAGGGAGGTGGTGTGCTGATTTACTGGGGATGTGTGGTCAATTACAGGGTGTTTGTGCTTCATTACAGGAGATGAGTGTTACATTACAGGTGATCTGTGCCCAAGGATGTGTTCTACATTACTGGGGATGTGTGACAAATTGCATGTATCTAGATGAATGGAGAGAGAAAGTTAGAGGGAGTCATTTAAGATGCTAGAAAAGGGTAGAGTGTAGCATATTTTTTATGCAGTTGACACCTATCATACAACATCTAACATCAGTGGGTTCATGGGCTAAAGAGCAGAATTATTTCCATTGAGTCTTTTCAGACTTGGCGCCAGGTGCTGACAGGACTCAAGTAGCAATCCTGTGCATTGGGGGTTGAGAAGAGAGGGTTTGTCAGTCATGCAGCTAGGAAGAGCTGTGAGAGGAGGGGTGGACTTCCATCTAGCTACTTATTGCACAGCCGCCAGACTGACACAGTAGATGATTATATAATAGATAGTTAATTGTGCCATATTATAATTTTTGATGAATAACACAAATGAGTTTGTAAACAAATTTAAAAAAAATTAAATTACATTTATGGTATTATTTTCAGGTCTTTTTTACTGAAAGACTTAATTGCAGGTATCATGTTTTTAATGTTTATTATAAAAACATTTCTGAAAGTAGTGACATAACAAAAAATAATAATTTGAAGGTGCATGAAGGTCTTCCTATTTGCATACTTTTGTACACAAGAATATATAGTATTGAAATTTTTGGTACACATAATGGTTGTTTTGCCTATATTGTGCCATCCATTAGTAATATAATAATTTGGGCTATTTTCCTAGTCTCATTTTTGAGTGAAGACATTTCATGCCTGATAGGGTTAAATACAAACATTTAGAATTGCCATTTCTAGAAAAACAGTTATATTTTTATGGCAATGCAGCTGCATGTAATAATACAAAATGTGTGACTTTATTATTACTTAGGGACATGTTAAATCTTTACTTTGGGACACACAATTTAAGCAATATTTTTTTTAAAAAGAGAGAAAAACACTTAATTTCATTACGCAAGCGCCAGTATTCTTCACCTCAGTTGGCTTTGTGTGGAGATTTTTATCTTGGATTGAGTGAATCCAGGATAATTAGCAATTTGGTGATTTAAAGAGCTGCTAATTAAAGTGTACTTATCATAAAGTTTGAAAAATGTAACATTAAAGCAGCTTACACACTGACATTAACAATAATTTTAAGGCTAGTAAAAGCATATAAAAATAAGTATGAGGATGGAACTTATTGGCACCTGTGGTCAGGGGCAATGATGGCTCAGTAATGTCCTTTGTTGATCACTTACATTTTCTTTGAGTTACCAAGTTAATAATGCAACATCTTATGCTTTAGAAAATTAGTTTAAAAAATATTCCCCTTCGTTCTCTATATTTTACTTATAAGTAAAATGCTTTTAGCACTATTTCAATTAGCTCATTTTCTTAGCTGTCTTGTGGACTGCAGATACTATGATACTGAAATCATGTGACTATTGAGAACCAATATGACGAAAGGCTTCCAACAGTTTCATGGGTATCCAGTCAGACGTTTGGCAGTAACGATATTGACAGTCATGATGTCGACACCAGAACATCAACATAGTTCAAACTGTCCACAGGCAGCATGTCAACATCCTCAGCATGTCAAAATATAACAGTTTGATGTTGGTGACTAGTAGTGTTAGGCTATGGGCCAGTGGGTTAGGCTGTGGGAGAGTTTAGGGTTAGGTTGCGGTGGATGGGGTTAGGGATAGGCACTAGGGGAGAGTTATGGATTAGGGATGACGGGGATAATACTCACCAGAACTGCCACTGCTGCTGAGACATCACCACTATCACTGATCCTCACATATCCACCAGCACCCAGGAGAAGATGGTGGAGCCACCAGGACAAGGTGCTACACTGCTAGACCACCAGGGACAGTTTGTTGACAGTTCATCATAAGAAAAAACATTTTGCTATCCCTAATGCACACTGAGTGAAAAATAACACTACATAATAATAAGAATTTACTCACCGGTAATTCTATTTCTCGTAGTCCGTAGTGGATGCTGGGTACTCCGTAAGGACCATGGGGTATAGACGGGCTCCGCAGGAGACTGGGCACTCTTAAAAGAAAGATTAGGTACTATATCTGGTGTGCACTGGCTCCTCCCTCTATGCCCCTCCTCCAGACCTCAGTTAGGGAAACTGTGCCCGGAAGAGCTGACATTACTAGGAAAGGATTTGGAATCCAGGGTAAGACTCATACCAGCCACACCAATCACACCGTACAACTCGTGATAACTATACCCAGTTAACAGTATGAACAAAAACTGAGCCTCTCTCAACAGATGGCTCATACAATAACCCTTTAGTTAAGCAATAACTATATACATGTATTGCAGAGAGTCCGCACTTGGGACGGGCTCCCAACATCCACTACGGACTACGAGAAATAGAATTACCGGTGAGTAAATTCTTATTTTCTCTGACGTCCTAGTGGATGCTGGGTACTCCGTAAGGACCATGGGGATTATACCAAAGCTCCCAAACGGGCGGGAGAGTGCGGATGACTATGCAGCACCGAATGAGCAAACTCAAGGTCCTCCTCAGCCAGGGTATCAAACTTGTAGAATTTTGCAAAAGTGTTTGAACCCGACCAAGTAGCAGCTCGGCAAGTTGTAAAGCCGAGACCCCTCGGGCAGCCGCCCAAGTAGAGCCCACCTTCCTAGTGGAATGGGCTTTTACTAATTTAGGATGCGGCAGTCCAGCCGCAGAATATGCAAGCTGAATCGTGCTACAGATCCAGCGAGCAATAGTCTGCTATGAAGCAGGAGCACCCAGCTTGTTGGGTGCATGCAGGATAAATAGCGAGTCAGTTTTTCTGACTCTAGCCGTCCTGGAAACATAAAGTTTCAGGGCCCGGACTACGTCCAGCAACTTGGAATCCTCCAAGTCCGTAGTAGCCGCAGGCACCACAATAGGTTGGTTCAAATGAAACGATGATACCACCTTAGGGAGAAATTGGGGACGAGTCCTCCATTCTGCCCTTTCCATATGGAAGATCAGATATGGGCTTTTACATGACAAAGCCGCCAATTCTGACACACGCCTAGTCCAAGCTAAGGCCAAAAGCATGACCACTTTCCACGTGAGATATTTTAGCTCCACGGTCTTAAGTGGCTCAAACCAGTGGGATTTTAGGAATCCAACACACGTTAAGATCCCAAGGTGCCACTGGAGGCACAAAAGGGGCTGAATATGCAGCACCCCTGTAACAACGTCCGAACTTCAGGCAGTGAAGCCAGTTCTTTTTGAGAGAAAAAGGGATAGGGCCGAAATCTTGGCCTTTATGGATCCTGATTTTAGGCCCATAGTCACTCCTGACTGTAGGAAGTGCAGGAATCGACCCCCCTGGAATTCCTCTGTAGGGCCTTCCCGGCCACACACCAAGCAACCTATTTTCGCCATATACAGTGAAAAAGTCTTGCTGTCACGTCTTTCCTAGCCTTTATCAGCGTAGGAATAACTGCATCCGGAATGCCCTTTTCCGCTAGGATCCGGCGTTCAACCGCCATGCCGTCCAACGCAGCCGCGGTAAGTCTTTGATCAGACAGGGTCCCTGTTGCAACATGTCCTGACTGAGAGGCAGAGGCCATGGGTCCTCTGAGAGCATTTCTTGCAGTTCCGGGTACCGAGTCCTTCTTGGCCAATCCGGAGCAAAGAATTTTGTTCACACTCCTCCGTTTATTACAATTCTCAGCCCTTGGGTCTGAAAGGAAGAGGAGGGAATATATAGACCGACTGGAACACCCCCGGTGTTACTAGTGCGACCACAGCTATCGCCTGAGAGTCCCTTGACCCAGCGTAAAACCTTTTTTATCTTTTTATTGAGGTGGGACGCCATGTAGTCCACCTGAGGCAGTTTCCATCAATTTGCAACTGCGTGAAGACTTCCTGATGAAGTCACCACTTTCCCGGGTGGAGGTCGTGTCCACTCCCGGAATGAACACTGCTGACAGTGACTTACTTGATTCTCCACCCAGCAAAGAATTCTGGTGGCTTCTACCCTCGCCACCCTGCTCCTTGTGCCGCCCTGGCGGTTTACATGAGCCCCTGTGGTCTGACTGGATCAGAACCGGTTGGTCGTGAAGCAGGAACTTCGCTTGACTTAGGGCGTTGTATATGGCCCTTAGTTCCAGGATATTGATGTGAAGGCAAGTCTGTTAGCTTGACCACAAACCTTGGAATTTTCTTCCCTGTGTAACTGCCCCCCACCCTCGGAGGCTTGCATCCGTGGTCACCAGGACCCAGTCCTGAATGCCGAATCTGCGGCCCTCGAGAAGGTGAGCACTCCGCAGCCACCACAGGAGAGACACCCTGGCCCTGGGGGATAGGGTGATTAACCGATGCATCTGAAGATGTGATCCGGACCACTTGTCCAGTAAGTTCCATTGTCCTTGCATGGAACCAGCCGAAGGGGATGGCCTCGTATGATGCCATCATCCTTCCCAGGACTCGAGTGCAGTGATGCACTGACACCTGTTTTGGTTTTCAATGGATTCCTGACCAGTGTCATGAGCTCCTGAGCTCTCTCTATCGGGAGATAAACCCTCTTCTGGTCTGTGTCTAGGATCATGCTTAGGCGAGGCAGATGAGCTGTAGGAACCAACTGCGACCTCGGAATATATAGAATCCAGTCGTGTTGCCGTTTCACTTCCAGAGAAGGTGATACGCTGTCCAGCAACTGCTCTCTTGATCTCGCTTTTATGAGGAGATCATCCAAGTATGTGATAATAGTGACACCTTGCTTCCGCAGGAGCACCATCATATCCGCCATTACCTTGGTGAAATTGGTAATGACAATCCCGTACCGCAATTCTGAGGTACGCCTGATGAGGTGGATAAATGGGGACACGAAGGTATGCATCCCTTATGTCCCGATTAATTTCAGGCTTGCAATGACCGCTCTTAGCGATTCCATCTTGAACCTGAACCTTTTCAGGTATATGTTCAGGGATTTTAATACAATATGGGTCTAACCGAACCGTCTGGTTTCGGGATTATAACATGGTCGAATAATAACACCCTCTTGTTGAAGGAGGGGACCCTTGACCACCACCTGTTGAAGATACAATTTACGAATTGCAGTTAACACTGGCTCCCTCTCTTGGGGGGAAGCCCGCCGGGTCCTCGGTGAGGGGGCATCTTCTCACAGTCCAGCCTGTATCCCTGCGATACAATTTCTATTGCCCAGGGATCTAACAGGGAGTGAACCCACTTGTGGCTGAACTTACGAAGGCGTGTCCCCACCGGGCCTAGCTCCGCCTGTGGAGCCTCAGCGACATGCGGTGGATTTTTGTAGAGGCCGGGGAGGATTTCTGTTCCTGGGGACTAACTGTGTTGTACAGCTTCTTTCCTCTGCCCCCGGCTCTGACAAGAAAGGACGCACCTCAGACTTTCTTGTTTATTTATTCGAAAAGCTGCATTTAATAATGTCGTGCTTTCCTAGGCTGTGCAGGAATATAAGGCAAAATATCAGAAATACCAGCTATAGCTGTGGAGACCAGGCCCGAGAACCTTTCTCCACACAATCCTCAGCCTTCCATATGCCTCTTAAGTCGGCATCATCTGTCCAATGTATATTCTACAGGACACGTCAAGCAGAAATCGACATAGCTTTTGTCTCTAGGACCCAGTATACTCATGTCCCTTTGGGCATGCTTTATAATTATATATCTATCACTTAAGACAGCATCTTAAAATATTTATATGCATACTAGGGTCTCAATCTCTGCTGATAAGGTACCTGTCCATGCTGCCACAGCGCTATAAACCCATGCCGACACAATCGCCGGTCTGGGTAGTATACTAGAATGTGCACACTATCTGCAGGATCCCTGAGAATAGCTAGTGCAAACAGGACACCCAAGGGGAAGTTTCTCAACACATCCTGGCCCTAGTGGGGAAAGGATACAGCCTGAGAATTCTCTTGTGGGAAGCTGCCGTCTCTTGTCTGGAGATTCCCGCTCTTTTTCCTCATGAGAGGAGGGAAATTTACCTCAGCATTCTTCCCCTTAACATGTGTACTCTCGTTGTCAGGGACAGATGAGTCATCAGTGATATGCAAATCATCTTTTATTCCAATAATCATATATTGAATATCTTTTAGCCCTCTTGGCTGTAACTTTGCATTATCGTAGTCGACAGTGGAGTTAAACTCCGTGTCGATACTTTGTTATTTTGGATAGTGAACATAGAGAGACTCTGAAGGACTCTGTGACATAGGGACAGACCAGGGTAGATTTCCTTTCTGTTCCCTAACATTTTGTGCAATAATTTTACCTCAGCACTTACACATATCCAAACAGGTGTCGGCGTTGTCGACGGAGACACCCTCCCCCACACATATCCGCTCTATCACCTCCTTAGAGGAGCCTTTTACCTCAGACATGTCGACACACGCGTACCGACACACCACACACACAGGGGATGCTCTATTTGAAGACAGTTCCCCCACCAGGCCCTTTGGAGAGACAGAGAGAGAGAGTATGCCAGCACACACCACAGCGCTATATAATACAGGGATGTACACTATACTGAGTGATTTTTCCCCTATAGCAGCTTATATACACAGTTTTGAGCCTAAATTTATGTGCCCCCCCCTCTCTTTTTTACCCTTTGTGTACCAGGATACTGCAGGGGAGAGCCTGGGGAGCTTCCTTCCAGCTCAGCTGTGAAGAGAAAATGGCGCCGGTGTGCTGAGGAAGAAGGCCCGGCCCCCTCAGCGGCGGGCTTCTTTCCTTTTATGTACTTTAATGGCGGGGGTTAATGCACATATACAGTTTATCAGACTGTATTATGTGCTTTTCGCCAAGTAAGGTAATTTAATTGCTGCCCAGGGCGCCCCCCCCCCCCCAGCGCCCTGCACCCATCAGTGACCGGAGTGTGTGGTGTGCTAAGGGAGCAATGGCGCACAGCTGCAGTGCTGTGCGCTACCTTAATGAAGACCGGAATCTTCAGCCGCCGATTTTTCAACTTCTCTTCGTTCTTCTGGCTCTGCAAGGGGGACGGCGGCGCGGCTCCGGGACCGGACGACCGAGGACTGGGCCTGTGTTCGATCCCTCTGGAGCTAATGGTGTCCAGTAGCCTTAGAAGCCCAAGCTAGCTGCAAGCAGGTAGGTTCGCTTCTCTCCCCTCAGTCCCACGTAGCAGTGAGTCTGTTGCCAGCAGATCTCACTGAAAATAAAAAACCTAACAAATACTTTCTTTTCTAGGAAGCTCAGGAGAGCCCCTAGGGTGCATCCAGCTCTGGCCGGGCACAGATACTAACTGAGGTCTGGAGGAGGGGCATAGAGGGAGGAGCCAGTGCACACCAGATATAGTACCTAATCTTTCTTTTAAGAGTGCCCAGTCTCCTGCGGAGCCCGTCGATACCCCATGGTCCTTACGGAGTACCCAGCATCCACTAGGACGTCAGAGAAAATCAGATAAAACAAAGATCTTCGTTGCATATATCTGCAGATATAGGGTTAAGCCCCTAGGCCGAACGGCAAGGCGTCTCTGTCACTGGGGGTCCCTAACACTAGGTATGGGTCCTGGGTGCGGGACCCCATTATGCTGGCACAGGCTGGCCACCCCAGGGCAGCACACAGGTGAAAATTAGTAAGGGTTAATAAGAAACACATAAATGCTATGTAAGTGAGAAGTGTGATTAAAATAATACAAAATATATACAATGTGATAGGGAAAAACATGTGTTAATAAAGTGTTAGGGGGTGCCAACCTGAAGCAGCCCAGCCATACCAGCACAGGGGGTACCGCACCGCAAACCCACCCTATAAATAATTACAAATATGTCTGGGTCTAATAACCCAGTGTAAGGCCACATGATAATGGCTACTACAGCATCTGAGAGCCAGTTTACCTGGAAACACCTCTAGTTTCTGCAATGGCACTCTGGAGTCAGCAATCCCTCCTAATGCTGACCCATCCGTGCCTCTCTAACTACAATGCACATTTATTGGCAAGCTGCTCAATCAGATTGTGATGTCACTCAGGTGCTAAAAGGGAGGGGTAATTCTGGGTAAGAGAAAAACATTTTGCTATACCTAATGCACACTGAGTGGAAAATAATACTACATAATAATAAGATAATACAGAGATCTTGGTTGCATATATCTGCAGATATAGAGTTAAGCCCCCAGGCTGAACGGCAAGGTGTCTCTGTCACTGGGGGTCCCTAACACTAGGTAGGGGTCCGGGGTGCGGGACCCCATCATGCCGGCACAGGCTGGCCACCCCAGGGCAGCACACAGGTGAAAATTAGTAAGGGTTAATAAGAAGCACAAAAGTGCTATATAAGTAATCACACATCTCACTTACTGTACATAGCACTTATGTGCTTCTTATGAACCCCTTTATAAAGTGTATTTATAAATATGCAATACCCAATTCAACTTAAACCATACAATGAATACGTCCAACTATGTCAACATTATGATAGTATAACACACACTTTTAGATAGGCCAGAGAATCAGGACTATTTCAGGTATATTTGTTTAGTGTGCAGTACTGTAAAACATTCAAACAGTGATGAAACAAACAACAAAAATAAGAAACTCTATACTGACAGATTAGAATCAAGTTAGATGCAACAGATGATGTTCAATTTAGATGTATATAATTAATGATAGAAGTTAGAATTCATTATGATCACCACTTTACACTTGCAGACTTAAGTTCCAAGTTTTTTTTTTTTAGGAAAACACAAACTGGATGTTCCTAGAAACTGGTTCATCCATCTTAACCACATAAATTTTGTGTTTCCTGTGTTGGGGCTTCTGGGCAAATGGAACCCCCTCTAGAGGCACACCTTGGTATATCCATGTTTGTTTGTATTGTATAAATCCATTATACATTTCAAATATATGATGGGGGAAACTAGGTTGGACAGCTTTTTTTAATACTTTATGAAAGACCTCCAAAGAGTCTGGATTTAATGTCATGGAATTTTATGCAACAGCCCTAATCTTCCCAGACTATACTCCTTCCATAGAGAACATACTCTAAACAGCCCAAACCACTTACTGACAGCAGAAATGGAGAAACATCTTAATTGTGGCTGTTGATGGGAATGTAGTAAGAGGTGCATATTGACACGGTAATGTATATGTTAGTACTAAGCTGAAGCAGTAATGAATGTTAAAGTGTGTCCAATATGAACATTTAATTTCAAAGTATCAATATCGTAATGGACAACAATGTGAGTTTCAGCAATTCTTTATAAATATATGAAATTTCAAAGATTGGCTAGGATTGAGATAGTAAATTATAAATGCCCTGATCCATACTGGAGGCAGCCATTTTGTGGGCTGAATAATTAATCACGAGAATGCAGCCTATGAATTCGGAATAAACTATAGTGTCTCATAAATATTTAGCCATGAAGTGTCTCAGGGGTCTATTTACCATTGGTGGCTCAATGGGTGTGTCCTGTATCGCTGCCTATCACAGAGCACAGATTACCCCAATTAATCACTTCTAAGCAGTTATTCTCCTTCTTACTGACAGCCTAACATTGTCACTGAGGTATTCCAACATTATTGTATGTGTATGTGTGGGCATTGGGTCATGCTCATTCAAGCATATGGACCAGAGTGGGATCTGATGAACCCACTCCAGAAAAAAAAACTAAATTGTAACCCATAGTCTATCATGACTCACAATATCTAAAGGTGGTGTTAGGTGTTGACGACTCAAGCTCCGAAAAAAGATTGGTTTTCAAAACTTGATAAATTGGAGTAGACTATAGTCCCCAATAATTTTAGTAAATAGCAGTGATAGAATTCTGTTGAAGAATTGTTTAGTACATAGGTCTCCTAGTGGAGATGCAGTCAGGATCCCGGCACTCACCATACCGACGGACAAAATACTGGCTCCGGAATCCCAACAGTCAAAATACCAGCAGATCCCGATGGTATTAGGGTTAGGCACTAGGAGAGGGCTTGGCTACGGGGGCAACAGTTGGGTTTAGGCTGCCAAAGGGGATGGTTAGAGTTAGGCTGTGGGAGGTGTGGGATAGGATTCGCATACTTACTAAAATACTTTGGGATTTTGACTGTCGGGATTCCACTGCCAGTATTGGGACCGTCTTGTTGGTCACCATCGGGAATTCATACCCAAACCCCTAGTGATGTGATGAAATATGCAGTATACATTTTGGCCAAATTAGCAGCAAGTATAAATTAATTTATTCTCCATACACTCTGTTCTTGAGTTTTCAGAGTTGTGTTTGTTCGTTAATAATGGAAGTTGCCTGAGAGTTTCCAATAAAACAAATGTAGTGTTGTTTAATTTAATGAGTACAGCCTGTGACAGCAAACATGCTTATCTTGCCTGTAAATCCCATACATATTTATAGTCTTTGCCATGTTGTCCCTGAACAAGGCAACCTAGCACAACCGTAGGAACAAGCTGCACAGTGAGTAAGTGTGGCAGGGTCTCATTCTCAGTGACATGTTGTGCAATAAACACTGCTTTGTTTGGCCATTGCAGGCTGCTTGTGTTTACCAAAATTACAAGGAGCACAGCGCTCCATTGACCACAAAGCAGATGCTGAGGTGTTATCTCAGCGTTCATTGTAAACAGATACCCTGTACTTGCTGCTAAATCCTCTCCGTGGCCTGTCAATACAGTGAAGTTGCTTTTATAACAAAATAAATATATTGCTCTCATCAGATATTAAAAAGGGAGTTTTATAATTTTGGGGGTTATTCCGAGTTGATCGTAGCTGTGCTAAATTTAGCACAGCTACGATCATCTTACCTGACATGCGGGGGGATGCCCAGCACAGGGCTAGCCCCCCCCCCACCGCAGAAGTGCAAAGGCATTGCACAGCGGCGATGCATTTGCACTTCAGGAGTAGCTCCCGGCCAGCACAGCTTTAGCGTGCTGGCCGGGAGCTACTCATCGCTCCTCGGCCCGCAGCGCCTACGTGTGATGTCATGCAGCCGCTGCGGCCCGCCCCCCTCGTTCGTTCCGGCTATGCCTGCATTGGTCAGGCCGCACCCACGAAATGGCGTCCAAATGCCGCCGTTCCGCCCAGCGATCGCCTCTGCCTGTCAATCAGGCAGAGGCGATCGCATCCCTGCTACGGCCTTCGGCCGTCTGGCATGCGCCGGTGCACTACGGCACCGGTGCAAAAGCAGTAGGGACCCTTTCGCTCTGCTGCGTTAAAACGCAGCGAACGAACGGGTCAGAATGACCCCCTTAGTTGTCCAAACCACCCAAGCCTTTAGATGAGAAATTGTTCAGTACTTGAAAGTTAAACAAATAAGGTGACAACTTTCACAGATCTGGCAGCATGCGGTTGCTAAGGTAAACTATGGATTTAGAACACATTTAGTAATGTAAAGTATGGCAGCGCATTTTACTTTACAGTACAATAGTACTCCTTTACAAGATGAAAGATGCTTCACAAAAATAAGGATACAGATGTTTCAGCCTTAAATCATACAGCTTGTTACAGTACAGTATATGTTATCCCCTATGGCATTGCTGGGCTTTAGGAGACATACCTGTCTGCAGATCTTGGCATGTCCCTATGCTTAGAGTGATGAGAGCAGCAAACAAATGACATGTATGCATAAGCATGTACAAAGGCATGTGCTCTTTGCCTCTGCCTGCTTAATACTAACTATCTCAGCATCAACGTCTTCTTCAAGATTATACTTTTATATTTGCCAATTCATGGCAGAGATTAGCATACAATCAGAAGTGTGTTAAATGGATACTTAACAAAAAATGTGAAATTCTTTCAATTCTCTATTCTATTTTAATCCTATTATTACAACGGCATGAGCTTTCCATCATATTGCAGAACTGAAATGCAGTAAATATAAAAAGGCACAGGTTGACACAGGTTGATCAATTGAACATGACAATTCAATCACATAACCTCTGCAGACACTAAGCTTGTCATTCCATTTTTATGTACTTTTCTTTTTATTGCTTTAAAGTTCTGATTATTTGTACCTGTAGCCAGAGGCGGCCCTAACAAATATGATGCCCTTGGCAAGATTTTGGCTGGTGCCCGCCTAGCACTGCTACTAGTTCTGCCTCTGAGCCTGCACCCCTTTCCCAGCACCATCACCCCTCACCCATAGCAGTCCTCATTTTGGTGCTCCTACCCCTTATATTTTAAATAGGAAAAGTGTGCACATTCGGCGCACAACCAAAAAAGGGGCTTTTTCTTGCTGGGAAGGGGTATAGCCACACAACAATACCACCAATTCAAATTACGCCACACAGTAGTGCAACTTTCTTCACATTATATCATATGATAGTGTCCCTTATTCATGTTACATCACACAGTAGTACCACTTTACCTTATATATATTACTCTTCACAGTAGTGACACTTATTCATATTACATTACACTGCATTGCCCCTTATTCACATTGTACCACACCGTATTGGTCTTAATTCACATAATGCCACACATTAGTAATGACTATACACATAATACTACACAGTAATGTCCCTTACACATATGACACACATGATTAATGTCCTTATAAACATAATGCGCCTTACACATTATGCCAACTTTTATTAATACCCTTATACACATAATGTCCCTTACACATACACTGCATATTATTAATGCACTTATACACATAATGACACACATAAAGCTCCTTACACATACGCCAAACACTACTGCACAATCAGCCAACCCGCACACAGCCCTCACATGGCCGCTAACACTGTGACCTCTGCTTGGATACAGATGTGCCCTCATACATCTTGCCTCAACATGCCATGCAGCAGGAGATGCCTGACGTGAGTCAGCTGGCTGCTCTGCTAACCTCAGGTGCTTTTTTTGCTAAAAATGCATCTTATTTGCATTGCCATGTGGCTAGGATGCACAAGCAGCTTCTGCTAATTAAAATATGTGTTATGCCTAAATTCTGTGTGTGACTGTGGCTGTATCTGCATACAAAGTGCTACATTACAGTGATTACCAGGAATACAGGAATACACTGTAACATAGCATTTTGGCTGCAGATACAGCCGCAGTCACACACAGAATATAGACATGCTGCATAAAATTTAAATCAGCAGAAGCTGCTTGTGCCCCATGGCATTCCAAATGCCCTAGGCATTTTCCTAGTTTACAAATGCCCTAGGCATTTGCTTAGTTTGCCTATGCCTAGGGCTGGCTCTGCCTGTAGCAATAGAAGGAAATGGAAACACTGGGCGACAAACATTATGTTGCACCAGAGCACGCCAGGGTATTCAGAAAATCATTTACTATATGCCCCATTTCAAGCCCATCCCACACCCCAAGGGGTAAATTTACTAAGTAGCACTTTTCAAAAGTGCCGCAACTTTGGCAGTTTTGGTCACTAAATTTAAAGGGACAATAACATTAAATACAAAACATGCCTGGATTTGTATTTCCTTTTATTGCCCTTTTAAGTTCTGCTCCACTTAGATTTAGCCCATGCCTATAAAGAATTACTCTACTTATTATTTTATTTCAGTTTAAGGATAAGGACCCTCCCCTAGTGGCAGAACAGAGATGGTGGATCCCAGAAGTTTCTGAGATACTCAAAGCTGGCAGTACAGGTTGTAGCTGTTGGTAAAATATATATAATAAAACAATACACGTGTCAACTTATAACATAGGAGGAGATGCAAGAAGAGGTTACAAGTGCCAAATGCACTATAACCAGTGCTCTTTGCCACTTATAATGAGCCCCAGTATGTATGAAAGCAGATAACACAGAGAAAAATCACCTTTCTCTACATTATCTGCAAACATCTAATGATTTTGCCTTATCATACTATTATATGGCGACGGAAAATTATTCAAATGTATTAAAACCAATAAGCGCAATACTGTGGCTTAGCTTTTTTTCACATACCGGCAGGATTTTACCTGCTGGTATGTGTACTAACCTGCGGCGGCTGCTGGGGTCCAGGCTGCACACAGGAAATCTTGCGATGGTTGCAAGATCTTGCGCATGTGCAGTGTGGCCAGCAAGGAGGTAAGACACAGCACATCAGCGCTAGACTGATGCGCTGTTTTTCTGGCAGGGATAGCTGGAAGGGGAAGTTTTTGTGTCCCACTCCAATGGCCAAGATGTTATTACATCTCAGCATTATTGCTACCTGATTCACAGGAAGAGCTAAGAGCTATAGTGGCGTGATAACTGCCACTATAGTTCATCCATACCTCCCATCATTTTAGTTGATACAATCATGTCTCTGTGCCTGGAAAGGGGGCAAATCCAGACAGGGAAGGGACGGAGCCTTGCTGAGCCATTACTGTGGGGGCATGCCCAGCAATCTCCAAGATCCAAGATGCTGCAATCCCACAGGCTCTCCCTGCACTGTGAATAATGCAGTGCAAATTGCACAGCATTAATTCGATTCACACACTACTTTGCTATACAATGCTGAGCAGCTATAACATTGATACCACACCAGAGTATTGGAATGATGCACTAATATTATATTATGAACATTTGTGATGGCATATAGGCCTAGACCTTTTAGCCTGGGAGGAGTGTCTACAAGTGACTGTAGTTGAAACAGGAAAGCTCCAAGGCAATGGGGGTAATTCCAAGTTGATCGCAGCAGGAATATTGTTAGCAGTTGGGCAAAACCATGTGCACTGCAGGGGAGGCAGATATAACATGTGCAGAAAGAGTTAGATTTGGGTGGGTTATTTTGTTTCTGTGCAGGGTAAATACTGGCTGCTTTATTTTTACACTGCAAATTAGATTGCAGATTGAACACACCACACCCAAATCTAACCCTCTCTGCACATGTTAAATCTGCCTTCCCTGCAGTGCACATGGGCCCTCATTCCGAGTTGTTCGCTTGGTAATTTTCTTCACATCGCAGCGATTTTCCGCTAATTGCGCATGCGCAATGTTCGCACTGCGACTGCGCCAAGTAAATTTGCTAAGAAGTTTGGTATTTTACTCACGGCATTACGAGGTTTTTCTTCGTTCTGGTGATCGGAGTGTGATTGACAGGAAGTGGGTGTTTCTGGGCAAAAACTGACCGTTTTATGGGAGTGTGTGAAAAAAATGCTGCCGTTTCTGGGAAAAACGCGGGAGTGGCTGGAGAAATGGGGGAGTGTCTGGGCGAACGCTGGGTGTGTTTGTGACGTCAAACCAGGAACGACAAGCACTGAACTGATCGCACTGGAAGAGTAAGTCTCGAGCTACTCAGAAACTGCACAGAGAAATCTTTTCGCAATATTGCAAATCTCTCGTTCGCAATTCTGCTAAGCTTAGATTCGCACTGCGACTGCGCCAAGTAAATTTCCTAAGAAGTTTGGTATTTTACTCACGGCATTACAAGGTTTTTTCTTCGTTCTGGTGATTGGAGTGTGATTGACAGGAAGTGGGTGTTTCTGGGCGGAAACTGACCGTTTTATGGGAGTGTGTGAAAAAACGCTGCCGTTTCTGGGAAAAACGCGGGAGTGGCTGGAGAAACGGGGGAGTGTCTGGGCGAACGCTGGGTGTGTTTGTGACGTCAAACCAGGAACGACAAACACTGAACTGATCGCACTGGAAGAGTAAGTCTCGAGCTACTCAGAAACCTTTTCGCAATATTGTGAATCTTTCGTTCGCAATTCTGCTAAGCTAAGATTCACTCCCAGTAGGCGGCGGCTTAGCGTGTGTACTGCTGCTAAAAGCAGCTTGCGAGCGAACAACTCGGAATGAGGGCCATGGTTTTGCCCAACTGCTAACAAAATTCCTGCTGAGATCAACTTGGAATTACCCCCAATATCTGTACAGGGAACCAGCCCTTATTTGTGCTCATCTGGTGATGCTGAACTGGAGGACATGAGGAAGTGATGTGATAGTCAAACATCTCTGGACTGTACCACAGGACACTTGAAAATCTCCTGGCTGGCTTTGCTATTAACTGTTAATGAAACTTTTGCATAGCCAGGTGTGCCAGGGATGCTGAAAAACTAGACAGAACATTGAAGCAGAAATCAAGACTAGTGTAAAATCAAACAGGTGTCAACCCTCAACTGATAACATTAATAATATTTTGTTTTTATACATGCATAAACATTCCGTTTTTCTCAGTAATGAATCTAATAAATGCCACCAGATCAGCTCCCATCTTTAATGTGTTAGAAAAATGACAGTTTGAAGGAAGCTGATTGGCTGGAGCACCATTTATCATTCGCAACTAGTTTTAAATAGCTAAACCTTGTTGATAAATGGGCCCCATAGTTTGTAAGCTCCACTGGAATGGACTGATGTGAATGACTAAATATTCTCTGTTAAGTGCTGTGTAATAAAGCCCTATATAAATGTTAATAAATAAAGTTGAAATTCCAAAGAAGATTCATATCACATGAGCAACTGACCATTTTTTCCAGTTTGGCAATTATAGAAGCATTACTGTTATTACTACTATACTCAGTAACAGGTCCCTTCAATACAGGGGAAGTCGATGGAGAAGATGAGGTGAGGAAGTGGAGGTGGGGTGGGGACACACATGCTGGACATTAGGTGCTGCGATGCAGCGTGTGCACCAGGTAGTGCGGAGAAAAAGAATCCATGATAAAAGGTGGCTGCACGATGTGCCTTCACATAATCCAATTCTGCTGGCCCCTTTGATTCCAGCTACTAACATCTGTGAATCAGAATCAATTTGTGGCCATGTTGAGCGGCGTTGCAGTAAAAGTCCCAGGCCCCCTTGTATCACCTGTTTCCCCTGATCTCAGCCTTGCGCCAGTGCCTCTTCATGACTGGCGTCCAGAGACGAACACCTCTAATACTGTATTTCCTGTAGTTAGCCAATTAAAGCGATTGTTGCAGAGTATGTAATAAATGTAATTTCACTTTTAATATTAATCTTCAATACTGTTTGTATCAGGCAGAATAATAAAAAGTATACAGAACAAGTTTAAACTGAAAATTGTGCTGTGCCATTGGTTTAATAAAAACAGGCAACAAAAGAAATGCTTTTAGCAACAAACCTTTCATGATACCACTAAAATGTATTGTGTAAGGTAATAGTTTTGTGATGTTTTTGTCACTTAGTATTTAGTTTTATGAAGACTCAGTTTCCAGTTGTGCAATAAGTATGCCCCAGTAAGCGACATTTACAAACACTCTAAAAGTGTCAACATTAATAATATCATGTCTGAAAGCAAAATCCTGATTCTAGACAAATTTAAAACAGGACCATTAAAAGGTCTCAGTTCATAGACATCACCGGCGGAATGTAATGGCGTCTGAGATTGCCGGAGGTGTGGGATCCCAGCCAATCTCAGACGTTTTTTAAAGGACCAATCACTTACAAGATAAAACCATGCCTTGTAAGTGATTGCCCCTTTAAAAAAATGTCCAAGATCGGCTGTCATCCCGCACCTCCGGCAATCTCGGACGCCATTACATCCCACCCATGTGTGAAAAATCATCAGAATGTGCTGAGAGGTTTTAGATTATGTAGCAAATATGTCTGTTTAAATATAAATATGTGTACTTTTTTATTATATACACATAAAAATATATCTTCTCACGTAGAAGACCAGTGATTGTTTATATACAGTACATGTCAGACATTCCTGGTTTTCACATAGGCCATCATTCCTGGTTTTCTTTCAATAGCTCCAAGCTCCAAAATTTCTGCCAGAATAAACAGCAAACTAGGATTGCACCTCATTGGCCACCATACAAACAAAGTAATCTCCCTTCTCATTTTAATTCATTTCAAGAAATTGGGTGGTCATCAGAACTGCAATCAACTATTTTTTTTATACTTTGGCTAATCACTGAGCACCCTGACAACGAACAAGAAATAATAGAGTGCCAGAGACAATATACATAATATAATATGTTTATAGAAGGGCTCAACAACTAAAAACGGCCTGACCAATGGTATGACAGAAGTATCTGATCTGCAGGTGTTGGTGGAACTGCTCCAGTGGCGATTTCAGTGTCCTGGGGCCGGCTATATGCATCTGGTGACCAGGAGACAAGCAGAGGATGCTCCCCGGCTGCTCAGTTTGTATTACAAGGATAATCAGCACAACCCTACTTCAGCATCTACCAGGGCCGGCCCGCTGATACATTCAATACTCTAGCACATAGAGCACCAGCCAGCAGATGCCGTGAACATCTTCCTGCAGTCCCCAGTCCAACCCTCACCTCAGACACCAGCTTTTCCACAACTGCAGGGAGGAATGAATTCCTGACTGCCAGAACTGACTGCTCCTCTGACTGCTTGTCTCTCTGAGGGCGGGATGTACTAAGCATTGAAATGTTATAATTTCGCTGTGATAAAGTACCAATCATCTCATAACTGTCATTTTTCAAACCCAGCCTGTGACATGGCAGTTAGGAGCTGATTAGCTGGTACTTATCACAGTGACATTATCACTTTTCAAGGCTTAGCACATCCCGCCCTGAGTCTGACAGCCTGCCACTGCTGCTGTTCAGAGGAGAGGCACAGCCACACACACTGCCTGTTCTGCTTTTGGGAGTGAAGGAGGCTACACTGATACTGCACCTGAACATAACGGTAAGTAGTGAGAGCTGGGACTGAGGAGGACTAGTGGTGGCTGGAAAGTGGCAAAGCTGAAAGCGCTATCTCTCCTATACTGTCTCCTATGGACCTGTGGGACAGGGTACTACAAGACCCAACATGCCCTGCAGCTGTGACTTGTGATTCCACCATCGCTTGTGCCAGATCAGTCTTCCGTGGAGGGGCAAGGGCAACAAATGTGTGTTTTATTTTTTTAGTAATGGGGCCAATGTGTTCCTTTTTTCCAGTGAAGCTTATGTGTTTTCATTTTTTCCTGCTTTTACATTGTTGTGTCAAGTGTCATTACTGCTAGATCTATACACAATACACCTCCCTCCCAATCATCATGATTTTTGGACACGTGGTGGTTGTGTGTGTGGTGGGAAGAGGTTGGTAAGCCCCCTATCACTCCCTGCTCTGTTTAGTGGGACAAGCAGTGAATAGATGCTGAGCACAAGCGCAAAATAAGTGCAGCACCAACAGATGTTTAATCCTGTCTGCATACTAGGGGGGTGGGGTAGCGGAACAGCGGCGGTGGGGTCGCTTGCTTCTGTTGCCACTTGTGTTGAAAGTTGCCAGCCAGCCTCTGAACTGTTCCTTACTAAACTCAGGAAGGTTCCATAGATCCTTGTACACCAGCTTTTGGAAGGGAGTTGAGAAATAAGATTATAGCTTTAGACCAGGTCATCAACATATAGCGAGAGAGACTAGGGAAACTGTGGGAGTAACACCATAATGGGGTGACTGTGAAGGGATGAAGACAGATTGGACATCTTCTTACAAGGAAACAATATTGCCAGGGAACTATGAAGCAATTGATGTCAGCAGACAACTGAAGGCCTGTGGTGCAAACAGGGAGACCATCTATTGAAGCAGTCTTACTCATGGGGATAAGAGTGGAGAAGTGAGCCAGTGGAAAAGTTACACATGGCAACCAATCAGCTGCTCTGTATAATTTTACAGTATGTAAATTATAAATGTTAATTCAATGCTGATTGGTTGCCATGGGCAAATTCTCCACTGGCTCACTTCTCCACACTTTTCACTGCTTAGTACATCTCCCCCTCAGACTCTTTGACTCAGACTCTGCTGCCTGAGGCAAATGCCATAGGACACATGGTCATTCTGGCTGAGTAATATTGTTTGCGTAAATTGGGTAATCTCTGGCCAGCAGTCGCAGTGGAATGCTGCAGGATAGAAGCTTGGATCCTTGGTTTCTTATCAGACCAGATAAAATTCATCACTAGTTTTTGATGGTAGGAAGGGATCAGTAGGGGACTCTGATAGGGACAGTTTGAAAGAGATATACTGTAGCTAACGTGGGAGCACTTACATTTTGTTCAATACAACGGGAACAATCCATGCTACTGTATATAGGTTTAACCCATTTTAAATGATCCACATGATGTACTAATTACGTATATCTGGGGGACGGATTTAAGGAACACTGATCTACAGTAGACCCATGCTCACTAGAAATGTACAGATGTTTGTTGTCTTAATATACCACTAGTGCAAGACAGGTAAAGGTGAAAAACTATTTCTACAGTTTTTCATGAAGATAATAGTTTCCAGAGGATTGGGGACAGGATCCCTGCGATTACCATGTCAGTGGTCAGAAAACCGACAGCAGCATGCTGATGGCCAGGATCCTGACACCTGGCGGGGAAGTATACTAAAGCTGGGTACACACTGGCAGATATATCTGCAGTTCAATCGATCTGCAGATATATCTGCAGATGGTGGTTGTTCATACACACAGAAAGATGCGGCAATTTATCTTGAAGATATATCTGCTGTTAAATCTATCTGCAGCTATATATGCAGATGGGGATTGTTCATACACACTGAAAGATGCACTAATATATCTGCAGATATATTGGTCATCTGCTGTGTTGCACAGCAGATGCAATATATCTGTGAAAGACGTCTTTCACAGACATATTGCTTGTACACACCTGCAGATCAGCAAAAGATATATTGGACAACCAACTGATTGGCCAATATATCTGCCAGTATGTACCCAGCATAACCCTCTCCCCCTACTTCCCTAAAGGTGGGTACACACTAATAGATATATCTGCAGATCAATTGATCTGCAGATATATCTATATACGGATCGGGCAGTGTGCTGTGCATACACACTGCTCGATCCGTCGGGGGACTGACGTCATGAACTGGGCGGGCGCCCGCCCGCCCGCCCAGTTCACCTGTCAATCACCGCCGGCCGCCGCAGCATGTGTACGGGCGGTCGGACGACCGCCCCTTACACACACAGCGACGCGCCAATATATCGTTAGATATATTGGCCGTCGGCTGTGCTGCGCGGGCGACGCGATACGTCTGTGAACGACGGAGTTCACAGACGTATCGGCCGTACACACTGGCCGACGGTCCCGCGATTTATCGGCCGTTCAGGAGAACGGCCGATATATCGACCAGTGTGTACGGGCCTTAACCCTTACCCTCTCTACATGCAGCCTAACCCTAATACCCCACGCAGCCTAACCCTAACCATACCCACTTAGTGCGTAACCCAAACACTAACCCTAACCTCTGCAGCATATCCCTATCCTACCCTATAGTGCCTAAAGCTAAACTCCCCACTCTGCAGCCTAACCCTAACCATACCCAGCATGCTTACATTACGAATGCTGATATTCAGGATTCCAGCATTGGTATTATAATCGGTGTCGGGATTCCAACGCTGGTCTTCTCACCAGTGTCGGGATTCCGGTATTGCTGGTATCTAGACTGTTGGCATTCTGAGCACCAGGATGCCAACGACATCCATTTCCAGAAACAATCACTGTGATGAAAATAATTTACTTACTGTACAAATACTTACAAGTAGCGTGTGTCTCTTGTGTTGTGAGTGTATTGCTGGTACATGCAGTATTCAGTAGGTATAATGTATGTCAAGTTTATCATCTACAGGAAGGATATTGTTGGGTTGTAGGTTTATTTTATACTGTAGATTCAGTCATAATGGCATATTCAGTTAAATCACACAATGTTCTAGCTAATAATCATTACTAATCATTGCTGCAACCTCACGCGGGTGCAGGCAAAAATGTATTCAGAAACGTAATTGTGGAATTTGCACGCATGCACATAGGAACTTCACAGATCAATGGTTCCCAAACTTTTTTGAATCACAGCACCCTAGAGTATCAGATATTTTTCATGACGGTCCTAAGTCAAAGTTTCTTATTTAAATATTTAAATAAAATATAAAATTAAGTAAATTGTGTTTATATATCATCCTAAGGTTCAGGCAGGGGCAGATCGGCCACAGGGCTTACTAGGAAGATTCCCAGTAGGCCAATGTGTCTGTAGGTACTGTTTTATGTGTTGTCATGTGACCCCAACCTCCACATGATAGGCAGCCCACCGCACTCAATACACTGCATTGTCCCCATTCATTCTGTTACTCCATCTCTGCAGTACAGCAACCATAGGCGTGCGCAGCACATTTTATAAGGGGGTGCACAACTGGAGTGGCGTGCCTTGCACTGCCTACCGGACATGCCAAGCACCATATATTAGCAGTCAGAGAAAAGGAGGGAGAAAAAGAGAAAGGCGAGACAGAGGGTAGAGAGAGAGGGCCAGGGTAGAGAGAGAGGGGGTACAGGTGGCACTGTGTAGCTCATTCTGTCCACGTACCCCTAGTACAAGCATCACTGTGTGTGTGTCCCTTCAGTACATAACGCACTGGGTACCTGAGGCAGCGGCGGTTCACCCTTTCAGCACCGGCAGCAGCGGTTCCCCTCTTCTGGTTTCTGTTGGATTGTGACGTTGGGCAACAGCATCAGAGAGGAGAAGAAAAGGTGAGAGGAGGGACTGGATCACCTCCTCCCGCTAGTACTGCGTTGACAGTGCTGCTGTATATGCCCCTTCAATGCATCACACTGCCGCAGGTCCCTGCTTAAATATATATATATATATATATATATATATCTATATCTATATATATCTATATCTATATATCTATCTATATATATATACAAAGTGGCACAAACCACATGGCCAGTCTGCTTCCTCCCCCTTCCTGGACCATACAGTGCCCCTAGTCACCCCACACACATGTTGTCCCCTCCAGTCACCACTTTGCCCCCCCCCCCCCCCCCCCATATACACACACACACAGTGTGGTCAAAGTGGAAATTTTGAAGTGGGGGTATGGAAAAGTGAAGGTGGAAATTCTCCAGAAAAGGGGGTGTGGCCACTCAAAGGGCGGTGTGTCCTTCAGTGCCGTTTACCACCCCATATAACCCTTATACACATTTTGCATCACAATAGTAGGACCCCTTATACTATAGAGTACTGTTGCACCTTTCACATTATAGCACACGGTATGAGTCAAAATTCACATTATAGCACACGGTATGAGCTGAAATTCACATTATTCCCCATGGTATGAGCCGAAATTCACATTATAGCACACGGTATGAGCCGAAATTCACATTATAGCACACGGTATGAGCCGCAATTAACATTATAGCACATGGTATGAGCTGAAATTCACATTATAGCAGACGGAATGAGCCGCAATTCACATTATAGCAGACGGTATGAGCCGAAATTCACATTATAGCACATGGAATGAGACAAAATTCAGGGAGAGTGACAGCAGGGACATAGTGACAGGGAGAGTGACAGAGGGACAGCAAGAGCATACAGTAGGGACTAGGGAGAGAAAAAGGCAGCAGGGTAAAATTACCTGTTGAGCTGTGGCGGAGGCTGTGGACTGCGGTGCAGTGGATGAGGAGGCCGCGCTGCCGCTCCTGATTGGCTGTCGGTTTGAGAAAGCCCTGTGACCAGTGGATGCGGCGGCGGGGATCTTCATTCAGTGCTGAAAGTGTATACGGCTCACTCAGAGCACTGTATATATATATATATATATATATATATATAGATATAGCTGAGCCAAGTAATCAGTAGTTTACTGAGTGCACTAATAGATTGTAGGTGCACTCAGTAAACTGTGGATTGCTTGGCCCAGCTACTATATATATATACACATATATATATATACATATATATATATACACAAACATATATATATATACATATATATATATATATATATACATACACACACACACATATATATATATATCATAAAGTAACAACCCTTCGTTTATAAAAAAAATTATTTATTATCCCCCCACAGACTCTCACCCAGACTGGAGAGAGATTGAGCGCGGGCAGGACTTGGAGCCGGGAGGACAGCACAGGGCGCCGTGGCCAGGGAGGAAGGGAGGGAGGGGCCAGGGAGGGAGGGGCCGGGCGCACGTCAGATCGCGAGGCAGTCACTCTCTGTGAGTGACGATGCGGCTACTCATGACAGGCGGCAGCGGGACGAGAGGGAGAGGGGATGTAACCGCCGGGCAGCGCTGCACACAGGTGATCCGATCGTTGCTATCTGTGTGCTGCTGCAGTAGCACTGCTACAACAGCAGCACACAGACCGTGATGATCGGATCGCAGGCGTGACGAGCGGGGGGTGCCGGACATTAGGCGGTGCCTGTGCGCACCAGGCACCCCCCGTGCGCACGCCTATGACAGCAACTCTGCCATCCAGTGATGCTGCCATGGCTACATGGCATGTTAAACCTCTTGTGCTGCCCATGTTCCCAATCCGCCTGTGGTCTCAGACACCACTGCAGAAAAAGACGCAAGGAAGGACGCAACTGCGTGCAATCAGGTCCTATGAGGAGGGTTCCCTCCCCCGGGTGGTCTTCAGTATGCCGACTGACGGGATCCCGGCGCACAGTATACCGGCGCCGGGATCCCGACAGCCGGCATACCAACACTTATTCTCCCTCGTGGGGGTCCACGACCCCCCTGGAGGGAGAATAAAATAGTGTGGAGCGCATAGCGCGCCACCGTGCCCGTAGCGTGGCGAGCGCAGCGAGCCCGCAAGGGGCTCATTTGCGCTCGCCACACTGTCGGTAAGCCGGCGGTTGGGCTCCCGGCGCCGGTATGCTGGGCGCCGGGAGCCCGACCGCCGGCATATCGTAGTGAACCCCCCTCCCCCACCCAACAGACACCACCCCCTTATCAGACCGCACCCCCATTAGGGCAGCCTCCATAAATTTCCCTGGCTGGTTTTCCAACCCAATCCGCCCCTGGGTTCAGGTATGTGGTGAGGGACAGGATTCACTTCTGTTTGTCCACATATTTATGATTGGAAGCCACAAGCACTGGTATTGTATATTACATTGGCCATAAATTATTTGAATTGGTTGTGAACCACTGATCCAGCGCACCCCTGCAAGTTTCCCGGGCACCCCAGGGAACCACTATCATAGATAATTGAATCCATAATTTGAGAAC
This sequence comes from Pseudophryne corroboree, assembly GCF_028390025.1. Classification (NCBI taxonomy): domain Eukaryota; kingdom Metazoa; phylum Chordata; class Amphibia; order Anura; family Myobatrachidae; genus Pseudophryne; species Pseudophryne corroboree. Next base: position 570,030,912 of record NC_086444.1, read on the forward strand.
CTGTTCCCTTGACCTGGAATTTGAACATTAACATCATCTGCCTTTTTATTATTCCAGTTACTATTCTTTACAGGGACTGCCTGTTAGCATCTAAGTAAAAATTCCTATTGATTGCCATTAATCCAAAAAATGTGCCATATTGCACTTAACATGGGAAGGTTTTGTAAGGGAATGGACTAGCTGATGGTAATAGGGAATAATCTGCAGGTTGTCCCTCAGGCTATGCAAGCCATAGGAGCAGACCAGCTGTAAATCTCAGACCAAATATGAGGACTAGGTCAGTGACATTCAGGATTCCTTGCCCTGGTACTAGATTACAGTATTCTGTCACATATTAATAAGGCAACTGTAATTCAGAGTCTCAGGCAAAGCTGGCTTTGGTAAAGTTGAACAATATTTTGCTACTGCGCATGTGAAAAACCCCTAAAATCTCTTATGGCACATGCGTTACACAGTATATGCACAAAGACGCTGTTGTAATTGAGATGCGTAGTGTCTTGGAAAAGTGGTACATCTGATAGGCATATTATGTGTCATGGTGCCACTAAATACTCAGATGCTCAGTTGTTCCCATTGGAGGCCATACTCAGATGGTAAATCTGCATCTGCAATAGGGCTGGTGCAAGCTTCATTGGTGCTACCGCTAAAGGAAGTACCATGCAGTATTACAGCATTTACAGATGCTCATATTGGGCGTCTCAGTTCTTGCTCATTCATACACCACGGCTGTATTATATTTGTCCCATAACTATATACTGACAGCATTGTACTAATCGCTTACACTGAGCACTGTTGCTCCATTAATAAAGTATATATTTGACGCAAATTTTACTCATAGTTCTATTATTCAATTCCTGCTAGTACCATATATTTAGCGCAACCCCCCTTTCCTTTTTTACGACTGCCAATAGATGCGACCGCGGTAGCATTTTCGGCCACCTCTGAATCAGCCCCTAGATCTGTGGCAGACTATATTGTACAGACCTGGTCATTTGATTGTTGAACTAAATGATCAAATTAATTTAACCGGATAATGCAAAATTAAAAAATCGGAAACAAGCCACGAAAAGGTGTAGCACTAATTACAGTAGCTGCAAATAAAGTGAGATACAATCAGATATCTCCGTACACACAACACTTTGCCTCAGTGAACATTCTGAAACGAGATTACTTCCAAAATGTTAAAAACCACTAATAACTCAAAATAAAAAATAAGAATTTACTTACCGATAATTCTATTTCTCGTAGTCCGTAGTGGATGCTGGGGACTCCGTCAGGACCATGGGGAATAGCGGCTCCGCAGGAGACAGGGCACAAAAATAAAGCTTTAGGATTAGGTGGTGTGTACTGGCTCCTACCCCTATGACCCTCCTCCAAGCCTCAGTTAGGATACTGTGCCCGGACGAGCGTACGCAATAAGGAAGGATATTGAATCCCGGGTAAGACTCATACCAGCCACACCAATCACACCGTATAACTTGTGATCTGAACCCAGTTAACAGTATGACAAACGTAGGAGCCTCTAAACAGACGGCTCACAACAATAACAACCCGAATTTGTTTGTAACAATAACTATGTACAAGTATTGCAGACAATCCGCACTTGGGATGGGCGCCCAGCATCCACTACGGACTACGAGAAATAGAATTATCGGTAAGTAAATTCTTATTTTCTCTAACGTCCTAAGTGGATGCTGGGGACTCCGTCAGGACCATGGGGATTATACCAAAGCTCCCAAACGGGCGGGAGAGTGCGGATGACTCTGCAGCACCGAATGAGAGAACTCAAGGTCCTCCTCAGCCAGGGTATCAAATTTGTAGAATTTTGCAAACGTGTTTGCCCCTGACCAAGTAGCAGCTCGGCAGAGTTGTAATGCCGAGACCCCCCGGGCAGCCGCCCAGGATGAGCCCACTTTCCTTGTGGAATGGGCCTTGACAGATTTAGGTTGAGGCAAGCCTGCCACAGAATGTGCAAGTTGAATTGTGCTACAAATCCAACGAGCAATCGTCTGCTTAGAAGCAGGAGCACCCATCTTGTTGGGTGCATACAATATAAACAGTGAGTCAGACTTTCTGACTCCCGCCGTTCTTGAAATATATATTTTCAATGCCCGGACCACGTCCAACAACTTGGAATCCTCCAAATCGTTAGTAGCCGCAGGCACCACAATAGGCTGGTTCAGGTGAAACGCTGACACCACCTTAGGCAGAAAATGAGGACGCGTCTGCAGTTCTGCCCTGTCCGTATGGAAAATCAGATATGGGCTCTTATATGATAAAGCCGCCAATTCTGATACTCTCCTGGCTGAAGCCAGGGCCAGTAGCATGGTTACTTTCCATGTACGATACTTCAACTCCACCGATTTGAGCGGCTCAAACCAATGGGATTTGAGAAAATCCAAGACTACATTAAGATCCCACGGTGCCACTGGGGGCACAACCGGGGGCTGTATATGTAGTACTCCTTTTACAAAAGTCTGGACTTCAGGAACTGAAGCCAATTCTTTCTGGAAGAAAATCGACAGGGCCGAAATTTGAACCTTAATGGACCCCAATTTGAGGCCCATAGACAATCCTGTTTGCAGGAAATGTAGGAATCGACCCAGTTGAAATTCCTCCGTGGGGGCCTTCCTGGCCTCACACCACGCAACATATTTTCTCCAAATGCGGTGATAATGTTGTGCAGTCACCTCCTTCCTGGCTTTTACCAGTGTAGGAATGACCTCTTCCGGAATGCCTTTTTCCCTTAGAATTCGGCGTTCAACCGCCATGCCGTCAAACGCAGCCGCGGTAAGTCTTGGAATAGACACGGTCCCTGCTGAAGCAGGTCCCGTCTTAGAGGTAGAGGCCACGGATCCTCCGTGAGCATCTCTTGAAGTTCCGGGTACCAAGTTCTTCTTGGCCAATCCGGAGCCACTAGTATCGTTCTTACTCCCTTTTGCCGTATAATTCTCAGTACTTTTGGTATGAGAGGCAGAGGAGGGAACACATACACTGACTGGAACACCCACGGTGTTACCAGAGCGTCCACAGCTATTGCCTGAGGGTCTCTTGACCTGGCGCAATACCTGTCCAGTTTTTTGTTGAGGCGGGACGCCATCATATCCACCATTGGTTTTTCCCAACGGTTCACAATCATGTGGAAGACTTCTGGATGAAGTCCCCACTCTCCCGGGTGTAGATCGTGTCTGCTGAGGAAGTCTGCTTCCCAGTTGTCCACTCCCGGAATGAATACTGCTGACAGTGCTATCACATGATCTTCCGCCCAGCGAAGAATCCTTGCAGCTTCAGCCATTGCTGTCCTGCTTCTTGTGCCGCCCTGTCTGTTTACGTGGGCGACTGCCGTGATGTTGTCCGACTGGATCAACACCGGCAGACCCTGAAGCAGGGGTTTTGCCAGACTTAGAGCATTGTAAATCGCTCTTAGCTCCAGTATATTTATGTGAAGAGACATCTCCAGGCTTGACCATACTCCCTGGAAGTTTCTTCCCTGTGTGACCGCTCCCCAGCCTCTCAGACTGGCATCCGTGGTCACCAGGACCCAGTCCTGTATGCCGAATCTGCGGCCCTCTAACAGATGAGCACTCTGCAACCACCACAGAAGAGACACCCTTGTCCGTGGCGATAAGGTTATCCGCTGATGCATCTGCAGATGCGATCCGGACCATTTGTCCAGCAGATCCCACTGAAAAGTTCGTGCGTGGAATCTGCCGAATGGAATCGCTTCGTAAGAAGCCCCCATCTTTCCCAGGACTCTTGTGCATTGATGCACAGACACTGTCCCTGGTTTTAGGAGGTTCCTGACAAGTTCGGATAACTCCCTGGCTTTCTCCTCCGGAAGAAACACCTTTTTCTGAACCGTGTCCAGAATCATTCCCAGGAACAGCAGACGTGTCGTCGGGGTCAACTGAGATTTTGGAAAATTCAGAATCCACCCGTGTTGTTGCAGCACTAGTTGGGTTAGTGCTACTCCGTCTTCCAGCTGTTCTCTGGACCTTGCCCTTATCAGGAGATCGTCCAAGTAAGGGATAATTAATACGCCTCTTCTTCGTAGAAGGATCATCATTTCGGCCATTACCTTGGTAAAGACCCGAGGTGCCGTGGACAATCCAAACGGCAGCGTCTGAAACTGATAATGACAGTTTTGCACCACGAACCTGAGGTACCCTTGATGTGAAGGGCAAATTGGGACATGCAGGTAAGCATCCTTTATGTCCAGGGACACCATAAAGTCCCCTTCTTCCAGATTCGCTATCACTGCTCTGAGTGACTCCATCTTGAACTTGAATTTTTGTATGTACAGGTTCAAAGATTTCAGATTTAGAATAGGTCTTACCGAGCCGTCCGGCTTCGGTACCACAAATAGCGTGGAGTAATACCCCTTTCCCTGTTGTAGGAGGGGTACCTTGACTATCACCTGCTGAGAAAACAGCTTGTGAATGGCTTCCAATACCGTCGCCCTGTCTGAGGGAGACGTTGGCAAAGCAGACTTTAGGAACCGGCGAGGGGGAGACTTCTCGAATTCCAACCTGTAACCCTGAGATACTACCTGCAGAATCCAGGGGTCCACCTGTGAGCAAGCCCATTGTGCGCTGAAATTCTTGAGTCGACCCCCCACCGCTCCTGAGTCCGCTTGTAAGGCCCCAGCGTCATGCTGAGGGCTTTGCAGAACCCTGGGAGGGCTTCTGTTCCTGGGCAGGGGCTGCTTGCTGCCCTCTCTTACCCCTTCCTCTGCCCCGAGGCAGATATGACTGTCCTTTTGTCCGCTTGTTCTTATAGGACCGAAAGGACTGCGGCTGAAAAGACGGTGTCTTTTTCTGTTGGGAGGGGGTCTGAGGTAAAAAAGTGGATTTTCCGGCAGTTGCCGTGGCCACCAGATCCAATAGACCGACGCCAAATAATTCCTCCCCTTTATACGGCAATACTTCCATATGTCGTTTGGAATCCGCATCACCTGACCACTGTCGCGTCCATAAACTCCTTCTGGCAGATATGGACATCGCATTTACTCTCGATGCCAGAGTGCAAATATCTCTCTGCGCATCTCGCATATAAAGGAAAGCATCCTTTAATTGCTCTATAGTCAATAAAATACTGTCCCTATCCAGGGTATCAATATTTTCAGTCAGGGAATCCAACCAGACGACCCCAGCACTGCACATCCAGGCTGAGGCGATGGCTGGTCGCAGTATAACACCAGTATGTGTGTATATACTTTTTAGGGTAGTTTCCAGTCTCCTATCCGCTGGATCCCTGAGGGCGGCCGTATCAGGAGACGGTAACGCCACTTGTTTTGATAAGCGTGTGAGCGCCTTATCCACCCTAGGGGGTGTTTCCCAGCGCGCCCTAACCTCTGGCGGGAAAGGGTATAATGCTAATAACTTTTTTGAAATTAGCATTTTTCTATCTGGGTTAACCCACGCTTCATCACATACATCATTTAATTCCTCTGATTCAGGAAAAACTACAGGTAGTTTTTTCACCCCCCACATAATACCCCTTTTTGTGGTACTTGCAGTATCAGAGATATGCAAAGCCTCCTTCATTGCCGTGATCATATAACGTGTGGCCCTACTTGAAAAAACGTTTGTTTCATCACCGTCGACACTAGATTCAGTGTCTGTGTCTGGGTCTGTGTCGACCGACTGAGGTAAAGGGCGCTTTACAGCCCCTGACGGTGTCTGAGACGCCTGGGCAGGTACTAACTGGTTTGCCGGCCGTCTCATGTCGTCAACTGATTTTTGTAATGTGCTGACATTATCACGTAATTCCATAAACAAAGCCATCCATTCCGGTGTCGACTCCCTGGGGGGTGACATCACCATTATCGGCAATTGCTCTGCCTCCACGCCAACATCGTCCTCATACATGTCGACACACACGTACCGACACACAGCAGACACACAGGGAATGCTCTTATCGAAGACAGGACCCCACTAGCCCTTTGGGGAGACAGAGGGAGAGTTTGCCAGCACACACCCAAGCGCCATAATATATATGGGAACAACCTTATATAAGTGTTGTTCCTTATAGCAGCTTAAATATATCCAATATATCGCCAAAAAATGCCCCCCCTCTCTGTTTTACCCTGTTTCTGTAGTGCAGTGCAGGGGAGAGTCCTGGGAGCCTTCCTCACAGCGGAGCTGAGCAGGAAAATGGCGCTGTGTGCTGAGGAGAATAAGCCCCGCCCCCTATTTCGGCGGGCTTTTCTCCCGTAGTTTTAGATAACTGGCATGGGTTAAATACATACATATAGCCTCAATGGCTATATGTGATGTATTCTTTTGCCATAAGGTATTAAAATATTGCTGCCCAGGGCGCCCCCAGCAGCGCCCTGCACCCTCCGTGACCGCTTGGTGTGAAGTGTGTGACAACAATGGCGCACAGCTGCAGTGCTGTGCGCTACCTTCATGAAGACTGAAGAGCCTTCTGCCGCCTGTTTCCGGACCTTCAATCTTCAGCATCTGTAAGGGGGGTCGGCGGCGCGGCTCCGGGACGAACCCCAGGGTGAGACCTGTGTTCCGACTCCCTCTGGAGGTAATGGTGTCCAGTAGCCTAAGAATCCAATCCATCCTGCACGCAGGTGAGTTGAAATTCTCTCCCCTAAGTCCCTCGATGCAGTGAGCCTGTTGCCAGCAGGACTCACTGAAAATAAAAAACCTAAAAAACTTTTTCTAAGCAGCTCTTTAGGAGAGCCACCTAGATTGCACCCTGCTCGGACGGGCACAAAAACCTAACTGAGGCTTGGAGGAGGGTCATAGGGGGAGGAGCCAGTACACACCACCTAATCCTAAAGCTTTATTTTTGTGCCCTGTCTCCTGCGGAGCCGCTATTCCCCATGGTCCTGACGGAGTCCCCAGCATCCACTTAGGACGTTAGAGAAATGCAGATATAATTATAAACTATAAAGATACAATATATTTAAGCTGTTGTTCCACTGCAGCTTTGTTATAATAATAAATTCTCTTCTCTACAGCTCCTTCCACCATAATATTCCATATTTATGGCACTGTTTCAAAAGCATCTGACACGGGGTACAAATATTAGGATCCGTCATGTGTCTTACTGAGCCATCGCTAGCCCACGCCCCTGTGTACTGTTTTACAAAAGTGTCCCAAGCACCAATGCACAAGCTTAAAGCAAGTATAAGCATTCCAGTTAGTTCATGCACATTATTATTTAGCTGCATAGTCTTTGACATTTATTAATGTTAAATAGTGGCTTTACATGCACTTTAAGTGTGTGAAGGTAGCATTGAGTGTTACTGGATTTCTTTACTTTTCTTTTTTTGGTTATGTTAAGAAAAAGAATAATTTAACCCTATTCACTTTAAAATAGACGTTTCCTAGAAACACCTTTTCTCCTGCATTAACTTGAGCTCTGCTTTTCATAGCGCTGTCAACGCACCGACTGGAAAAACTGCTGGGTAAGCTTAGACAAACATGAGCAGGGCATAGCCTCCTAATTCACAAGGCCTTTTCCCCTCTGTGGGATATGCAGAAGTCATATTTATAATGTGACAAAGTGTAAGCACCTGTCACCATCTGGGTGTTTATTTACTAATAATACGCAGAACCTTGTAGCTTCTGACCAGTGACTGAGCGTATGCTCTCCCTACAGGGACACCTCAGCTTTTCTGGCTGTTTTTCTTTGTTTGTTTTTTTTAAATGCCACCGGCTGCTGTATGAAGGTTTTTACACTATATCTTTCGTACCTATCAGATTCCTAGTTTACCAAAGTAAATTTCACCTATATTAAACTATAGTCACTATGCATTTTAAAAGTTTTTTACTTAAAAATTTGGAATTGTCAGTATACAGGTTGAGTATCCCTTATCCAAAATGCTTGGGACCAGTGGTATTTTGGATATCAGATTTTTCTGTATTTTGGAATAATTGCATACCATAATGAGATATCATGGTGATGGGACCTAAATCTAAGCACAGAATGCATTTATGTTACATATACACCTTATACACACAGCCTGAAGGTAATTTTAGCCAATATTTTTTATAACTTTGTGCATTAAACAAAGTGTCTACATTCACACAATTCATTTATGTTTCATATACACCTTATATACACAGCCTGAAGGTCATTTAATACAATATTTTTAATAACTTTGTGTATTAAACAAAGTTTGTGTACATTGATCCATCAAAAAACAAAGGTTTCACTATCTCACTCTCACTCAAAAAAGTCCGTATTTCGGAATATTCCGTATTTCGGAATATTTGGATATGGGATACTCAACCTGTATTATTTCCATTCCTACCGCAGGATATTTGAGAGATAACAAAAAAAAATTCACTAGCAGCACAGAATAAAGCCTAAAACAGGGGAAAAGACCTTACTATGTACTATAGTCCTTCATCTAGAGGAGCCTTGGCATTAGAAGATCACTTCATACTGATGTGAAACACTCCAATTTACCCATCACAATTAACCCATTCCTAACCCCTTCCCATGTAAGCTATATGGCAGCAAAGTTACTTGTTCATTTAAAACCATATTATTATTTTTTGTGTTTATTAGTTTAGGAATTTGAATGTTATGCTACAGTATTTGGTATTACATTGAAATTCTACTTACATTACCTTTTATAATCAAATCCCCACAGTGAGGGGACAAGAGAGAGAAACCAGTTATATGACTGGGGTGCACACAACCTAACTGACATGTAAGATATATAGTTTATTAAGGGTTCATTCAAAGCTCCACTGTATTGATACTAGCCAATAAAGTTTTGAAATGACCCCTTAATAAACTAATGCCCTTATTTATCAATGAGTGATAAATATAACTGTGAGTGATAAATTGCACCAGCCAATCAGCTCCTAACTGTAATTTTTCAAACCCAGCCTGTGACACAGAAGTTAAGAACTGATTGGCTGGTGCAATTTATCACTCACAGTGAAATCTATCACTCATTGATAAATAAGGACATATATATCTTAAATGTCAGTAGGGTTGTGTGCACCCCAGTCATAACTGGTTTCTCTCTTGTCCCCTCACTGTGGGGATTTGATTATATATCTTAACCTAAACCAGCTGGTAGCATTATCAGAACCTTCAATCACATATTGATGTGGACTACCTGTTACTCACATGCAGATGTGTTATAAACATTAGATAAGGTACCCCAACTCCTTAATTACAATCGCTTCATTTGCGTCTGGTGCGGGTTACTCTATGCAGATGGTGGGAATATAATCTCTCCATTCTTGGAACTTTGCTTACAGTACCTTTTGTTTACACCACAAACATTTACTGGGGATGGACATTGAATGTTGAAGGGGATACGGTCATTAGGTCGACCACACTTAGGTTGACAGTCATTAGGTCGACCACTATTGGTCGACATGCATTAGGTCGACATGGTCACTAGGTCGACATGAACAAGGTCGACATGAGTTTTTCACATTTTCTTTAATTTTTAGAGCTTTTTCATACTTTATGATCCACATGGACTACGATTGGGAATAGTAACCTGTGCCGAGCGCAGCGGTAGCGGAGCGAAGCACCTTGCCCGAAGTTCACTCACCATGCGAGGGGATGCGGTGCACTAATTGGGGTTCCCCATCACTTAACGAAGAAAACGACACCCGAAAAAGTAAAAAACTTATGTCGACTTTTTTCCATGTCGACCCTGTTCATGTCAACATAGTGACCATGTCGACCTAATGCATGTCGACCAATAGTGGGTGCCCTAATAACTGTCGACCCAAGTGTGGTTGACCTAATGACCCATACCCATGTTTATGCTTGTCTAACAGTGATGGTCAGGGGTTGCTGAGCAATGGTTTTACCATCAATGGTGAGAGGTCAATGCATTTTATTTATTTATTTATTTACAGTTTCTTATATAGCGCAGCAAATTCCATTGCACTTTACAATTGGAAGTCATGTTAACATAAAACAAAATAAATGGAAACGGTGGGGGGGGGAAACAAGACTGGGTGATAACAGACAGTCATAGAGGTAGGAAGGCCCTGCTCACAAGTTTACAATCCTGCATCAATGTTGTTCACCAAAGTCAATGTTTTTCTTATTTCACCTTCCAGTCCCCAGACAGATGATTATACCCTGCTTCTAAAACAACTAAAAAATAAAAGAATCTGATATTTTTGCATGACAATGATGATGATGTTTTAAGACCAACAAACCATCAATGTTTAGTAGCTGATATGTATGTTTTTGTCTTTCTGCAATTAATGGTCATCTGTGGATGGTTTCTGTTAATGTCGTTAAGTTTTTTAGTTGGTGGGAGAGAGTTGGGAGGGTGTTTGGGGACAACAGCACTAAGCAGCCAGCAAAGGAATAGCATGCCGTTATGTCTAAATACAAATAGTTGTCCATCAAGGTGGACCTACATCTTCACATATTGGGGGTGATTCCGAGTTGTTCGCTCGTCATTTTTTTTCCGCTACGGAGCGATTAGTCGCAAACTGCGCATGCGCAATGTACGCAGTGCTCCTGCACCAAGTAAATTAGCACAAAAGTTTGGTAATTTACTCACAGCGTAACAAAGTTTTTTCATCGCTCTGCTGATCGTAGTGTGATTGACAGGAAGTGGGTGTTTCTGGGTGGAAACTGGCCGTTTTATGAGAGTGTACGGAAAAACGCAGGCGTTCGAGTTGCAAAACGCAGGAGTGGCTGGAGAAACGGGGAGTGGCTGGGCGAACGCTGGGTGTGTTTGTGACGTCAAACCAGGAACGAAAAGGACTGAGCTGGTCGCAATGGCTGAGTAAGTCTGGAGCTACTCAGAAACTGTGGGGTAATCGTTACGAGAAAATTAGCGAAGCTTTAGTTAGCAATTCTGCTATGCTAAGATACACTCCCAGTAGGCGGAGGCTTAGCGTGTGCAATGCTGCTAAAAGCAGCTAGCGAGCGAACAACTCGGAATCACCCTTATTGATCTATAAAATGCCAGAATGCTTCACACTCAAACTATAATGTCATTTTTATATTGCTTAGATGGTAAACATTGTCCCATTCACTAAGACATGCTGTTTTTAGTATAATGTGAAATCACGTGGCTAAACATGATCTCTGCTTTTCACCTAAGTGTTTTCATTTGGTACTTACATTTCGTAAGATGCATGGCAGTGACAGGTGAAGTGTACATATTATATCATTTGGTGTTCTGGTGTGTGCCATGTCTTCATGGTCTCCAAGGCTCACACATCTGACGCATGCTGATATTGTCTTCATGGACCATGGACATGCTCTGCATGCTGCTCTGCAATACGAGGCAGGATACTGCCTGTCACACACCACATCACTGCAGTGGCTACTGCTTTAAGGCCGGGGCACGTCCCTAGTGCATCCCAGCAGCCTAGGCAGTCCCAATTCTGCACCGGACCATGGGTAACAACTATCAATTCCCCCTGGAAGTTGAAAACCGCCCCACACATAACAAAAAAGAATAAATAACACAGTCTACAGATTGTCACATCAGACCGTGGCTTATTCCTGGTGTCCTATATGCCCCCCAAGTGTGTATCCCTAACATAAACAGCCCAGACAGTATACCATGAAACCACAATCTAGATGTGTGCTGCATTCAATAGGGATAACATGCATAATATAGCACCTAGCATTGTGTATCAATGACCATTTACACTACAGATTGTAAGCCTGCGAGCAGGGCCTTCCTACCTCTATGTCTGTCTGTTATTACCCAGCTTTGTTTTATCACTGTTGTTTCCAGTTGTAAAGCACAACAAAAATTGCTGCGCTATATAAGAAACTAATAATATAATAAATAAATAAAATCGAAATAAATAATATAGTTATACATAGCACTAAATAAAGTAGGTGCTAGAAAGGGATGCAGTCAAAATGTTGGCGGTTGGGATTCCGGCGTTAAGGAGACCGACGCTGGAAACCCATCAGCCGGCATTTTGCAGACGGCCGGCATCCCGACACCCGCCCCTAATTCCCACTCGGTTGGTGGGTCCATGCCACCAACCGAGTGGGAATAGAACCTGTGGGAACAGAACCCACAAGGGGACTCGTTGCCAGGATTCCGGCAGATGGGATGCCGCTGTCGGTTAGCTGACTGCCGGCATCCCGTCTCCCGGGATATCATACCGGACCCATTAGAAAAACATCAAAAGTGTTTGTGTAAGTTTGTTTCCTTTAGCCTCCACTGCTTCTTCCACTTCCAACACAACCTATATGTAGAGATTAGCAAAACTGTAAATAAATATTCAGAAAAATATTTGCTTTATTCCATACATTTCCCAGGTGAAATTTGACCATAAGTGTTCAGTTCACAACTCTCCCTCTAATTTTTGTGCCACCTGAACACAGACCAGAGCAAACTATTTATAGACTATACCAGAGGTTCCCAAACGCGGTCCTCAAGGAACCAGGTTTTAGGTATATCCATGGCTCAGCACAGATGGTTAAATCAAATTGACTAAGGTGCTAATTAAGTCACCTGTGGCCAAGCATAGATACATTTGAAACCAGGACCGTTGGGGTGCATTGAGGACCGCGTATGGGAACATCTGGTCTATACATTTAGGGTCTGATACAAGGTTGATTGCATAATAACATTTTCCCCTAATGGGCAAAACCATGTGCACTGCAGGGGGGGCAGATATAGTATGTGCAGAGAGAGTTAGATTTGGGTGGGGTGTGTTCAAACTGAAATCTAAATTGCAGTGTAAAAATAAAGCAGCCAGTATTTACCCTGCACAGAAACAATATAACCCACCCAATATAACTCTCTCTGCACCTTTTATATCTATTCCACCTGCAGTGCACATGGGTGGTCATTCCGAGTTGTTCGCTAGCTGCATTCGTTCGGTGTGCAGCGATGAGGCAAAAAAACGGCACTTCTGCGCATGCGTATCCAGCGCAATGCGCACGCGCGACGTACTTTTACAACGAACAATGTAGTTTCACACAGGGTCTAGCGAAGCTTTTCAGTCACACTGCTGGCCGCAAAGTGATTGACGTGAAGTGGGCGTTTCTGGGTGTCAACTGACCGTTTTCAGGGAGTGTTCGAAAAAAAGCAGGCGTTGCTGGGCGAACGCAGAGGCGTATTTGTGACGTCAAAACAGGAACTGAACAGTCTGAAGTCATCGCAAGCGCTGAGTAGGTTTTGAGCTACTCTAAAATTGCACAAAAAAACTTTGTAGCCGCTCTGCGATCCTTTCATTCGCACTTCTGCTAAGCTAAAATACACTCCCAGTGGGAGGCGGCATAGCGTTTGCACGGCTGCTAAAAACTGCTAGCGAGCGAACAACTCGGAATGACCACCATAGTTTTTCCCAATTAGGGGAAAATGTTATTTTGAAATCAACCTTGAATTAGGCCCTTTGGGGGACATCCGACCTGATCGCTCGCTGCAGTTCATTGCAGCACAGCGATCAGATCAGAACGGCGCATGTGCTGGCGCCGCAGTGCGCCGGCGCATGGCTGACAGTCGACGGCTGTCGTTGCCTAACGATAGCCTCTGCCTGATTGGCCGCCGCTTTGTAGGTGTGGTCTGGCCAATGTGCGGGGGGGGGGGGGCAGCGGCTGTGTGACGACCCAGGGCGACCCAGGGCAGCGACGAGTAACTTCCGTCCAGCCGCAGGAGCTGCGCTGGTTGGGAGCTACTCTTCCAGTACATAAGCGTCGCCGCAGTGCGATGCTTTTGTACATGTGCGGGGGGGGGGGGAGGCGGCCTGATATGCGGGGGCGGACTAGCCCAGTACTGGGCACCCCCCAAACACCCCCAACCCCCCCGCATGTCAGTGTAAGTGATCGTAGCTGTGCTAAATTTAGCACAGCTACGATCAGGTCGGAATGACCCCCTTAGTACAGTGCAAAATGACCACATGTGTTAGTAGGACATTGTATTGTGGAACTTTGTACTTCTGAAAAATGATTTCTCTGCAACTTCACTTCTCTCTAGTACCTGCAGTATCCGCAAGTATAAAATGCAAACCTTTCTGTGATGTAGAGAGCACTAATAAGGTGCAAATTAATTGTCTTTTCGGTATTGTGCTTATGCATTTTGCTGCATTAACTGTAAGGGAGCTATTTATGAAGCACTAAAGTGTTGTTTCTGTATGGTTCTGTTGCAGAAAAAGAAGTAATTCAACTGTTCAAAAAAAATTCCATTGCAGTCAAATTTTAATGTTTATCGTATTCACCATAAAAGGCCTGAAGCGGCTGCGCATTACTGTACAGCTAATATGCAAATGCAGCAGGAGGCATCTAGTGTAAATAGAGGCATCCTGTCTGCTCCCGTGATCCACTTGTGTGTCTCCAGAAGACGCACCCTCGGTTCACACTGCATGACCATCAGTCATCTGAGTAACCTTCAGCTTACAGGTCCACAGCTGAGGTCAGTAAATCTACTTTGCCAGACACAGACACTGAACTTGGCTCTCCTACAAAATGGAGGTGACAGGCCTCCATTTGGAGGAACGGACACGGAAGCTGCCACTTCCCGGCCCCAAAACGCCCTCAGCCTGTCAATCAGACTAGGGCTTAGGGTGTGAGAACGCAGGATCCGATCTGCACATGCGCATAAAGGGTCCTGCACATGCTCTGTGCTTCCACAACCAGGTTAGCATACAAATCTGAATTAGGCTCTAAGCCAGCTCTTCATCTATACTATGCTCATTTCAGTGACGTGCGGTGAGGTCAGTGGCTGGAGAGGCACACATGGGATGCGTCTAGTCGGCTGTACATGCATCTCAATCTGGGTATGTCGCTAGGGATTCCATGCTGCCAAACGCATCATAGCCCTGCTCCTCCCCATGCCCCCGCAAGTGTGTGAGCGAGCTCACCAGGTACACACATCGTTTAGTGTGTTCCCGACTTAATACTAGCGCTACCCTAACTGCAGCCTTACACTAACTGCAGCCTTACCCTAATCTAAATGCATCCTAACCCTAACCGCAGCCTAATACTAACCCTACCCTAACTTCAACCTAATCCTAAACCCACCCTAACTGCAGCCTAACCCCAGGGCTGCAACTGGGGGGCACATGACCCATGTGCCAGATTTGACAGGACGCAGGGGTCAGATGCAGTTACAAAGTAATGTGTGTGTCACACCAGACCAAATTGCTGCCTTGCCCCAGGGGTGGCATTCAGTATGCCGGCTGTTGGGATCCCGGCGCGCAGTATACCGGCGCCGGAATCCCGACACTTGGCATACCGACAACTATTCTCCCTCTTGGGGCCCCACGACCCCCCTGGAGGGAAAATAAATAGCATGGTGCGCATAACGCGCCATCGTGCCCGCAGTGTGGCTAGCGCAGCGAGCCCGCAAGGGCACGCCATCGGTCGGGATCTCGATGGGGGATGGGGTGCCACAGATGGGAGGGGTCTGAGTGTCACAGACGGGAGGGATTTAATAGGTGAGAGAGCAGGAGAATGAACATGTGGGGAGAGCCATGGATGGGGGTGTTGTAGCTGTGAGGGAAGATAAAGCAGGAGATCAATAGTTGTGTGTGGGGAGGGGGGTGCTGCAGGGGGGGGGGGGGGGGTGTTAGGAGCTGTGATGTGACAGGGCAGGAGAGAAAACCTGTGTGGGAGATGGGGGGTTCGGGGGTGCCGCGAATGGGGGGAGGAGTTAGGAAATGTGAGTTGTAGCAGGAGAGAGAACCTGAGAGAGAGAGAAGGGGAGCCTGTGTTAGGGCTAGCTCAAAGAAACAGCCACTCACCACAGTCTGTCCATTGGAGGTGCTATAGAAGGTCTCTCACACCTTCCCAGATGCTGCGGATCTGCTGTATGTGCGCTGCTGTAGTTCTGCAGCTCAGCCTGTGTGCCGTGAACTGAGGAGCTCTGACACAGCACAGCAGCCTATTCTCGTAGATTCAGAAGCTCCTCCTAACTGCAGGCCTCTGATAGGTTGCTGGCGGTTGCCAGTGCCTGTCAGATAGATTACTGGTGGCAGTGTGATCCAGCTGGCCAATCACATCTGCCTCATTGACAGGAGGGCGTGCTTTGATGTGGGCTGCAGGCACAGCTCTGTCAATAAGGCAGATGTACAGGTGCCTCTTCTCCACATTTTTTTCAATGGGCTTTTTCTGCCCGTGGCTTGGCCCCACCCCCCGCTTCAGCCAGTTTACTATAGACAGCGGGAGGCACCCGTTCTCGCTGCCGCCCGTTCATATTTGGCTGCAGTTTCACAGCAAAAACTATTAAAATAATATAAGAAGATATCTATGATACAGGATATATGTTATAAATATCTTCTTTGTATTATTTTAATCATGACAGGGGAGGCACTGCCTCCCCTGACTGCACGTCCCTGGCTCATTTTGACATTGTTTAAGAAGCATTAACATGTTCTTAACTTCACTTTTCCATATGTGAGAGGTGCGGTTGGACTGCGGTGCGTGTGGTGGTGCCTGCTGCCGCGCAGGTGTAGACTCGGTACTCACCAGGCGCCGCTCGCTCTCACCTTCAGGTACCGGAACCCTCAACGGACCTGGAAATCTTCACTCGGATCCGGACACGGCGATTCCCTCTCGGAGCTGACCGACGACCGAGCTGAGGAGAGAATGGTTTACATCAAAGGGGGTATCGACCCTTCTTCCGCTGGAACAGGGGATACCCCAGGGGTGGCCGCGACCTTCACCGGTTGGGCGAATGGTCATCACCGGCACAAAGCCTCAGCCACCCAGATTTCACACACTCGCGCTTTCGCACGTAGTGTGATGAAAAGGGATTCTCACGTCCGTGAGCAATCCCGACTCCGGCGCTCTGACACAAACAAGGGACAGACGTACACGGATGCTACTCACCGTCACAAGTCTTGCACTCCGATCTTCTCCACTTACAGGTCCCTGTAAGGAGGCAAAGAGAAACAGCCGTGCAGGGCCTAACTCTGACCTAGTGTCACACCCTATACTAACTACAACAGCAGAGCCCTCAAACTAGCTCTGTGGGTGTGGTGCAACATAACTAGCACAAACCTCATAACAGCAATTTGCCCTGCACGGTAACAACATATATCACACTATCGGAGTTACAACATAAAACAGTGCTGTCCCTTTGTCTACCCGACTCAGAACACCCAGTAGTGGGGACCGCACAGCTCACCCACCTACCGTACTCTCAGGGTGGCCTGAGCCTAACGCCCAGTGCCACCTTTACTCACCTCGGGGAAACGCTGATTCACTGGGCCTAGCGCCCCCTAACTGCCCACAGGCCGGAGGCCTGACTTTGCCCACGGGCCTAGCGCCCGCCTACCTTGCTGCCCGTTGGGTGACCTGGGCCTTGTGCCCAAGGTCACCTTATCGTACCTATTTGGCCAAAATCCACTAGGGCCTAATGCCCTCTAATGCCCCACAGGCCTAGTGCCTTGATTGTGCCTCGGGCCTAATGCCCGCCTAACTGGTGCCACAGGCCGGTGGCCTGACTAACCTTAGGGGCCTAGCGCCCAACATGTGCCCCCAGGCCTAGTGCCTGCCTATCTGGGCCACGGGCCTGGAGGGCCCGACCAAATGCCCCCACGGGCCAGGAGGGCCCGACTATATGCCCACGGGCCGGGAGGGCCCGACTACGTGCCCACAGGCCGGGAGGGCCTGACTGTGCCCACGGGCCTAATGCCCGAACACCCGGTGGTCTAGGGGGAAAGCGGGTACAGGGGCACCTGACAAGGGCCTACCTGACCCGCTGGAAGAGGCACCAGGGGGGAGCTTCGTCAGCTCTTCGCTTCCCACCCCTGGTGACCTCTCCGGCGCTCTTCTTCAATCTTCGGCCGCTGGCCCGTCCTGGCCAGCGGCGCCGCCGTCGTCGCGCCGCGTCCAGCCGCCGCTGGACATCTTCTTTCCGAGGGCTAGATTCTTCAGGCCTCTTCAGCGGCCGCCGGAGCTCTTCTCCTCTCCTCCGCGCGGCGTCTTCTTCCCTCTTCTTCCGGCCGTCTCTTCTGTTCTTCTCCCGCCCGACGACTCTTCTGCCGCTCTTCGGCGCGGCCTTTTCTTCGAACGGCTCCCGCCCAGTGTCTGACGTCAGACGCCGGGGGCGGGGCCTATGACGCGGCGAGCGCCGATTGGCTCGCTGCGTCACTCTCCGATTGGCTGCCGCTCCGGGAGCCGCGATTGGCTCCCGGAGGGCGCCAAGATTTAAATGCCCCCGCAGTCTCTGGTCCGGTGCAGGGAAAAAGGTAATCCCTGCACCGGACACCCGCCGCCACGCACCAAGCGCTGGGGACAGACAAGCTGCCCCAGCGCTGTCCCCAGCTAGGGACGGCAACATGGATGTGCCCACAGGGCACATCCTTACATTTCCCCCCCCTTTTTCCTTTGTAGTCCCTACAAAGTTCCTCACGACTTCCATTGTCCGCGGGTCAGGGAATTCAGAGGTCCCTCCGGCGAAGGTACATTCGGGGGCCCAGCCTGGACCAGCTGTGACCCCACATCCTTCCTCCTCCAGCTCCGGGTTCCTCTTACGTCCTGACCTCCATCGGCGGATCCTCTGGGGGAGTGGCATCTCCTCACGGTCGCTTGACGTTGGCCACCAAGGGGAATCTTCCTCCACGGGGACAACAGTCACCCACTCTTGGCCTCCGATACCGTCTGTGGCTTCGTCCCTGTCGTCCGGGTGTGGTATCGACCACCACCCAACAGCGGAATCCTCCGGGGCATCCGTTTCCTCCCGGGCAACAGCCACCACATGTCGCATTTCCTCGTGGGGCATCTCCAAAGGTCCTATCTCTTCCTCTGGAACGGGTCCTCCCACGGCACCGCAGTCCTGTCCCCGTACGTCGGTCCATTTCGGCACTCCTGGCAGGTATTCTTGCTCCAGGACTATCTCCTCCTCTTTCCGGAGGGCATTCAACTGGGAGCATGACTCCACCCGATCCTGCCAGTCACTCTCGTCGGCGCTTCCGATGCCAGAGTCGTCCTCCATCTGTTCTGGGAGGGATTCGTCGGCGGACAGCTCACCGTAGTCCGAGTCCTCCTCCGATATCTGGACTGGGGTATTACTTTCCTCCTCAGCGTACTTCTTCGCTTCCGCTGGCACCTCTGCTTCCTCAGCGTACTCTTGCGCTTCCGCTGGCATCGTTACTTCCTCAGCGTACTCCTTCGCTTCCGCTGGCATCGTTACTTCCTCAGCGTACTCCTTCGCTTCCGCTGGCATCGTTACTTCCTCAGCGTACTCCTTTGCTTCCGCTGGCATTTCTTGGTACCCAGGACACTCCTGTTCCGCACGTCCTGGTCGTGGACGGTTCCATCGCGGGGAGATTCCGGACGTCTCAGTCACTGGGTCTTCACGCTTTTCTTCGCAGCGTGGCCTCTTCACCTCCCAGTCGTCCACCTCCGCCTCATGCGGGAAAGGATTCTGCCTTACTGGGGTCACTTTCTTGGGACAGAGTAGGTCCTCGGCATCTTCCCAAGGGCACTCACTGGCCGCATGTCCTGGTCGCCGACACTTCCAACAAGGGAGGGCCACTGCCACCTTCTCCAAGACGGGTTCCTGGTCCGCCTCCTTCACTGGGGAATCTTCACCCGTTGGTTCCGGCTCCGAGGAAATGGGCACCTGCGAATTAACTTCAAGCAAGGCCTTCCGCTCCATTTCCCTGGTTTCCTCCTCCCATCTCTGGGCGCGACCATCCGCAATCATCCGGTCTGCATTCCACGGACAATCGGGAAGCGCATGCCCTCTCGCCTTGCAGAGCGCACACACAGGCTCTGCAGCCACCCGGTCCCAAAGCTGCTGACGAGATTCCGTCAGCTGCTTCACCGTGGCCTCGTAGTCCGTCCTGTCTTCCGTCCATGGACATTCCAGGAGCCGATGTCGGGGATCTCCACAGCTTTCACACCGGGAATCAACCTCGTCTTCGCTCAACTCTTCGTCCCAGGGACAACTGTTGTGCTCATGCCCGTAGTTTCCGCAGAGCAAACACCAGGACTCCTTCGCTTGGCCCTTCTGACGTCTTCGGTCCGCTTCCTGGACCACCTTCTTTGGGGGCGTCTCTCGCCATGTACACTCGTCGGCAAAGTGACCTGTTTGCCGACATTTCTTGCAGGGCGTCACAGCGGCCTTCTTGCGCCCCTTCTCCCGGCGCTCTTCTTTTTCACGCTGGACCGACCGCTGCACCATCTTCAGGATGTCTGCCCCAGACACCGTCACCCAGTCGCTCTGGTCCGCACACATCCGGGGGTGAGTCTTCTCCGGAGCCGTCCGCAGGGAGGTCTTCTTGGTGGCGTTCCACATCGTGTCCGTGATCCGGTCTC
This sequence comes from Pseudophryne corroboree, assembly GCF_028390025.1. Classification (NCBI taxonomy): domain Eukaryota; kingdom Metazoa; phylum Chordata; class Amphibia; order Anura; family Myobatrachidae; genus Pseudophryne; species Pseudophryne corroboree. The sequence continues at coordinate 570,051,117 of NC_086444.1, forward strand.
TTTTATCCTGCCGACTACGCCAAGTGTGAGAGGTGCGGTTGGACTGCGGTGCGTGTGGTGGTGCCTGCTGCCGTGCAGGTGTAGACTCGGTACTCACCAGGCGCCGCTCGCTCTCACCTTCAGGTACCGGAACCCTCAACGGACCTGGAAATCTTCACTCGGATCCGGACACGGCGATTCCCTCTCGGAGCTGACCGACGACCGAGCTGAGGAGAGAATGGTTTACATCAAAGGGGGTATCGACCCTTCTTCCGCTGGAACAGGGGATACCCCAGGGGTGGCCGCGACCTTCACCGGTTGGGCGAATGGTCATCACCGGCACAAAGCCTCAGCCACCCAGATTTCACACACTCGCGCTTTCGCACGTAGTGTGATGAAAAGGGATTCTCACGTCCGTGAGCAATCCCGACTCCGGCGCTCTGGGACAAACAAGGGACAGACGTACACGGATGCTACTCACCGTCACAAGTCTTGCACTCCGATCTTCTCCACTTACAGGTCCCTGTAAGGAGGCAAAGAGAAACAGCCGTGCAGGGCCTAACTCTGACCTAGTGTCACACCCTATACTAACTACAACAGCAGAGCCCTCAAACTAGCTCTGTGGGTGTGGTGCAACATAACTAGCACAAACCTCATAACAGCAATTTGCCCTGCACGGTAACAACATATATCACACTATCGGAGTTACAACATAAAACGGTGCTGTCCCTTTGTCTACCCGACTCAGAACACCCAGTAGTGGGGACCGCACAGCTCACCCACCTACCGTACTCTCAGGGTGGCCTGAGCCTAACGCCCAGTGCCACCTTTACTCACCTCGGGGAAACGCTGATTCACTGGGCCTAGCGCCCCCTAACTGCCCACAGGCCGGAGGCCTGACTTTGCCCACGGGCCTAGCGCCCGCCTACCTTGCTGCCCGTTGGGTGACCTGGGCCTTGTGCCCAAGGTCACCTTATCGTACCTATTTGGCCAAAATCCACTAGGGCCTAATGCCCTCTAATGCCCCACAGGCCTAGTGCCTGGATTGTGCCTCGGGCCTAATGCCCGCCTAACTGGTGCCACAGGCCGGTGGCCTGACTAACCTTAGGGGCCTAGTGCCCAACATGTGCCCCCAGGCCTAGTGCCTGCCTATCTGGGCCACGGGCCTGGAGGGCCCGACCAAATGCCCCCACGGGCCAGGAGGGCCCGACTATATGCCCACAGGCCGGGAGGGCCCGACTACGTGCCCACAGGCCGGGAGGGCCTGACTGTGCCCACGGGCCTAATGCCCGAACACCCGGTGGTCTAGGGGGAAAGCGGGTACAGGGGCACCTGACAAGGGCCTACCTGACCCGCTGGAAGAGGCACCAGGGGGGAGCTTCGTCAGCTCTTCGCTTCCCACCCCTGGTGACCTCTCCGGCGCTCTTCTTCAATCTTCGGCCGCTGGCCCGTCCTGGCCAGCGGCGCCGCCGTCGTCGCGCCGCGTCCAACCGCCGCTGGACATCTTCTTTCCGAGGGCTAGATTCTTCAGGCCTCTTCAGCGGCCGCCGGAGCTCTTCTCCTCTCCTCCGCGCGGCGTCTTCTTCCCTCTTCTTCCGGCCGTCTCTTCTGTTCTTCTCCCGCCCGACGACTCTTCTGCCGCTCTTCGGCGCGGCCTTTTCTTCGAACGGCTCCCGCCCAGCGTCTGACGTCAGACGCCGGGGGCGGGGCCTATGACGCGGCGAGCGCCGATTGGCTCGCTGCGTCACTCTCCGATTGGCTGCCGCTCCGGGAGCCGCGATTGGCTCCCGGAGGGCGCCAAGATTTAAATGCCCCCGCAGTCTCTGGTCCGGTGCAGGGAAAAAGGTAATCCCTGCACCGGACACCCGCCGCCACGCACCAAGCGCTGGGGACAGACAAGCTGCCCCAGCGCTGTCCCCAGCTAGGGACGGCAACATGGATGTGCCCACAGGGCACATCCTTACACATACAATTTTTTAAATGCAATAATGATTTATATTGCAGCTGTTACTCCTCTTTAATATTTTTATTTATACATATATACAACTTAACCTATAAAAAAAAAAACATACAAAAGAAGTTGGCTGTGCTGATTAGATCATATTGTATTTAAATTATCTTTATTTATTAAAGTTAGTATGGTGGCAGACAATATAAAGCATGAAATATTCATGCATACAAAACTCAGTTGTTGGTGTACAACTCTCCCATATTATACACACACGGACAGGCAGTGTCAACTGCCCTCATCGGACATAATCATATAAATCATTGGTTAAGGAGAGCACACCATCTACACAAAATAACTAGCAACTCAACGAAAAATTGTTGTTACCACCAACAAGGTCAGTAAAGCCGCAGCACTGCCATCATAATCAGCTCCAAAATACCCATAAAAATACCATTTAAGAACAGAAAATACCTCTCATCAGTAAGATGCACACCATCAGTCTCAATCCTCCTGCTCCACCAACAGTGTCTAGGATGAACGTCATTGCTCCTATGGTCCTGGGGCTGAGATCCTGTGGCAACTTGGAGGTTCATGTCATATGAATGACTTGCAGTTGGTGAGAAAACAAAGAGACAACCGATGGTCTCTCAACAGGCTGTGAGATACAGAAAGAGGCAGATGGGATATCAGGCAGGAGGAGAGGAAACAGACGTTGATATAGGCAAAGGGATACCCAAAACCTTTAAAACGCCACAAGTTGGGGAAAGGACCTCAGATGTCACATGGGGGAGTTGCAAGGCCCGAAAATGGTACCTGAAATGTACAATCATGGGCTTGCTTTGCTCGCCACTGGGTTACTAAAGGGAGTAGTTGGTGGCGTGGATAGTGAAAGCACTATCCCGCCAGCCTAGCTCCTCCCCCTGACATCAGAGGTACTTTAGCCCACTTGGTTCTAGCAACTACCGTCTCCTATATAGCATGATTGTGGTGTGTAACATTACACAGCCTCTCCATGAATTATCGCAAGCAGCTGCTGCAGATAGCAGCAGTGATATTCCATGGGCTCTTCCCTATTTGCAGTGTTTTTGTTATGTCCGAATGTTGTATAACCAGGATGTATTAAGGTGTTTAGTACAGTCCGTTGTGGCATGGTAGATGGGAGACGGGCTGTAATGTCCACTGATGCAGCAGGTGGAGTAAATATTGTGGCAGTCTGAGTAGCAGAGGGCCCGACGGCCTTTCCTCGCCAACCAGATACCCTAACATGCATGTTCTCACTGGTATTATTAAGTATACCAGGAAGAGATGGTTGCAGCTTTTGGGCCCTGATGCACAGGTTCCCACATCATCCACCCATGTTACCATGCCACAATGGCCACTGATGCTATTCAGTCCAGAACCCCCACCCCCAAAAAAAGGCCACCCAGCATTATGGAAGGGGTGGAGCTGAGTGCAGTGGAAATATAGTCATACCCGGGTACCAGTGCAGAACCTGTGGCAATCTCCAGGTAACCCTCCTCAAATGCAGCTTGCCAGAGCACAGAGGGTTGCATGTTATACAGCCAGCAGCAAGCAATTGACCATCATTATGAAGGCTGAGCCACATGTCCTGGAAGTTTACCTCTGCAAAACATGGCCACTGCCAAAGATGACATTTCCAGGCCGAGCAGCCCTTGTTGACAAGGGGTTCACTATCAAGGAACTGCTGCTGGGGCCAACCATGGACCTCTGCAACCGCCACTGTGTGCTGCCAGAGTAGAGTGCAAATTTACTTTCATTCAGTTGGGCGGTTAAGAGAGCTGAGTGCTATGAAGAGCAGGGAGATAAATAAAATAGGGCAGGCAGCAGAATAAATGAAGGACAGACAGTAATAAAGTAATAAAAAAGAAATTAAAAGGGGACATAAAAGAAAACTGAGAAGGAAAACTAAAAAATTAAATATGCAAGAGTAAAAAGAGAAAGAAAATACATGGAGGACAAATGAAAAAGGAAAAGAAGGAAAGGTAAAGTAATAAAATACAACATTCACTTGTCAAGCCAAAGATCACTTTCCTGTGTCCTGGACTTTTACAGTAAGGCAACATACCTACGGTAAAATGGCTGACAACCACTAATATAAATCAAACAGAAGGCAGCTTAAATGTGATAAGCTGCCTTTAGCACCTCATCACTCAGTTAACATATAAAAGGGGAAAACACTAAACCTCTTAAAGGGGCCACATATTTTGCTTTGTCTTATTCAGCTCTATGGACCAATTCAAATACATTTTTCCTGCTCTGACCAGGAACAGCCAATCACATTCTTTGGGGGAAATACTAGAACGACGAATTTGCCATATGGAATGAGAAAGAATTCCCATTAACAGTATTTTCTTTGTTTGTTTATTTGTTTTGTTTATGTACTCTATTAGTTTCATTTTGCTATTTAAATTCTAAAAAATGTCACACACCTTTTTTTCTCATTGGCCAATGATTTTCTTTTTACTATTATTTTTTTGTAGAAAGTGGTCGCCAGTCACTACTAGGGTAATCAAGGCCACTATTTAGCTCAGCTGTTTCTGCTAGACATGTGTGGGCTGTGCTACTGGTAGTGATCTGCTACAGTAGCACTGGCACAGGACTGGCAGATGCCAGAGGGATGCCAGTGTATTACTCTTGTTTCAAATATGCAGAAACAGTGCACATTTCTCATATTCCTTGCCGTCTGGAAGTACTAACTACAATATAGTGGGAAGCTGGATATACTATATATGTATTTGCTCACCGAAAATAAACTCAGCCAATACAACAGCATAACTAGTTGTATCACTGTATAAAATATGAAACTGAAAATAACAGCATACATGTGACATATAGGGCCAAATGTAATAGAGTAAGAGTTTCAGAAAGTGAGAGATTTAGTAAGGTTTTTTTAGTTTGTTTTTTTAAAGTGGCAATCATTTACACTGCAAAACCAGGTTGATCTTGCTGTGTAAACGATTGCCACTTTAAAAAAAAACTGCAAAACCTTACCAAATCTCTCACTTTTTGAAACTCTCACTCTATTACATTTGGCCCATTATTGTTTATATGATAAGGTGTGCATTTCCACCAGTCAAGATTTGTTTTGTGGATTTCTCAGCAACATTGCACTCTAATATCTCTTCACAAACGTGCAGCAAACATGGAAAGTTATGAGATACTTGGGTTTCATGGGTGCAGCACATGTGAAATAGTTATACAACATTTGCTATTGCTATATCTGCTAATAGACTGTACTGTAAGTTTGAAACACACCTTGTAATGCCAGATGTGTATTACCTATAATATGGGCAGTACCCAATATAACAAGTCAGATTGTTTACAATGTGCATATTTATTTAATAAAAAACCCCACAAACATGTCTATGTATGAACATGTTAAAGCCCTCTACCATACTATATATAACAGGATACACTTATAACACATTATTGATTGAATTGATTGAATGTTGTATACATATTGTATAACGGGGCCTCTACAAAGCAACTTTGACCAGATGCATGAACTCTGTGCAAATGGGATGTAGTTATATTGCCGGCAGTCAAACGTCTCGTTATCTTTACAATCATCCACCCTTCTCATAGGAGCATATATTAATATCTTCCTCCAGTATTAATGACAGTTTAGGATTTTTTGTTGCATAATTTACTTGTTAAGATGACAATCATCCTTAATGGCATGCAATTAAGCCCATTCTGAGGTATAATTAGCTCTAATTAAATGTGAAATTAATGATTATTTTAAAGAAAAGCGTAAGATATTATGCTACTGTTCCATATCCCAGCTTGCCTTTGCGAACACATTACTAGATTTTGAGAGCTAGAGTATAGGGTCTGCAGAGCTGTGCGACATGAGCTGTAATTACTATACATTGTAGTACAGATACTGTACATATAGATAGGTTTGCAGCTTAACCCAAATTAATGTTTACAAAATGCCCTCGCTATGCAGTCAGATAGTCAACATTCACTGCGTCAACAGTCATGGTTAAACTGACATCTGACAGGGAGACGTGTGCAAAATGTCAACATATGACAGGTCGGCAGTGATAATGTTGACTATAGCATTATAGTTATCATTAGGGTTAGGCTTTAAGATAAACTGCTTGTTGACATTATCACCAAGTCATCATTTCATTAGTGTGTTGTCATGCTGAATGTGGTCCCTGTCTATTAATCCAGAGTGACAATACAGATTTTCTATCTCCAGTTATCACAGTGTTAGAAAATCCAATATAGCTAAATAATAATAATAATAATAATAATAATAATAATAATTAAAAAAAACTATTGCATTACTGACAAGGATCTCTAAGGCTTCACTTACTGGCCTGTATCTGGGCATGCTGTATGCCATAGTTGCCAACTATCTGGGGCTCCCCCTTCCAGGACACGATTTGTGTTTGCGACTTTGTGGCCACTCCCCCTGCTATCCAATGCCAAGATTACCAGCACTGTCCAGCAGGGGCATGGCTATGATGATACAAGTCTATGATGATACGATTCAGCTGGATGGAGGATAGCGGAAGACTTGCTCATTCTTTCAGGTGACCTGGAGCACCACATGGTTTTCAGGAACCTCCCGGCTGTTCTGTGGGAGTAGGCGGCGTGCGCTTACAGTATGGGACCTGGCTAGCTACCGGCAATGCACAGTGGAACGTAAAGCAATTACATAAGGCTGGTTACTGGCTGACATTTTAATACTGCATTCTATAATTTAACAAAAAGCAAAGCATTTGAATTCATGGAAAAATGAAAACCATTCAATTCAATATTCATCTGCATTCTCACTTGATTCTGCATATGGTTGCGTTTGTAGGTCGATGTTTATAACATGCAATACACTTAAAGAAGACCATTCATGTCTGTGAGAAGATGTTGCGTTCATACCCAGAAACGGTTAACATAGGTGGTTTAACCAGCATTAATGATATATTTTTCTAATTGACTTCTTTGGCTCATTCATTCCTATAGCCGATCAATTTTAATGGCGTGTGCGTCTTCATTAAAATTAGATGGTAAAAAAATCATCAATAGAGCAGCAAGACATCAGTAGATAAAGTAATCTCTGTTTTGCTATAAATGCAGAACATTTGTGGGACTCCACTCCCATTCAGCCATGCACAAATGGCCATTGTTGGAACCAACTTGTGAATGGTTGCGTGGCTAATGCCAGGCATACATTACCCAATTATCGCCCCGATCCGCAGATTGTCAGTGGAATGAGTCAGTAATCACATAGTAGACCTAATTCATGTCCGCATATGCAGCTGTGTTATATTAGGGTACAGAACTGCTAATTATCTCAAGTGAAGTTTCCGTCCTGGAAAGAAGATAGATGCCCACCAGAGTCATCACACAGTCCTACGCAAATTGTACTCAATCGCTGCACCAACACAATAATGAGGAACATTGACTTCTAGGGTTGACTTATGGCTATCTAGCCTGGCAGCGGCAGTAGCGATGCTGGCGCCATGTTTCTCTATGTACATGATCGCAGCTGAAGGCAGATAAACACCTCAAATATGGTCCTTATTAGTGATGAGCGGGTTCGGTTCCTCGGAAACCGAACCCCCCCGAACTTCACCCATTTTACACTGGTCCGAGGCATACTCGGATTCTCCCGTATGGCTCGGTTAACCCGAGCGCGCCCGAACGTCATCATCCCGCTGTCGGATTCTCGCGAGATTCGGATTTTATATAAGCAGCCGCGCGTCGCCGCCATTTTCACTCGTGCATTGGAAATGTTAGGGAGAGGACGTGGCTGGCGTCCTCTCTGTTTATTGTTGAACTTGATTGATTGTGCTTTATTGCTTAATTGTGGGGAGGACTGGGGAGCAGCTGTATAATATAGGAGGAGTACAGTGCAGAGTTTTGCTGATCAGTGACCACCAGTTTTATCCGTTCTCTGCATGAAAAAAATGCTCCTTATCTGTGCTCAGTGTGCTGCTTATATCTGTGCTCACACTGCTTAATTGTGGGGACTGGGGAGCAGCTGTATATATATCAGGAGTACAGTGCAGAGTTTTGCTGACAGTGACCACCAGTATACGTTGTCTGCCTGAAAAACACTCCATATCTGTGCTCAGTGTGCTGCTTTATTGTGGGGACTGGGGACCACCAGTATAATATTATATAGGAGGAGTAGTACAGTGCAGAGTTTTGCTGACCAGTGACCACCAGTATACGTTGTCTGCCTGAAAAACACTCCATATCTGTGCTGCATTGTAGACAGTATATAGTAGGAGTACAGTGCATAATTTTGCTGACCACCAGTATATAATATATAGGAGTACGGTACAGAAGGCCACTGCTGTACCTACCTCTGTGTCGTCAAGTATACTATCCATCCATACCTGTGGTGCATTTCAGTTTTGCACAGTTTGCTGACCACCAGTATATAATATATAGCATTACGGTACAGTAGGCCACTGCTGTACCTACCTCTGTGTCGTCAAGTATACTATCCATCCATACCTGTGGTGCATTTCATTTTTGCACAGTTTGCTGACCACCAGTATATAATATATAGCAGTACGGTACAGTAGGCCACTGCTGTACCTACCTCTGTGTCGTCAAGTATACTATCCATCCATACCTGTGGTGCATTTCAGTTTTGCACAGTTTGCTGACCACCAGTATATAATATATAGCAGTACGGTAAAGTAGGCCACTGCTGTACCTACCTCTGTGTCGTCAAGTATACTATCCATCCATACCTGTGGTGCATTTCAGTTTTGCACAGTTTGCTGACCACCAGTGTATAATAAATAGCATTACGGTACAGTAGGCCACTGCTGTACCTACCTCTGTGTCGTCAAGTATACTATCCATCCATACCTGTGGTGCATTTCAGTTTTGCACAGTTTGCTGACCACCAGTATATAATATATAGCATTACGGTACAGTAGGCCACTGCTGTACCTACCTCTGTGTCGTCAAGTATACTATCCATCCATACCTGTGGTGCATTTCAGTTTTGCACAGTTTGCTGACCACCAGTATATAATATATAGCAGTACGGTACAGTAGGCCACTGCTGTACCTACCTCTGTGTCGTCAAGTATACTATCCATCCATACCTGTGGTGCATTTCAGTTTTGCACAGTTTGCTGACAACCAGTATATAATATATAGCATTACGGTACAGTAGGCCACTGCTGTACCTACCTCTGTGTCGTCAAGTATACTATCCATCCATACCTGTGGTGCATTTCAGTTGTGCGCAGTATATATAGTAGTAGGCCATTGCTATTGATAGTTACTGGCATATAATTCCACACATTAAAAAATGGAGAACAAAAATGTGGAGGTTAAAATAGGGAAAGATCAAGATCCACTTCCACCTCGTGCTGAAGCTGCTGCCGCTAGTCATGGCCGAGACGATGAAATGCCATCAACGTCGTCTGCCAAGGCCGATGCCCAATGTCATAGTAGAGAGCATGTAAAATCCAAAAAACAAAAGTTCAGTAAAATGACCCAAGAATCAAAATTGAAAGCGTCTGATGAGAAGCGTAAACTTGCCAATATGCCATTTACGACACGGAGTGGCAAGGAACGGCTGAGGCCCTGGCCTATGTTCATGGCTAGTGGTTCAGATTCACATGAGGATGGAAGCACTCATCCTCTCGCTAGAATAATGAAAAGACTTAAGCTGGCAAAAGCACAGCAAAGAACTGTGCGTTCTTCTAAATCACAAATCCCCAAGGAGAGTCCAATTGTGTCGGTTGCGATGCCTGACCTTCCCAACACTGGACGGGAAGAGCTTGTGCCTTCCACCATTTGCACGCCCCCTGCAAGTGCTGGAAGGAGCACCCGCAGTCCAGTTCCTGATAGTCAAATTGAAGATGTCACTGTTGAAGTACACCAGGATGAGGATATGGGTGTTGCTGGCGCTGGGGAGGAAATTGACAAGGAGGATTCTGATAGTGAGGTGGTTTGTTTAAGTCAGGCACCCGGGGAGACACCTGTTGTCCGTGGGACGAATATGGCCATTGACATGCCTGGTCAAAATACAAAAAAAATCAGCTCTTCGGTGTGGAATTATTTAAACACAAATGCAGACAACAGGTGTCAAGCCGTGTGTTGCCTTTGTCAAGCTGTAATAAGTAGGGGTAAGGACGTTAACCACCTAGGAACATCCTCCCTTATACGTCACCTGCAGCGCATTCATCATAAGTCAGTGACAAGTTCAAAAACTTTGGGTGACAGCGGAAGCAGTCCACTGGCCACTAAATCCCTTCCTCTTGTAACCAAACTCCTGCAAACCACCCCACCAACTCCCTCAGTGTCAATTTCCTCCTTACCCAGGAAAGCCAATAGTCCTGCAGGCAATGTCACTGGAAAGTCTGACGAGTCCTCTCCAGCCTGGGATTCCTCCGATGCATCCTTGAGTGTAACGCCTACTGCTGCTGGCGCTGCTGTTGTAGCTGCTGGGAGTCGATCGTCATCCCAGAGGGGAAGTCGGAAGACCACTTGTACTGCTTCCAGTAAGCAATTGACTGTCCACCAGTCCTTTGCGAGGAAGAAGAAATATCATAGCAGTCATCCTGCTGCAAAGCAGATAACTCAGGCCTTGGCAGCCTGGGCGGTGAGAAACGTGGTTCCGGTATCCACTGTTAATTCAGAGGCAACTAGAGACTTGATTGAGGTACTATGTCCCCGGTACCAAATACCATCTAGGTTCCATTTCTCTAGGCAGGCGATACCGAAAATGTACACAGACCTCAGAAAAAGAGTCACCAGTGTCCTAAAAAATGCAGTTGTACCCAATGTCCACTTAACCACGGACATGTGGACAAGTGGAGCAGGGCAGACTCAGGACTATATGACTGTGACAGCCCACTGGGTAGATGTATTGCCTCCCGCAGCAAGAACAGCAGCGGTGGCACCAGTAGCAGCATCTCGCAAACGCCAACTCGTTCCTAGGCAGGCCACGCTTTGTATCACCGCTTTCCAGAAGAGGCACACAGCTGACAACCTCTTACGGAAACTGAGGAAGATCATCGCAGAATGGCTTACCCCAATTGGACTCTCCTGGGGATTTGTGACATCGGACAACGCCAGCAATATTGTGCGTGCATTACATCTGGGCAAATTCCAGCACGTCCCATGTTTTGCACATACATTGAATTTGGTGGTGCAGAATTATTTAAAAAAACGACAGGGGCGTGCAAGAGATGCTGTCGGTGGCCCGAAGAATTGCGGGCCACTTTCGGCATTCAGCCACCGCGTGCCGAAGACTGGAGCACCACCAAACATTCCTGAACCTGCCCTGCCATCATCTGAAGCAAGAGGTGGTAACGAGGTGGAATTCAACCCTCTATATGCTTCAGAGGATGGAGGAGCAGCAAAAGGCCATTCAAGCCTATACATCTGTCCACAATATAGGCAAAGGAGGGGGAATGCACCTGATTCAAGCGCAGTGGAGAATGATTTCAACGTTGTGCAAGGTTCTGCAACCCTTTGAACTTGCCACACATGAAGTCAGTTCAGACACTGCCAGCCTGAGTCAGGTCATTCCCCTCATCAGGCTTTTGCAGAAGGAGGAGCTAAAACAGAGCGATTCCGCTAAGCATGTTGGACTTGTGGATGGAGCCCTTACTTCGCTAAACCAGGATTCACGGGTGGTCAATCTGTTGAAATCAGAGCACTACATTTTGGCCACCGTGCTCGATCCTAGATTTAAAACCTACGTTGTATCTCTCTCTCCAGCAGACACAAGTCTGCAGAGGTTCAAAGACCTGCTGGTGAGAAAATTGTCAAGTCAAGCGGAACGTGACCCGTCAACATCTCCTCCTTCACATTCTCCCGCAACTGGGGGTGCGAGGAAAAGGCTAAGAATTCCGAGCCCACCCGCTGGCGGTGATGCAGGGCAGTCTGGAGCGAGTGCTGACATCTGGTCCGGACTGAAGGACCTGGCAACGATTACTGACATGTCGTCTACTGTCACTGCATATGATTCTGTCACCATTGAAAGAATGGTGGAGGATTATATGAGTGACCGCATCCAAGTAGGCACGTCAGACAGTCCGTACGTATACTGGCAGGAAAAAGAGGCAATTTGGAGGCCCTTGCACAAACTGGCTTTATTCTACATAAGATGCCCTCCCTCCAGTGTGTACTCCGAAAGAGTGTTTAGTGCAGCCGCTCACCTTGTCAGCAATCGGCGTACGAGGTTACTTCCAGAAAATGTGGAGAAGATGATGTTCATCAAAATGAATTATAATCAATTCCTCCGTGGAGACATTCACCAGCAGCAATTGCCTCCAGAAAGTACACAGGGACCTGAGATGGTGGATTCCAGTGGGGACGAATTAATAATCTGTGAGGAGGGGGATGTACACAGTGAAAGGGGTGAGGAATCGGAGGATGATGATGAGGTGGACATCTTGCCTCTGTAGAGCCAGTTTGTGCAAGGAGAGATTGATTGCTTCTTTTTTTGGTGTGGGCCCAAACCAACCAGTCATTTCTGTCACAGTCGTGTGGCAGACCCTGTCGCTGAAATGATGGGTTCGTTAAAGTGTGCATGTCCTGTTTATACAACATAAGGGTGGGTGGGAGGGCCCAAGGACAATTCCATCTTGCACCTCTTTTTTCTTTCATTTTTCTTTGCATCATGTGCTGTTTGGGGACAATTTTTTTGAAGTGCCATCCTGCCTGACACTGCAGTGCCACTCCTAGATGGGCCAGGTGTTTGTGTCGGCCACTTGTGTCGCTTAGCTTAGTCACACAGCGACCTTGGTGCGCCTCTTTTTTTCTTTGCATCATGTGCTGTTTGGGGACTATTTTTTTGAAGTGCCATCCTGCCTGACACTGCAGTGCCACTCCTAGATGGGCCAGGTGTTTGTGTTGGCCACTTGTGTCGCTTAGCTTAGTCACACAGCGACCTTGGTGCGCCTCTTTTTTTCTTTGCATCATGTGCTGTTTGGGGACAATTTTTTTGAAGTGCCATCCTGCCTGATACTGCAGTGCCACTCCTAGATGGGCCAGGTGTTTGTGTCGGCCACTTGGGTCGCTTAGCTTAGCCATCCAGCGACCTTGGTGCGCCTATTTTTTTCTTTGCATCATGTGCTGTTTGGGGACAATTTTTTAGAGATGAGCGCCTGAAATTTTTCGGGTTTTGTGTTTTGGTTTTGGGTTCGGTTCCGCGGCCGTGTTTTGGGTTCGAACGCGTTTTGGCAAAACCTCACCGAATTATTTTTGTCGGATTCGGGTGTGTTTTGGATTCGGGTGTTTTTTTCCAAAAACACTAAAAAACAGCTTAAATCATAGAATTTGGGGGTCATTTTGATCCCAAAGTATTATTAACCTCAAAAACCATAATTTACACTCATTTTCAGTCTATTCTGAATACCTCACACCTCACAATATTATTTTTAGTCCTAAAATTTGCACCGAGGTCGCTGTGTGAGTAAGATAAGCGACCCTAGTGGCCGACACAAACACCGGGCCCATCTAGGAGTGGCACTGCAGTGTCACGCAGGATGTCCCTTCCAAAAAACCCTCCCCAAACAGCACATGACGCAAAGAAAAAAAGAGGCGCAATGAGGTAGCTGTGTGAGTAAGATTAGCGATCCTAGTGGCCGACACAAACACCGGGCCCATCTAGGAGTGGCACTGCAGTGTCACGCAGGATGGCCCTTCCAAAAAACCCTCCCCAAACAGCACATGACGCAAAGAAAAAAAGAGGCGCAATGAGGTAGCTGACTGTGTGAGTAAGATTAGCGACCCTAGTGGCCGACACAAACACCGGGCCCATCTAGGAGTGGCACTGCAGTGTCACGCAGGATGGCCCTTCCAAAAAACCCTCCCCAAACAGCACATGACGCAAAGAAAAAAAGAGGCGCAATGAGGTAGCTGACTGTGTGAGTAAGATTAGCGACCCTAGTGGCCGACACAAACACCGGGCCCATCTAGGAGTGGCACTGCAGTGTCACGCAGGATGTCCCTTCCAAAAAACCCTCCCCAAACAGCACATGACGCAAAGAAAAAAAGAGGCGCAATGAGGTAGCTGTGTGAGTAAGATTAGCGACCCTAGTGGCCGACACAAACACCGGGCCCATCTAGGAGTGGCACTGCAGTGTCACGCAGGATGTCCCTTCCAAAAAACCCTCCCCAAACAGCACATGACGCAAAGAAAAAAAGAGGCGCAATGAGGTAGCTGTGTGAGTAAGATTAGCGACCCTAGTGGCCGACACAAACACCGGGCCCATCTAGGAGTGGCACTGCAGTGTCACGCTGGATGTCCCTTCCAAAAAACCCTCCCCAAACAGCACATGACGCAAAGAAAAAAAGAGGCGCAATGAGGTAGCTGACTGTGTGAGTAAGATTAGCGACCCTAGTGGCCGACACAAACACCGGGCCCATTTAGGAGTGGCACTGCAGTGTCACGCAGGATGTCCCTTCCAAAAAACCCTCCCCAATCAGCACATGATGCAAAGAAAAAGAAAAGAAAAAAGAGGTGCAAGATGGAATTATCCTTGGGCCCTCCCACCCACCCTTATGTTGTATAAACAAAACAGGACATGCACACTTTAACCAACCCATCATTTCAGTGACAGGGTCTGCCACACGACTGTGACTGATATGACGGGTTGGTTTGGACCCCCCCCAAAAAAGAAGCAATTAATCTCTCCTTGCACAAACTGGCTCTACAGAGGCAAGATGTCCACCTCATCTTCACCCTCCGATATATCACCGTGTACATCCCCCTCCTCACAGATTATCAATTCGTCCCCACTGGAATCCACCATCTCAGCTCCCTGTGTACTTTGTGGAGGCAATTGCTGCTGGTCAATGTCTCCGCGGAGGAATTGATTATAATTCATTTTAATGAACATCATCTTCTCCACATTTTCTGGATGTAACCTCGTACGCCGATTGCTGACAAGGTGAGCGGCGGCACTAAACACTCTTTCGGAGTACACACTTGTGGGAGGGCAACTTAGGTAGAATAAAGCCAGTTTGTGCAAGGGCCTCCAAATTGCCTCTTTTTCCTGCCAGTATAAGTACGGACTGTGTGACGTGCCTACTTGGATGCGGTCACTCATATAATCCTCCACCATTCTATCAATGTTGAGAGAATCATATGCAGTGACAGTAGACGACATGTCCGTAATCGTTGTCAGGTCCTTCAGTCCGGACCAGATGTCAGCATCAGCAGTCGCTCCAGACTGCCCTGCATCACCGCCAGCGGGTGGGCTCGGAATTCTGAGCCTTTTCCTCGCACCCCCAGTTGCGGGAGAATGTGAAGGAGGAGATGTTGACAGGTCGCGTTCCGCTTGACTTGACAATTTTGTCACCAGCAGGTCTTTCAACCCCAGCAGACCTGTGTCTGCCGGAAAGAGAGATCCAAGGTAGGCTTTAAATCTAGGATCGAGCACGGTGGCCAAAATGTAGTGCTCTGATTTCAACAGATTGACCACCCGTGAATCCTTGTTAAGCGAATTAAGGGCTGCATCCACAAGTCCCACATGCCTAGCGGAATCGCTCCCTTTTAGCTCCTTCTTCAATGCCTCCAGCTTCTTCTGCAAAAGCCTGATGAGGGGAATGACCTGACTCAGGCTGGCAGTGTCTGAACTGACTTCACGTGTGGCAAGTTCAAAGGGCATCAGAACCTTGCACAACGTTGAAATCATTCTCCACTGCACTTGAGACAGGTGCATTCCATCTCCTATATCGTGCTCAATTGTATAGGCTTGAATGGCCTTTTGCTGCTCCTCCAACCTCTGAAGCATATAGAGGGTTGAATTCCACCTCGTTACCACTTCTTGCTTCAGATGATGGCAGGGCAGGTTCAGTAGTTTTTGGTGGTGCTCCAGTCTTCTGTACGTGGTGCCTGTACGCCGAAAGTGTCCCGCAATTTTTCTGGCCACCGACAGCATCTCTTGCACGCCCCTGTCGTTTTTAAAAAAATTCTGCACCACCAAATTCAAGGTATGTGCAAAACATGGGACGTGCTGGAATTTGCCCATATTTAATGCACACACAATATTGCTGGCATTGTCCGATGCCACAAATCCACAGGAGAGTCCAATTGGGGTAAGCCATTCCGCGATGATCTTCCTCAGTTGCCGTAAGAGGTTTTCAGCTGTGTGCGTATTCTGGAAAGCGGTGATACAAAGCGTAGCCTGCCTAGGAAAGAGTTGGCGTTTGCGAGATGCTGCTACTGGTGCCGCCGCTGCTGTTCTTGCGGCGGGAGTCCATACATCTACCCAGTGGGCTGTCACAGTCATATAGTCCTGACCCTGCCCTGCTCCACTTGTCCACATGTCCGTGGTTAAGTGGACATTGGGTACAACTGCATTTTTTAGGAGACTGGTGAGTCTTTTTCTGACGTCCGTGTACATTCTCGGTATCGCCTGCCTAGAGAAGTGGAACCTAGATGGTATTTGGTAACGGGGGCACACTGCCTCAATAAATTGTCTAGTTCCCTGTGAACTAACGGCGGATACCGGACGCACGTCTAACACCAACATAGTTGTCAAGGACTCAGTTATCCGCTTTGCAGTAGGATGACTGCTGTGATATTTCATCTTCCTCGCAAAGGACTGTTGAACAGTCAATTGCTTACTGGAAGTAGTACAAGTGGGCTTACGACTTCCCCTCTGGGATGACCATCGACTCCCAGCGGCAACAACAGCAGCGCCAGCAGCAGTAGGCGTTACACGCAAGGATGCATCGGAGGAATCCCAGGCAGGAGAGGACTCGTCAGACTTGCCAGTGACATGGCCTGCAGGACTATTGGCATTCCTGGGGAAGGAGGAAATTGACACTGAGGGAGTTGGTGGGGTGGTTTGCGTGAGCTTGGTTACAAGAGGAAGGGATTTACTGGTCAGTGGACTGCTTCCGCTGTCACCCAAAGTTTTTGAACTTGTCACTGACTTATGATGAATGCGCTGCAGGTGACGTATAAGGGAGGATGTTCCGAGGTGGTTAACGTCCTTACCCCTACTTATTACAGCTTGACAAAGGGAACACACGGCTTGACACCTGTTGTCCGCATTTCTGGTGAAATACCTCCACACCGAAGAGCTGATTTTTTTGGTATTTTCACCTGGCATGTCAACGGCCATATTCCTCCCACGGACAACAGGTGTCTCCCCGGGTGCCTGACTTAAACAAACCACCTCATCATCAGAATCCTCCTGGTCAATTTCCTCCCCAGCGCCAGCAACACCCATATCCTCCTCATCCTGGTGTACTTCAACACTGACATCTTCAATCTGACTATCAGGAACTGGACTGCGGGTGCTCCTTCCAGCACTTGCAGGGGGCGTGCAAATGGTGGAAGGCGCATGCTCTTCACGTCCAGTGTTGGGAAGGTCAGGCATCGCAACCGACACAATTGGACTCTCCTTGTGGATTTGGGATTTCAAAGAACGCACAGTTCTTTGCGGTGCTTTTGCCAGCTTGAGTCTTTTCAGTTTTCTAGCGAGAGGCTGAGTGCTTCCATCCTCATGTGAAGCTGAACCACTAGCCATGAACATAGGCCAGGGCCTCAGCCGTTCCTTGCCACTCCGTGTGGTAAATGGCATATTGGCAAGTTTACGCTTCTCCTCCGACAATTTTATTTTAGGTTTTGGAGTCCTTTTTTTACTGATATTTGGTGTTTTGGTTTTGACATGCTCTGTACTATGCCATTGGGCATCGGCCTTGGCAGACGACGTTGCTGGCATTTCATCGTCTCGGCCATGACTAGTGGCAGCAGCTTCAGCACGAGGTGGAAGTGGATCTTGATCTTTCCCTAATTTTGGAACCTCAACATTTTTGTTCTCCATATTTTAATAGGCACAACTAAAAGGCACCTCAGGTAAACAATGCAGATGGATGGATTGGATACTAGTATACAATTATGGACGGGCTGCCGAGTGCCGACACAGAGGTAGCCACAGCCGTGAACTACCGCACTGTACTGTGTCTGCTGCTAATATATAGACTGGTTGATAAAGAGATAGTATACTCGTAACTAGTATGTATGTATAAAGAAAGAAAAAAAAACCACGGTTAGGTCACTGGTATATACAATTATGGACGGGCTGCCGAGTGCCGACACAGAGGTAGCCACAGCCGTGAACTACCGCACTGTACTGTGTCTGCTGCTAATATATAGACTGGTTGATAAAGAGATAGTATACTCGTAACTAGTATGTATGTATAAAGAAAGAAAAAAAAACCACGGTTAGGTGGTATATACAATTATGGACGGGCTGCCGAGTGCCGACACAGAGGTAGCCACAGCCGTGAACTACCGCACTGTACTGTGTCTGCTGCTAATATATAGACTGGTTGATAAAGAGATAGTATACTCGTAACTAGTATGTATGTATAAAGAAAGAAAAAAAAACCACGGTTAGGTCACTGGTATATACAATTATGGACGGGCTGCCGAGTGCCGACACAGAGGTAGCCACAGCCGTGAACTACCGCACTGTACACTGGTTGATAAAGAGATAGTAGTATACTCGTAACAACTAGTATGACGACGGTATAAAGAATGAAAAAAAAACCACGGTTAGGTGGTATATAATACAATTATGGTTGGACGGACTGCCTGCCGAGTGCCGACACAGAGGTAGCCACAGCCGTGAACTACCGCACTGTACACTGGTTGATAAAGAGATAGTAGTATACTCGTAACAACTAGTATGACGACGGTATAAAGAATGAAAAAAAAACCACGGTTAGGTGGTATATAATACAATTATGGTTGGACGGACTGCCTGCCGAGTGCCGACACAGAGGTAGCCACAGCCGTGAACTACCGCACTGTACACTGGTTGATAAAGAGATAGTAGTATACTCGTAACAACTAGTATGACGACGGTATAAAGAACGAAAAAAAAACCACGGTTAGGTGGTATATATTATAATACAATTATGGATGGACGGACTGCCTGCCGAGTTCCGACACAGAGGTAGCCACAGCCGTGAACTACCGCACTGTACACTGGTTGATAAAGAGATAGTAGTATACTCGTAACAACTAGTATGACGACGGTATAAAGAACGAAAAAAAAACCACGGTTAGGTGGTATATATTATAATACAATTATGGATGGACGGACTGCCTGCCGAGTGCCGACACAGAGGTAGCCACAGCCGTGAACTACCGCACTGTACTGTGTCTGCTGCTAATATAGACTGGTTGATAAAGAGATAGTATACAATACTACTAATATACTGGTGGTCAGGCACTGGTCACCACTAGTCACACTGGCAGTGGCACTCCTGCAGCAAAAGTGTGCACTGTTTAATTTTAATATAATATTATTTATCATGTACTCCTGGCTCCTGCTATAACAACCTGCAGTGCTCCCCAGTCTCCCCCACAATTATAAGCTTTATATACAATACATTGATGTGCAGCACACTGGGCTGAGCAGTGCACACAGACTGAGTCACTGTGTGACTGTGTATCGTTTTTTTCAGGCAGAGAACGGATATATTAAATAAAACAAACAACTGCACTGTCTCTGGTGGTCACTGGTCACTGTGGTCGTCAGTCACTAAACTCTGTCTGCACTCTGCACTCTCTTCTAATCTACAGTATCACAGCAATCTCTCTCTCTCTCTCTTCTAAATCTAATCTAAATGGAGAGGACGCCAGCCACGTCCTCTCCCTATCAATCTCAATGCACGTGTGAAAATGGCGGCGACGCGCGGCTCCTTATATAGAATCCGAGTCTCGCGAGAATCCGACAGCGTCATGATGACGTTCGGGCGCGCTCGGGTTAACCGAGCAAGGCGGGAAGATCCGAGTCGCTCGGACCCGTGAAAAAAAAAGTGAAGTTCGTGCGGGTTCGGATTCAAAGAAACCGAACCCGCTCATCTCTACAATTTTTTTGAAGTGCCATCCTGCCTGATACTGCAGTGCTACTCCTAGATGGGCCAGGTGTTTGTGTCGGCCACTTGGGTCGCTTAGCTTAGCCACACAGCGACCTCGGTGCAAATTTTAGGACTAAAAATAATATTGTGAGGTGTGAGGTGTTCAGAATAGACTGAAAATTAGTGGAAATTATGGTTATTGAGGTTAATAATACTATGGGATCAAAATGACCCCCAAATTCTATGTTTTAAGCTGTTTTTGAGGGTTTTTTGTAAAAAAAACCCGAATCCAAAACACACCCGAATCCGACAAAAAATTTTCAGGGAGGTTTTGCCAAAACGCGTCCGAATCCAAAACACGGCCGCGGAACCGAATCCAAAACCAAAACCCGAAAAATGTCCGGTGCACATCACTAGTCCTTATACGCCTGTGTTTTTGCCTCCACTCCCACGTTAACTCCCCCAAATGGTCCCTTCCTGTCAATCACTTTGCATATGAAATGTCATTGTGAGTGCGATTACAAAGGTACCTTGGACTGTGTGCAGTGCGATCACAGCATATGTGCAGTCTGCTGATAATCGCTTCATTGTGAAAACATCGGTATTGTGTACAAACATGAATCAATCCCTGTATGTAGTCACGACCGACCACAAATTATTGGTCTGTCTGACAGATCCGATCATTTCTGAGCTCAAGTCGGCTACAGTGGGCGGTGTGGGCCTAATTCAGATGCGATTGTTCTTGCTGCTGCTGTTGCTATCATTTGCTGTACTCAATTCCGATTATATGGTAATATGGGCAGAAGCTAATCTGAGCATAGGGCCACCCACTGCTGTCGCATCATTTCCATCTGACAGCATATAATTGCTGATACATCGGTACCATCATTACAAATCGGGTCATGTCACAGAGTCTGAGTGCCTCTGTAGACGCACCGGCTGAGCTGCTCACCAGGGACGCAGAGGGCTCTCCAGCAGCAAGTAAGATCACAACTGCTAATTTATGCACACCCAGAAAAGTCCGTCTGAATGGCCATGACACGCCTGCACATACCCGACCACTCCCTATTACCACCCCCAAACGCTGTCTTCCTGTCATTCACTGTGCAGCTAATTCCTCGGAGCGACCGCAATCTCAATTTACTCGCTGCACGTGTGCACTGCGGCTCAGACTCATGCGCAGTAAGAAAACATTGACCCATATGCGCACAATAGCCACAACTGAATCTGAATTAGGCCATGTAGAGTAAGTGCTGCCCCGGGCTGATCAAGTGACATTTCCCTTGTTTCTTAACAAGGGAGGAACGAGGCAATGCCTCCCCTCCAGGGGAGGAATGAAAATACTGTGCGACCATCAGTTTGACATATCCCACCTGTACAGCTATGTTATCTGATAAGTTTCAGTTTGTCAGATCAGATGTCTGTTGGCCTGGGCTAGACCAATGTAATCAATCGAGTTCACCCTCATTCTGCAGCAGTACGTTGGCATTTTATGGATCTCCTGCAGTTTAAACAAGAAGATATTTTATGCTGTGTACCCCACATAGAGAGGCTCCAGCGCTGGTTGACAAGATGACGAGTAGCCCCTGTGCTGAGCGTTTCCTTGTTATGGAAGGACAATGCCTCTCTGGTTCTCTCCCTGTTTTACAAACATCCAGACCAGGCAATATAGCTCAGCTATGGAAACTGGATTCTGGGGGGAAGGCCATTCTTTCAAATGAGTATATATTTATTTAGTAGCTGAACTTCTGTTGATTTCAATAGCTCATTTATTCCATTTAGTTTCTCATACAGATTGTTAAATCCATTCAAATGAATTTGGAAAACTCCATGAGCCTGATTCACAGTTGTACGCTATGCCAATGTTTTTGCATTTGAGTGATTATCGGCAAACTGTGCATGCGTTACTGCCGTAGAGCAATTATGATCGCAGTTTTTGCAGTGAGTATCAGCCGCCAACGCCGATGTCTCAGTTGCATTGACAAACTCGGTAAGTTGATGTTTTCTGGCTCTTCATCGACGCTGCAAATGTGTATGCAGTTGCGAGCAGCTCCAGAGCGGTGGGTGTCTCTTTACAATTCCCAGCGGCTGTAACATTAGCATATTTTTGCACATCCTCTGAGTCACAAATCACATCTGCAGCAGCATTAGTGTACAACTATGAATCACGCCGTATGTGTCTAGATCAGTAGTTCCCAAACTTTTTTTCAATCACGGCGCCCTACAGTATCAGAATTTTTCCCTTGGCTCCCCTAGAAATTTAAATAAAAATATTCAATTGTGTTTATATGTCATCCTTAGGTTCAGTTGTGTGGTGACTGATGAGGGACAAGATTTGCTTCATAAATGATGCTGCTTTAAAACATCAGCCTAACTCATTGGAATCACGCCAATACCTGTATCTCACATGCCTAAGGACGGGAGAAGTGTGAAATAAAAAAATAGATAAAAAGTGCTGTTTGTAAACTCTGTACTCATCTGAAATTCCAAGTTATTTTCTCTACACCTTTGCTGTAGTTCTTTACCTATTACATGTTTTGTACATTTTTTTAAATCTATTTCTAGTATAACCACAAAAGCGATAGTTTAACTGGTCACCCTGCTCCTATGTTACAGTATATTTTTATTGCAACTTGTTTTGATTCTAATTGAATGACTAGCCACAACACAAGCTTTGTCTGCTAAGCTAGCATACCCTCTTGTGAACTTATTATTATTATTATTATTATTATTAGGCCAAATAAGCGCAGCTGTCTGCAAGTGACAAGATAGACATAAGTTTGGTTACATTACATATGTCCTATCAGCAGCAGCAGCAACAACACATTCTCTTCTTCAGCTCTCTCTATCTTTACTACAAGTTCATATTTCATATTGCTCCCAAGAGCTCTCATGACAGCGCCAGATGAAAATTCACAGAAGTCTGTAGAAGTCCCTGAAAGGCCACATGTAGGAGGGACATAGAGGGAACAATCCAGCCCAGTTATCACCTTTAGCTCCCTCTTTAGTCTGCCAGGCTGCACAGGTCCACAGGGTGACTCATGCATGGCCCATGACATTCCTGCCTACTTTCCATCCTCTTATGTTTCTCTTTCTTGCAGGCCCTCATCCACCCTCCCATCTCAGCTCAGCCCCCCTCCCCAAAGTCTTCTCATTTCCACTATCCCAATTCTCTGGAGTCACCCATGAGGCCATCCAGTCATACGTTGTCCATCAGACGTGTTTACTTATTCCGTGACAGCGGACACATCTGGAGCGCATATTCAGGTTATTCTGGTGCCACTAGACACATTCCACAAGATCATTCCAGCAGTTGTTATGGCGATCCTATTCCCTCCAGTGGTTTTCAAGTTGCATGACAAAATATAACTTGGATGTCAGTTGGGATAGGGGTACAAATAGGGATTGGGACTGAAGCAATACTAGCTAACAAGGGATGACTAGTATATTCTAATTACTAGAAAGAGAAACAGGGACTGGTGCTGTATGCATAGCTACAGTACATCGCATGAACGATTGATTAGAACAGTGCACACACATGCTGCTAAGTCACTGGTCTGTATAGACAAATCCTTCCAGAATCCTAAGTGATATCAAATCAGCATTAGGAAATGTACATCACTCTACATATATGTCATACACTGCTAATTATTTCATAATGTGGTGCAAAAAAAAATAATGAAATGAGAAATGCTACATTATATGTGACAAAATTACTAATTAATGCAACCTTCATAAACTTTTACTCAATTGTGCATGTGTGTCTTTTGTATTGGTTACTCACTGTTATACTAGATTTAACTTGAGCAGCTAGAGTTTATCTGGGAGGTTTGGTTCTCTCTGTTGGATAGGGATCCCCAGTGATGATCTCGGAAGGTTTCCCTGAAAGTGTGACTGCATCATTTCAATAGATCATTGTATGATTGTGCAGTAGTAATCAGATGGCTCAGAGCTGTGTGAAGGGTTTGCCAGTTGCATGGAGCCAAGTGGTTTATATATCTATTTTATGTACTATTTTATTTAAAAGCACATACAATCTTACATTGTACATTCATTCTTTAGGCATATTTTCCATCCTGTCGAGTTTACAGATTGTTGTCAGAGAAAGTAATTTGTCCAAGAACATAACTGCTGACCCTGGGATTGAGACCGAGGTCTCTGAGTGTAATCTTTATCCCCTTCGGCAGCCTTAACTTGTCTTTAATCTATTTATACAGACGCACAGGGCAAAGTGACCCGATAACATTAAAAAGCATGCAAGCAATGATGTATAAGTAGTTTAAGTACATACTATTGTGCAATAAATGTATGCACAGTGTAAAACAATTCTGAAGCAGTTTCTGTTTATATTAGTTTTAAATTGTGGAAACACGGTTTCGTTGTAGAGCAGATCATCATCTGTATTTAATTCCATGTTGTGTTTCATTTAATTGTACATCAGGGGTATCATTGAGAGGTCACTGTTCTTATTTGATTTTATTGCATAATATATGCATTTCCATACTGTGAAGGCGCAACCACAAAATGTATGCTTCCATTGGTTTATACATTTTTGTGTATCCTTGATGTGAGTCTCCTCATGGAGTGGGATCTGGCAAGTGCAGACAGACACAGACCAAGTAAAGTAAGGACATGTCTGGGGCGTGTCACCAGGTATGATGGGTCCAGGGTCTGCATCATCGGATGTCCAGATCCTACGGTCAGCCTGCGTAAGCTGAAGCTTGCGCAGGCTGGCCAGTGCCTTAAACCATCACAATTCATGACCGATGGGAACAATGGTCATGATGGTGATTCAAGGCTGCATCCTCAGATATAGATGTGTGGCACATGTGCTCCATAGGGCTGATCCTGAGTCGTTCTCATTGCCGATGTTCACATAGTTGAGTAATTTTTTTATTGCTGCATATGCGTCTAAGGAGGTGATTCAGACCTGATCACTGGGTTACTAAATTTGTTGTCCTGCGTTCAGATAGTCGCCGCCCAAGGGAAGTGTATATTTTCCGTGCAAGTGTGCGATCGCATGTATACTCCGAGCTGCAAAAAATCCCTCAGTCAGTGAACAGCTGCAAATCCATTCGCACCTCACTCACCATCAAATGGTTTTTCCACTGTGTGCAGTCTGTGCACAGCCCTGGACTTACTCCTACAGTGCGATGAGAACAGGCTGATCGGTTCCGGAGCTGACACACACACCTTCCCTGAAAACGCTTGGGAACGCCTGCGTTTTCCCTGACACTCCCAGTATACAGTCAGTTACCACCCACAAACCTCTTCCTGTCAATCAGCATGCGATTGGCCGTGCAATTCAAATTTTTGCACCAGTCTGTCGCTGTTCGGCGATGCCTGTTGTTGTTTGGCGATGCCTGTTGTTTGGTGACGCATGTGTGCATTGTGGTGCATACGCATGCACAGTCTATCGATTACCGCCCGCTGGGCGAAAACACACAGCAGCGATCAGGTCTGAATCGGGCCCTAAGTTGCCAAAAATACTACTTTGCATGCACAGTCTCATAGATGTATTGGATATGTGCTGGCCATTCCTGGGCGATGGCTATTCAGACGCATGAAATGGTCTGCCTTATAGCTGTGTTATGAGAGTGTTGAAGGTATGTCGCTGAAATTGTTGCAAAGAGGCCAAACTCTGATGGAGAATCTGCACCTAGCATGCGGCAGTTTCGATGTTGTAATCGATGGTTGCATCAAAAGATGCACCAAGCTATATTTGAGCATCTGAGGATGCTGACAGTGGAAGTCTCAGTCCTTGCAGATGTAGACGCTTGGATGTATAAAAAGGAAGCGCTTGTAGCGGTATTTGCATAATGTCACAGAAGCAATATCAGCCAATGCTGCACACACGAACACTGCAGCATCCGCCTCAGAATCAGGTCCTATACATTTTGCTCTTCTTAGAGGTGTACTGTACCAGTAACATATTCTTATGCCGAAAGTCCATATTTAACACCAAAGTTAGTATAAGGGTTGACATAATTTAATACTGCAAATTATTTATGGTAAAATCTGTTGGAGTCTATTGGCATATTTATTAGAGAATATTTATGGGACTCCCATTTTTGAGGTGTATGCCTGTAAATATTCAATATCCCTGGAATTTAAAAAGGGGGGAATCACAGCAGATACCTTCTATATCGCTCCATTTCCAACCACAAAACAACCCCTATGGGGGCGGCCAGGCTGTCATATTTACCAACTTACAATCTGGAGTTTAGCCCAGGCTGCTAACACTGGGAGTAATTCTGAGTTGATCGCAGCAGGAATTTTGTTAGCAGTTGGGCAAAACCATGGCCCTCATTCCGAGTTGTTCGCTCGGTAAAAATCTTCGCATCGCAGCGATTTTCCGCTTAATGCGCATGCGCAATGTCCGCACTGCGACTGCGCCAAGTAAATTTGCTATGCACTTAGGAATTTTACTCACGGCTTTTTCATCGTTCTGGTGATCGTACGATGGGCGGAAACAGGCCGTTTTATGGGCGTGTGGGAAAAAACGCTACCGTTTCCGGAAAAAACGCAGGAGTGGCCGGAGAAACGGGGGAGTGTCTGGGCGAACGCTGGGTGTGTTTGTGACGTCAAACCAGGAACGACAAGCACTGAAATGAACGCAGATGCCGAGTAAGTCTGGAGCTACTCAGAAACTGCTACGAGGTGTGTAATCGCAATATTGCGAAAACATCGTTCGCAATTTTAAGATGCTAAGATTCACTCCCAGTAGGCGGCGGCTTAGCATGAGCAAATCTGCTAAAATCCGCTTGCGAGCGAACAACTCGGAATGAGGGCCCATGTTCACTGCAGGGGAGGCAGATATAACATGTGCAGAGAGAGTTAGATTTGGGTGTGGTGTGTGTTCAATCTGCAGTCTAAATTGCAGTGTAAAAATAAAGCAGCCAGTATTTACCCTGCACAGAAACAAAATAACCCACCCAAATCTAACTCTCTCTGTACATGTTATATCTGCCTCCCCTGCAGTGCACATGGTTTTGCCCAACTGCTAACAAAGTTCCTGCTGCGATCAACTCAGAATTACCCCCACCATCTGAAGATGATGGCAAATAGCCTATGGGATATTATATCGCAGATTTTATTGTAGTATTATCTAACAGCCCCCAGTGATGCATGCACCTAGGGTTTGCCTTGACCAATTTGGGGCCCTTGTCAAGATTTTGTCTGGTGCTCTGTTCCCCCACATAGGATCCTTTGCGCACCTTAAAAGGGTGTGTGTCCTAATGGGCGGTATGTGACCTCACATAAGGGGTGTGGCCTCACTGTGCTGTGGTCCCCTTCCCCAACTGTGCTGTTCTCCCATCCCATGTAGTCTCACTCCCCCTTATGTCTCTCCAGCCTCAGCCTACAGTGTCTATCTTCAGCCCACATTGTCTCTCCAAAAACAGCCCACAGCATCTCTCTCTGGCCCAAGCCCGCACAATGTCTCCCTCCAGCTCCTGCCCACACAGTGTATCTCCAGCCTGAGCATACAGTGGTTCCCTCCGGCTTCAGCCAATACAGTGTCTCTCCAGTCACAGCCCACAGTGTCTCTTTGCAGCCACCACACTTACCTACTTCACTGTCTTCTGGCTGCCCACCTGCGGCTCCTCTGCTTTGTCTTAGCTGTACTGCCAGGATGTTACGCATGCTGACATCACAATGGCATGGCACATGATGTCACCGGCCAGCACCCTTGCAATAACGTTACAGCAGCTCCCTGTATGGACCCTGTACCTTCTGGCACTCCTGGAGGCTAGGTGGCAGCCACCATAGGCAAGCGGGTAAATCATATATGCCTAGGGCAGACCCTGCATGCACCTGTCGAAGTGTAAGTTATCACTCTGCTTTCAGCTCTTCACTGGAGCCCATGTTCCGGCAATAGTACAGATGTGGCCTGATACATCTAGCCTCAATACGCCATGCAGCGGGCATTTAGTACATACAGAGAAAAAATATTTAGGGGTGTGTTTTAATCCAGACTGCTATACTGTAGAAGGTGTTCCTTCTTTCCTCCTCTGGGTGAAAGCATCATGTGATTTCAGAGGTGTATCTAGGGATCCTGGCGCCCCTGGCAAAGGAAGGGACTGGTGCCCCCCCCCCCCCATATTTGAAATAGGGAAGGCGCATGTACAAAAAAGGGGCATGATCTTGTGGGAAAGGAACATGACCGCACAATAGTACTCCCAATTCAAATTAAGTTACACAGTAGTAACCCTAATACACATTATGTCACACACTAGTGCCCCTTACACATCATGCCCACACAGTAATCCTTGTCACACTGTGGAGAAATCAGCAGTGCCTGGCGTGGCCAAGGAGGAGCACCACCCGGCGATGCCACCCGGCAGTGAAAAGGTATCTATGTGCACTACCTAGTACCTAGTAGTGGTGATGTAGTGATATATTAAGAATAGCATTCTAGTCATTTATTTTGAGTTTCTTCACTGTGGTGCATTGCGGTGCCGAAAACCGGCGCCAGCTCCTTGCTGCTGTGCAAACCACCAGCCCAGGCACTGCCACTACTAAGTGATTCCACCCCCTGGCCAAGGGTGGCACCACCAGGCAGCGCCCCCTCTTCGGCCAATGCACCTGGTGAGTGCCATTCTGGACAATGGGTAGATAACCTCCTGTCTCCAGCACATAGCCATAGTTCCCACCTCCTCCCAGCATATATCCGTAGTTTCCATCCCCCTCCCAGGACATAGCCATAGTCTCTCCCAGCACACAGCCATAGCCTCCACCCCCCTCCCAGGACATAGCCATACTCTCCCCCAGGTACATAGCCATAGCCCCCATCCCAGCACACAGCCATAGTCCCTGTCCCCTTCCCATCGCATAGAAGTAGCCCCCATCCCCCTCCGAACACATAGCCATAGTCCCCACTCTCTCCCAGTACATAGCCGTAGTCCCCACCCCCTCCCAGCACATAGTCGTAGTCTCCATCCCCCTCACAGGACATAGCCATAGTCACCCCCCAGGCACATAGCCATAGCCCCCATCCCAGCACATAGCTATAGTCCCCATCCCCCTCCCATCACATAGAAGTAATCCCCATCCCCCTCCCATCACATACAGGTAGTCCGCATCCTGCTCCCAGAACATAGCCGTAGTCCTCACTCTCTCCCAGCACATAGCCGTAGTCCCCCTCCCCCTCCCATCACATAGAAGTAGTCCCCATACCCCTCCCAGCACATAGCCATAGTCCCCATCCACCTCCCAGCACATAGCCATAGTCTCCACCCCCCTCCCAGGACATAGCCATAGTCACCCCCCGGCACATAGGCATAGTCCTCATCCCCTTCCCATCACATAGCCGTAGTCTCCATCCCCCTCCCAGGACATAGCCATAGCCTCCATCCCAGCACATAGCTATAGTCCCCATCCCCTTCACATCACATAGAAGTAGTCCCCATCCCCTTCCCATCACATAGAAGTAGTCTCCATCCCCCTCCCATCACACAGAAGTAGTCCCCATCCTCCTCCCAGCACATAGCCGTAGTCTCCATCCACCTCCCGCACATAGCCGTAGTCTCCATCCACCTCCCAGCACATAGCCGTAGTCTCCATCCACCTCCCAGCACATAGCCGTAGTCTCCATCCACCTCCCAGCACATAGCCATAGTCTCCCCCAGGACATAGCCATACCATCATCCCAGCACATAGCCATAGTCCCCTTCCCCCTTCCATCACATTGATGTAGTTTCCATCCCCCTACCAGCACATATCCATAGACCCCATCCCCCTCCCAGCACATATCCATAGTCCCCATCCCCTCCCAGCACATATCAATAGTCCCCATCTCCCTCCCAGCACATTATCTCTCCCCTCCCTGCATATAGTAATCTCTCCTCCCTGCACATAGTCTTCCCCTCCCTGCATATAGTCATCTCCACTCCCAGTACATAGTCTCCCCCTCCCTGCATATGGTCATCTCCGCTCCCAGCACATAGTCTCCCCCCTCCCTGCTAATTGTCATCTCCGCTCCCAGCACATAGTCTCCCCCCCCCCCCTGCATATAGTCATCTCCACTCCCAGCACATAGTCTCCCCCCTTGAAGCACATACTGTATCTGTAATATTTTGCCTGGGCTGGAGGATCGCACAGTAGGCAGGAACACCACACTTCGGTACCGCACCACACTCCGTGAAGAAAGTGAAAGTAAACTGCAGCTCCCAGCAACCCATGCTGCCAGGAGCTCCCAACAGCAAGGGCTGCTGGGAGCTGTAGTTATTTTCACTTCTTCATTGTGGTGCCAAATATCGGCACCTGTTCCTGCCTACTGCGCGACCCTCCAGCCTAGGCGATGCCACTACTAAATGAGTCCACCCATTGGCTGAGGGTGGTACTGCTGGGCGGCGCCCCCTTCTCGGCTGGCACCCCTGGCGAGTGCCATCCTAGCCAATGGGTAGTTATGCTCCTGTGTGATTTGTCCTGTTTATTATACAGAAATAAAGAGTTCCTGTTTGATTATACATCCTGCTGCTCTCCTACATAGCTTATGTGCTGACAAATATATACTGTGATTGCCCTGGTATGCGACACTGCTAAAGCCACTAAAATAATTTATTTGCTTTCTCACCATATACTGTAGCTGTTCATTCTCTCCTTTGTACTTTTTGAGTGGATACAGTTAACCAAGGCAGCATGGAATACCTGTTTCAGGAGGACTCTTAGGTACATTTAAAGGTCACATAATGAGAGCTCAGGTCATTACACAAGTAATCATTTCTCACTGTCCTTTTATAGATCTGCCAGCTATATTTATTTACAGCTACCTATCACATGGACACACACGCACATAAAAATAAAAATAAAAAAAATTCCAGAAGCCATTGCGTACCAGTATGTTTTTTTCAGTGTAGGAGGAAACCGGAGCACACGTAAGAAACTCATTTACAGAATCAGAATTTGTGGTTGGGATATTCAGAGCTATGGGACCCCCATGTCACTTTGTGCCCCTTACAGAGACTCTTTGAAAAAGCTCCCTGCTAGGAGCAAAACATGTCAGAGAACTTCAGAGAACTTCCTGCTGCTGTGTTTTTGGTCCTGAACCTTTACCTGGGATCAGTGGCGGAACAAGCAAGCGGTGGGCCCAGGTGCAACAAAATGCTTTGGGGCCCCCCCCCCCCATCCCATCCAAGTCCACCCCATGGGCAGTGCGCGCCGTAGGCGCGCGCAAAAATACATAGTGGCGTGGCTTCGTGGGGAAGGGGTGTGTCCACAAAATAATACCAATTCATAAAACGGTGCACAGTAGTCTCCATTCTTCAAATTACGCCGCACAGTAGCACCACTACACCAGGTAGAGACCCTTTTACTCCTTACAGCGAACAGATTCCCCTTTTTACACATAACGGCAGACAGTGTGCACTTTTTACACATAACGGCAGACAGCGTGCCCTCGTTACACATAGCGGCAGACAGCATACACTTTTTACACAATGGCAGACAGCGTGCCCTCGTTACACATAGCGGCAGACAGCGTGCCCTCATTACACATAGCGGCAGACAGCGTGCACTTTTTACACATTACGGCAGACAGCGTCCCCATTTTACACATTATGGCAGACAGCGTCCCCATTTTACACATTACGGCAGACACCATACACTTTTACACATAACGGCAGATAGCGTGCCCTTTTTACACATTACGGCAGGCAGATTCTACCTTTTTACACATAGCGGCAGGCAGATTCCCCATTTTTATACATAGCGGCAGGCAGATTCCCCATTTTTATACATAGCGGCAGGCAGATTCCCCATTTTTACACATTGCGGCAGGCAGATTCCCCATTTTTACATTGCGGCAGGCAGATTCCCCATTTTTACACATTGCGGCAGGCAGATTCCCCATTTTTACATTGCGGCAGGCAGATTCCCCATTTTTTACATTGCGGCAGGCAGATTCCCCATTTTTATACATAGCGGCAGGCAGTCCCCCCTTTTTACACATTGCGGCAGGCAGTCCCAACAAATAAAAAAAGAAAGAGACAGAAAGAAAGAAAGAAAGAAAGAAAGAAAGAAAGAAAGAAAGAAAGAAAGAAAGAAAGAAGAATTATACTTACCCTCTCTGTTGGCTCAGGCTCCTCGGTGCAGCTTCCCGGGCAGTAGAGAAGGAGGAGGAGGGAGGTGAAGGAGGGAGCCGCAGCAGCGCTGTGTTACTGGTGGAGGCGCTGCTGCTGCTGCCCCTCTGCTTCCCTATAGGCTGTTCTCAGAGACAGCCTATAGTGAAGCAGAGGAGCAGCAGCAGCAGCGCCTCCACCAGTAACAAAGCGCTGCTGCGGCTCTCTCCTTCACTGAGAGACTGTGACCTGTTTGTATATGAGGGAGGGAGGGACGGACCCTCCTCCCTCCTTCGTGTGCGGGTGGCCAGAATCGTTCCTTATGACGGGCGGGTCACGGGAGCGCTGGTGTGCGGCTGCGGCATGACATACAATGAGTCATTGTGACTCATTCATGTAATGCCGGCCGGCGGCTGTGGGCCCTTGAGTACGGCGGGGCCCCAGTGCAATGCACTGCCTGCCCCGCCAGTAGTTCCGCCCCTGCCTGGGATACATGAGATCTCTGCACTAGTTGCCATTATACTGCAGAGGCTGCTGCTTAACAGGAGGCACTCGATATCACAGATGTCGGGATCCGGGTGCTCTTATTTCCGGCACCGAGATCCCGACCGACGGGATACCGACAACTATTCTCCCTCTTGGTGTGTCCATGACACCACTGGAGGGAGAATAAGTAACGATGCGCGCATAGCACGCCACTGTGCACGCAAGGGGCTCTTTTGTGCTTTCCCCACTGCCAGCATTCCGGCGGTCGGGAACCCGGCGCCAGTATGCTGGGCTCCGGGATCCCGAGCGTCCGGGATATCGTAGTACACCACTGCTTAACACATTACCTGTGATTGCACATTTGCCAGTGACAATAACGCTGACAGCGCCACAGGTGAGCCGGTAGTCGCAGCAGGGCACCTGTCATCTGCTGCAGGCCGGTTGCCCTTCCCCAGAGGAGGCTGTATGCTGAACCGGCGTGACTCTCCATTGCCACTATATATCATCTGGTGGCAGGGCCGTTTCTAGCCAATTTGGCTCCCAGTGCGAGATTTAAAAATGCGCCCCCCCCCCCCCCCATTCACATAAGAAAAAATGCGCCCCCCCCATAGATATAAAGAGGAAAACCGCTCCCGGCAAGGGGGCGTGGCCTCATAAAATGGGCGTGACTTTAAGATGGGCGTGGCCTCATCTGATCTCATCGTGGCCACCACAGGATAAAAAAAAAAAAGGCCTCATTTTACACATTACAGCAGGCACGCGACCCCATTTTACACAGCACGGCAGGCAAGTGTCCCCATTTTACACAGCATGGCAGGCAAGTGTCCCCATTTTACACAGCACGGCAGGCAAGTGTCCCCATTTTACACAGCACGGTAGGTAAGTGTCCCCATTTTACACATTGCGGCAGGAAAGTGTCCCCATTTTACACATTGTGGAAGGCACGTGCCCCCATTTTACACAGTACGGCAGGCAAGTGTCCCCATTTTACACATTGCGGCAGGCCCGTGTCCCCATTTTACACATTGCGGCAGGCACGTGCCCCATTTTACACATTGCGGCAGGCACGTGCCCCCATTTTACACATTACAGCAGGCAAGTGTCCCCATTTTACACATTGCGGCAGGAAAGTGTCCCCATTTTACACATTGCGGCAGGAAAGTGCCCCCATTTTACACAGTTCGGCAGGCAAGTGTCCCCATTTTACACAGTACGGCAGGCAAGTGTCCCCATTTTACACATTGCGGAAGGAAAGTGTCCCCATTTTACACAGTACAACAGGCAAGTGTCCCCATTTTACACATTGCGGCAGGCACGTGTCCCCATTTTACACATTGCGGCAGGCACGTGCCCCCATTTTACACATTACAGCAGGCAAGTGTCCCCATTTTACACATTGCGGCAGTAAAGTGTCCCCATTTTACACATTGCGGCAGGAAAGTGTCCCCATTTTACACATTGCGGCAGGAAAGTGCCCCCATTTTACACAGTAAGGCAGGCAAGAGTCCCCAATTTACACATTCCAGCAGACTGCGTCCCCATTTTACACATTCCGGCAGGCAAGAGTCCCCATTTTACACAGCAGGGCAGGCAAGTGTCCCCATTTTACACAGCACGGTAGGCAAGTGTCCCCATTTTACACATTGCAGCAGGAAAGTGTCCCCATTTTACACATTGTGGAAGGCACGTGCCCCCATTTTACACAGTACGGCAGGCAAGTGTCCCCATTTTACACATTGCAGCAGGCCCGTGTCCCCATTTTACACATTGCGGCAGGCACGTGCCCCATTTTACACATTGCGGCAGGCACGTGCCCCCATTTTACACATTACAGCAGGCAAGTGTCCCCATTTTACACATTGCGGCAGGAAAGTGTCCCCATTTTACACATTGCGGCAGGAAAGTGCCCCCATTTTACACAGTACGACAGGCAAGTGTCCCCATTTTACACATTGCGGAAGGAAAGTGTCCCCATTTTACACAGTACAACAGGCAAGTGTCCCCATTTTACACATTGCGGCAGGCACGTGTCCCCATTTTACACATTGCGGCAGGCACGTGCCCCCATTTTACACATTACGGCAGGCAAGTGTCCCCATTTTACACATTGCGGCAGGAAAGTGTCCCCATTTTACACATTGCGGCAGGAAAGTGTCCCCATTTTACACATTGCAGCAGGAAAGTGACCCCATTTTACACAGTAAGGCAGGCAAGAGTCCCCAATTTACACATTCCAGCAGACTGCATCCCCATTTTACACATTCCGGCAGGCAAGAGTCCCCATTTTACATATTACGGCAGGCAAGTGTCCCCATTTTACACATTCCAAAGACAGGTGTCCAAATTTTACACAGTACGGCAGGTGGTGGGGGGGGAGGGGGGGGAGGGAGAGGGGCTGACTTACATTTGAAGCGGTTCTTCCCGCTCTTCAGCCGCCTCTCCCTCATCTGCGCGGCACCGGCCGGCTTGGCTCCCCCTTCTCCCTCCTCCCGAACGCCCAGCTCGGGAGCGCGGGGTTTCGTGGAACGACGCAAACGTGTCATTCCGCTAAACCCCGCCCCCCGAGCTGGGCACTCGGGAGGAGAGGGGAGGGGGGATTTAGTGCTCAAGAAGTGCCGCGGCGGGCGCCCCGTGCGGTTGCACGGCACGCCCGCCGCAAGAAACGGCACTGCCTGGTGGCTTCCAGGAGTTTGCAGCTACGTGCTGTTGTGCAAGGGAGATCCAGACATACGATCTTGCTGGAGATAGAGCAGGACGGGCCTATCCATATTACCAGTTCTATTTCATCCCAGAGATAGATTGGCTAGAACTATCTTTATGACCATTTAGATTACAAAAATTGAGAAGTCGTGCACAAAAGTACAGAGGATAATATTCGGGATGTAGTTGGAATCCCAGCGGTCGGAATCCCACCGGTCAAAATACCAACGTCGGAATCCTGACCACCAGAATATCGGCAGCGCCGCCACAGCTATACCCACTCCTGGGTGTCCACTATACCCATGGAGTGGGAATAGATCCCACAACATGGTGAGCGTAGCGAGCGTAGCGAGCACGCACGGGGCATCGTACCGCTCACCCCCCTGCCGGCATTCTGACAGTCAGGATTCTGGCATCGGTATTTTGACTGTCGGAATTCCGACCGCCGGGATTCTGTACAAAACCCTTATATTCAGTGCACTGTTTCCATTGTGTTTGGGAGAAGTAAAGGGTATATTGGACATACCATCGGACATTTACCAGACACTCCAAGTTGCACACATATGGTAACTATATATTTACCAAATAGATCGTTCACCTCCTATACAGGTTATTCACCCATTGTTTTATGTATTGCTTTATTGGCACCATTATCATTATTGAGTGTTTTTAGTGTTTTGTGTAAATGTAAATGTATTTGTATATAGACAGCTGTGTCGCTGTTTTTATGTAAACTTTTATATACTGTATATTGAACATTAGATAAATATATGCTATATAATTAAATTATAATAATAAATATTCATTTATAGCATACATATATTTCTATTTTTTCTCCATATCAGACTCTATGATAAGAACTAGCGCAAAACTCCTATCCTATTTGCCCTGTACCAAGCAGCTGGCACCCTAACTGCAGTTCTCCCCATGATTTAATTCTATGATTAATGGCATTATGCTGTGGAAGGCTGGAGTCGGAGAAGTAGTGGGATGTGGGAGGGTTGTTGCCCACTCTCCCAGGAGCTGGAAGAACTTCCCCAAATTATTTGTCTATCAGAATTTCTGGTAAAGTAGGCAAGTATGACATGCCTTCCAACTATCCTGATTTTGATGTGACAGTTCTCATTTGGGGGCTCAGTTCTAATGCCTTGAACAGGACAACTTTATCCAGATTAAGTCAGAAAAATGTACGTATATCCCATTGGGTGTGGTATGGTATGCCGGCGGCCGGGCTCCCGGCGACCAGCATACCGGCGCCAGAAGCCCGACCGCCGGCATACCGACAGCGTGGCAAGCGCAAATGAGCCCCTTGCGGGCTTGCTGCGCTCTCCACGCTGTGGGCACAGTGGCACGCTACGCACGCCACACTATTTGTTCTCCCACCAGGGGGGTCATGGACCCCCACGAGGGAGAAAAACTGTTGGTATGCCGGCTGTTGGGATTCCGGCGCCGGTATACTGTGCGTCAGGATCCCGACAGTCGGCAACCTGAAGACCACCCATCCCATTTACCACTGCACTGCGTAGCATAGTGTTGGTGAATGGGTAATACATGTATCATCCGTGGTGCATGTGGCATTTAAAAAGTGACTTGAAGACATGGGGCAGTCCAGAACTCTCCTGTGCTGCATGAGAAGGCCCCATTTTTATGAACATATTTGTCTCAATTCCCCAATTAGAAAAACTGGGTGCTATGTTTTCATGACTTCAAAACGGCCATGGTTGGTACATAAAGAGCGGCTGCTCCTACTTCATTTAGGAGGGGGGCTGCCACTTACCCAATGCCTGGAAAGGAGAGGATACAGACAGCCCTGGGTCCTGGCACGTGCGCAATGGATCTGGCAGGTTCTGGAACTAATCATGTGCTAAAGCGGCGGAGCGATTACGTGTGCCCAAACCTTGGCCTCTGTGGAATGCATCGGCTGCAGCCCAAAGAAGCCAGTTTGTGCTGCGTGAAAGGCAAGGGAGTGCCTTCCAATGGGAAGTCAGCTCTCTGCTTATCGCTGCCCAGTCTGGCAGTCCCAAAGGGAGGAAACACCTCCCAATGGGACTGTCTGTAGTGTCTATGACTGACAGGACTTCCAATAGGAAGTCACTGCAGTCACAGTGAAGCCAATGCAGTCACAGACACTGAGCGGGATGGTGGATTTTACCTGGGGCGGCAGCAGAGCCGGCCCTAGGCATAGGCAAATTAGGCAAAGGCCTAAGGCACTTGATATGCCTAGGGGCACCGGAGCTTCTGCTGATTAAAATGATATGCAGCATGCCTATGTTCTGTGTGTGACTGCGGCTGTATCTGCATAGGAAATGCTACATTACAGTGTATTCCTAGAAATCGCTGTAACGTAGCATTTCATATGTAGATTCAGCCACAGTCGCACACAGAATATAGGCATGCTGCATATCATTTTAATCAGCAGAAGCTGCTTGTGCATCCTAGCCACATAATAATGCAAATAAGAGGCATTTTCATCAAATAAAGGCGCCCAACGTTAGCAGAGCTGCCAGCTGACTCACATTGGGCATCTCCTGCTGCATGGCGTATTGAGGCAAGATTTATGAGAACACATCTGTATCAAAGCAGAGGCAGAGGTCACAGTGTTAGCGGCCATGTGAGTCCTGTGTGCGGGTGGGTCCCTTGTGCAGTAGTGTTCAGCATATGTGTAAGGGGCATTATGTGTATAAGGGCACTAATAAAGGTTGGGATAATGTGGCTAGTTTTAGCAGCCATGCAAACGCTATGCCACTGCCCACTGGGGAGTGTATTTTCGCTTGTGCAGCTGAGCTCTGCAAAAACAGTTTGTGCAGTTTCTGAGTAGCTCTGAACCTACCCAGTACTTGCGATCACTTCAGCCTATTCATGTCCGGATTTGGCGTCATACACCCGCCCAGCGAACGCCCAGCGAACGCCCAGCCACGCCTGCATTTTTTCAGGCACGCCTGCATTTTTGCAAACCCTTCCTGAAAACGGTCAGTTGACACCCAGAAACGCCACCTTCCTGTTAATCTTCTTGCGGCCGTCAGTGCAACTGAAAACTTCTCTAGAACCTGTGCACAATCACAACGGGCTTTGTACCCGTACGTCGCGCGTGCCCATTGCGGGGCATACGCATGTGCAGAAATGCCATTTTTTAGCCTGATCGCTGCGAACAATGGCAGCTAGTGATCAACACGGAATGACCCCCATTATGTTTATAAGGACATTAACAATGTTTGTCATATGTGTCAGGGGCATTACTGTGTGGTATTATGTGTATAAATGCATTACTAATGTGTGGCATTGTGTGTATAAGGTGCTTTACTGTGTGGCGTTACGTATAGAAAGGGCACTACTGTTTGGTCTAATGTGAATAAAGAGCAATATGATGTGGTAAAATATCAATAAGGAGCAATTCAGTGTGATATAATGTGCATAAGGGTCTCTACTGTGAGGAGTAACGTATATAAAATAAAGTGGTACTATTGTGTGATGTAACATGAATAAGAGACACTATAGCATGATAACATGAGAATTAAGTTGCACTACTGTGTGGCGCAATTTGAATTGGGGGTACTATTGTATGGCCATGCCCCTCCCCAGCAAGAACACGCCCCTTTTTGAGCTGTGTTTGCACTGTTCCTATTTAAAATATAAGCACCAAAATGAGAACTGCTATGTATGAGGGGTGCTGTGAAAATATAGAAATATAGTGAGTAGGAGCATCAAAATGAGCGGGGGGGACCAGCCAAAATTTTGCCGAGGGCATCATATTGATTAGGGTCGGCTCTGGGCGGTAAATAACTCTTTGTGATGGCCACATTTTTATATTTTATATGCATAAACAGTCCTGTACACAAGTGCATTTCTGCACTGTCTACATTTGTTATTATTGTATATGGAAGAGGCCTAGCATACTGTAGTTGCTGGAGTTGGCACTGTGTGTTTCATGCTATAATTAAATGGTATTTACAAAAATAGCTAAAATCGTTCATTCATTTAATTTTATCAATATATAGAAGAGGATGAATATATTTTCTATAGGCATGTTTTCTAATTTAATTCTCTTTTCCTAAGTACGTAGTTACCCAAGTGCTAATATTAAGTTACTGCATACTGTCTTCATTATTTCAGGTAATATTAAATCTGTTTTTGGTACATAGTACCTCAGCATACATTTAGAAAGTTTACAAAAAAAATTGTTTCTTTCCAGCTTATGATATTTCAACTTAGCAATTACCTTGTGGCTTCATTTTGTGCACTAGGTTATGTTAATATTAGAAAAACTGTAAGACATTATTGATTGTCTTGGTTGAATGCTAACAAACTCTCATAGCACACAAACCTCTTTCATGCTGTAGTGGCTCTGTAAGACAAAAGTAAACAAGAAAAACTACCTAGTTACATTGTCCCAAAACTGATCTTGATATTTGCCTGCTCGTCCTATGATAAAATGTCTTAAAATATACTTCATGTTTTGGGAGTATGTACATATTTATTTACAGTTTTCGCTGTCAAACCAAGTATGTACATTATGAAATGCTAGCTCTGCCTGCAACAAATTAACATCCATCCATGTCCTCTTTATCTCAAACAACTTCAACCTTCTGGCAATAGTAGAAACATGGCACACACAATCAGACACTGCCTCCCTGCAGCACTTTCATACAGTGGTCTCCACTTCACACACACACATCCTAGCCTGGAATATTTCTGCCTCTGCATATACCTGCAGAAATATTAACTCTGTTCATTTTCAATAACTTTCCACCTGTCTGCAACAAATGCCCTTACCAATGTCTACATTAACTTGTCCTGAATTGCTGTACCTTAGCCAAACTCTAATAATAGTCCTCGATGAAGTGGATTCAGCTACCCATCACACTCCACATCAAATTAATGTCTGTGGAGTAAATTTTATACTCCGAGTGACTTTCTCACATGTAAGACTGTCTGCCATTCCTATCAATCCTATCAATTCAAAATCTGTCATCTTTGCTCAAGCTTCTAACCCCAAGAAACTTTTTAATGCATTTACATAACTTGTTACTCCACCAACACCCAATCCACCGGGTACTATAAGTGCCCAAAATCTTACCTGCATATTTCAAGGACAGGATTGCTAGGATCCAAAATGAAATGGTATGCTCTGGCACCTTTCTTCATTTGATTTTACAAATGAAGATGAAGTAGCTTCACTCTTCTCATCTTCCTATTACCTTTACTCTTCATCCTATACCCTCACAAATCAGTATAGGGGTCTGTTCAATGCCTGTCGGATCCTCTCCGATGGAGAGGATCCGACAGTTCAGGAGTCAATTTGTGGGTAATTCCAACAGGTTTTTGGCCATTTTGGTCAATGCCAATCCGACATCGTCATCGTCATCGTCGGGAAAAAAATCTGTCGGAATTGCCCGCAAATCTGACAAAACACATGGATCCGCGGCTAATCTGCCAATCCACGTGATTTTTTAAAAAGTCGGAAAAACTGCACTATAATTGAATAGGTCAAATCCAAATTCAACCTAAAAAAGTCAGAAAGTTACTGTTTTACAAATCCGACAGTAATTGAATAGACCTAATAGTCTCTTGTGCGCATCCCAAACATAACTAAAATATGTAATCTCTCTCTCTCTCTCTCTCTCTCTCTCTCTTACACTTGT
Organism: Pseudophryne corroboree; assembly: GCF_028390025.1. Lineage (NCBI taxonomy): Eukaryota > Metazoa > Chordata > Amphibia > Anura > Myobatrachidae > Pseudophryne > Pseudophryne corroboree. The sequence goes on from NC_086444.1 coordinate 570,091,781, forward strand.
ATCTTTCTATCATTGTTCGAGCATGCAGTGATTACTCAAATTTACCTGCTGTATCCTCCCCAGAATTTTCACCATCTTTTTTGGTTTGCGTTACTGAATATCTTTCTGCCATTTCATCTTGGATGTTATCTCGCCACCTTCAACGTAATCTTTCCAAAACAGAATGAATGAGATTTCCTCCAGCCAATAGCAGTTACCAACCTAATGTTGATGACTCGACAATCAACTCCTTCCCCACAAGCTCACTCCCTAGGTGTCATCCTTGAATCTGACCTGTCCTTTGTTCGCCACATTCAATCTGTTTCCAAATCCTGTTACATGTAACTGTACATTTAAAAATCATATTTAGAATATGCCTGCATATTTGCCCTTTAGAATGTAAGCTCTCACGAGTAGGGCCCTCTTCCCTCATGTGCTTATCCTTTTCTTACGTTAATAATCCTCAACTGCCCAAATCACGCAGGTTTTTGACCACCTTGAAACTTATCTCTATGTTGTTTACTGGTGTAGTTATGCTTACTTACCCTGTACTTGTCCTATATTGTCTTCAACTGTAAGTCACTGTTTTCCTGTTTCGATTATGTGCATATGTACTCTGTAATTGGGCGCTGTGGAACCCTTGTGGCGCCATATAAATAAAGGATAAAGGAAAATAACAATAATAATATTACACAAGATGCTACAAAAACTCAAATTCATTTACTTATTATCTCCTGTATTGATTATTGTAATAGTCTCTGTACTGGCTTTCCCCAAAACAGACTTTCACCACTAAATCCACTTTGAATGCAGTTACAACAAGGCTGATCTTCTTTGCTAAACAAACGTTCATTGTCTGCTGCTCCTCTCTGTCAGTCACTCAATTGGTTACCTGGTTGTATTCTACCCAATTCGGTATAATGTACTTTTACTTATGCTGTTCACCAAACTGCACAAACACACATCTCTTCACTTATTTTAAAATATCTCTTAACTCGACCTCTTCGCTCTGCACAAGATCTGTGTCTCTCATTCATGCGCATTACCTGCTCCCATTTACGATTAATGGTATTTTCTCCGGTGGCACCTACTCTGTGCAATTCCCTCCCATGCACAATAAGAGTTTTCTCTACTCTCTAAACCTTCAGGATTTCGCTGATAACTCACCTCTTCCGGAGCCACACACATAACTTCCATAAGCTATCCCGCCCAAATACATCTCCACTTTAAAGTCCTCACATAGCTATATATATATATATATATATAGATATATATATATAGATATATATATATAGATATATATATATAGATATATATATATAGATAGATAGATATATTTTTTTTTTCTTTCATCACTCACCCGTCCTGCTGACCCTAGACCCTAGGTCATACAGCCCACCAAGAACCTCTGTCATTTGGCTGTGCCAGTTATCATTGTGTATCAATGCCTATTTCCCTATTGATTGTAAAATTGCAAGCAGGGCCCTGCTATTGGTGTAGAATTTGTATGTTCTTTCCATGCTTGTGTGAGTTTCCTCCAGGTGCTCCAGTTTCCTCCCACAATCCTAAAACAATCTGGCAGGTTAATCAGTGTCTGATAAAATTAACCCTTGTGTGTATGGATGTCCCTGTGGCAGGGAATATAGATTGAAAGCTATACTGGGGAAGGGACTGATGTGAATGACTTAATATTCTGTATAGAACACTGTGTAATATGTGCGCTATGGACCTCATTAGCAGTTTTGCTAAGATTGCATGCTGGGGGCCGCCCAGCACAGGGCAAGACCACCCAGCATTCAAATGGCCATCCTGCGATGTGATCGCAATTCAATTGCAATCGCTTCACAGACACACCGCCGCCAGCTTTTGCATTGCAGCGGCCGTGTGTGATGTCATGCGGCTGCCCTGAAAATGGTGCTGATGTGCTCCCGTTTTCCCTGCAACACCATGTCAGCACCCCACGAACTCCTCTGCCTGTCAATCAGGTAGAGGCGTTTGCATTACTGAGCTATGATGGCATCTCCCCAGCCCGCACACGTGCAATAGCAGCAAAGCCTTGATATAGGCAATTACCAATACGACATCACAACATGACCTCACATACCTCACCGGACAGGCCAGGACTGGTTATTTCTGATTTAAGTTCCTTGTTGTCTTTTGCATGGCTGACATAAGGGAAATGTTATTTCACTCTTTATTTAAATCTATTTCATTCACATCAGAAAAATATTTAGTATTTTTATGGCAGGGTTTCCTTATTAATGTTTGGCTATGTGAGGCTTTGTATGAACACAATTTTCAAAGTGATTGCATTTTTTTTTTAATGTTACATTGTATCAGTAATAACCTCAATTAAAGATAAAACACTGTTTTTGGCGCTGAGTTTCCTCAGAAAAGCGATACTTTTAATTAAACGTCATGTTAGACATAAAACTCAGTGCCACATTCTCTCCCTTCCCTGTTAGGATCTGCAGAACAACTATGGAAGGTGTTGTCCAATTATCAATAGAACTTTGTTTAAAAAAATACATGAAAACAACAAAAAAATATTAACATAATATAATAACATTTGTCAAAAGCCACAAGGGCTGCAAGTTACCAGACCAATAAAAAGGTCACCAGAGGCTGGCATCTAGTACCTCGGGGACTCTGCTTGATTGAAGGCAGAAAACACTAGAGTACATTAAACAGCTAAAATTCATTAGTTCATGTTAATGCCACTACAGTAAATAGTTCCAAGAGCCCTGGCATTGGTCTCTTTGATGGGATGGGCTATTATAAGTGAACCAATCACACTAGGCCTTGGTATATTTGGGATTTTTTTTTTTAAATACTGTATACGTAAATAGATGCTAAGGAACATATTTTATTAGGAAAATGTTGCAGAGAAGGGGGTCCTAGGAATTTCCAGTGGCTGACAACCAAATTTAAGTACGGTACATCATTAATACGTCTGACTATAGCCCTGGGTCAAAGCAGCTTACTTGCATTTATTAGTGACATGATATAACTATTAATTACATTGTGGAAGGTGGATTCTTCAGACTCAATCCAAGTGAGAAGAACTAGGTCCCTTTATGGATGAGGATTGGGAAACTTTGCTAGGCACCCCACGACGTGCTACTGTGTCAGCGCTTTTTCAACAGGTCAGCTCTATATTATTTTTCCAGAATAGCTACATTTGGAGGAGTCTTCTACAGTAGCTTATCTATAATGAGTAGACTCAGATCACTTATTCCAGGGGCTCCACACCGCACACCCTGCACTCATTAAATATATTTGCAGTTTGCAGCACCTGAGGCCACTGTAGCCTATGCCTTTTTCCATGAATTATGTAGGCTCTAGCACAGAGCGCATGTACTGCACACAGGCCCCCTCCCCTGGTTCACAGCCTAGAAAGGCCCAAGCATGTACAATTACAAAGATGTACAGTAAGTACATAACAAAATTCAATCTCATACACTTGTATACCACCCTTCACATAAAATAGCTTTATGTTCATATCCTAAACTATAGCTCATTTAAGTCTCAATAGTGTGGGTAATGGGGATTGTCTTAGTTACATGTGACAATTTTGTGATTTTGAAGCTTTGTATAGCGTTGCTCAGAATGCACATGGAAATGTAGTATTGCGGAGTGGAAATGGATATATCGGCTTCAAGCACTCCTAGAAATATTCCCTCTTCAGCACTTTATATAATTTCAGTAATATTGCTAACAAAGGTAATTGTATTTTCTGCACTGCTCCACAGAACTAGGCTCACTACTTCTGTGGACTTCCATTAGTAACGACTAACAATGTCATAGACAAATGTAGTTATGGGCCTGATTCGGAGGTGCTAATGCATATGCGATAGTCAAAGTGGCGAAAATATGCAAATACTAGTTTCGGCATTCCCCTTGTATACTAGGGTGCGTCAAACTGTGCAAGCCTGGAAACGCCCACTTTCATTACCCGTGGACAGTGCTATTCCACCGGACGTAACTGATTGAGTGGCCACAATGGGCCTGAAGCGCGATAGAAATTGGGAATATTTGCTACCGCATTCCCTGCTCAGAAAGACGTGCATACTGTATAGTCTCCCATATGTAGAACTGCATGGGTCTTGCTGTCCAGCCGACCACTCCAGTATCTACATGCGTGGTTTGCTACTTGTAATTATGTCTGTGCAAAATATATATATATGAAAATATGCATATTTATACTTCAGTCAAACTGTGCATTGCCTTCAGATGTGTCAACACCTTCACTGAACTTTGCCTACATCATTACATCCAGTTTCACCTCCTCAGTTGGTGGAGACATGATTATAATGCATACGACTCTGCTTTGCCCAAAATTGTGTATGCTCGGTCTTGGAACATGTGCAGTGCAACAACACACAAGATGTGCTTCTCCGAGAGGAGCATGTACAACTCTGCATCAGACTCAGGAGGAGATGTAGGAAAGATTTAAGATATTTTTCTAGCACAACCTGTAAAATGAGTTATAAGCTGATTGGTTGGTACTTTATCTCTCTCCATTTTAACTCTCTCCAAGCTTCTATACATTTCCCTCAATACGTGCATATTTATGTGTATAATAATGTAGAAAATAAACAATTTAATTTGTAGAACATTTGTAGTAAGCACAACTATATAATAAATGAACTTTTGTAACTGATTACATTCTAATTAGTTTCAAACATACTGTAACGTAATAAAATCTTAGCAGTCATCTTCCTTTAAAATGGTTATATATTTTAATTTAATGCCCTGAACATGATGTAAATTCAAAAACAACTGAGAAAAATATTTCACCTTGACATCAAATTTACAAATTGGGGAACTAATTTACAGTTGGACACCATGCCAAAGCAAGGTACAGAGACACCCTGGGTCAGCACACCAGCCTCTCTGTTGTGAGCAGGGTAATAAGACATTAGCATTAACAGTGTCAAGCCACTTCTTATGCTTTCCTATCTCTACACCAGAGGTTCTTAAACTCTGTCCTCCAGACTCCCAAACGGTCCAGATAATAAATACACTGCTCAAAAAAATAAAGGGAACACTAAAATAACACATCCTAGATCTGAATGAATGAAATATTCTTATTAAATACTTTGTTCTTTACATAGTTGAATGCGCTGACAACAAAATCACACAAAAATTATCAATGGAAATCAAATTTATTAACCCATGGAGGTCTGGATTTGGAGTCACAGTCAAAATTAAAGTGGAAAAACACACTACAGGCTGATCCAACTTTGATGTAATGTCCTTAAAACAAGTCAAAATGAGGCTCAGTAGTGTGTGTGGCCTCCACGTGCCAGTATGACCTTCCTACAATGCCTAGGCATGCTCCTGATGAGGTGGCGGATGGTCTCCTGAGGGATCTCCTCCCAGACCTGGACTAAAGCATCTGCCAACTCCTGGACAGTCTGTGGTGCAACGTGGCGTTGGTGGATGGAGCGAGACATGATGTCCCAGATGTGCTCAATTGGATTAAGGTCTGGGGAATGGGCGGACCAGTCCATAGCATCAATGCCTTCGTCTTGCAGGAACTGCTGACACACTCCAGCCACATGAGGTCTAGCATTGTCTTGCATTAGGAGGAACCCAGGGCCAACCGCACCAGCATATGGTCTCACAGGGGGTCTGAGGATCTCATCTCGGTACCTAATGGCAGTCAGGCTACCTCTGGTGAGCACATGGAGGGCTATGCTGCCCCCCAAAGAAATGCCACCCCACACCATTACTGACCCACTGCCAAACCGGTCATGCTGGAGGATGTTGCAGGCAGCAGGACGTTCTCCTTGGCGTCTCCAGACTCTGTCACGTCTGTCACATGTGCTCAGTGAGAACCTGCTTTCATCTGTGAAGAGCACAGGGTGCCAGTGGCGAATTTGCCAATCTTGGTGTTCTCTGGCAAATGCCAAACGTCCTGCACGGTGTTGGGCTGTAAGCACAACCCCAACCTGTGGATGTCGGGCCCTCATACCACCCTCATGGAGTCTGTTTCTGATCCTTTGAGTAGACACATGCACATTTGTGGCTTGCTGGAGGTCATTTTGCAGGGCTCTGGCAGTGCTCCTCCTGTTCCTCCTTGCACAAAGGGCGGAGGTAGCGGTTCTGCTGCTGGGTTGTTGCCCTCATACGGCCTCCTCCACATCTCCTGATGTACTGGCCTGTCTCCTGGTAGCGCCTCCATGCTCTGGACACTACGCTGACAGACACAGCAAACCTTCTTGCCACAGCTCGCATTGATGTGCCATCCTGGATGAGCTGCACTACCTGAGCCACTTGTGTGGGTTGTAGACTCCGTCTCATGCTACCACTAGAGTGAAAGCACTGCCAGCTTTCAAAAGTGACCAAAACATCAGCCAGAAAGCATAGGAGCTGAGAAGTGGTCTGTGGTCACCACCTGCAGAACAACTCCTTTATCGGGGGTGTCTTGCTAATTGCCTATAATTTCCACCTGTTGTCTATTCCATTTGCACAACAGCATGTGAAATTGATTGTCAATCAGTGTTGCTTCCTAAGTGGACAGTTTGATTTCACAGAAGTGTGATTGACTTGGAGTTACATTGTGTTGTTTAAGTGTTCCCTTTATTTTTTTGAGCAGTGTATATCCATGGCTCAGCACAGATCGTCAAATCAAATTGACTGAGGTGCTAATTAAGTCACCTGTTGCCAAACATGGATATACTTAAAACCTGGACCATTGGGATGCCTTGAAGACCATGTTTGAGAATCTCTGCCCTCCACTATCACGGGGTGTTAAGTTGGGTACACACTGGCTGATATATCAGCTATTTGATCCAATGGCTGATATATTGCGAGCCCGTCGGCGCATGTGTACCCCTAAAATGTCTAAAAACATGGTTCACAGACATATCTTGGCTGTGCAGCACAGCTGATGGCTGACATCAGAGCCGTAATTTTACATTTGGTGCCCTGTGCCAGAAATGGAATTGGTACACCCCCATTATTTAAATTAGGGACAGTGCGCCCTGAAGGTACACATAAAAAATATAGGGGTGTGGTTTCATGTGGAAGAGACATTGCCACAGAATAGTACCAATTCACATTACACTACACAGTAGTACCTCTTATACATGTTACACTAGACATTATGCCAGGTAGAGCCCCTTATACACTAAATGCCAGGTAGAGCCCCTTATACACATTACACCAGGTAGAGCCCTCATACACATTACCACAGGTAGAGCCCCTTACACACATTATGCCAGGTAGAGCCCCTTATACACATTACACCTGGGAGAGCCCCCATACACATTACACCAGGTAGAGCCCCTCCTCATCCCCCCCAAAGATCTGAGAACCCCACCCACTCAGTTATAATTATGTCCCAGAATTTACAGTGAGACCTCAGATCTATAGGGGCAGCCCAATAGAAATACTTATCCTCCTCCTACTTGTGCGGTCTCTTTGGTTTCCTGGCTTTGTTTCTGCACACTTGAACAGCTCCTAGCTCTATCTCTGGATCTGTCCTTTAATCTGAAGCCCTCTTTCCACCTTTTTGGATAGGGCTTACCTGCTGGCTCTCAGATGAAAGTCAAGCTTCAACTCCCTGTGTAGGCTGCTCCCCCTGACCTCAGTGTTGCCTCTTGGGGTTGTCTTCTTCATTGTATGCTCCTGGGGGCAGCTACATGCTCTGCCCCAAGCCACAGCCTCAGTCCAGCAATCTGCTCTCAGTCACCACTGGTACTGCCTCTGGGGGCCGTCTCATGGCTCTGCCACCTCCCATCACCATGGTGCTGGCTCCAGTATTAAACCACAACACCAACATTGAATCCAACACTTGGCTTTAAGGATAGGGGTGGGCTCCAATGACTACCTTCGGTCCCCTCACTGATTGATGAGGGTTCTGTCTCTCCCTTCCCCTTCAGACACTGTGGGATTCAGGAGCCGGGGAGGCAGAACTCATTCAGCACAGCCATGAATAGATAGCACACTGCACATAGAAGGGACCGGCTCTTCATCCACAGGACATTTGTGCTATGTGCGGAGCACCACTTGCCCTACCCTAGTTATGGCCCTGGCCGATATATATTCAGATATATCAGCGCATCTGAGTGTGTGTACCGTACACTTGCTGTCGAAGGCTGACGTTACAGCTAGGCAGATAAATTCAAGTGCCCGTCCAGATGGGTGTCCTGACCGACACATCAAGTGGCCGATTGGTAAGTGTGTATACTTACCTCAATTGGTACGATGGCGGGTCAGATGTGTACTCAGCCTAATTATACTCACCTGCTATGCCTGGTGTATGTTTGGCAAAATTGCTACTACTGTAGTTATGGCTGAACATTGTAACATCAATGTTATTATTTTACACATGTATATTCCTACATATTAACGTGCAAATTCGTCTACATCTAAACACCTCAATGTCTAATGTAATCATCTGCCCATTGCTCCACTGTTGGCTCCCATTTTGGCAAAAAGCAAAATTATCATGAGTTTCTACTGACTTTCATATCTTTGCTACTACTATGCTACATTGTTTGCGTTGTTTAAACTAATGGCAAACTTAACTGATATATATTTACTAGCTAGTATACAACAATATTTAGAACTACTGTACTCCTATACTGTGGTATAATTAAGTAATTAGCACTAATTTATATTAGAACTTTCTTCCAAAAGTTTAAGGTGACATTCCTTTGTAGTTGCTTCGTTTTCCCAAAACAATGAAATAAGGGCATCTAACCCCACATTCGTTTTACATCAGTCTTGGAAAATGAAATGAATGTGCTACTAGGGTGAAGTGCAGTATGAAACAGCTTGCTGCCTGCCAGTTGGATCACACTTTTCTTTTTGTGTATTTATTTTTTGATAGTCAAACCTTTTAGCTCGGTGAATTTGAAATAAAACAAGCTGGAAAGAAGTACAGCAAAATATGCACTTGTTTGCTTAGTCTGAATTAGCGTTCAGAACTTTATAGCTCTCTCCAAGATGTTTTTCAAGCCATGAAGAGACATACTTTACACATTTCGTTTCCTTGCTAGTGCCTTATTTATTATGACAGTACGTAGACAGAGCCATCTTAACACCATCAAGCATGAGACACAGTTGTGCAGATGTCCATGTGTTTTCTTTAAATAAAATGTTTCAAAATGGCAGTGGTAACTCTTCACTCCTATTTTTTTTTTTTAATCTAGTGGGGATTATTTGTGGAAACTTTTGAAAAGTTTACTGATTTTTTTTTCCTTTTTAAAAAAAAACAAAACGTTTAATTAGTGTTCAGTGTAGTTTTAAAGGTTCTGGCAAGATAGTCACTATCCACCAATGGCTCAAAAGCACTTTGTGAAGATGCAATTTACTGGACCATTTTGTAATTGTGACCAGTGACTAGCTTTTAAAAAATGTATTAGCTCTGCGCTGGTGGTGAGCTTGCTCCAGCTGCAGGGGATTACGGCTTTGAGTGGGTCGAGGAAGCTTGGAATGTATTCTCTTTTAGCAGAGGATTTGTGTCCCCTTCCCTATTCCATTAACTATTCATACTGTAACATCTCACAATGAATTGCCAGGTAGTAAATAAGAAATACTTACCTCTGCGCCGTACTCTTTACCAGTACACATGATACAAAGGTAGACCTACCGCAAATGGTGTGTGTGTGTGTGTGTGTGTGTGTGTGTGTGTGTGTGTGTGTTTAAAACATTAATATTAAGCGTCTCAAGACTTGAATGTGGAAGCTACTAAAAATCCTGTATCAATCTGTAACCATAATCTGTCTGTGTTGAGATGTTTACTCCTACATTCCCACCAAGCTGGGTTCTCATTGCACTCCAATGTGTCAATTTACAGATGTGTCCTCATACAGTACATCATTGCTGCACTTGCGCCAAGCAGCCTCTCTCAGTGCGCCAGGTAACGTGAGACTCTGCTAGCATTGGACGTCTTTTTTGCTGAAAATACATCTTAAGTCAGAATGGGAAGCAATTAGGATGCACAAGGAGACTGTGCTGATTAATTTGTTAATCGCCACTTGCACTGTACTGTATATCTGTGTCTGAATCTGTATACGAGGTGCTACAATGTAACAGCCACAGCTTTTATCTAATACAAGTTCTATTGTGCTTGGTATACAGACTCAATCACACTCAATAGGTGTTGGATATCAAATCAATCAGCACAGTCTTCTGATGCGTCCTAGCTACATCACGTTGCGACTAAGACACATTTTTTGCAAAAACAGACGCTTGATACTAGCAGAGTTGCACAGGACTGACAGCTCACTCACTCCAGGCATCTCACGCTGTGTGGCGTATTGAGGCCAGATGTATGAGGACACATCTGTATGAACTGGTAAGGGGTATAGCGGTGACGGCAGGTGTGTGGGCAGGGAGTCACTGCCAGCAGTATCGTGTACATGATGTACTAAGCTGTGATGCTGCCAGTAAGGGGTATAGAGGTAGCAAGGGTAACAGATGTATAGGCCAGGGGAACGGGGGGAATCAATTTTATAGGTGGGAAGGACTACAACTTAATTGCTTGGGAACCCCCACAAATTTGATCCACCTCAGTCCTCAACATATATAATGCAACAACATGGTGCTGTAACGCATGTAAACTAGTCATACAATACCACCATTATTCATATTTCATTTTCACCATAGGAAAGCCCCTATGTCTTCCCCCTATAAAAAGAAAATTCTGTCTCTGTAGATTTGTTATACTAATCAAATAGGTTCAATTGTACAATTATTTCTACTAAGTGGAACACAAAATATCCAGAAAGGCTAAAGGAAGGTTAAAACATACCCTGTATCTTTAATTCTATAGTATAAAACTAGCATTGGCTTTCCATTCCTCAGTCAGGCAGGTTATAATTACAGGTAAACTGTGTACTCTGCATACAGGACTTCAAACAGTATGATGAAGTTTTTCAGCACTTACTTTTTCTGATGGAAGACGTGAATTTGCCTAATGAAGGCACATGCATCATACATCCTAGGAAATGTTACTAAGTCATTTACTCTTGGCCACACTAGTCAAACTTCAATATGCTGACTGTTAGTTCAAGGTGTTTATATATAGATTTTTTTTTTAAACCTCAGAAAGATGGCAAACGCATGCCACAAAGGTTTGCTTTCTCCTGGGCTTTTGAAATTCTGCACCCATGCCAGCAAGCAGTTTAGTGGCAGGAAGTCCTTCTCCGTAGAGCAGTCATGAACTGGTAAACTGGAAGCATCTGTAAAAATGTAGAGGATATCAGCTTTCTGAAAGCTGCGGCCCCAGAGTAATGAGGTGCAAATGATAGCGCTGCACAACTAGCACCCGCCCCTCCTGTGGTGTGAGATATTGCGACCCACTAAAAAAACATTAACATAGAGAGCACTGTTAATATCGTACAGAACGTCGAAACCTTTGAAATTCGTTCCTCAATTTACTACCTATTAAATAGGCAGACAGAGAAATCTCTCCAGCGCCTGTGGCTCACATGGAAAACTGAAGTTAGTCCCACGTAATTGTATTGTCCATGTGAACATGTTCAAACTCATTAGGATAATCAAACATATTGGAGCAGTTACCTGTGCTGTATTTTATCAGGTAAAGCTCTAAAAGGAAAAGTATTGGCAATTATTGTTTCATATGCAGCACCAAATACAGTGGAGTATTTAATTCATTGGATAGAATAGATTCAATAGGGACCAATGCTATGTTGAGCTCAAGATGGCAGTTATTATGTCTGCATAGTGCATAGTGTGTACTGAATTAAGGCGGGTATTCGCCAGTCCACCCTGATCCGTACAATTTGTTTGATCCCGGCCATTACCATCGTGTGCAGTGGCACCAGCCCCATCCTTCGTGTAACGATACGTCTGAAAACAAACATACTGTATTTATGCTTTCTTACATCGCTGCATACTGTAGGCCGTAGTCCCATCGATACACCCTCACTGAGCATTACCTACATTAGAAAGCCATGTTAAAGCCTAGTTACGCCATCAGTTGCAAGTGTGTGTGCAACTTAACTGTGTACGGCTCTGCATTATCCATTGTTGCAAATGCTTGTTCTGTAGCAGTTGCAGAGTGAGAATGTGCTCAACAACTGGACTTATAGGAGACCCTGCATCAGCACTCCTGCATCAGCATGGGGACTGATCATTAGTCCTCCCTGACACACACTCTGCTGGTGGGGGCGGTAAGGGGTAATACCTCATGGTGTACCACTGGGGTGGACTCTACTTGCACTGGGGGTGGGGGATAGGTAGTAATGCCACATTAATGTCATCTGACTCTTGTATTTGAAAATAGTTTAAAAAAAAAAGTCACTGGTCTCAGGAGAGAGGGGTGGTGCAAAACACACAGACTATTAGGTATACAACAGGGTATCTTTTGCACCTTAAGGTAGAGGAGGACTATGTTAATGGGGGGTGTGGTTCGTTTTATCGACAGTGTCTAGGTTGACAATGTTTAGGTCGACCACTATAGGTCGACAGTCACTAGGTCGACATGGATGGAAGGTCGACAGGGATTCTAGGTCGACATGTGCTAGGTCGACAGGTCTAAACGTCGACATGAGGAATTATTTTTTTTGTGTCGTTTTCTTCGTAGAGTGACCGGGATCCCAAATTAGTGCACCGCTTCGCTCGCCATGCTTCGGGCATGGTGCCTTCGCTCCGCTACCGCTTCGCTCGGCACACTTTACCGTTCCAATCGTAGTCCACGTGGATCGTTAAGTATGAAAAAATCCCCCCCCCAAAAAATGTGAAAAACTCATGTCGACCTTTAGACCTGTCGACCTAGCACATGTCGACCTAGAAACCCTGTCGACCTTCCATCCATGTCGACCTAGTGACTGTCGACCTATAGTGGTCGACCTAAACATTGTCGACCTAGACACTGTCGATCTTCAGACCGGATCCCGTTAATGGGATCTATTGCCATTGGCGGTGTCTATTGTCAATTAGGGATGGAAGGTCATTTTACAATGGGGACCTATGGACAAGAGGGGAGGTGTGTGTGTGTGTGTGTGTGTGTGTGTGTGTGTGTGTGTGTGTGTGTGTGTGTGTGTGTGGTGTGTGGGGGGGGGGGCGCAGACAGCCTTTATTCATATTTTTTTCAATAAAATATTTGAAATCATTTAAAAAAATGTTTTTAACTTAATTAATTTTTAACTTAATTAAATAAGGAAAAAATAATCAGAAATAAAGCGAAAACCAGCGCCACTTGTGAAAAACTTACTTAATAATATAAATAAAAACTGTCCAAAAGATGACACTCCCTTGGTACAAAGGGTGTTAGCAGGCCCTTAAATTAACCAGCAGTGGTAAGCTGCTGTAAATTTAACATGGAAAGAAAGGATATGGGCATCAGCGACCACTGGTGTCAGATGTAAAGGAACATATGAGAGTATTCAAAGTTCTCAAAAGATATATACATTTATTCTACATAAGGACACGAATAACTAACTGAATAAGCAAAAATAGATTAAATTTTTTTTATATAATATAAAATTCAAGTAATAGGAAGATTAAAACGGTCTAAAAATGAAAAATAATAAAGAATGTATAAAGTGCATAGAATAAGTTCTTAACTTATATATGGAGGTCAGTCCCGGAACGTCCGGAGATGACGTAGATGCGGTCCACGGGCGTTTCGGGAGTGATTCAGCTTCCAGTCACACAAACGAAGGAGAGTCCTTCTATTTCCGAAAGAAGGGCGGGCACATGCGCAGTTCAACTTTTCCACCACAGGAAGTGGGGCGTAAGTGGTCTTAACAAGTGTCCTCTGTTAGCTTCGATATGTTATGTATTTCTAACACTCGTTTTTCTCATTTATACAACTTACCAGCTTTTCCATACATAATTATATTATCAAATATTTACTTAATTATTAGTATATAGTATCAATATACGATTTTTAGACACTCCCATAGGAGGAAGTGAGGTCATATGTAGCTTCATAATTGATATGGGTATAAATATAAGACATGTCCCAACACACCATCACCCTTGATGAAGTCCTGACGGACGAAATGCATTGGTTGCTCCATGATTGCTCCCTAGACTGACCTCCATATATAAGTTAAGAACTTACTCTATGCACTTTATACATTCTTTTTTCTTTTTTATGTTTAGACCTTTTTAATCTTCTTATTACTTGAATTTTATTTTATATAAAGGTTTTTTATCTATTTTTGCTTATTCAATTAGTAATTCTTGTCCTTATGTAGAATAAATGTATATGGCTTTTGAGAACTTTGAATACTATCATATGTTCCTTTACACTTGATACCAGTGGTCGCTGATGCCCATATCCTTTCATTCCAAGGAAAAAATAATCTTCGAGTAACATATGGTAAAAAAAGTGAAGTGGTTAAAACACAATAAAAATAAATCACATTTGCTTTAGTTCACTTCATTGAAGTTTCAATTAAAAAGCACTTTATTATTTATTTCGGGAACATTTTATTTGACTTGCTGAAAGAAGCAAAAAGACTAATTATATTGTCGGAAATATTTGCAATATTGATGCTGGAATGTAACAAGTACAAATTATGAAAAGCTCAGCACAGGAATGAAAAACTCAGCTGCAAAGGGGTTAATAGATCATATCATATTGCTTCAAATATACACAATAGGTTATAGCAATAACTTTGTTCATAATCCCATTATAATTTTGGATCACATACCAAATTGGGGGAAAACAAAACACAAAAAGGAAAAAAGAAAAAAAACAAGAACAAAAAATAAAAAAATAAAAAAATAACACTGCTTTCTCTCCCTCTCTCATCATCATATGCAGCTCAAACTTATAGTAATCTGTCATTGATGACCAAATGTATACGTATTGCTCCAGCTTCATTCTTTCACTCCGCCCACCACGTTCTGCAGTTCCTATCACACCATCACAGGCTTCTATTCTCCAATCCCTTGGCATTTTAAAAAGAAAACACAGGCACATTCGTGGGAAGCGAGCAGGCCGGAAATGTATTTCCCCCGGTAACCATCTAAGTCCTTTTCCCACCTGCTCACCCCCATACTCAAAGAACAATCAAATAGAAGTGATACCCAAAAGACGGCCCTGTGTTTGGAAGGACAGAACTGTCAACTCTCACTTTGTGATCCCCATACCCAGAGCTCCTGCACTTAACATAAAGAAAACTGAAGGCCCTCTGGTATGCAGAATCAGGTCAGTCCTTTGTAATGCCAGATCTATAAGAAACAAGACTGCAACAATTGCTGACCTTATTGAATCTGCAGATCTAGCCTGTATTACAGAGACCTGGCTAGATGAAAATGCAGCACCTATATTGGAGGCTGCAGTACCAACAAACTACTCTGTCATCCACAACCCAAGACTGGACCGCAGGGGTGGCGGGGTGGCTATCTGCTTCAAAAAAGAACTTAAACTTAGGGTCCACCCTATTGAAACTACTCGCTCATTTGAGTGCATTGCTGCCCGGAGTTCGCCAGGATTAGGTTTCAGAGTACTTCTCATTTACCGGCCACCTGGAGATGGAAAGATATTTCTACAAGAAATTGCAGAAACTGTTGCTGGCCTGGTTCTGGAACATCAAAGATGGCTCATCCTCTGGGATTTCAATGCATGGGTGGATGATGAGCTCTCACGCCTTGGCCAAGACCTCCTGTGCACAATGAATGGTCTGGGCTTCACACAGGTCATTCCCTCTGCCACACATAAAAGTGGTCACACTCTCGACCTTGTCTTTCAGATTGGATTAGAAGTCACTGACCTAAAAATAAACCCAGTCATCTGGTCAGACCACTACTCCCTCTGGTTCTCAGTTGCAACCCCTCAAATAAGATCCGTGGAGTTGACCAGGTATCGTCCAAGGAGGGGTATGACTCCCCAGGCTCTTGCAGCAAATCTGGATCTCTCTGCTATACTGGGTGCCTGTGAAGATCCCTGTTCCCTAGTCCGTTATTATAATAGGGATGTTATGGCTGCAATTGATATTATCGCCCCTGTGCGTTTAAGACCTCGTAAACCACAACGTCAAGCTCCATGGTTCGACAACGGTGTTAGTGAGCTCAAGAAAAGGGGGCGTAGACTGGAAAGACGATGGAGGAAGACTAACCTAGTGGATGACAAAATAAAACTAATAAAGCATAATGAAGAATATCAATCGACAATCACTCGTAAGAAAGCACAGTTCCTGTCAAATGAGATCACAGCAGCAAACAATAGGCCAGCTCAACTTTTCCGCACAGTGGAGATGCTTTGCAAGCTAGAATGCCTGCAGACTGATGAGACCTTCTCCCAGGCAAGATGCAATGAGTTTGCAAACTTCTTTGCAGATAAAATATCCATCATCCGGGCTGGAATCTCCACAGTGCCATCAAAGGAGTGCCAAACTACAAAGCCTGCCAATATAAGCTACCTGCCTTTATGGACCAGCTTTGACCCAGTGGATGTAAAGGACACTGCTGAAATTGCTCGGATTTTGCGTCCCACCACCTGTGATCTGGACCCAGCCTCAACCAAGCTTCTAGTAGGTTGTATGGATATAATTGGTCCTGTCTTTACAAAAATTGTTCAATGCTCTTTGCAGACAGGCATTTTTCCTGGACCCCTAAAAGAAGCAATTGTTAGACCGCTTCTTAAAAAACCTAATTTAGATCACGACTGCATGACCAACTAAAGGCCGGTATCAAACCTTCCTTTCCTGGGAAAGGTTATTGAGAAAGTCGTTGCAAATCAACTGGAAACCCGCCTGACAACCCATGATATTTATGATCCATTTCAATCAGGATTCAGGAGAAGACATAGCACTGAAACAGCCCTGGTGTGTGTGTTAAATGATCTTCTGATGGCAAAAGACAGAGGTGACTGTTCAATATTAATCCTTCTGGATCTCTCTGCAGCATTTGATACCGCGGACCATGGGCTTCTGATTGAGCGACTGATACATTTCTGTGGTCTGGATGGCACAGTCCTAAGCTGGTTCAAATCATTTCTCACAGGCAGGTCACAGAGAGTATCATCTGGATTATACTCATCACCACCAGTGCCATTGCCATGTGGTGTCCCACAAGGTTCTATACTATCCCCCATGCTTTTTGCAGTATACATGCTCCCATTGGGCGAAATAATCAGGCGCCATGGCCTGGTCTACCACTGCTATGCAGATGATACACAACTGTACTTGTCCTTTGCTCTGGGCACTGATAACCCAATAGCAACCCTAAATGGCTGTCTAGCTGAACTACAGGAGTGGATGAGCGCCAGTTGGCTGCGACTGAACCCGGATAAAACAGAGGTCCTTATGATACGACCGCAACATCAAAGGACAAGACTGCAGCATAGCCAACCAACTGGACTTACACTCGGGGATTCAGAATTACAGACCAGTGATCGTGTGTGGAATCTTGGCGTTGTCCTGGATGGTGGCTTGACACTTAAACATCAGATATCAGCCACAATCAAATCCTCATTCTTTCACCTGAGGAACATAGCCAGAATCAAGCACTTAATTCCCTCAGATGATATGCCAAAAGTCATACATGCATTTGTATCACCTCGTTTAGACTACTGTAATGCCCTCTACCTTGGTCTACCAGCAAAAGAATTGCAGCACTTACAGCTGGTACAAAACACAGCTGCCAGGCTATTAACCAACCAGCCCTGTTCTAGCCACATAACACCCATCCTCTACTCCCTTCACTGGCTGCCTGTACGATGGCGAATCATCTTCAAGATTGGCTTACTGAGTTTCAAAGCATTACATGACCAAGGCCCAAGGTACCCGAAACAGCTTCTGACCCCATACTGCCCCACTCGATTACTGCGATCTGTAGATGAAGGACTTTTAGCAGTACCTAGAATCTACCGTAATTCATCTGGGGGTCGAGCTTTTAGTCATGCGGCTCCGACTCTATGGAACTCACTTCCCCGCACAGTGCGAGAGGCCCCAACTATAGAATCCTTCAAAAGTAGACTCAAGGCTTTTCTGTTTACTCAAGCATTTCCATAATGTCCCTTTTAGTATCTTCATGCTTCTGTATTTTATGAAAATGTACTTCATTATTTTCTGTACTATATTATGCTATGTATCTGTTAAGCGCCTTGATTCCTATTGGAGAAAGAGCGCTATATAAATAAAATTATTATTATTATTATTATATAATAATTTAGAAATAAAAAATAAATAAAAAAACATTTTTAAAATAATTGCGAATAAAGAACTGCAGGTTGTGGCTTGAAAGACGAGGTTGTGATTAATGAACTGCGGAACTGTGGATAGTGGTTAAAGATGTGGCTGGAGGCGAAGGACTGTGGTTTGAAAGACGAGACTGTAGATGATGAACTGTGGAACTGTGGATGGTGGTTGAAGACGTGGCTGGAGACAAGGACTGTGGACTGTGGTTTGGAAAACGAAGCTGAAGATAATAATCTGCAGGCTGTGGTCGGTGGTACAAAGGCGTGGCTGGGGAAGGAGATCTGTGGAGTGTGGCTTGAAAGACGAGGCAGAAGACCCGGGGCCGACTGTGCCCAAAGAGTCTTACTGGACCGGGTTTTCCAGGAGCGCTTCCACAGGCAGTAGCAGGCTAGAAACGGCAGGGCTGCAGCAGCAGCAGCAGAGAACCGACCAAGCAGGATCAGGAGGAACCAGAATACAGCAGGAATCCTGGGAGCACAGGCTAAAGCACCTACAACAGGGTTGTAACTTGAAGCACTGACGTCCCTGTCCTAATCCAGCCCCCTTTTATAGGGAGAGCTTCCCCTGAATTGGCTGGAAGAAACAGGAAACAGGAACTATGCTTAAAACTTGGTCTCCAACATGGCGGCGCCCAGTAATGCAGACCTTTTTGCAAAGCCACATTGCTCACTGCCCGTGGTCTCCTATCAATGGCTCAGCAAGAGCGACCAGCTGTAGCGGCGTCCCGCCGCCACGAGCGGACCCCCTCACCGCCTCTACTGCTGCCCACGGATCCGGCGCAGCAGCCCACCTCTGCCGCTGCCCGCACATCGCCAAGGAAGCCAGCCCCGCGGCCCCAGCGTACCGGTAAGACTCCGGACGCTGACAGTAGGCAAGGAAGATACATTGCTGATGGCAGAATTTGGGACACACAACTAACATGACTATGGCACCATTCAGTAAGCAAATTCTACTTACTTTCTAATTATATTTTTGTGCCTGGGCCCACCACTCACATGTGCACCCAAAAGGAGCTATCCTCTGATTCACTCCCATGTGAATCCCTCCATTTTAATGACTAAACATAACCTATACATTTGCCATAAAAAGTATTGTAGTTCCATGTAATAAATCATTATATTGTTTGTAAAATGTATTTATTAATGTCTCTAGATTTCTGCAGACCATTGTCTTGTTACACTCAGGGATTATTTACCCCACGGCCGGTTCAGTTTACCCAGAAGCTCTGGTTGTGCTTTAAATATAACACTGATTAACAATCTGTTTCTTACGTTTTGTCTGAAGAGTGAATATAGGTGAATCTAATAATATTTTCTGTGCAACATCATTTTAGAATGTCTCTCTCTATCGTGAGGATTTTGAGTAACTCGTAATTAAAGTTTACAATATTACATTTATTAACAATACATACATAGTAAACAATTAAGTCACTTATAATGTAGAAGTATAGGATTATCTGATGTATTTTGCTTCACTTTACAGAGCTGTACATATAAGAAATGCAGTCAAACCTCTAAAAACAGTAGTTTTCAGCTCATTTTGCCATTAGAACATCCCGCCCTCAATATTAAGAGCCCGACTCAGAGGTGGACGCAGTGGCGATGTCAGACACAAGTGGCCGAAGATTACAGTCTGTGTATGTGTCCTGTGGTTACCTTTCTGAGACCCAGATCAAAATTGCATGCAGAGATTTATTTTCAGTCTGCGTTCCTGGAAAGTAACAGGCAGATGGCAAGCCAGACGCGGGGCCAAATTGTGTGAGGGGGGGGGGGGGGGGAGGGCCAATGCAGCTTGGGAAAAAGCACATCTCTCCTGAGAGTGCACATTACAACATCCTGAGGTAAAGCTTTGCTCCTCTCAATTTATTAAATACAGTAGATTAATCATTTTCTTTTTTGTAAATAGGGCGGGATGTATTAACATACATCGCCGCCCCTCGCCGGTTACCGCAGCGATGTTGATCGCATATGTACTAACATATGCGATCAACATCGCGATGCGGTGACGGAGGCCCCCCGCGATACCTGTTAGGTGGTCTGCGGGGGGTCTCCGTCACCTCCCCGGGGTCCCCACACTGGCTAGATGCCGGGAAGCAGCAGCAGGCTGCCCCCGGCACCTCCTCCTCCCCCCTGCAGCCGGAAGGACGTCCGGCTGCGTTGCTAGGGGGAGGAGGACACTACCTTCCGGGTCCAGGGCAGCCTGGAGGAAGGTAAGCCAGGGGGAAGGGGGGTCGGCGTCTGCGGCGGGGGTCGACGGTGTCGGCGGGTTGCGGCGGTCGGCGAAAAGAAGCCCATAGGCTTCTATAGGGTTTCGCCATCCAGAGATGGCGAAACCCTGGACGCCGAAAACGCTGCGGTAGGGTCTTAGTAAATATGAAAATGCGGTAAAACCCCCGTTTTCGGGGGTTTTACCGCATTTTTGCTTTAGTACATCCCGCCCATAGTGAGAAACAAAATGGAAGACTTTCTCCAGAAAAAAATCAGAAGAAAAGCCTTAATTTCATTTACAAAATAGACCCCCTATTCTTCTCCATAGCTCTACTTCCCACGCTAATTTGTGAGTTTGTGGGGGTGGGTCCAGGTATTGTTGGTATTGAGACCAGGCCTTTTATAGATGTCTGCCCATTGGCGTATCTATAATGTGTGCAGTGTGTGTGGTGCATATGGGCCTCTGGGTTCAGGGTAGCCCAAACCGCACACACTGCACCCATGTTTAATTACTTACCTTTCCGGAGTCACATGACGGAGCTGCAGCCGCAAAAAAAAAATCACCAGGAAAATGTCCGCAGAGGATGTGCAGTATTGATTAGTCACCAGAACATGGCGGGTGCCATGTTTCTGGAGCCCTTCACATGCACAGTAGGCTCTGGCACAATGCCAGATTCTACTGCGCCGTAGAGAGGAGGGGGCCCACACGGAGTCTGCACGCTGACACCCTCCTCTGTAGTCCGCCACTGTGTCTGCCAGAGACTAAATTACTCAAAAGTGGTTAAAGGTCTACCAAGATTTGTTTTTTCTATAAATATGCATAATTTGTAAATACTGGAAGTAATTGTAGAGAGTTTTAAATGTGGCCTGGATATTAGCAAAGAAAGGAAATACATTGGGGTAAATTTACTAAGATGGGAGTTCTATTTAAGATGGGCAGTTGCCCATAGCAACCAAACAGATTCTACTTCTCATTTATCTAGCACCTTCTAGAAGATAATACCTAGGCAACATCCCATCTTAAATAAAACTCCCATCTTAGTAAATTTACCCCATTGTCGGGCATAATATAATAATGTGATGAAAGCCACTAGCCAGCCATATCTCAAAAGGATGTAGTTATGTGACCGGCTGTCAGGAGACCGCCAGTCACATTACCTCCCCCTACATCCCGCACCATCACAATCCCGACAGTCAGCATGCTGACCAACAGGAACTATTCCCACTCGTGGGTGTCCACGACACCCATAGAGTGGGAATATAACCCGTGGCAGATGAAGGTCATCACCGAGCCCGCAAGGTACTTTTTGCGCTCCCTCGGCATTCCACTGCCGGGAATCCGGTCACAATTATTGTGGGTTAGGCTCACAGGAATCTCAGAGATACCAAATATTTAGTAATACTGGAGAACTTTGTGGCTAGTGCATAGCAAATGCCATATTGCCAATATGTTGGATATTACCAGTTGTCTGGTGGTATGTTTTAGGGCAGCATGGTCATGGAACCCATTTAGGGCAGAATGGCCATGGACGGTATAAGAGAGAAGATAGCAAGATCACCTTAAAACTTTGCACCTCATATTAGTATCCATATTCCAATATGTCTCGCATTGCTCTATAAGATGCAATGACAAGTTTTCTTTTCTTTACCACAACTTCCAAGAACATACAAATGAAACTGATTTTAGACAAGTGTTTCAATCCCACACTCTTGATGCCATGTATTGTATTTGCCACTTGGATATGCCAGAGGGGAGGTCCCAAAAGTCGGTAAGTATGAGATCATATATAGTAATGCATGTTAATAATACTCATATTGAATATAATAAAACATTGCCTATTCCACTAAATGTCATCTATTTAGAGTTAGAAATATTTTGCCTTACTGTCCAGAAGTTGCTAGTTACAATTCTATTGTGTGGAAATCTAATCTATCAATGTCATAACAGATTTCATAGTAGCAACGTAATACTATAAAACACACAAAAGTACAAGCAACTACACTGCTTTTTCAATGTGCAATCATAAAATATAATATTAAATAAGGTTAAATTTAGAATATTAATTTATCGTATGAATTGCGCTGATTTTTTCATCACCATCAGATGAATACCATTTTAACATTGGGGGTAATTCCAAGTTGATCGCAGCAGGAAATTTTTTAGCAATTGGGCAAAACCATGTGCACTGCAGGGGGGGGGGGGGGGGGGGGCAGATATAACATTTGCAGAGAGAGTTAGATTTGGGTGGGCTATTTTGTTTCTGTGCAGGGTAAATACTGGCTGCTTTATTTTTACACTGCAAGTTAGGTTGCAGATTGAACTCACCACACCCAAATCTATCTCTCTCTGCACATGTTATATCTGCCCCCCTGCAGTGCACACGGTTTTGCCCAACTGCTAAAAAATTTCCTGCTGCGATCAACATGGAATTACCCCCTATGTGCACTGCAGGGGGGGCAGATATAACATGTGCAGAGAGAGTTAGATTTGGGTGGGTTATTTTGTTTCTGTGCAGGGTACTGGCTGCTTTATTTTTACACTGCAATTTAGATTTGAGTTTGAACTCACCACACCCAAATCTATCTCTCTCTGCAAATGTTATATCTGCCCCCCCTGCAGTGCACATGGTTTTGCCCAACTGCTAAAAAAATTCCCTGCTGTGATCAACTTTGAATTACCCCCATTATGTTAAAGTATAACCCTTTGTTTGGTGTGATTGCATGACTATGCCAAGTTGGTTTCCCTGACAAGGTGACATTTGATGTGACTGTGTCAGACTCACCCACCAGAGGCTGCTTGAAGGTAATCTTCCAGCAGCCACTGGGATCTGAAGTCACAGTACCAGCTCCTGGACTTCCTTCTCCCTCCCCGTCAACAGTGACCTCACAGATCTCAGGGCAGTTACAGTCAACAGTTAACTACCAGAGTATAGAGAACATACTGTAAACTGCTTCTATTGATAATTCTGCTACAGTATTTCTACCAAAAAACTGTTTAAGGGCAGGCACTCTGTCCATGTACTAGAACATGCTAGACACTAGGACTCAGAGTCTGCAGGTAGGTGTAACCTCCGACCTGATGTGCTACTGCACATGACACCACTGTACTACATGACACTACTACTAAAGAGTAAAAAGTGGTTGCCGTCACACTACTGTGTAGTAGTGTCATAGTAATGCAGACATGTGCAGTACTTAGCTCATAGCCACAATACTGTTGTTAACCCCTACATTATCACTGCATTCTCTGCTTTATCATATTAATGCTGTTGACCAATAAACACAACATCTTGGTTACAAACTCTCATTTTGGCTTCAGTCATTTTCACATTGGCTATGCACCTATTGCGATCGCCATGCCAATATACTATTTTGTAACATACTGTATGTATGTATATATATATATATATGTATATATTAATACATATATATTGTTCACTCAACACCAAAAATTGTTTAATGCTGTCATTCAATGGCTGATTTATCATCATACCATTCCTCCTAGATAAAAAACAAACTAAAAATCTGAATGCGAATATGATGCCTTCATTAAATCTAGCACAAAGAACCAGCAGGATAATCATAACACATTGCCAGAGATGAATTTAAGAGACCAAAAGAAAAAAACATAGATTTGTATTATCCACAGGACACATGCAAAGAAAAATTGTTAAATTAAGAATGACTTGAGTCTTCCTAAAAAATCAATTTATGCTAAGGGGCATATTCCATATGATCTGAGGCCAGCAGCAAAAAGTCTTATTGACAGCAACTGGGATGTTTTGTGGCTTCAAAGGATATGGAATCTGTCCCGTATATATAGAGAAATTGATCTGTGTCTGTTCTGGTGCAGCCACTCATATGGTATTTACAGCCGCGAGCTGCTGCTGTATTTTCATTCAATAATTTTCCTACTGAGCATTTCAGAAGTAAGGCTAATAAATTGTCTGCAAACAAATTTCATATTCATGTAGATACAGAATGTTCTTACTGTTTCTTCTGTCTGTAAGAAATGTCCTTTAGTACCATGTACACTGTAGTGTATATGTTTTAGTAGCCACATTCTCTGATGTGCAGCATTTGTAGAGGCCTGTCTCTATTCTTAAATCTAAAGTTCTATTAAGTCATCTGGATGACTAGAATACAATATTAAATGCAATGCCTCTTTAGCATGATTTGAAACCAAAACATTGTCTATTTTCTTCCTATAAAGCATATTTTTTATTATAACTTTATTTAATGTTTATTAAATACATCCAAAGTATAACAGCTATGGCAGTAATTCAGGCCTGATCGCTAGGGTGCCTTTTTTGCATCCCTGAGATCAGGTAGTCGCCGCCTACAGGGGGAGGGTATGGTGTGTGTGCAGGTGTGCGATCGCATGTGTAGCAGAACTGCACAAACATAAGTTTGTGCAGTTTCTGCTCAGCCCAGGACTTACTCAGTCGCTGCGATGATCGGGGGCGGAGCTGACGTCAGAAACCCTCCCTCCAAACGCCTGGTCCCTCCTGCGTTTTCCCGGACACGCCTTTAAAACGGTCAGTTGGCACCCACAAATGCCCTCTTCCTGTCAATCTCCTTGCAATCGCCGATGCGTTCGAAATTTTCACACCATCTTGTTGCTGACCGGCAATCCACGTTGCTGTGGACCGTCGCGCCTGTGCATTGCGGTGCATACGCATGCGCAGTTCAGATCTGATCGCAGGCTGTGAGAATACGCAGCCTAGCAATCAGGTCTGAAGCGGCCCATATGTTATTATAGAAGCGTGTGCAGTGTTGGGAACTATGAATAAAACAAACCAACGAGTGTGTACCAGTGAATTAAGCTTGGTACACACTCATACCTCCCAACTGTCCCAATTCCAGTTATTCGGACACTGTTCCACTCTCCCACCTGCGGGTCACAGTTGGGAGACCCTGTGATCACCGCTGCTCTGCAAAGCAGCCTGTGATCACTGAATTAGATGCTGTGCGCATGCACACGGCATCTAAACAGGGCGGGGAGTGAGCCGGGGGCTGCCCAGCTGTTTAGGGAGCGCTGGGCACGCCCTTAAATTGATGAAACGTCGTACTGTGGTGAGGCCCCAACCCTTCTGTCGAGGCCCCACACCTTCTTTTGAAGTCCTGCCCTCTTTCCATCCAAGGTCGCGTCTCCGGCGTGGCAGATCCTACATGGAGTAATTCAAAAGTTGGGAGGTATGCACACTTATGCGATCACTTGGCTGATATGTTAAACACTCCCTATCAGCCAAGCACAGTGTACCCAGCTTAACCCCCTGTGAACCCCATATACACTGTTCTAGAAATGGCTCAGTGGGGATTTTAAATATTAAACAGCACATAAGATGCGACCTCCCAGTCCTGACCATTGCAGGATCTTTGTAAGCCATTTATCAGCTAGTGCTCCTTCAATGGACCGGCATACACACTTGTACAAGCATCTGCCCGTTCACCTAGTATTGGGTAATCAGGCCTAGAATTGTATAGGTGTTGTAGTATCTATGAAGATAGTGTATGTGCATTAGCTAGATGAGGTAGTGTACCTTTAAGAATCTGGCTGCACAGATGAACATGTGATCAGGAAGTAGAAGGAAGTAGGAAGTAGAAGGAGAGTAAGGAGAAGGAGAGCAGCATGTGGAGTTGATGTCTATCTGTAACCATGCAAGTATTACTTACCAATAAGAAATAAAATACATAATCTTCATACTGCATGATTCATTGAAGTAAAGATATGTACATCAGGACATAACAACTGGCGACGAGGATAAACTTTTAACTACTTACACTCAGCTACTGTACATTCCTCTTAGTCACCATGGCTGACATGCTAGCATTAATCCCTCAGTTTCTGCATACTGATGCCCCTCATACAGCAGAGTTATGGAGAAAATGGCTTGCCCAGTTTGATCACTGTACTGAAGCTATGGGGGTTACTTCTGATAACAAAAAGAAAAACATGCTTCTTCTCAGTGCTGGCTCCAAGATTTATGACCTGTATGATACTTTGGCAGACACCAGGGATTATAACAAATGCAGGGACTCTCTGACTGCCTATTTTGCCCCAAAATGCAGCCTGTCACATTCAAAATACCTATTCAGGACAGCTATGCAACTGCAAACTGAATCTGTTGATGCATACATTACTAGATTACGGATTCTTGACAAAACTTGTCAGTTCCATGATGTAGAGGATGAAATTAAGCAGCAGCTAATCGCAGTTGGCACGTGTGGAAAGTTGCGCAGACGTGCTCTTAAATCTGAAATGACGCTGACTGAGCTGCAGCAATATGCTAGAAGTCTAGAACTTTCAGAGACCATGCTAAAGACATGAAGAGGGGCATGACCCAGCTGCAAGTGTGCAATAAATTACATACTGACACAAGTACCATTCCGGAGACAGGGAAATCTAGATCATGTTACAGGTGTGGACGCTCCTATCCACATTCAGGAGACTGTCCTGCCACAGGTAAAATTTGCACTGCATGTGGCAAAATGAATCACTTTTCCTCTGTTTGTAAATCTAAGGAAATCAAGTCTACACCTAGACAATCTTCACAGCAGTTTAAATCCAGACGAAAGACAGTGCGTTGTGTGGATCAACATTCTACAGTGGATCTGCCTGCAGAATCATCTGACAGTGATGACAAGTCAAAAGGATTTATCTACATGATTCATCAAGTTGGAAAAAACAAGGTCAGTCCAAAAACTGCCATCACTCTAGAACACACTTCTGTTGACTTTCTCATAGATTCCGGTGCTTCTGTAAATATAATGGATGCTACCAGTTTCAAGAAGCTGCATGGCAGAGTAATTTTGAATCCAACATCTGTGAAAATATTCACCTATGGTAATAAACGACCTCTTCCACTAAAGGGTTCTTTTGACATAATTGCACGCAAAAATGACAAAATGACAAAGCTGTATTTTATGTCACTAAGTATGCAAGAGGTAATCTTTTGGGATTGGATACTGCATCAGAGTTGGGTCTTATACAAATTGTGGCACACACTCATGATTCCTCTCATGTCTTACATGACCCTCCCAATCTTACTCCTGTCCTACATGACCCAAAACGACTACGAAGTGATGTGGATGTTTTATGATCATCTTTTTCATGGCATTGGAAAACTTAAAGACTATCAAGTTCATCTTCACATTGATCACTCAGTTATCCCAATTGCTCAAGAACATCGGTGTATTCCTATCAACATAAGGAGGCAAGTGGAAGAAGAAATTCAGGCCCTTGAAGACTTAGATATAATTGAAAAGGTATCTGGTCCGACACCATGGGTATCCCCTATTGTGGTAGTGCCCAAACCAGGTCAACCAAATGCAGTGAGAATATGTGTTGATATGCGTCGTCCTAATGTTGCCATTAAAAGAGAGCACCATATTATTCCTACTATGGATAAATAAAGGTTATCATCAACTGGAACTTGATGAAGAGTCACGGCAAATAACAACATTCTCAACTCATGTTGGGTTATGACGATACAAACGGCTATCATTTGGAATCGTATCTGCAGCAGAGGTGTTTCAAAATGCTATCCATCAGGTTATACAGTCAGTTCCAAATGCCATCAATTACAGTGATGATATCCTGGTTTTTGGAGCAACATGCCAGGAACATGTTGTAGCTCTGCGTCAAGTGTTTCAGTATCTTCAAGCCAAAAACTTAACACTGAATAAAGATAAATGCGTCTTTCTTCAACAGAAGCTCAAATTTTTGGGGCATATCTTTTCTCAAGATGGAGTTGGTCCTGATCCACAAAAAGTCCAGGCTATCACAAATATGTCCAAACCTGCTAATGCTGGTGAGGTCAAGTCGTTTCTTGGGATGACTAACTATTGCTCTCAATTCATTCCAAATTATGCTACTCTGACTGCCCCACTTAGGGAACCCACAAAGAAAAATGCAAAATTCATATGGACTTCCTCACAATCACAAGCATTTGATGACATAAAATGATGTCTGCAGGATAGTGTCACAATGGCCCTCATTCCGAGTTGTTCGCTCGTTCTTTTTCATCGCATCACAGCGATTTTCAGCAAACTGCGCATGAGCAATGTTCGCACTGCGACTGCGGCAAGTAAATTTGCTAAGAAGTTTGGTATTTTACTCACGGCATTACAAGGTTTTTTCTTCGTTCTGGTCATCGTTGTGTGATTGACAGGAAGTGGGTGTTTCTGGGCGGAAACTGGCCGTTTTATGGGAGTGTGTGAAAAAACGCTGCCGTTTCTGGGAAAAACGTGGGAGTGGCTGGAGAAACGGGGGAGTGTCTGGGCGAACGCTGGGTGTGTTTGTGACGTCAAACCAGGAACGAAACTGACTGAACTGATCGCAGTGGCAGAGTAAGTGTCGAGATACTCAGAAACTGCTTAGAAATTTCTATTCGCAATTTTGAGAATCTTTCGTTCGCAATTTTGCTAAGCTAAGATTCACTCCCAGTAGGCGGCGGCTTAGCGTGTGCAATGCTGCTAAAAGCAGCTTGCGAGCGAACAACTCAGAATGAGGGCCTATGTCATATTACAACACTGACTGGAAAACAGAACTTATTGTGGATGCCAGTCCTGTGGGGCTCGGAGCTATCTTGACTCAGGTGAATACACATGGGGACCATCATATTGTAGCATGTGCAAGTCGCAGTTTGACAGAGGTGGAAAATTTACTCTCAACCAGAAAGGGAAGCTCTTGCAGTAGTCTGGGGTTGGGAATGCTTTCATCTCTATACGACATTGACTTTACCATCCAGACTGATCATCAAGCTCTAGTGACACTTTTTGGAAATCCAAAATCCAAACAACCAGCTAGGATACAGCGATAGGGCTTACATTTGCAGGCATACAATTTCTCCATCATTCATAGAGCTGGTGCTGACAATCCCTCAGATTACATGTCCAGACATTCTCTGTCTTCTGACATATCGCAGTCTACTTCAGTGGAGGAATATGTGAACTTTATTATTAACAATTCAATTCCTGGTTCACTTACTAGTGCCAACATCAAAGAGGCTTCTTCCTCAGATAAAGTTTTGTCAGCAGTAAAACACTGCATTATTTCCAATGATTGGCGACTGGGACAGTTTTTATTTTCAACTGATGAGGAACAAGAATTCCGAACACTTCATAAACAATGTCAAGAATTTACTGTACATGATGATTCAATAATTCTCAGAGGTGACAAAATTGTTATTCCAGCTGTTTTGAGAAAGAGGGTAATTGATATTGCCCATGCCAGTCATTTAGGAATCGTAAAGACCAAACAACTTTTACCTGAAAAGGTATGGTTTCCCTCCATGGAGCAACTTGTTGAATCGGAAATCCGTAACTGTATGACATGCACCCTTCTTTCTACGCAAACTAGCAGTGAACCATTGCGGATGACTAATCTACCTGACAATGTCTGGGAAAATGTTGATGTTGATTTCTATGGACCATTATACAATGGTAAATACGTACTAGTGGCTGTGGATGAATATTCAAGATATCCTGTTCTTAAAATAATATCTTCAATGTCTGCCACATCTGTCTTACCAGCGTTGGATAGAATATTTACTACTTATGGAATTCCAGGAACAATAAAGACTGATAATGGTCCGCCATTTTAAGGTGATGATTTCAGCAAATTCATGAAACATTTTGGAAATCAACATAAAAAAATCACTCCCCTGTGGCCACAGGCTAATGGTCTTGTTGAACGTTTCATGCGTAATCTGGGAAAGCAAATAAAGATTTGTAAAGTAGCCCGAATTCCAATTCAACAATCTCTAAATCAATTTCTCAGACAATATCGCTCAGTGCCTCATTCCACAACAAATGTCCCTCCTCAGACATTAATGTTTCAAAGAAAAGTAATCAGATCCACTCTTCCAGAAATCCATTTGACTCCTTCATCTAGAGATCATCAGGTTAGACAGAAGGACTCTGCCAATAAACAAAAGGCTAAACAATATGCAGACCAGAAAAGGAGAGCTATTGTTTTGGACTTACAAGAAGGAGATCGTGTTCTGGTGAAACAAAAAGTAGTACGTAAGGACATGACTGCTTTTCACCCAAGTCCACTGACTGTAGTGAAAAGGAAAGGAACAATGGTTGTTGCAGGAAATGACCATCACACTGTGACAAGGAATGTTTCCCATTTCAAGAAGATATTCCCATCCTTATCTTCTGATGCACCAAGTCAAGATGATGTCAACATACCACCTATAACATCCTCAGCACCAAGTGATTCTATTGTGTCTGTTCCTTTGAGTGAAGGATCATATACTCGGACGAAAGCAGGCAGAGTCATTAAACCTCCTACAAGGCTTATTGAGCAGATATGACTTTCATCTTAAAGCTCATAATTTGTTGTTCAAAAATCTTTTCCAGTTTAATGTGTATTGTATATTGTGGGTTAATGTTCATGCTCAAATTCAGTCAGCATATTGTTGTATGTTTAATTGGTTGAACGTAAAATCAATTTTCTGTGTTTTAAAGAAATATATTAATTTACATATATGAAAGGAAGGGGGATATGTAGTATCTATAAAGATAGTTTATGTGCATTAGCTAGATGAGGTAGTGTACCTTTAAGAATCTGGCTGCACAGATGAACATGTGATCAGGAAGTAGGAAGTAGAAGGAGAGTAAAGGAGAAGGAGAGCAGCATGTGGAGTTGATGTCTATCTGTAACCATGCAAGTATTACTTACCAATAAGAAATAAAATACATAATCTTCATACTGCATGATTCATTGAAGTAAAGATATGTACATCAGGACACAACAGGTGTGTACCCAGCTTTATGCAGTACAGTAAGAATCACGAGTGACCACTAAATTATTGGCCAGTGGCAAGGGAGGATTAAGGTGGTTGTGCAAATTCGCAACCCGTGGGATTATGCACATGTGTACAGATCGTAGAACACATGTGCAAGCCCAAACAGTGAACAAATCCAGCAACTTTTTCAATCTCTAGGTGTACACAAATTGACAGGAAGCCGGCGTTTGGGGGTGGTAAATGGCCATTTTCTGGGAGTATCAGGTGTGACCAAGCATTTTCAGGGAGGGTGTGTGACGTCAGCTCCAGCCCTGATCAGTATGATTCTATTGCACTGTAGGAGTAGATCCTGGGCTACGCACAGACTGCACAGACTGGAAAAATCATTCGATGGTGAGTGAGTTGTGAACGGATTTGCAGTTGACCGGCGAACGCTGAGATTTTCGCAAGGCATATGCAGACTTGCAATGGGTGGGCTTTTACTGTGTCTGGGCAGCGGCTATCTGATCACAGACCTCTGCAAATTCACAGAGAAGCGAGTAGGTCTGAATAACCCCCTAAGATAGGGAACAACAGTAGGGGTTGAGGGGGGTACAGATAGGAGCCAGGCATGAAGAATGAACAGTCTAAAAAAATGTAGTATCGAGATACAGTAAGTTGAGCAGCAGTTGATTGTGGAAGATGGCCCAAGTAGAACAAACTTTATGAAATGATCCTGCAGTGTTTCTCAGGATACTGGTAATGTTATCCATATGGCATTGGCGTCACAAGTCGGGTTCAGGGAATGCGGACCGCACCCAAGTGTCACCCTCAGAAGGGGTGACACTAAGGTGCCCGCTCTTCTGCAGTGACAGGAGCTAGGTGCTGCAGTGTGATATTCTCCTGCAGCACTCGGCTCCTGTCACACATGAAGAGCCGGTACACACACATAGCCCAGTCTAAGGGGACAGCCAGCGTCTGGACATGCTGGAAATGAGTGATAGAGCGGAGATCCCAGAGAGACCACGCCCCTTTTGTTAGGACACCCGCCTTTTCAAACGGCTGTGTCTCTGGCGCGGGGGGAGTAGTGCTTGGTGCACACCGGGTGTCACCATACCCGGTGAAGCCTCTGCCATATGGTACCTGTGCCAGATGTGGTTACATCCTTCCATTTTGATAATAAAGGGGGGGGGGGGGGGGTCTTCCATGAAGCTGCAATTTGGCAGGTTGCAGCAATAGCGATATCTCTAAGCAGATTGTAGGAATGTTTGGGATGGTCTGTTTAGTGTTTAGTGTTGATGAGAAGTGGGAAATAATAATGGGGATCGCCTCTTCCCAGAATTACTGACGTTTGGGTAGTTCCGCCACATGTGTACAAAGGAACCCACCTCATCACAGTCCATCCAGCAGACGTCCATGGTATTAGGATGAATACTGTATTGTATAATTTGCACTTTTTAAGGGAAAACTTCTGTCTCAATAAATACTCAGAGAAGCGCTACCAATGAACAGTCTGATAAATTTATTTATTAAAAATAATTAATATAGTCTCAATAAAATAATCCGCTTATCCTGGAATGTTCAACATACAATACACACCAAACATTCAATGATTCTAAATAATCACCTTTAAAAAGAACATAACCTCTTAATTCCCAATAAATGCTGCAGCAATTAAAATGTACTAGTACTTATAGGGTTAAGCTCCATGCATGGGCTAATTAATTCACATGGGTT
The DNA here is from genome assembly GCF_028390025.1 of Pseudophryne corroboree. Taxonomy (NCBI): domain Eukaryota; kingdom Metazoa; phylum Chordata; class Amphibia; order Anura; family Myobatrachidae; genus Pseudophryne; species Pseudophryne corroboree. The sequence goes on from NC_086444.1 coordinate 570,124,583, forward strand.
CCTTAGATGCTGTTTAGAAAGTCCATCCACAGTGAAGTATTTATATGGTATTAATCAGCTTGTATATTGCAGTCTTATCCAGATCACATAGACTTTCTATGGGTAGCTTAATTTGTGCAAATTTCCATATATGTGCAGTGATAATTTAGCCAAATCACTGATTGTGCAGTCTCATATAATGAAGCTTACCCACTTTTAAATGATGGAAATTTCCCTTTAGTGTCTTTTCCTGTAGTGGGCGCCGGCTGCCCACACCGCTAAACAGCGGCACAGCAAGGTGTCGGTATCACTGTTGAAGACTGCGCTTCACGGGGACCACTTCAGAGCGCGGCTACCTGAGACCAGAAAGCCGTTCGCGAACGGCTTTCTGGTCTCAGGTAGCCGCGCTCTGAAGTGGTCCCCGTGAAGCGCAGTCTTCAACAGTGATACCGACACCTTGCTGTGCCGCTGTTTAGCGGTGTGGGCAGCCGGCGCCCACTACAGGAAAAGACACTAAAGGGAAATTTCCATCATTTAAAAGTGGGTAAGCTTCATTATATGAGACTGCACAATCAGTGATTTGGCTAAATTATCACTGCACATATATGGAAATTTGCACAAATTAAGCTACCCATAGAAAGTCTATGTGATCTGGATAAGACTGCAATATACAAGCTGATTAATACCATATAAATACTTCACTGTGGATGGACTTTCTAAACAGCATCTAAGGAACCCATGTGAATTAATTAGCCCATGCATGGAGCTTAACACTATAAGTACTAGTACATTTTAATTGCTGCAGCATTTATTGGGAATTAAGAGGTTATGTTCTTTTTAAAGGTGATTATTTAGAATCATTGAATGTTAGGTGTGTATTGTATGTTGAACATTCCAGGATAAGGGATAAGCGGATTATTTTATTGAGACTATATTAATTATTTTTAATAAATAAATTTATCAGACTGTTCATTGGTAGCGCTTCTCTGAGTATTTATTGTTTTGCATTTTTTGGGTTGAGGATCAGCATCTCGCCCTTGAGAGGCTGCAGCCAGTGAACAGCTATAATATTTTAGGTGTCCTTTAGCCATATTTCCTAGCGCCCACACAACTTCTCTCTTTTTCTGTCTCAATAGTCTGCATCTAGAAGCACACCTAAATCTTATTCTGACCTCATCTAACATGGTACAGAAAAAAGGGAGATGAACATACAGGAGAACCACCCACTGCAGTTATTTAAGTCTGCTCAAACTCTGCAGTCTGGTGGGAAATTCCACTGAATAAATTATGGCAATTGGGCTTCATAGTAGTGTTTGCAGAAGGATGAAATGCCCAGTCCATTTGAGTCTGGGGAACATTGGAGGACACAAATATGGATTTGCGGCTTTCCATTGGGCAATGCATATTATATCTCTGATTTCCGTAGAGCACAAAGGACATTAGCATACGACTACTTGTTAAGGTTGTTAAATTTGAAAACCCCATTGCACCACCATGAACAGAAAAACAAGAAAAGTTTTGTCATGTGAAACAAGATGGTGACTACTGCAGCACATGAGTCTTTAGGCCCAGATCACTGAGAAAGTATTGTCACCAAAATACTCAGAAATAGACGTGTAAAAGATACTATACTGACATGTCATTCAATCCTCATCCCAAAAACAGACAACATTAAGTCAACGTATAAGTCCAGTGATACTGCCGTATAAGTCCAGTGATACTGCTGTATAAGTCCAGTGATACTGCCGTATAAGTCCAGTGGTATTACTGCCGTATAAGTCCAGTGATACTACCGTATAAGTCCAGTGGTACTGCCATATAAGTCCAGTGGTATTACTGCCGTATAAGTCCAGTGGTATTACTGTCATATAAGTCCAGTGATACTGCCGTATAAGTCCTGTGGTACTGCCATATAAGTCCGGTGGTACTGCCGTATAAGTCCAGTCCAGTGGTGCAGCCGTATAAGTCCAGTGATACTGCCATATAAGTCCAGTGATACTGCCGTATAAGTCCAGTGGTACTGCCGTATAAGTCCAGTGGTATTACTGCCGTATAAGTCCAGTGATACTACCGTATAAGTCTAGTGGTACTGCCATATAAGTCCGGTGGTGCTGCCGTATACGTCCAGTCCAGTGGTGCAGCTGTATAAGTTCAGGGGTACTGCCGTATAAGTCCAGTGGTGCTGTCCTGTGCTGTATATTATTTATACCAAATAAAGGGGTTATTAATATTTAATCCAAATAATTTTTACAGGGTTTGCCCTGTGTGGTTTAGGGGTACGCTCTTCTGTGCCACATATTGTTATATAACTCTGTCCAAATAAAAGGGTTATTATTATTATTATTATTATCCAATTGTAAAGCGCAACTGAATATGCTGCACTATATAAGAAACGGCTAATAAATAAATATAATAAATAAATTATCCAAATTATTTTTACAGGCTTTAGGGGTACACTCTTCTGTGCCACCAATATGTGCGTGTGTTACATCTGGAAAATTCCAACACATCCCATATTTTGTTACATACAATTAATTTGGTGGTGCAGAATTTTTCGAGAAATTACAGGGGCATACAGGAGATGCTGTCGGTGGCCCGAAAAATTGCAGGCCACTTTTGACATTCAGCCACTGTGTGCTAGATGGGCCAGGTGTTTGTGCCGCACACTTGTGTCTTTTAGCTTAGCCGTCCAGTGACCTTGGTGCACCTCTTTTTTTCTTTGCATCATGTGCTGTTTGGGGCCTAGTTTTTTTAAGTGTCATCCTGTCTGACACTGCACTGCCACTCCTAGATGGGCCAGGTGTTTGTGCTGCACACTTGTGTCGCTTAGCTTAGTCATCCAGCGACCTCATTGCACCTCTTTTTTTTCTTTGCATGATGTGCTGTTTGGGGCCTATTTTTTAAAACTGCCATCCTGTCTGCCACTGCAGTGCCACTCCTAGATGAGCCAGGTGTTTGTGCCACCCAGTTGTGTCGCTTAGCTTAGTCATCCAGCTACCTCGGTGCAACCTTTTGGCCTAAAAACAATATTGTGAGGTGTGAGGTGTTCAGAATAGACTGGAAATGAGTGGAAATTAATGTTATTGAGGTTAATAATACCATAGGATCAAAATTACCCCCAAATTCTGTGATTTTAGCTGTTTTGTAAAAAATCATCCAGAGCCAAAACCAAAACCAAAACCAGAAAGGGTGGTTTTGGCAAAACCAATCCAGATCCAAAACACGAGCGAGGATCCAGATCCAAAACCAAAATACAAAACACGAAAAGTGCCCACCGTACATCTCTAGTAATTACTACTTTACACCAAAGAGCCTTTTATTCCTCACAAACGTTTTTATAAATTATACTTTGCCTATATTACCTCTGGAGGTGCTGCTGTGGGATTTCAAACATTCAGGGGCAACTAATAGCAATTATATCAGTAAAGTAAGGTAGGAGTGATCCTTGTGCCTTGCCAGTTCAGGGTAGGCAACTACTTGCCCCAGAATCCAGCTTAGAAAAGAGCATCACATCACAAAGCATCCTTTGTGAGAGTGGTCAGAGAGAACCAAAAGGCCTTCCCAGGGTAGGTTACCCAAAGCAAAAGAACATTAGACCTATGGGTGAGAGGGAAGGAGCTAACCAGGTAGAGAGTCAGTGCCCTCAAACAAGTGGTAGAAAGAGCCAGCAAGGAAACATGCAGCCTGGAGCTGAGTGGAAGCGGGTTATGTGCTGACGCTGAGGAAGGATTTGCTGAAAACCTGCTGACTTGGAGGAGACCGCAGGATCAGGTTCCGGTACCAGCGTTGGTGCAGGCGTTTTGGTATGTGTTTGGTTATTAAGGCTTAAGAGTTAGGTACAGAGGGATGGTATCAGGATTGCATGCTGTGCAAAGCAGGACTTATATTGATCTGCATGATGCCAAGTGAGAGTTCTGTGTAATACAGTTTATATTGGAGAGACTATCTGGACCTTCTGAGATCACATAGTCTTGTTAAACTTTGCAAAGTCGCTTTGCAAAGTATAAGAGCTCCAACTGAAAGTACACTGATATCATATGGCCATTTGTATATTATTATTGAGTGTGAGTGTGGGTGTAATAAAGTATATTATTACTGCTGTTATGTTTGACCGCTTACAGGAAGTTTTAGTAAGCGATCCACCAGTTATGCTGCTTTCACATCGCAAAACCTGCTTTTGAAATGGTATTTGAAACGGTTCTTAAAACGGGTCTGAGCAGTTAAACCCCTTCCACATCTCATGTTGTAACCAGTAAATTACCATTTCATTACCGTTTTGGTACCTTTCACACTGAACCCGTTTCACCCATAGAAAACAGTGGTTGTCATTATAAATGGACTTTTCTGGCCCACACATTATTAATAATTATTAATTAATTCATTGTTAATAATTTGGATAGTCGTACGATGGAACCCAGCAGCTTGAATAATTCTGTCAGTGCTGGTAGCACCATTGACAGAATTATTCAACCAGTCATTAGCTACAGGAGAAATTCCAGGGGACTGGAAAAGAGCAAACGTAGTCCCACTGCACAAAAGTGGAAGCAAGGAAGAGGCAAACAACTACAGACCAGTGAGTCTTACATCAGTAGTAGGGAAATTGATGGAAACACTCTTAAAAGAAAGAGTTGTAGATTATCTCAAATCCGGCAATTTACAGGATCCCAAACAGCATGGATTCACTGGGGGGAGATCATGTCAAACAAATCTTATTGACTTTTTTGATTGTGTGACTAAAGTGATGGATAAAGGTGGAGCCATGGATATAGCTTATCTAGACTTTAGTAAGGCTTTTGACACAGTTCCACATCGCAGACTGCTAAATAAACTTGAAAGTTTGGGATTGGATATTAGGATTATTGAATGGATAAGATCTTGGTTGAAGGATAGAAAACAGAGAGTTGTGGTAAATGGAGTGCATTCACAGGAGGGAAATGTTACCAGTGGAGTACCCCAGGGATCTGTACTTGGACCAGTGCTTTTTAATATCTTTATTGGTGACATTGCAAATGGCATTAAAGGGAAAGTATGCCTTTTTGCAGATGACACAAAGGTATGCAACAGGGTAGACACACCAGGTGGGGTAAAACAAATGATTGAGGATCTAGGTAGACTAGAGGAATGGTCAAGAGTCTGGCAATTACAGTTTAATGCCAAAAAATGCAAAATCATGCACTTGGGTCTCAAAAATCCTAAAGCTAAATACAGTATTAATGGCACTATACTGGAAACTACTGAGGAGGAAAGGGATCTAGGAGTCACTATTTCAGATGACTTAAAAGCAGGTAAGCAATGTAACAAGGCAATGAGGAAGGCTAGTCAGATGCTTGGCTGCATTGGGAGAGGAATCAGCAGCAGAAAGAAAGAAGTAATAATGCCACTGTATAGGTCATTGGTACGGCCTCATCTAGAATACTGTATTCAGTTCTGGAGGCCATATCTTCTAAAGGATATTAATACATTAGAAACTGTACAAAGGAGGGCTACTAAAATGGTGCATGGCCTACATCACAAAACATACCCAGAAAGACTAAGAAATCTCAATATGTATAGTTTGGAGCAGAGAAGGGAAAGGGGAGACATGATAGAAACTTTCAAATATATGAAGGGTTTTAACAAAGTCCAGGAGGGAAACATTCTCCAAATGAAGAGAAGCAATAGGACACGAGGACATGCACTGAGACTGGAGGGGGGGAGGTTCAGGGGAAATTTGCGGAAAAATTATTTCACAGAAAGGGTAGTGGACAAGTGGAATAGCCTCCCATCAGAGGTGGTAGAGGCTAAGACAGTAGAGCAATTTAAACATGCATGGGATAGACATAAGCAGAGGCGGATTGGCCATAGAGTTTACAGGGAAGATTCCCGGTGGGCCGACGCACCTGTGGGGCCTGTATTGTTTGAGGACATGTGGTCCTTTTTATAGACATAATGAATAAGATGCAAAATAATTTGCATATATGAAAATGACTTTGCCACTTAGCCTGTGATTGCAGATGATCTAGTGTATGCTCTGTCTGCCTGCTTGGCTGACATATAAGATTGAGTGAATAGTGATTGGGATACGGTTGGTGTAATAAGCAAGAAAATATATCTTTCTAAAGAATTATATAGTTTCCTAAATTCTGAAGGAGTATCATATAATGTGCTCATAATATTTAATTTTATTTCCTTTTAACTTCCCCCTTGATGCTGGACATGCCCACTATCTGGAAAGTCTTGGGGGTAGGGTGCTGCTGCCATGGCCCATGGCTAGACCTTACACCTCTGGTGCTGCCCATGTGGGGCCACTGGTACAAATTTTTCCAGGGCCGCTTTTTGTTCCCAATCCGCCCCTGGACATAAGGATATCCTTACAAAGAAATAAGGATCAAATAAGGTTAGTGATAAAAAATAATATAAAAAAAATAAAAAAATAAGGGGCAGACTAGATGGGCCAAGTGGTTCTTATCTGCCGACAAATTCTATGTTTCTATGTTTCTATGTTGAAGCATTTTTGCTATGTTTTTATATATGAGGGTATCCTTGACTGTCCCAGTAATTTGGCAGCAGATTTCCTCATCCCCTCTGATCCTAAAGCAGCTCCCTCACCTCTTCATCACTCCAATTAGACATTTTATAATGGCTTTGCAGTCTAAACGTTTATAAAGCCACTCTCACATGTGTCTCCTGTGTTTTCCAAGCTGTTTCCTGGTTGTGGCTGCTGACATCACACATGGAGACAGCCTATGACCTGCTGGGGCTTGCAAATACCGTTTCAGACCCTTTCACACTGCACAGTGAAATGGGACTGAAACGGGTAGGACCCTTCTTTTTTACCGTTTCAAAATACCGGTATTTTGAAAACGGTAAATTGAAGGGGACCCTTTCACATCGCAGCTTGACCCGTTTAGGAAGCCAGTTAAAACGGCAAAATACCGGGTACAAGCTGCGGTGTGAAAGGGGTATTAGTTAGCCAGAAGCTAAATTACTGTGCAATGGTGAATTGTTTACATTCTACTGTATGTTGCCATGCATGTAAATTGATGTTGATGTTATCGATTGCATAAGATCGAAAATGTCTACACTGACGATCTTTTGTTGGCACATTGTACTATTTAGTTTAGGTCATGGGCTATTGTCTGTCCATTTCCTAATAACTGAATTGTTTAAATGCTATTGCTTATTCTTCATTTGCTCTATTATTTAAGTTAAAGATATATTATTCTGCAGAATCTCATAAAAGCTGCACTGAGCTGGTTTAGTTATAAATGTGCTGAATTGGCTTCTGCAGCACACCTTGGGCAGGATTTAAAAGTTCCGCTCCCCCTCACGGCCGCGATCGCGCCCGCCGGTGGTATTCTAATGTTACTGCAGACGGACGAGACAACTTCATTTCAGCTCGCTACCCTTGACGCGCCTAAACCAGACTGTAATGAGCACGATCAGCGCGATAACGAGGCACATTTGAATATCGCCTTTCTATCTCCCGTCACTTTAGACGGGAGATAGCGGGTGCGATATGATTTAAATCCAGCCCACTGTGTCACAGTGGTAAGTGGTGGGAGAGTGTTTAGTGGTATCCGCAGTGGCGTAACTACTGCCCCCGCAGCCCTCGCGGTGGCTTGGGGGCGAGGGGCTGCGGGGGCGCCACTGATTTACAGCAGACTGACATGCGGACGAGCGTCCGCATGTCAGTCTGCAGTCTCCTTCCCTCCGCCGCTTTTTGGAGGGACACAGAGGGCTCACAGCGCGCCTCCCTGTGTCCCTCCTGCTGCATCATCTCCGGCGGCCGCGGGTCTAATAGGGGAAAGTGCCGTCCGTGAGCTCTAATTGGCTCACGAACTGGCACTTCCCCCTAATAGACCCGCGGCCGCCGGAGATGATGCAGCAGGAGGGACACAGGAGAGGTGAGCTGTGCCCTCCGTGTCCCTCCAAAAAGCGGGGGGGGGGGGGATATCTGGCACTGGGGGGAATATCTGGCACTGGGGCATATATGGTACTGGGGGGAATATCTGGCACTGGGGCATATATGGCACTGGGGGAGAATATCTGGCACTGGGGGCATATATGGTACTGGGGGGGGGAATATCTGGCACTGGGGGGAATATCTGGCACTGGGGGGAATATCTGGCACTGGGGCATATATGGCACTTGGGGGGAATATCTGGCACTGGGGGCATATATGGCACTGGGGGGAATATCTGGCACAGGGGGCATTTATGGCACGGGGGGAATATCTGGCACTGGGGGCATATATGGCACTGGGGGGGAATATCTGGCACTGGGGGCATATGTGGCACTGGGGGCATATTTGGCACTGGGGGGAATATATGGCACTGTGGGCATATGTGGCACTGGGGGGCATATGTGGCACTGGGGGGGAATATATGGCACTGGGAGCATATATGGCACGGGGGGAATATCTGGCACTGGGGGCATATATGGCACTGGGGGGAATATCTGGCACTGGGGGCATATATGGCACTGGGGGGAATATATGGCACTGGGGGCATATCTGGCACTGGGGGCATATGTGGCACTGGGGGGGAATATCTGGCACTGGGGGCATATGTGGCACTGGGGGGGTATATGTGTACCTGGCACATGGGGGGGGCTATATTTGGCACTGGGGCATGTGAGTACCTGGCACCGTGGGGGAATATCTGGCACTGGGGACATATGTGGCACTGGGAGCACAGCCCTAGCAACAAGGACTACCTCCTAGCAATGAGCATGACACCCAGTGCATGAAACACCTGGCAACGAGCATGACAACCAGTGCATGAAACACCTGGCAACGAGCATGACACCCAGTGCATGAAACCCCTGGCAACGAGCATGACACCCTGAGCATGAAAACCCCTGGCACCGTGCATGGAACCAAGAGCATGAAACCCCTGGCAACGAGCATGACACCCAGTGCATGAAACCCCTGACAACGAGCAGGTAATTGAAAAGTAATTAGAAGCCTTACTGTTGGACTTAATGTGTAATGGGCATTACGGTGTGTGGCATAACGTATCACGGACATTGCGGTGTGTGTCATAATGTGTCACAGGCATTACGGTGTATGGTATACTATATCGCGGGCATTGTGATATGTGGTATAATGTCTCAGGGTCATTGCAGTGTGTGGCATAATGTATCACGGAAACAGACAAAATCAGCTGCGCAAAGTATCAGGGAAAGGACAGTACAATTTTAGGAGAACCGATGTATGTATATAAATTGATTTATTAATGAAAAAGCATAAAATAGCAGTAAAAGATGACATAAAATTGTTGGATATAAAAAGGCACACCTTGACTAAGTTTATCCGTTTAAACAGACACCAAATTGTGTCGGTTCTCTATATGGAAGTCCACAAAAGAAAATAAAGTCCAGCTGTTTGTTGGAAAGCAATAGATGGTAATAGCCGTAATGTTATTACTGGAAGTGAATGATCAGTGCAGTAGACATCCCATAATAATAAATTGGGGGAGTGATCCAGTGTTATTTATTGTTCAATTACCTCTCCTTAGGTGGGCTGGTCCAAAGCCGAGCGTCCTCGGCGATGTGTCCTGCAATGCCCACTGTGCGAATGCCGCAGGGGAGAGGGAGCCGTGGATTCACTGTAAAGTGTATGCCGTGTGCTGGTTTATCCGGCTGACGGCCAGCTTCAATGAAGATTCTGGGACCAATTTTTTACCTCCCACTCAAAATGACCATGAGAAAGAATTTAATTCTTTGTTTTATAAATTAGAGGACCTTATGAAAGCAGAGACCCGCCATTGGTGGGATATGGTCACTCTACAGAAATACATTAAGACCAAAAAAAATCCCTAGGGGTCTCAGAATCTTCAAGACGCTGTCCTTTGTTGATGATCCCCAACTAAAGGAAAAATGGGATTCCCTGCTAGACAATTGTTCTTTTTCACTTATGGAATTACTTGTGAATTACCGTAAGGAAAAAACTATGCTATTAGAACAGGAAATCGAGTCCACTAGGAAATTACTTAATTCTTTTTCTAATCATCCACAATTCCAGTTTAATGATCATAAACTAAATCGTAAATTAGAACAATATGAGAAAGAGGTTATTGAGGGGAAAAATAAGAAGTTTAGTAGAGACACTGATGACTATAATCAGAATAGAGTCCGTAGCTTTAATAAGGGCTCTAATCCCCTCAATAGAGGAAGATCCCGTAGTACTTCCAATTGGAGACACACCAGAACCTCCTCTCAATCTAAGAGACCTGATAGGGCTGATTTTAAACATCAGCATAATAAGAATTTACAATCTGCCCATACATATACTAATCATAGTGATCTTTATCCTTCACAGAGTATTCCTCTAACTGAACCCTCTGTACGACCAAAAATACCTACACAGAGGAATATCCACACAGTAGATACATTACAAATTGTTAATACTCCTAATACCACGCATTTTTTGGAGAAGGATCAGAGGTTTCACAAACCGAGACCTCCATATCACACCCAAAATCGCTACGAACAACTCAGGATAGACTCCCCAAAGAGAGCGAGAGAAGAAAACACAGAGGATGCAGAGGAGGGCGCAAATTACAGGGAAAAAAAACGAGATCTGAGAACTTAAAACAAACCCAAGTTTTCAATCTATCTTCTGTAAAAATTGGGAAATCTGAAACCTCACTACTGACCAAAGGTCTCAAATTTGCTCCCTCAAAACCCCCTGCCTTCTTCAAATTATTTGTAGAATTAAATACCTATGTTCGCACCTTGGCGCGCAAAAGGTATTTTGCCACGAAAAAATTGGCCCAACGAAAAATTGAGGGCACACCCATTGTTCTGGATGATTATGATAGAATAGGTTTGGATATGTTGGAATCTCTACTTTCGGAAAGTGATTCATCCAACCAAACTGTACAGGTTTACAACCATGAACGTTCTGGTGATCGTGGGTTGATGTTTAGAAATAAGTCCCAATTTTTTCCTCAACACCATAGGAGCCCTCCCATTGAGATTTTTTATAAAAAGACTTTAGATGATATGAATAAATTGTGCTTGAAAGCCCATAAGAAATTTAGATTCAGGCAGAATTTATCTGTCCAAGAGAGGATGGCCCTTCAGAGATTGACTAATGACCCCTCCCTTGTCATCAAGCCTGCGGACAAGGGAGGGGCCATTGTCATTCAGGACACTGATGATTATTTAGTTGAGGCTTTTAGACAGCTGGACGACACCAGTGTCTATACTAAATTGTCCTCAAACCCCTCACTGGATTTCCATAAGGCCTTGACTCTATTAGTACAAGCAGCAGCTGTCAAAGGCACTATAACGAGGGAAGAATCTAGATATCTGATACCTGCTCACCCTATCACCCCTACATATTATCACCTTCCTAAGATTCATAAATCACTCACTGCACCCCCTGGGAGACCTATTATTTCTGGTGTAGGGTCCCTCACTTCTAATTTATCACATTTTGTTGACTATTTTTTACAGCCGCTTGCCTCATCTCTTCAATCACATATAAAAGATACCACTTTTTTTCTTAATGCTATTTCCAAAATTAATTGGAAAAGTTCATTCTTTTTTATGACCTGTGATGCACAGGCTCTATATTCCAATATCCCACATCAAAGGGGCCTGTCATCTGTAGCCGAGTCCCTCAAGAAGTCCAATTCCATTCAATTTGAGTTACAACAATTTATATTGGACTCTATTTCTTTTATATTATCTCATAATTTTTTTATATTTAATAAAATTTATTATTTACAGATACTCGGTACGGCCATGGGGACGAGGTTCGCGCCGAGTTTCGCCAACCTCTACATGGGGGCCTTTGAGGACTCCCATGTGTGGGGGCGCGACTTTGGCGCGGGCCTCGTCTTCTATGGCCGGTATATAGATGACATGTTTTTCATCTTTGACGGTGATATTTCACTTTCTTCTAATATTGTTTCCATGCTTAACACTAATGAATTTAATTTAACCTTCACGAGCACTTCACATAGATCCTCTATTTCTTTCCTCGATATAACCTTGTCCATAATTGATGGCAAAATCTCCACCAAGACTTTTCGGAAAGAGGTCGATACCCTCAATTATTTACATTATAGTAGTTCGCACCATAAACCGTGGTTGGATAATATTCCTTTTGGTCAGTTTAGGCGTATTAAACGCAATTGTAGTAATCTTTTTGATTACCATCAACAAGCAGATGAACTTTCCCTATCATTTATACATAGAGGTTACCCGATGGCCCTTATTCAAATGGCTAGACAGAAGGCTGATTTATTGGATAGGAATGATCTTCTTGCCTATAAAACAAGACCTCATAAATTTGATGATAACCAACCAGCCTTCATTTCACAATACAATATTGCTTCTTCAAAAATTAGGAACATTATACGAACTAATTATCCTATATTACTGACAGATCAAACACTCAGAACAGAATTGAAAGACACACCATTAGTTACCTTCAAGAAATCTACTAACCTACAACAACATTTAGCTCCCAGTCTTTTCACGGATAAAAGAGATCAGGTTGCCCATGCTACTTCGATAGAAACCTCTCAGTGGCTCACAAGAACCAAAGGGTGCTTCAAATGTGGTGCTAATAAATGCATCACGTGTTCTTTCATCCAGAACAATTGCAAATATTTCAACTCCTTGGACCAGACACAGTTTGAAATTAAGTCCTTCATCAACTGCAACAGTTCATATGTAGTATATATTTTGATTTGTAAATGCAATCTTTATTATGTGGGAAGAACCACTCGTAAGTTAAAGATCAGATTCCTAGAACATCGACGAAATATACAAAAGGGCTTTCTTTTCCATAGTGTGTCTCGGCATTTTTCTGAATTTCATCAGAAGAATCCTGATGACCTCCATCTAATAGGCATTGAAACCACATTACCCACTTTACGAGGGGGAGACAGATATAAGAAACTTTGTCTCAGGGAGAATTATTGGATCCACAAACTCAGAACCCTTGTCCCCGAAGGGCTCAATGAGTCTATTGAATTCGATCCTTAAGTTATCTTATGAGCTATGAGTCTATTGAATTAGATTCTTAAGCCATTTTTCAACAATTGCCCTGCCTCCAAACCCCCCCCCCCCCCCTCCTATTCCTATTATTATTATTAATCTCTCCATGTTTGTGCCAATGTTAATATTCATTCTTGAGAGGTTTATTTTAACTTACTTTATTTTATTTTCACATTTTATGATTCCTTTATAAACACGTCATTATAACATACTCTAAATATTGATAATCCTCTGTCCTAGTCTCCGTGACACAGTGGTATTATCCGTCGTGTTTGTAAACCTAAGTTATTCCGGTTCAACTTCACGTTCGAACCGTGATTAATATTTCGATCATTGTTTACTTTATATTATTATGTTATTATTTTTATTTTTTATTATTTTTCGTTCTCTGTGACCGTGCTAACGCTATTGTTTCACTTTGGGAGGTCTATTATAACCTATGACCCCTTTATAAACATGCTATCATAATATTCTTTAAATGTTTCAAATGTTGATAATCCTCTATTCCAGCCTCTGTGGCATAGTGGTATTATCCTATGCGTTGGTAAATTTAAGTTATCCTGGTTCGATTCTAACTGTGAGCAATGTTTATTATTTTTTATTGTCATTCTTTTATTATATAATTTCTATCCGTATTTGCATAACACATATTTGCATATATTATTATATAGTTCTAATAATATAATTAATATAATTTTAGACCCCTTGGTTAAAATATTATTATTACCAATATTATTTTTACTTTGCGCCCCTTGGCTTCATTCTTTGTTGTTTTATTTTATTTATTTATCATTACTTATCATGTTTTATTATTATTAAGTTTATTAATTTTCTGAGCGTTTTTATATTATATTGAATTAATGTAGACACATTTTTAGTACTCTTAAAGTGTTGGGATTATAATTCAGCACAGCTGTATATTTGTATCAGCTTTGTATCCCTTGAGAGCCGATGTATGTAATTAGCTAGGAGCAATCCAATGAATGTTTACACCTGTACATAATTAACTAATTATCCTGCTTTAAAAGTGGATCCAGATTGAGGCTGGTATATTCCTTTGAGAAAGTCACGGGTCACGTGACGAAACTAGTTAGGCCACGCCTCCTGTCTGCACACCTGCCGAGGTATCCGATTTGAAAGCATTAGCGGGTTTGTTCTCCCCGCAAGCCGTCCTTCATCTCCACAGAGATCCCAGAATAGCCGCGGATCTGAATTCTCGAGCCGCCCGTATCAACATACGGCTCCCCGTCAGCCGGATAAACCAGCACACGGCATACACTTTACAGTGAATCCACGGCTCCCTCTCCCCTGCGGCATTCGCACAGTGGGCATTGCAGGACACATCGCCGAGGACGCTCGGCTTTGGACCAGCCCACCTAAGGAGAGGTAATTGAACAATAAATAACACTGGATCACTCCCCCAATTTATTATTATGGGATGTCTACTGCACTGATCATTCACTTCCAGTAATAACATTACGGCTATTACCATCTATTGCTTTCCAACAAACAGCTGGACTTTATTTTCTTTTGTGGACTTCCATATAGAGAACCGACACAATTTGGTGTCTGTTTAAACGGATAAACTTAGTCAAGGTGTGCCTTTTTATATCCAACAATTTTATGTCATCTTTTACTGCTATTTTATGCTTTTTCATTAATAAATCAATTTATATACATACATCGGTTCTCCTAAAATTGTACTGTCCTTTCCCTGATACTTTGCGCAGCTGATTTTGTCTGTTTCTATATTCTCCAACCAAACACCCACATAGTGTTTTTCAGCCGCGCATGTATCAGGGTAATTTGATTATTAGCCTCCTGCAATTGAGGCGCTGTAGAAGCAGTCTTCTGTTTTTTCTCATAATGTATCACGGACATTGCGGTGTGTGTCATAATGTGTCACAGACATTGTATGTGCTATAATGTATCAGGGGCATTGCAGTGTGTAGCATAATGTATAACGGGCATTGCGATTCCTGTCATAATGTGTCACAGGCATTACGGTGTGTGGCATAATGTGTCGGGGGCATTACAGTGTGTGCATATTGTGTCATGTGCATTATTGTGTGCGGCATAATGTCTAAGGGCCATTGCAGTATGTGGCATAATGTATACTGGGCATCACTATAAGGAGGAAAAATGACAAATAATGTAAGGGGCATGAATCAGGATTATTTTTCTTTCCTGTGGTGGCCAACGTATGGGCGTGCAGGTTGCAAAACTGGGGTATAAGGTAGTCGTTTCCTGCAATGCCACGCCCCCTTTATGCGAAACCACGCCCATTCCAACCAAACCACGCCCCTTTTTGCATATTTATCCCTTTCTTGCTCACAATTATGGAGCATGAAGGGGGGGGGGGGGGGGCGCCGAAGAATTTTTTGGCTTGGGGGAGAAAAATGTATAGTTACGCCACTGGGTATCCGGTCTTTAGGTCGGCAGCACGTAGGTCGACACTCATTAGGTCAACCACTGTTGGACAGTAAGCATTATGTCGACATGGTCACTAGGTCGACATGGCAAAGGTCAACATGAGTTTTATACATCTTTTTAAAAAACTGTTATTTTTTCATATTTTATGATCCACGTGGACTACGATTGGGAACAATAACCTGCCCAAAGCATGGCAAGCGAAGTGAGCCATGCGAGGGGACACGGTGCACTAATTGGGGTTCCCGGTCACTTTATCAAGAAAACGACACCAAAAGATATCTGAAAAACCCATGTCGACCTTTTTCCATGTCGACCTAATGACCGTATCGACCTATTTCATGTGTTGACCTAGTCACTGTCGACCAATAGTGGTCGATCTAATGACTGTCAACCTAGTTACTATCGACCCTATGATCCACACGCGTGTTTAGTGGTGGGATCTTCTGGAAAGTGTCTTTTCCAAAACACTACCCAGAAGATCCAAACCACTACAGAAGTGAGGAAGCACCTGTACTGTTCTATCACAGAAAGAAATGTTTTACCTAGAGTAGATAAGTTATACAGTGTATGAGTGTAATAGATTATACTTGTGATGGAGCATCTGCTCTCCTGATACAATGCACAAGTGGGCTTTACTTATAAAGGGTATCATGTTTTTATTTTGGTACCAAGTATGAGCTGATGTGTTATTAGTACCAATAGACCATACATATTCCAGTTTGGTCCTTATTAACATATCTTAAATTATCAGTCATAAAGTATACTGTATATTTATCCTAAATGCCATCACAAGAAAGTAGGCTATGCAAGGACAGGCTGTGCATGTCCTTTGCTAAAACACTGTCTTACTATGATAGGGATTGTTATTACCTAACTGATAAGGCTTTATTTAATTAGGGAAGACTAATATGTCTCTGTACTGCATAAACTTCAGTCAGCTGCACAGAAACTAGTGATGAGCGGGTTCGGTTCCTCGGAAACCGACCCCCCCGAACTTCACCCTTTTTACACGGGTCCGAGGCATACTCGGATTCTCCCGTATGGCTCGGTTAACCCGAGCGCGCCCGAACGTCATCATCCCACTGTCGGATTCTCGCGAGATTTGGATTCTATATAAGCAGCCGCGCATCGCCGCCATTTTCACTCGTGCTTTGGAAATGTTAGGGAGAGGACGTGGCTGGCGTCCTCTCCGTTTATTCATTGTTGATGCAAATATTTGTGCTTGCTTATATCTTAATTGTGGGGACTGGGGAGCAGCTGTATATTAATATAGGAGGAGTACAGTGCAGAGTTTTGCTGATCAGTGACCACCAGTTTTATCCGTTCTCTGCATGAAAAACGCTCCATATCTGTGCTCAGTGTGCTGCATATATCTGTGCTCACACTGCTTAATTGTGGGGACTGGGGAGCAGCTGTATTATATAGCAGGAGTGCAGTGCAGAGTTTTGCTGACAGTGACCACCAGTATACGTTGTCTGCCTGAAAAACACTCCATATCTGTGCTCAGTGTGCTGCTTTATTGTGGGGACTGGGGACCACCAGTGTAATATTATATAGGAGGAGTACAGTGCAGAGTTTTGCTGACCAGTGACCACCAGTATACGTTGTCTGCCTGAAAAACACTCCATATCTGTAGACAGTATATAGTAGGAGTAAAGTGCATAATTTTGCTGACCACCAGTATATAATATATAGGAGTACGGTACAGAAGGCCACTGCTGTACCTACCTCTGTGTCGTCAAGTATACTATCCATCCATACCTGTGGTGCATTTCAGTTTTGCACAGTTTGCTGACCACCAGTATATAATATATAGCATTACCGTACAGTAGGCCACTGCTGTACCTACCTCTGTGTCGTCAAGTATACTATCCATCCATACCTGTGGTGCATTTCAGTTTTGCACAGTTTGCTGACCACCAGTATATAATATATAGCATTACGGTACAGTAGGCCACTGCTGTACCTACCTCTGTGTAGTCAAGTATACTATCCATCCATACCTGTGGTGCATTTCAGTTTTGCACAGTTTGCTGACCACCAGTATATAATATATAGCATTACGGTACAGTAGGCCACTGCTGTACCTACCTCTGTGTCGTCAAGTATACTATCCATCCATACCTGTGGTGCATTTCAGTTTTGCACAGTTTGCTGACCACCAGTATATAATATATAGCATTACGGTACAGTAGGCCACTGCTGTACCTACCTCTGTGTCGTCAAGTATACTATCCATCCATACCTGTGGTGCATTTCAGTTGTGCGCAGTATATATAGTAGTAGGCCATTGCTATTGATACTGGCATATAATTCCACACATTAAAAAATGGAGAACAAAAATGTGGAGGTTAAAATAGGGAAAGATCAAGATCCACTTCCACATCGTGCTGAAGCTGCTGCCACTAGTCATGGCCGAGACGATGAAATGCCATCAACGTCGTCTGCCAAGGCCGATGCCCAATGTCATAGTAGAGAGCATGTAAAATCCAAAAAACAAAAGTTCAGTAAAATGACCCAAAAATCAAAATTGAAAGCGTCTGATGAGAAGCGTAAACTTGCCAATATGCTATTTACGATACGGAGTGGCAAGGAACGGCTGAGGCCCTGGCCTATGTTCATGGCTAGTGGTTCAGATTCACATGAGGATGGAAGCACTCCTCCTCTCGCTAGAAAAATTAAAAGACTTAAGCTGGCAAAAGCACAGCAAAGAACTGTGCGTTCTTCTAAATCACAAATCCCCAAGGAGAGTCCAATTGTGTCGGTTGCGATGCCTGACCTTCCCAACACTGGACGGGAAGAGCTTGCGCCTTCCACCATTTGCACGCCCCCTGCAAGTGCTGGAAGGAGCACCCACAGTCCAGTTCCTGATAGTCAAATTGAAGATGTCACTGTTGAAGTACACCAGGATGAGGATATGGGTGTTGCTGGTGCTGGGGAGGAAATTGAAAAGAAGATTCTGATGGTAAGATGGTTTGTTTAATTCAGGCACCCGGGGAGACACCTGTTGTCCATGGGACGAATATGGCCATTGACATGCCTGGTCAAAATACTAAAAAAATCAGCTCTTCGGTGTGGAATTATTTAAACACAAATGCGGACAACAGGTGTCAAGCCGTGTGTTGCCTTTGTCAAGTTGTAATAAGTAGGGGTAAGGACGTTAACCACCTAGGAACATCCTCCCTTATACGTCACCCGGACCGCATTCATCAGAAGTCAGTGACAAGTTCAAAAACTTTGGGTGACAGCGGAAGGAGTCCACTGACAACTAAATCCCTTCCTCTTGTAACCAAGCTCCTGCAAACCACACCACCAACTCCCTCAGTGTCAATTTCCTCCTTACACAGGAAAGCCAATAGTCCTGCAGGCCATGTCACTGGCAAGTCTGACGAGTCCTCTCCTGCCTGGGATTCCTCCGATGCATCCTTGAGTGTAACGCCTACTGCTGCTGGCGCTGCTGTTGTTGCTGCTGGGAGTCGATCGTCATCCCAGAGGGGAAGTCGGAAGACCACTTGTACTACTTCCAGTAAGCAATTGACTGTCCAACAGTCCTTTGCGAGGAAGATGAAATATCACAGCAGTCATCCTGCTGCAAAGCCGATAACTCAGGCCTTGGCAGCCTGGGCGGTGAGAAACGTGGTTCCGGTATCCACCGTTAATTCAGAGGCAACTAGAGACTTGATTGAGGTACTGTGTCCCCGGTACCAAATACCATCTAGGTTCCATTTCTCTAGGCCAGCGATACCGAAAATGTACACAGACCTCAGAAAAAGAGTCACCAGTGTCCTAAAAAATTCAGTTGTACCCAATGTCCACTTAACCACGGACATGTGGAGCAGGGCAGACTCAGGACTATATGACTGTGACAGCCCACTGGGTAGATGTATTGCCTCCCGCAGCAAGAACAGCAGCGGCGCCACCAGTAGCAGCATCTCGCAAACGCCAACTCGTTCCTAGGCAGGCTACGCTTTGTATCACCGCTTTCCAGAAGAGGCACGCAGCTGACAACCTCTTACGGAAACTGAGGAACATCATCGCAGAATGGCTTACCCCAATTGGACTCTCCTGGGGATTTGTGACATCGGACAACGCCACCAATATTGTGCGTGCATTACATCTGGGCAAATTCCAGCACGTCCCATGTTTTGCACATACATTGAATTTGGTGGTGCAGAATTATTTAAAAAATGACAGGGGCGTGAAAGAGATGCTGTGGGTGGCCCGAAGAATTGCGGGCCACTTTCGGCATTCAGCCACCGCGTGCCGAAGACTGGAGCACGACCAAACATTCCTGAACCTGCCCTGCCATCATCTGAATCAAGAGGTCGTAACGAGGTGGAATTCAACCCTCTATATGCTTCAGAGGATGGAGGAGCAGCAAAAGGCCATTCAAGCCTATACATCTGCCCATGATATAGGCAAAGGTTGGGTAATGCACCTGACTCAAGCGCAGTGGAGAATGATTTCAACGTTGTGCAAGGTTCTGCAACCCTTTGAACTTGCCACACGTAAAGTCAGTTCAGACACTGCCAGCCTGAGTCAGGTCATTCCCCTCATCAGGCTTTTGCAGAAGAAGCTGGAGACATTGAAGGAGGAGCTAAAACAGAGCGATTCCGCTAGACATGTGGGACTTGTGGATGGAGCCCTTAATTCGCTTAACCAGGATTCACGGGTGGTCAATCTGTTGAAATCAGAGCACTACCTTTTGGCCACCGTGCTCGATCCTAGATTTAAAACCTTCGTTGTATCTCCCGCAACTGGGGGTGCAAGGAAAAGGCTAAGAATTCCGAGCCCACCCGCTGGCGGTGATGCAGGGCAGTCTGGAGCGAGTGCTGACATCTGGTCCGGACTGAAGGACCTGCCAACGATTACTGACATGTCGTCTACTGTCACTGCATATGATTCTCTCACCATTGAAAGAATGGTGGAGGATTATATGAGTGACCGCATCCAAGTAGGCACGTCAGACAGTCCGTACGTATACTGGCAGGAAAAAGAGGCAATTTGGAAGCCCTTCCACAAACTGGCTTTATTCTACCTAAGTTGCCCTCCCTCCAGTGTGTACTCCGAAAGAGTGTTTAGTGCAGCCGCTCACCTTGTCAGCAATCGGCGTACGAGGTTACTTCCAGAAAATGTGGAGAAGATGATGTTCATCAAAATGAATTATAATCAATTTCTCCGTAGAGACATTCACCAGCAGCAATTGCCTCCAGAAAGTACACAGGGACCTGAGATGGTGGATTCCAGTGGGGACGAATTAATAATCTGTGAGGAGGGGGATGTACACAGTGAAAGGGGTGAGGAATCGGAGGATGATGATGAGGTGGACATCTTGCCTCTGTAGAGCCAGTTTGTGCAAGGAGAGATTGATTGCTTCTTTTTTTGGTGGGGGCCCAAACCAACCAGTCATTTCAGTCACAGTCGTGTGGCAGACCCTGTCGCTGAAATGATGGGTTCGTTAAAGTGTGCATGTCCTGTTTATACAACATAAGGGTGGGTGGGAGGGCCCAAGGACAATTCCATCTTGCACCTCTTTTTTCTTTCATTTTTCTTTGCATCATGTGCTGTTTGGGGACAATTTTTTTGAAGTGCCATCCTGCCTGACACTGCACTGCCACTCCTAGATGGGCCAGGTGTTTGTGTCGGCCACTTGTGTCGCTTAGCTTAGTCACACAGCGACCTTGGTGCGCCTCTTTTTTTCTTTGCATCATGTGCTGTTTGGGGACTATTTTTTTGAAGTGCCATCCTGCCTGACACTGCAGTGCCACTCCTAGATGGGCCAGGTGTTTGTGTCGGCCACTTGGGTCACTTAGCTTAGTCACACAGCGACCTTGGTGCGCCTCTTTTTTTCTTTGCATCATGTGCTGTTTGGGGACTATTTTTTTGAAGTGCCATCCTGCCTGACACTGCAGTGCCACTCCTAGATGGGCCAGGTGTTTGTGTCGGCCACTTGTGTCGCTTAGCTTAGTTACACAGCGACCTTGGTGCGCCTCTTTTTTTCTTTGCATCATGTGCTGTTTGGGGACTATTTTTTTGAAGAGCCATCCTGCCTGACACTGCAGTGCCACTCCTAGATGGGCCAGGTGTTTGTGTCGGCCACTTGGGTCGCTTAGCTTAGTCACACAGCGACCTTGGTGCGCCTCTTTTTATCTTTGCATCATGTGCTGTTTGGGGACTATTTTTTTGAAGTGCCATCCTGCCTGACACTGCAGTGCCACTCCTAGATGGGCCAGGTGTTTGTGTCGGCTACTTGTGTCGCTTAGCTTAGCCATCCAGCGACCTCGGTGCAAATTTTAGGACTAAAAATAATATTGTGAGGTGTTCAGAATAGACTGAAAATGAGTGTAAATTATGGTTATTGAGGTTAATAATACTATGGGATCAAAATGACCCCCAAATTCTATGATTTAAGCTGTTTTTGAGGGTTTTTTGTAAAAAAACACCCGAATCCAAAACACACCCGAATCCGACAAAAAATTTTCAGGGAGATTTTGCCAAAACGCAGCCGAATCCAAAACACGGCCGCGGAACCGAATCCAAAACCAAAACACAAAACCCGAAAAATGTCCGGTGCACATCACTAACAGAAACCTAGTGAAATTCAGCTTTCAAATGATATGCTATCTTTACCTAAATTCAAGACAGTAGGATGGGATCATTACCATCACAATAGAAAACAAATTCCCTTCTGATCAACCTAGAAGTTTCAATGAGTTCTCAACGTGAAAGAAGACAGAATATGCTGCTATTGTTTTATCTGTATATAAGACTTTCTAGAAAAAAATGAGTTTCAATATTTTTTCACGCAGTAGAACTGATTGTGATTACAGTATATACCTATCACTCCACTATCACCATATCCCTATGATGCCATGTCCATACCGTCTCAGCTTTTGCATAGGGTACCCAATGTTGCCCCCACACTCCTCCATATTTGACTATGCATGCACCCTGGTACTGGCAGTCATCCATAGTATTTGTTAAAACTGTTGAAGAACTCCCTTCTAAGGAAGTGCTTAATTAACAGAACAAATCACATAACATAGAAAGAAAAAAAAGTGTAAGATATGACAAGCAAATAATGATGTCAGAAGGGTCTATTCATTATCCCTTAATTAAGCAGTGGGACCAATCATTATAAATGTAATGCAATCGATATCTCCTGCTTACCTTTCAGTCCCGATGTGGCCCGCCGTCCCTATACTATTAATAGTATGGGGACCAAAATGAATCAAGCTCCAAAATTATGACTTTATCTGAGCTTCACAGGGGAATCTTCTCCATCTTCAGGTGAAGCTGGTTCCCAGACCCTCCGCCCCAGTTCAGCTACCTCCATTCAATACTGGCTTCTTCATTTGCACGAATGAACCCCAGTTCATACATTAGCACTGCCAAATCAGACCACAGCGAGTTGGATACTAAAGCAGCACTGCTGAAAGACTGTGCTTAATGAATAGTCCCCAGAGAATTTAGAAAAAAGAGGCATACATTAGGGTAGAGGATCCATCTGGTGAGTGCTTACATTCTAGAGCAGGGTTGGGGAACCTTTGGCCCTCCAGCTGTTGTTGAACTACACATCCCAGCATGCCCTGCAACAGTTTTAGCATGGCCACATAGCAAAACTGTAGCAAGGCATGTTGGTATGTGCAGTTCAATAACAGCTGTGCGGCCGAAGGTTCCCATCCCTGTTCTAGAGGGAGGGGCAAGTGGGAGACAATAGAAGCAAAGGGCAATTTGGCTTAGAAGTCCAGATGAGTAGAGGTCTATTCAATTATTGTCGGAATTTCTGACAAGTCGGAAAACCAGCACTTCTGACTTTTTTAGGTCGAATCTGGATTTGACCTATTCAAGTCCAGTGCCGTTTTTACGACTTGTCGGAAAACACGTGGATCAGCGGATTAGCCGCGGATCCACGTATTTTGTCGAATTTGCGGGCCTTTCCAACAGGTATTTGGCCATTTTCAACAATGCCAATTCGACTTAAAAAAAGTCGGATCGGCATTCTTTGAAAACGGGCAAACACCTGTCGGAGATGCCCGCAAATTGAATAGTGAAGTGTCGGATCCTCTCCGTCGGTTTAAAAGTAACTAGTTTTTTAGGTTGACCTAAACACTGCTCCCATTCATTATTAGGGTATTTTTAATCCATATGTTTAGCTAATAATTTAACAAATAATTCATTACTGGAATATAAAACAGGATTATTTCCCAATGCGCTTTTAGGAGGATATGGCGCTGGTATGGTAGGTCCTGTATGACATAGTTGGGAATACTGCAGCTGTCATTGCACCATTATACCACATGTGTGGGAGGAAATTAATATTGTGATACACATGAAGAATTAGAAAGCCAAGCAACTAAGTCATGGCAATAATTACCAAAAGTGTTCATTAAAATCAGCAACTTGTAAAATAATTGTTAACGTTAGTGTATTGCCATTGTTCAGCTTTATAAATGTGTTATGCTTAAGTAAACCAGCACAATGCCTTTAATTAATTACTAGGCCTGAGTCCAATTCTAAATTCAAGCTAGACTAACTCTTTTTCAGGTTAATTAGACCCACAATATTAAGCTCTTAAAGGAGGAATCAACCATCAGTACAAGCTCTGGTTTTCATGAGACAAACCAAGTTTTCAAAAATCTGCCCATAATTAGTCTGTTCCTGGTAATGCACCTGTGTATACTGTATGTACTGTAAATGCCAGTGCATATTTCTGTTGCACTGACTGTATATGTGGACAGTTAAAATGGGATTTAGAGCCCTTTTCACAGGTTTATAAGGATATGTTGAATCTGTTATCTTAAAATAAAAATTTCTTTAGACACAAAACCAGTTTTAAAACATATTCTGGAAAAGTATTGGTATTGTGCTCTATGGACCTTATTCAGAGAAGGGCGCAGATTTTGCTCTCACAGCAAAATCTATGACCATATGCTCATATGCTAGGGCCTGCCTAGCACAGGGCAATGCAGCCCAGCATGTGTGGCGCTGACCTGGCGCATTCACAATATAACTGAAAATGCATCAAATAGATGCGATCGCTTCGTGAAGAGTCACGCATGCGAACTGTGGCCAGTGCGCATGCGCAGACCCTCTGGATGCAGCCGCTGCATGTGAATGCAGTCCATCTCTGAATAAAGCGATATAGCAAAAATGTCGACATTTACAGCGTTGACATTCATAATGTCCACAATTATTATATTGATATTTTTAAATGTCGACATTGACCATGTCTGCATGAGCAGAATGTTGACATGGGAGATGTTGACATGTGAAACGCTGACTTTCTACATGGAACAGCATCAGAGGGTTAGGGTTAGACTATGGGAGGGGAGGCTAGTGATAGGCTAGGGGAGGAAAGTTTAGGGTTAGGCACTAGGGTGAGGGATAGCGCTAAAGGTTTGGCATATTCACCACTGAAAGCGCCGCTGGAATCCGTCAGAAGTCATCATCAGCTGACCACCAGACTGGAAGACATGGCTGGTATGCTAGACCCACCATTCCAGGTAAGTTACCACTACACCGCCAGGGACGTTTTGGTGACATTCTGATCATGTTGACATTTCACCAGTGTCAACAATGATGACTACTGATGTGGTCATTGCCAACATTGCGTGTATGTCGACATGCTACACATTGTCATTATGACCATGTCAACAGGATCAAATATACCACACCCCTGCATACTGCATATATGCACAACACATACACTATACATTATTAAGGAAAGCTACAGATGTGTCCTCATACAGTACATCTAGCCACAATACGCCATGCTGTGTGAGATGCATCTTATACCTCATTCAGACATACCACCCGGGAATTTCTCTTCTCAGACCCGGGTTTTTCACCTCTGAAAAATCCCGGGCTTTTGCTTGAGACCCCTTTTTACACTACACCTAAGAGCTTGGAAATTCCCGGGTCGACCCCCTTCACACATAAGCCTGGGTTGCCCTGGCATTCTACAAGCCAGGGCAGACCAGGCTACTCTCATGTCACATGTCATATATATATATATATATATATATATATATATATATATACATATACACACATACACACATACACACACAAGTTACACTCATAAATTCTAACACACATACACGTCTTACACATACACATGTCACACTCAAACACACACATACAGATGGAGCCACGCTAATTGTGGCTCTGTCTGTGCCGAGGCGCGCCCGCCTATGCATGCCTATCGCATTGCCTGTTATGCGTGTGTGTGTGAGACGCACACGTGCCCCATTCACTACAATGGGAGCATCTCTGTGCACTCCCGTAGTGTGGCTGGGCGTCAGATCGCCTAGCCATGCCAGGAGTGCACGTTTGCAATGGAGCCCCATTAGATGAGCGCGGCTTAATCTGTACATGTCATATACACACACATGCCAAACTAATATACATACACACACGTCACATGGTTTTGCCCATTAGAGGAAGATTTTACTTTTGCGATCAACCTTGAATTAGGCCCTTTATTCCTTTTACCCTAGTGTGGATAGTTCTCAGGTTACAAATAAAAGACAAAAAAAAAACTGCAAAAATGTCTAACACTTTCAACTTAGCAAATGAAGGCTTTTGTTTTACATATGCAAAACATTTTGGTTCTAACCTGCTGTAATTCCATGGTTTCATTCCTCTAATACTGTACAGCATAATAAGCAGTTAGGAATAGTTATCGAGCCAATAATTGGCTGATGGGCCCAGAAAGTGGATAGTGTGTATGCAGGAGCATTAGCTGAAAAACAAATTCAAACGTTCCTGCAACAGTCAGATCCAGAGGTCGGACTCTGATGTGCTATCTCCTTCCTGACCTCCCAACACCATTAAAGCTATGTGGAGGAAGTACACACTGAGCTAGAAATTGTTCAGTGTGTATGAGTGTACACTGATATGAGGACCACTCAGTCAGATTGGAGCATTGATCTGCAGTGGCATCACAAGGCGGGTGCGGGGGGTGCGGCCCGCACCCGGGTGTGACACCAAAATGTGGGCTCCTCCACAGTGACAGGTGCCAAGTGCTGTAGTGTGAAAGTCTGCTACAGCACCCGGCTCCTGTCATAGAAGAGACAGTCTCTGGTGGCTGCCCAGTACAGCCCAGCATCTCTGGAGATGCTGGCCACGCCCCCAGAGTGACGATCCCAGTGAGATTATGCCTCCTTTATTTACGGCCACACCTCTTTTGAAGTGAGCCCCCTGGAGTGACGATCCCCATGAGACCACACACCCTTTATTTATGACTATGCCCCTTTTTAGCAGTGAGCGCTCCGGGGTGTGCTGGGAGTTCAAAGGTGCTCACCGGGTGTCACCACACCTGATGACGCCTCTGTTTGTCAAATCGGCAGGAGTAATCTGCTACTGCAGTGGTTCACAAAACTAGGTTTCCCCTGGACACTTGCAGAAGTGCCACCATTTTGGGGGTACATGATCAAGTCAAATTATTTATGGTCAATGTGATAAGCAAAAGCTGTGCTGGTGGCTGGCAATTGTAAAATATGTGGACAAACCTCAACCCTGTCCAAACCATGACTGAGCCTACAGATGACAGGTAACACAATTTACTAATTTAATAAATGTTTTTCTGAATAAAAAACATTTGGCCTAGGGATGCCATGAAACAAATGCTGATACTCTAGGGTGCGTGATTCAATAATGTCTGGGAACCACTGTGCTACTGTGTACACAGCATAAGGGTTATGCAACAATGAGCACTTTAATCTTATGTGACTGCAGTGTACTGTAGTCATTTACTTACCACTCTGGAGCGAGCAACATTTGCAGTGGAACATCTCTACATATTTTTTTCAGTTTGTGCTGGGTATTTTAAATACAGATGCAATTAAAACCATGCAAAATTAAAAAGAAGCGTCAAAACATTCCAGGTAAGTGTCCTTGCATTTTGGAAAATACAGAGAAGACAGTGCATTGTAAAAATGTAATACATTTAAAATACTGTATACTACACTATAAATTTTTGTTTGTATTTACTAGATTTTTATAAAATGTTACATACAGTAGTAATTTAATTTTCTGTAACTCATTATCGCCTTCTTGTAGGATTATTGCTTTGGTTATTTTGACGAAAGGGGAATGATGGCGTGGTTACTTACTAGAGTTTGTAAGACTGCCAGGGCAAGCATTAAAGGGATAGAGGAGACACTCTTCTTTTATGTGCTCTGCACTGTGGATGTCAAATGTCCATGGTAGTATGTAAAAAATAAGTAGCACAGTATGTTCCTCAGCAAAATCAAATATAATAAAACTATGGCATCATGCTATAACTACTAAATGCCACGTGTCAGTTTGTACACTCATTAATGTTCCTGAGTAGCTACGTGAGCCAATACTGTTTGACTACAGCTCCCAACATCTACTGCTGCCTTTTATTTCTATAGGCCAGCTTTGAAACTCACAGATATTGCTAATTCAAACTTTGCTGCATAGTATTTCATTCTGGGGAACACTATCAAAAATAAAAAAATGGAAGTACTAATTTTGTGAGCTCACTGACTCTTCACATTGTTCACCTCATGGTTCTTTAACCTGGATACTCAGCACCGCACTCCTTGTTTTGGACATTGCGAAAACTTTCATTTCACTGGCAAATGCTTTTATTTGTACTTTCAGTTTTTAGATTGCACAGCTGTACCAATGCAATTTTACCTTTATACACTTAAAGGTCCTGTCTGAATTACCCTTGCTTTTTTGCCCTTACTCTTATGTCTTTCATAGTCAAAATCATTTTATGCACCCATATTAGCTACACTTTTATTTCACTTCAAACTACATTTACTGCCGTTGACCTTACACTGTTACCAACATTGTACTCATCTGCATTTTTGCAAATCTACTGCTATGTGTTTCTCTTACAGTCTCTACTCCAATTTCCAGTTTTTCTTTATTTACCTACTCCACAATATGTTCAGCTTTTCATCAACTCCGCCCATCACTAATACTGTATCTTCCTCCCTGTTACCACCTCTAGCCTTCCCCCCTAGTCTTCTACACCTCCTCCTCTCTCTGTCTGCTGTCCACCCCTCTGTTTCCCTTCCCCTCCTCTCCTTTTACCCCATTTTCATTCTCTGCCCCATCATGGTCCTACTAGCCCACCACTCAACCCTGCTTCCTCCTTCTTCTCCCTGTCACCTCACCTCCATTCTTATCACACTGAACTCACTCCCGGTCCACCTCCTGCAGTCTTTCTTCCTTTCTCAAGCACTCACACCATCACTACTCTCTCATTATCTCTGCCCTCCAAATTAATCTCACGTTAACACTTCAGAAACCCTAATAATCTCATCCATGTGTCTCCCACAAACTATCTCCCTCTCTCCTGTGCCCTCTGGAATGCCAGATCAGTTACAAACTGGTCCCAACCCATGACCTTTTCATTTCCAACTCCCTGAATCTCCTAGTCATTATAGAAAGTAGTATTTCCTCTTCTGACCTACTTCTCCTGCTGCTCTCTTTGCTGGTGGCCTCACATTTGCACACACAACCCCATTCCTGGGGTTAATGTGGTTGAGGTGTTTGGGTCCTGCTATCCTCTGGTTATTCCTACCAACTCATACCACCAGACTGTCCCTTTCATCATCTACATTTGAGGACTATGCGCCTCTTCCAACATGTTCACCTTCAAGTAGTTGTCATTTACCATCCCCCTGGCATTCCCACCAAATTTCTCGATCACTTTGCTTCCTAGCTCACCCACTTCCTCTCTTCAGATGTTGCAACCATTATCTTAGGTGATTTCAACATCCCAATCAGGGCCGAAACTAGGATTTTCGTCTCCCGGGGCAAGGCAGTAATTTGGTGCCCCCCCCCCAGAAAAAACAAACAAACAAACAAACAAACAAACAAAACACAAAACAAAAAAACAAATAAACCCTATCAAACTAAAATAATCAGATTATCAAAAGTTTTGAAAAAAGGGGATACTACTGGACAATATCCCCTATGTGCCTCAAATGCCCTATGCATCACATTCCCCGCCAGCGTGTTCAATTACATGCTCCTCTGTGTGTCCCCATACATAGCACTATATCATAACACTTCATCACTGCACTACATTCCCCTATCCACTGCACTACATCACTATGTATACTACATCCCCTACACGCTGAACTACAGTACATCACTACACTTCATGCCCCTATGCACTGCACTACATACCCTATATGCCACACTACATCACTACGCTACATCCACTTAAATGCTACACCACATAAGTGCACTACATGCCCCTATATACTGCAATACATTACTACACTACATACCCTATATGGTACACTACATCACTGCACTACACCACCCTATAAGCTACACCAAATCCCCCCATCTGGGAGGCAAAGCAGAGGTTGATACTGCTAACTGGGAGCACAGTGCGCTTCTATAGCTTGTACGGTGCACCGCACGCTAGTCACATCACTGCATGGCAAAGAAGAGAGTTTAAGACAGTAGCCAACGTAAGAGCATCGGGAGCCAGCTGCGGGCAGACAGGTGGGTCAGATACATTGCCCTGGGAGCTGTCTGCTGTCTCACTGGAGCAGCACAGCACTGCCAGTAAAAAAAACAGACAAAAAACCCTGCTCCTCTGTAACTGCTTGGCGCCCCCTCAAATCCTGCACCCGGGGCACATGCCCCCTTAGCCCCCCCTAGTTACGGCCCTGTCCCAATAGATATCCCAACAGAATCCTCTGCCTCTAAACTACTTAACCTCACATCATCACTTAGTCTCTTACAGTGGGCCTCCTCACCCAACCATGTGAGTGGGAACTCATTTGATTTGGTCTTCACTCACCTTTCTGATACTTCAGACTTCTCCAGCTCCCAATTCCCTCTCTCTGACCATCACCTGTTCTCTTTTATCTTAGCCCTCTCTGCTTCTCCATCTCTACCTCCTAAGGCTACCATCACTAAGCGTAACATTGAGGTCATTGACACCATTTCCTTATCCTCCCTGCTTGACTCACTTCTCTCTCCTATTCTCTTTCCTGAACAAGCCACTTCCCTGTACAATGTCTCCCTTACTTCTGCTATTAACTCTGTTGCTCCAGCAACCACTATCCATCCTTGCCAATGAAAAACTCAACCCTGGCATTCCAAATTGGCCAGATAGCTGCAAAATGTTCACTTACCACTGACGACAGTAGAGGAAATCACGCTCTAAAGCACACTTCCTCTATTTCAAATTTATGTTCTATTCCTACAGTGCTACCCTTTTCCATCTCTAAACAGTCATACTTCAAGAAACTCATCTCCCAATTTTTGAACCCCTGGCATCTCTTTGCCACTGTGAACTCCTTTCTCTGTCCACCCCTACCTTGAATCCCTTCTTCCCTCTTTTGAAAACTACTTCACATCCAAAATTGACTCTATATGTTAGGACATCACACCCCAAAAGACCCTCAACAATCCACCCCCTCCTTTCCCTGAGCACACCTTCCCCTCTCTATCCATCCCACAAACTCTGACTTCTTTTCCCCCCGTATCTGGTGATGACATAATAGCCTTCATCCAGTACCCCCCCTCCCACACCCCACTAGACTTTATCCCCTCCTGTCTCCTCCTACTACCTCTCTCCTTCTGCCTGCTTTCATCTTGCCCACATCCTCTTCTCATCAGGCAATGTTCCCTTCAAACATGCCCTTGTCTCTCCTATTCTTATGTATATATAGGCACTTGGATGTGTGTATATATATATATATATATATATATATATATATATATAAAATAATAATAATAATAATTTTATTTATATAGCGCTCTTTCTCCAACAGGACTCAAGGCGCTTTACAGACATCAAAAACAATACACATGATACAGAGGATTTGAGTAATACAACAATAGACAAGCAACACAGACATAAAAGAAAAACCTTAAGCCCACAGAAAGCATAACGCAGGATTGGTGCAGGTATTTTGGGTAATGACTTCCAAGGGTTGTGTATTCCACCCTCATAGGTACCAAGTGCAGCAGCCATCTTGGGCGCTCCGCGTAGGATTACCCAGGGTGGAATAGTCTATCCCTAGAAGAGATGACACAAAATGGGGGTGATTTCAGAGTCCTACAGTTCAGAGTAGGGTTCCATCAAAACCACAAGGTCCATGTATTTTTCATCCCATCCACAAGTGTACCATATGGGGCAGCCATGTTGGGCGCACTTTGAAGGTTACACTGTGGGAGGTGAGCCATACAAGGGCCAAGTTCATATATGGGAAAACTGATGCTTATGTAGTCGTATGATGTACCCTGCATGTAGGGCACAATGGAAAGGTGTGCAATCAGTGGAGGTAAACATTACAGGAAAACACATGGTGGGGTGGAAGCGAGCAATGAAGAGGAAAGAAAAAAAAAAAAAAACACAATAGCAGGTAACTAGTGGCAGAAGTAGGAGTGGGATAACATTTTGATCAGATCTTAGTACGGGTGGGAAGGAGAATGTGGGAGGCATACTCAGACGCAATGGTGATGTCCCTGCTGATCCTGGTCCTCTTCCCCCACAGTTCCCTGTTCATCTTGATGGTTAGGCCCAGGGGCAGACTTGATGTTCTCAGCCAGAGAGGTGGTAAGCCTGGTCTTGGTGTTCTCATGTTTGAGGCGAGGAGAGGCCACATAAAGTTCCAGAGTATTTAGGTTGTAATGCAGTCGTTTGTTATCTTATTAGTTTGTTTGCCTTCTGTTTTCCTTCGGTTTAACACAGGTATAACACTGCTATTGATATTAGCTGCCACTTAATAACTAGCCACTTCATATACTAGCCACTGCAGCGTCCTAATAGGCCTGGCGTCCTATGCTGTACTGGTTAAGTAAGTCTCCAAACACAATGTATATATATACATCCAAATGCCTGACACCCATATTTAATTAAGTGTGCATAGTTGCCCGAGTGCCCATGAGGTGATGACCTCCAATATAAGTAGTGTGATGGCATTACTCTGAGACTGTAGTAACTTGAAAAAGTGCTTTATTCTTTCAATGTTTTGGGACTATACCCATCCGCTTCTCCTGACGATGTGTACAGTCATAAAATGATGATAAAAATCAAGTTACCACAGTCTTGGAGTGTCGCCACCATGCTACATGTATGTGTGTGTATGTATATATATATATATATATATATAATCTGGAAACCCCCTTCCCGTAAATCCTGCATTTGCCTAGTTGCGGCCCTGTTATATGATAAGAAATTACAGGCTTACTTTAATTATCATTTCTTGGTTAAAAAAATATATTTTAAAACTTTTTGTTGTATTGTCCTCTTTGTGTGTTTAACTAAAGGTTACTAATAAAAATTCTTACCACTGAGATAAGACCATTGTCACAAAAGGGTCAGCAGGCTGTGTACCGTAAAAGGGATTGCTGAGAGTCAACAGCATAGGCTGCTAAGCTTCATAGGGGGCAATTCAATTGTTTCCCCCAGCCACTGTTACTAGAGGATGCCGAAGGAGATATTCATTTGTTGCTCCAGTGTTGGTGTGCATGCCATGGGGGGGACACATTTCTGCCTGCAGCCTCTTGGGGTGAGCAGAAATGCATGAAAACTCCATGGTTTGGGCACTCTACCATTTGGGCACCCTAACCAGGAGTTTTGATGCTATACGCAGCTAAATCTGGTTTTGTTTAGTGCAACATGCATGATAATTAGACAATTGAATTCCCCCTATTGTGACTACAGTACAGTAAATCGCTGTCCTTTCCCAGAAACTTCTTGGTGGTCCTCTGGCAGGCTGAATTGAGCTGCAGTGAAGAACCTGGGGGTTTTGATTTACAATATGGGGAAACGGGAGATCAGACACTGAAACGGGAGTCTCCAACAGGATACGGGAGGGTAAACATTTATGAGGTTATTGCACACTTGTACAACACAGAGCCCCTGGGTGACGATAATGTGCTGTGGGAACCCTTCCAAACCTGGTGCAATGAGAGTAAACTGGTCCCGTAAATCACTGATAGTGATTGTAGAAACAGAGAAAACAACTATTCATAAACAAATAGTCTGCTTTTCTAGTCACTAATTTTTAATGCTTATATTTTAATAATTATATGGGAGAAGAAATTCAAGAAACAATAATTCAATTACATAGGGATGCATTTATTCACAAGGTTTTATTATTGGCAGAACTTATGTTGATACTCTAGGTATCAGTAATGTGTGATGTAGGTCAGTCCACATGATAAATAGCTTTAACAGGTATTGTTCGTTAACCAGGTAGAACAGTAGGATGTGAGACAATGAAGGGTTAATGCAGCATTATACAGGAACATGCAATGGGAGACAGATACAGACAGGAGCAGGTTATTACAAGCTGTGTGCTGTGTCTGTGGTGCGCACCTGCAGGGTGTAAGCAGTGATGGCAATAGGACTTGTAGTGAGGCCAGCAGTAGTGGCACGGTGGTGTATAGTGGCACTGCTGCTGCTTTATATGGCACTGTTATCTCTGCAGCATGGTCTCTGCAGCACAGTCTCGCTAAAAGGAGACACACAGGGACACGTGCTATCTGTAAAGGGGGGATGCAGTCAATTTACCCACAATCAAAATCCCAACAGTCAAAATACAGACAACCATTGACCGATGGTCAAAATACTGACATTAAAACTGTCGGCACGGTCAAAATATCGACAATTAAAATGTCGACAGGTCAAAAATTCAACATATTTTTTTAATTGAAACCTTCTTGTTCATGCTTTACCATCCCAGTGGACCCGGAGGGGGAATATAATAGTGTGCCGAGCGCAGTAAGGCACCATCCCCAAAGGGACGTGGCACACTTATACGGTGTTCATGTCGACCTATTTTGACATACACACCAATTGTTTTGTAAAACTCATGTCAACTTTTTGACCTGTTGACATTTTAAATGTCGGTATTTTGACTGTGTCAACATTTTAAATGTTGGTATTTTGACCATGTCGGTATTTTGACCTTGTCAGTATTTTGACCATCGGTCAATTGTTGTCGGGATTTTGATTGTAGGTAAATCATACTGATCCCGTCTAGAGGATGGTAGAAAAATAACACACCTGCTGCCTAATATATATGCTCTGTATAATAATAATAATAATAATAATAATAATAATAATAATAATAATAATGATACAATAGATTGCCCACAATTTCATATTATGGGGTTGACCACACCCACTGCATGCCCCAACAGTGTCCTAGATACACCTCAAGAGTGACATTCTAGCCCCCTAAGTGCTGCTTTATGGCAGATTTATGTTACCCCAAATGGCTGTGAGCAAAAATATAGGAGTCCAGTGTGAGTCCAAGCCGCAAGGGAGGCAAGTTCCAATGCCATTGCTGGCATTTACACACCTTCGCAACTGCAACTATTCCCCCTGTGAAAATTCCCCCCAATATGTCTAGCAGTACAGGAGA
Organism: Pseudophryne corroboree; assembly: GCF_028390025.1. NCBI lineage: Eukaryota > Metazoa > Chordata > Amphibia > Anura > Myobatrachidae > Pseudophryne > Pseudophryne corroboree. The sequence continues at coordinate 570,159,388 of NC_086444.1, forward strand.
AACAGTGTTCCACGTGGTAACACACCAGTTGCTGGTGAACAGAGCCGGCCATAGGCATAGGCAAACTAGGCAATTGCCTAGGGCATTTGATATGTCTAGGGGCATCAGCAGCTTCTACTGATTAAAATGATATGCAGCATGCCTATATTCTGTGTGTAGCATTTCATATGCAGATACAGCCACAGTTTCACACAGTATATAGGCATGCTGCATATAATTTTAATCAGCAGAAGCTGCTTGTGCATCCTAGCCACATAGCAATGCAAATAAGGGGTGTGGTATTGAAAGTCGACAGTAACTAGGTCGACAATGTCTAGGTCAACCACTATTGATCGACAGTAACTAGGTCGACAGGGTGTATAGGTCGACAGGGTCTTTAGGTCGACATGTTCTAGGTCGACAGGTCAAAAGGTCAACATGAGTTTTTCATGTTATTTTGGTGTCGTTTTCTTCGTAGAGTGATCGGCAACCCCAATTAGTGCACCGCGTCCCCTCGCATGGTGCCTTCGCTCCGCTACCGCTTCGCTCGGCACAGATTACCGTTCCAATCGTAGTCCACGTGGATCGTTAAGTATGAAAAGGTTCAAAAAAAGAAAAAAATTGTGAAAAACTCATGTCGACCTTTTGACCTGTCGACCTAGAACATGTCAACCTAAAGACCCTGTCGACCTAGACACCCTGTCGACCTAGTTACTGTCGACCAATAGTGGTCGACCTAGACATTGTCGACCTAGTTACTGTCGACTTTCAGTCCGGATCCCACAAATAAGATGCATTTTCATAAAAAAAGTGCCCGACGTTAGCATTGAGGCAAGATTTATGAGGACACATCTGTATCCAAGCAGAGGCAGAAGTCACAGTGTTAGTGGCAGTGTGAATGTTGTGTGCACGTGAATGGGTTGGTTGTGCAGTAGTGTTCGGAATATGTGTAAGGAGCATTATGTGTGTCATGTAAAAATGCATTAATAATGTGCAACATATGTGTAAGGGGCACTATGTGTGTCATTATGTGTAAAAGGGCATTAATAATGTGCGGCATATGTGTAACAGGGTACTACTGTATGTGTGTCATTATGTGTATAGGGGCACTAATAATGTGCAGCAAATGTGTAGGGTGCACTATGTGTGTCATTATGTGTATAAGGGCATTAATAATGTGCAGCATATGTGTAAGGGACATTATGTGTAAAAGGGCATTAATAAAGGTTGTCATAATGTGTAAGGCGCATTATCTTTATAAGGACATTAATAATGTGTCTCATGTGTAAGGGGCATTACTGTGTGGCATTATGTGTATATGGTGCTCTACTATGTGGTGTTGCATATAGAAAGGGCACTACTGTGTCATCTAATGTGAATAAAGAGCAATAGGGTGTGGTGTAATGTGAATAAGGAGCAATTCAGTGTGATGTAATGTGAATAAGGGGCTTTACTGTGAGGAGTAACATTTATAAGGTAAAGTGATACTACTGTGTGATGTAATATGAATTATGGACACTTTCACATGATCAAATGTGAATAAAGTTGCAGTACTGTGTGGTGTAATTGGAATTGGGGGTACTATTGTGTGGCCATGCCCCTTGCCAGCAAAAACACCCCCCTTTTTGGGCTGTGTGCCAAATGTGCGAACTGTTCCTATTTAAAATATAGGGGGTACAAACACCAAAATAAGGACTGCTATGGATGAGGGGTGATGGTGCTGGGAAAGAGGTGGAAGGTCAGAGGCGGAACCAGCGGTGGTGCTAGGGGGCACCAGCCAAAATCTTGCCTAGGGCGTCATATTGGTTAGGGCCGGCTCTGCTGGTGAATGTAATCAAAGTAGTGCACTGAATAGTGCCTGGCTCATCAGCTCTGCTCACCGTCCAACTATAACGCCCCCACACATACACACATTAATTTTATATTCCTAAATTAGTCTGAAGCCACAGGCAATATTGCTTACCTAGCCTGTCGGGATCGTCTCCATCAGGATCTTGGTCTTCTGAACGCCGTCATTCCGACTGCCGAAATATTATATCACTCCCCTTGTAACCATCCAATCTGAATTTTAATACAACTGGCATTGTAAATTATCCATGGCAAAAAAACATTCACCGTCACTGTGTTTTTTTTGCAGTAGATAAATGAGAAAATATGTACGTTTAACAATTTTTCTATTTAAAAATATTTTAGATATGCTTTAAACTTTCAAAAACGTTTTTTAAAAAAATATGTTTTTAAATGAAAACTTTTGCAAGTCAACTGTAATTTTCAAATTTGGCATTTATGACAAAGCTCTTAATGTAAGGAAATGAAAGCCTCTAAAATATCACTCTTACATAATAGAAAATATTGTCATTGTCATACAAAAAGTATTTTTTTTTTCAGTATTCTTTTTGTCATGACCCCCCCCCCCCCCCACATTTTTTTTGTAAAACTAAGCAGGGGGTAGCTACTGCCCCGCGCCAATTAGTAGGGATGGTGCTAATTTTAATTACACCCAATTTATTTTACTGGCTTTTTCATGTGGAAAGCTAGGGCAGTGGATGCTCCTATTCCTGTTTGAGATTGTTTATTAATTCTGAAAAACCTGCTATTCTTACTTATTGTTACTGCTTTTAACTAATGCTATACTGAACTGCTGAAAGGCTTAGTAATGCAGAAAGGCCTGCTATTCTGCAGAGACTGTTACTGCTTTTAACTAATGCTATACTGATCTGCTGAAGGGCTTAGTAATACAGAAAGGCCTGCTGTTCTACAGAGACTGTTTCTGCTTTTCACTAATGCTATACTGAACTGCTGAAAGGCGTAGTTATACAGAAAGGCCTGCTATTCTACAGAGACTGTTACTGCTTTTTACTAATGCTATACTAAACTGCTGAAGGGCTTAGTAATACAGAAAGGCCTGCTATTCTACAGAGACTGTTACTGATTTTCACTAATGTTATATTGAACTGCTGAAGGGCATAGTAATACAGAAAGGCCTGCTATTCTACAGAGACTGTTACTGCTTTTCACTAATGCTATATTGAACTGCTGAAGGGCTTAGTAATACAGAAATATCTGCTATTCTACAGAGACTATTACTGCTTTTCACTAATGCTATATTGAACTGCTGAAGGGCTTAGTAATATTGAAAAGACTGCTATTCTACAGAGACTGTTACTGCTTTCTCACTAATGCTATATTGAACTGCTGAAGGGCTTAGCAATACAGAAAAGACTGATATTCTACAGAGACTGTTACTACTTTTCACTAATGCTATATTGAACTGCTGAAGGGCTTAGTAATACAGAAAAATCTGCTATTCCACAGAAACTATTACTGCTTTTCATTAATGCTATATTGAACTGCTGAAGGGCTTAGTAATACAGAAAAGACTGATATTCTACAGAGACTCTTACTGTTTTTCACTAATGCTATACTAAACTGCTGAAGGGCTTAGTAATACAGAAATGCCTGCTATTCTACAGAGACTGTTACTGCTTTTCACTAATGCTATATTGAACTGCTGAAGTGTTTTCTTAATACAGAAATGTCTGCTATTCTACAGAAATTGTTACTGCTTACCAATAATACGATATTGAACTGCTTAAGTGTTTAATGGTACAGAAATGCATGCTGTCAGGTAGGGGTTAAAGTGGGGGGAAACGAAGTGGAACTGAGTTCCACCACCTGTAATAGTAGGGGGAACTAGTTCCACCACCTCCATAGCCCTGCACAGATTCCAGCAGAAAAGCCTGACCAATCACCTACATCATTTGACGATGCAGGCAGCGCTAGTGTTACTAATGAGCTGTAGCCACCTCCCCCTTCCTCAGGTTCTGGTGGCTCCATGGTCCTCCTCCATCTACAGCCTACCCCTCCTAGTACTCACACATGCTGTGTCTGTCAGACAGCATTCACTCCCTCCTCAGGTCGGACTGGCGTCCTTTCTTGGCATGGTGTATGTGATGTCATGCGGTCACTGCTGCTGAAGTGAAGAAGAGCCATGTAGAGAAGTAGGCTCTGTGCATCTTGATGACAAGATGAGAGGGGGCTGGAGGGGCAAGAGAGGTGGGGAAGCTGCTTGAGGGATACAGGGCACGGAGCTGCTGGAGGGACACAGGCAGTGAGTTGCTGGAGTGACAGAGGCATAGATTTGTATAAGGGGCGCTACTGTTGGCCTTATGTGTATGGGGCACTACTATTGTGGGCATTATGTGTAAGGGGCACTACTACTGTGGGAATTCTGTATATAAGCGGCAATACTACTGTGGGCATTTTGTGTATAGGAGGCACTTCTGTGGGCATTATGTGTATAAATGGCACTACTATGATCATTTTGTGTGAAGGGCACTACAACGGTGGGCATTATGTGTAATGGGCACTACAACTGTTGGAATTGTATATAAGGGGCTGCAAACTATAAATGAGTGCCCTACTTCCCATACTTTATAAAGGGACATTGATCTCACAAAGAAGCAGCATGGTCACACAATAGTACCTCCAATTAAAATTACTGTACACCACACAGCAGCACAATCTTATTCACATTACACTGCATGTAGTGCCCCTGATTCATATTACACTACATAGTAATGCCCCTTATTATGGTTACGTTACTCAGTAGTGCCCTTTATTAACGCTTTGCTACACAATGGTACCCTTTATACAGTGTGTATATTTATTTATATATTTATTTATATATATATAGGAAATCAAGACAGCACTCAAAGCCATTCAAAAAAAACAACAAAGGTGGTGCAAGGCAGTAGTATAAACATGAAAACTCACTTTTCCAGCATCGTTGAAAAAGAAAACAAGCCAGCACTCATGTAAAGATGAATCAAAAGAAACTGGGTTTAATCTTTAGCCAGTCGGCATGGTCAGATACAGCATACACAAACACAGCCCGACAGCTGTTTCAACCGAATCCTGGTTTAAACCCAGTTTCTTTTGATTCATCTTTACGTGTGTGCTTGCTTGTTTTCTTTTTCAACGACACCGGAAAAGTGAGTGTTCATATATATATATATATATATATATATATAAATGAGTTCCACCATTTGACAGAATTATAATAACATAAATGAGTTCCACCATCTCTCCAGGACCACTTTAAACCCTGCTGTCAGGGACCAGTTGACATTTTACTTAGGTGTGTTAATCTACTTATGCCCAACTATTGTTGTAAAAAGATATTGCAAATCTGGATTGTCCTCTGACATAGGGGGTCATTCCGAGTTGTTCGCTCGTTATTTTTTTCTCGCAACGGAGCGATTAGTCGCTAATGCGCATGCGCAATGTCCGCAGTGCGACTGCGCCAAGTAAATTTGCTATGCAGTTAGGAATTTAACTCACGGCATTACGAGGTTTTTTCTTCGTTCTGGTGATCGTAATGTGATTGACTGGAAGTGGGTGTTTCTGGGCGGAAACTGGCCGTTTTATGGGAGTGTGTGAAAAAACGCTACCGTTTCTGGGAAAAACGCGGGAGTGGCTGGAGAAACGGAGGAGTGTCTGGGCGAACGCTGGGTGTGTTTGTGACGTCAAACCAGGAACGACAAGCACTGAACTGATCGCACTGGAAGAGTAAGTCTCGAGCTACTCAGAAACTGCACAGAGAAGTCTTTTCGCAATATTGCGAATCTTTCGTTCGCAATTTTGATAAGCTAAGATTCACTCCCAGTAGGCGGCGGCTTAGCGTGTGCAAAGCTGCTAAAAGCAGCTTGCGAGCGAACAACTCGGAATGAGGGCCATAGATCAATATAGCTCCTAAAATAATAAATAATAAAATAACCCCCCGCCACCCCTCTGCTGCCCCCTGCTCCCATCATCCCTCCCCTCCATCTATCCCACCATGTCCTCCTTCCGTCCCACTTCAGACAAGGAAGTCCACTCCCTCATCTTATCCTCCACCTGCCCCCTGGACCCACTTTCCTCCCGTCTTCTCCGCTCCATCTCCCCCACTGTCAGCTCCCACCTTGCTCACCTCTTTAACATATCGCTCTCTACCGCCATCTTCCCCTCACCATTCAAACATGCTCTGGTCTCACCTATTCTCAAAAAACCCAACCTCGACCCTTCATCACCCACTAACTACCACCCCATCTCTCTTCTCCTTTTTGCCTCCAAACTACTGGTCTACCACCGTCTCACAAGCTACCTCTCTGACAAATCCATCCTCGATCCACTACAATCTGGCTTTCGCCCACTCCACTCCACTGAGACTGCCCTGGTGAAAGTCACCAATGACCTGCTTTCGGCCAAATCCAGGGGCCACTTCTCTCTGCTCATCCTTCTGGATCTCTCTGCTGCCTTTGACACTGTGGATCATCCTCTCCTCCTCCGCACTCTCCTAAACGCTGGCCTCTCTAGCACTGTCTTTGACTGGTTTTCTTCTTACCTCCCTAACCGCTCCTTCTCAGTGTCTGTCTCCGGCACCACCTCACACCCTTCCATCCTTCCTGTTGGTGTCCCTCAGGGTTCTGTACTTGGCCCCCTTCTGTTCTCCCTGTACACCTCTTCCCTGGGTGCGCTCAGTAACTCCTTTGGCATTCAATACGACCTCTATGCTGAAGACACACAACTCTACCTCTCCTCTCCTGATCTGTCCCCCTCTCTCAGGTTTCCAGCTGCCTCTCTGCTATCTCCTCCTGGATGTCTGAGCGCTCTCTGAAGCTCAACATGGACAAAACTGAACTCATCATCTTTCCCCCATCCAGAGCAACACCCCCTACCAATATCTCTATCACTGTTGACAACACCACCATCTACCCCATTCCCCAACTCCGCTGCTTGGGCGTCACTCTTGACTCCTCCCTCTCTTTTGCACCCCACATCCAAGCTCTGGCACAATCCTGTCGGTTCAGCCTACGCAACATTGCTCGCATCAGGCCATTTCTCTCCCAGAGTGCAGCTAAACTTATCATCCACTCACTGGTCATCTCATGCCTCGACTACTGAAATATTCTTACTGGCCTCGCTTGCTCTCATCTTGCTCCCCTCCAATCTGTCCTGAACTCTGCAGCTAGGCTTATCTTCCTCTCCCGCCACTCCACATCTGCCACTCCCCTTCGATGAAATCTACACTGTCTCCCATTCCCCTACAGAATCATCTTCAAACTCCTCACCCTCACATACAAGTCCATCTCTAATTCCACTGCTTCCTACATCTCCAACCTCCTCTCCCTTCATACTCCCTCCCACCCCCTACGGTCGACCAATGACCGTCGCCTCTCCACCACCCTGGTTGCTGCTTCCCATGCTCGAGTTCAAGACTATGTCCGTGCTGCACCCCTTCAGTGGAACGCACTCCCCGCTCCATTAGACTCTACTCAACCTTGCAAAGCTTCAAACAGGCACTAAAACCCACCTATTCATCAAAGCATACCCTCCCGACGCATAACCTAGTACTGAGGCCGCTCCTCCATCTCAGCTTTGCTTACATACTGCCATCAGGCTACCTCCCGCTTGCTTGCACCTCTTGTCATCTGTCTGTTGACACTTCCCACTAGATTGTTAGCTCTTCAGAGCAGGGCCCTCTTTCCTCTTGTTATCTAAGCCCTCTTCTTGACACATTTCACTCACAGCTCTCCCCTACTCAGTGACCATCTTTACCTGCTTTTTCTCCTGCTGGTAAAGGCTCATCTCCATCTATGGCCACCAGCCCCTAGTAGTACAATGATCACTCCCTCACTACTTACATCTTAGCTGTATTATGTCTTGAGAATTGTGGTTCTCTATGTTACCTGCACTCTATTTCTGTTATTTATTTACTGTAATGCTAAGTTTGTCTCCCTGTACTGTCCTTTGTACGGTGCTGCGAAACACTTGTGGCGCCTTATAAATAAAATGTAATAATAATAATAATAATAATTGTGGCAATTGTCAAATTAAGTTTCTACCTGTAAATATTATGTGTGCATGTCCATAAAACTGTTGATTTGTTGAACATACTGTATGTATAATGTATAACTCATCTACACAGTCTGGAACATGATCCCTAGAGGAGGAGGTAGGGCCTACCAGGGGGAGTTTCCCCTGTACCCCCGTGGGCCAGTCTTACCCTGCTTGTTTATAACATTTGATTTTCTTAAGTATAGCCTAATGGGGGAAAAAAGGTGAATTCCTGTAATAAAAGTTGAAGTTTCTTTTGAAACAAACTGGTTATACATTGAGTCTAGGGGGAGGTCAGACTTTTGCTTGCCTCTCTGACATGGTGTGGAGTAAGGAAGAGGTCAGGGAAATTAACATTATGCATTCATCCATGACAACACCTGAATTAAGCACAACCACACCAAGTAATCGCCAGTGAATTGCTAAAGTAGTACCTAAAGCATTGCAAGGACAGTGTATTACAACTACATCACAAATCATCTTAACATAGGGCCTGATTCAGAGATGGACACAGTTCGAACAGTAGCTGTGTCATTGGATGCAGCTGCTGTACAATAATATGCAAAAGCCGAAGGAGGCAACTTTACTAAATAGACGCCCTCTGCATGCTTGTGTGATCTGCTGCTGCATCTGAAGATGTAGCATCGGATCACTTGTGTGCTCATTGGCCATCTGAGTAAGCCTCGGGTTACACAGGATGGCCAGACTATTTACGCTGCTGGGGCCAGAAAATATGTGTCCAAAGTAGTGATGAGCGGGTTCGGTACCTCGGAGACCGAACCCCCCCCGAACTTCACCCATTTTACACGGGTCCGAGGCATACTCGGATTCTCCCGTATGGCTTGGTTAACCCGAGCGCGCCCGAACGTCATCATCCCGCTGTCGGATTCTCACGAGATTCGGATTCTATATAAGCAGCCGTGCGTCGCCGCCTTTTTCACTCGTGCATTGGAAATGTTAGGGAGAGGACGTGGCTGGCGTCCTCTCCGTTTATTAATGTTGATTCAAATATTTGTGCTTATTGCTTAATTGTGGGGACTGGGAACCACCAGTATATTATATAGGAGGAGTACAGTGCAGAGTTTTGCTGACAGTGACCACCAGTATACGTTGTCTGCCTGAAAATCTGTGCTCAGTGTGCTGCATATATCTGTGCTCACACTGCTTAATTGTGGGGACTGGGGAGCAGCTGTATTATATAGGAGGAGTACAGTGCAGAGTTTTGCTGACAGTGACCACCAGAATACGTTTGCCTGAAAAACACTCCATATCTGTGCTCAGTGTGCTGCATATATCTGTGCTCACACTGCTTTATTGTGGGGACTGGGGACCACCAGTATATTATATAGGAGGAGTACAGTGCAGAGTTTTGCTGACAGTGACCACCAGTATACGTTGTCTGCCTGAAAAACACTCCATATCTGTGCTCAGTGTGCTGCATATATCTGTGCTCACACTGCTTAATTGTGGGGACTGGGGAGCAGCTGTATTATATAGGAGGAGTACAGTGCAGAGTTTTGCTGACAGTGACCACCAGAATACGTTTGCCTGAAAAACACTCCATATCTGTGCTCAGTGTGCTGCATATATCTGTGCTCACACTGCTTTATTGTGGGGACTGGGGACCACCAGTATATTATATAGGAGGAGTACAGTGCAGAGTTTTGCTGACAGTGACCACCAGTATACGTTGTCTGCCTGAAAAACACTCCATATCTGAGCTCAGTGTGCTGCATATATCTGTGCTCACACTGCTTTATTGTGGGGACAGGGGACCAGCAGTATTATATAGGAGGAGTACAGTGCAGAGTTTTGCTGACAGTGACCACCAGTATACGTTGTCTGCCTGAAAAACACTCCATATCTGTGCTCAGTGTGCTCCATATATCTGTGCTCACACTGCTTTATTGTGGGGACTGGGGACCAGCAGTATTATATAGGAGGAGTACAGTGCAGAGTTTTGCTGACAGTGACCACCAGTATATTTAGCAGTACGGTATGGAAGGCCACTGCTCTACCTACCTCTGTGTCGTCAAGTATACTATCCATCTAGATTCTATACCTGTGGTGCATTTTAGTTTTGCAGTTTGCTGACAGTGATCACCAGTATATATAGCAGTACGGTACGGAAGGCCACTGCTCTACCTACCTCTGTGTCGTCAAGTATACTATCCATCTAGATTCTATACCTGTGGTGCATTTTAGTTTTGCAGTTTGCTGACAGTGACCACCAGTATATATAGCAGTACGGTACGGAAGGCCACTGCTCTAACTACCTCTGTGTCGTCAAGTATACTATCCATCCATACCTGTGGTGCATTTCAGTCGTGCGCAGTATATATAGTAGTAGGCCATTGCTATTGATACTGGCATATAATTCCACACATTAAAAAATGGAGAACAAAAATGTGGAGGGTAAAATAGGGAAAGATCAAGATCCACTTCCACCTCGTGCTGAAGCTGCTGCCACTAGTCATGGCCGAGACGATGAAATGCCATCAACGTCGTCTGCCAAGGCCGATGCCCAATGTCATAGTAGAGAGCATGTAAAATCCAAAAAACAAAAGTTCAGTAAAATGACCCAAAAATCAAAATTAAAAGCGTCTGAGGAGAAGCGTAAACTTGCCAATATGCCATTTACGACACGGAGTGGCAAGGAACGGCTGAGGCCCTGGCCTATATTCATGGCTAGTGGTTCAGATTCACATGAGGATGGAAGCACTCATCCTCTCGCTAGAAAACTGCAGTGCCACTCCTAAATGGGCCAGGTATTTGTGTCGGCCACTTGTGTCGCTTAGCTTAGTCACACAGCGACCTTGGTGCGCCTCTTTTTTTCTTTGCATCATGTGCTGCTTGGGAACTATTTTTTTGAAGTGCCATCCTGTCTGACACTGCAGTGCCACTCCTAGATGGGCCAGGTGTTTGTGTCGGCCACTTGTGTCGCTTAGCTTAGACACACAGCGACCTTGGTGCGCCTCTTTTTTTCTTTGCATCATGTGCTGTTTGTGGACTATTTTTTTGAAGTGACATCCTGTCTGACACTGCAGTGCCACTCCTAGATGGGCCAGGTGTTTGTGTCGGCCACTTGGGTCGCTTAGCTTAGTCACACAGCGACCTTGGTGCGCCTCTTTTTTTCTTTGCATCATGTGCTGTTTGGGGATAATTTTTTTGAAGTGCCATCCTGCCTGACACTGCAGTGCCACTCCTAGATAGGCCAGGTGTTTGTCTCGGCCACTTGTGTCGCTTAGCTTAGCCATCCAGCGACCTTGGTGCAAATTTTAGGACTAAAAATAATATTGTGAGGTGTGAGGTGTTCAGAATAGACTGAAAATGAGTGGAAATTATGGTTATTGAGGTTAATAATACTATGGGATCAAAATGACCCCCAAATTCTATGATTTAAGCTGTTTTTGAGGGTTTTTTGTAAAAAAAATACCCGAATCCGAAAAAAAAAATTCAGGGAGGTTTTGCCAAAACGCGTCCGAATCCAAAACACGGCTGCGGAACCGAATCCAAAACCAAAACACAAAACCCGAAAAATTTCCGGTGCACATCACTAGTCCAAAGATGCAGACCCTGGCCTCACCACTCCCAGAACACTGCTCAGCAGTCTGTCAATCAGGCTGTAGCTCAGGGAGCACTACGTGTGACCATGCAGGACCCATTCTGCAAATGCGAGAATGGGTTCTGCGGAGGCGTCCCACCATGGGAAATGTACGTAAACCATTGGGTTTCAATATGGGATGTTTAATACAATATGATGTACCTGTATAAGAAAAAGTCACTTTTTTATCCCTTTGCCGCTTAGGGTTTTTCTCGCTCTATGCCAAAATGGGACCATTTTTCCTTTTATAATTTGATCTGGGCTTTAGATTCCTGCCCCCAATCAGTGTATTTTTATTTTGTGTGTGTGGGTGCCGTTTAGTCTTTACTAAAGGAAAAATCATTACAAATAAGGGTCCCCACATGTGTTTTCAGGCCAGGGTCAGATCATTCACACTGTGGTGCATGCAACGCACATAGAGCCCAGTGGGACCCAAGGCCCGACTGTCATCCACCACTTCCAAATTGTTTAAACACCCTTTGAGGGTGCAAGCCACAATTGGTGGAAGGGGTTCAGGCCACCATCAGAGGAGGGGTGCAAGCAGAGCAGCGATCTGGGAAGGTGGTGAAAATCATGCCAAGGGAAGAGAGAGCAGTGATCAGGTCTGGGGGGGTGTGAGCCATCATTGGGTAAAGAGGGCTGGTTAGAGAGGCAAGGAGTCCCTGATGACAGTAGTCCCATGATGAGGGGTCAGAGGAGCATGCATTGAGCTGTGGTTGTTGGAGCTCAGCACATGCTCCTCTGACACCTGGAATCAGCAGTCTCATGGGAATGATTCTGAATGAGCCCATGGTGATGAATGAGTGTGGGAGCTGCACCGGCAGGGGTGCTGAAATGCGGGCTGCCTGCTGCATGCCAGGGTTGGATTAGGGCCATTAGGTGCCCTGGCAGGTGGGTTGCAGGGGATGAATTTCATGTCACAGTCAGCACCATGGAGACAGTAGCTGGCAGCAGAACCAGGGACCACGGGCGTGTGAGATTGACTAATACTTCTGATCAACAGTGATGGGATTCTGGAGAAAGTTGGTGCTAGGGCAGAGGAATGGGGGGGGGGGGGGGGGGGGAATGGCTCACCACTCCTTTAGGTACCCAATTGTGTGTAATTGTGTAGTAGTAGCTTTCACTTGACTCAAGGTTATTAATGTTGTAATTATTGCTGTCATTTTTTTATGATTTATGGTGTAACACGGACTTTGCAACTTAGCTACACCAAGCGTTCCACCAGAGACTTTTTCACAACATACAGTATGTGCTGTATTCACATCACTAATGCAACAAGCATACACTGCATGGATACTAATGATGGCACTTCATGCAGCTTCTGTGTGCGATTTAGGGCCTAATTCAGACCTGATCGCAAGCAGGCGACTTTTGCACTGCTGTGATCAGATAGTCCCCACACTCCCAGAAAACGGTCAGTTGACACCCACAAACGCCTTCTTCCTGCCAATCTCCTTGCGAACGCCCGTGCAAATGGATCCTTTGCACAAACCCATCGCTGACCGGCGATCCGCTTTGTACCCGTGTGACGAGCCTGTGCATTGCGGTGCATACGCATGCGCAGTTTAGACCTGATTGCTCGCTGTACGAAAATGCAGCCTAGCGATCAGGTCTGAATTAGCCCCTTAGTCACAAATCTGCGTAAATAGGCCAAAGGCAGATGTTGAATATGCGTGGTTTGCGCCATGCCATGCTCCATATATCTTTATGATTCATTTGCAACTTTTTACCAATTCCTTTGTGACAAAAGCACAATCCTAATAATCTAGTTCACTGTAAGCAAATTTGTTTGTGGATATTATGTAAAAAGCCAAAAATAATTCAGGAAACATTATTTAAAGTACAGGAATCACATCTACTGTAGATCGCGCCATGCGGTGGAAAACCGATAGGTGTATGAGGACACATTGCTATAGCTGGCAATGATAGGCTTTATGCTATATAATGAATTTGCCCCTCTGTTAACAGAAAACTGAAAAATTAGGTTTCCGTGGTGCAGGGAAAAAAATCCTTTCTAGAAGGAGAAGGGACTTTTGGATATATAATATTTAAAAAGAGCTGTCTTCTCTGGAGAGGCCACACATGGTGCTCGGCCCTTCCCGGAGAGCAGCTGCTCTGCCTGACACTTCCATCTGCAGTACCAGTAACCTGAGGCAGCTGAAGAGACACTGGGCTTGATGCAGAGTGATTATTTGCTACTGCGAATGCGCAAATTATTCTGAAAACCCGCTACGTTGCATGTCCTACTCTGACTGTGTGGACAAAGGCACTGTTGAAGGAACTAGCATCAGAGATGGCGGGCCAAGTGATGGGCGTTTTTGGGCTGTGTCTGAGAGGTGGCCTGTCGGGAGTGCAAAAAATGTCCGCTTGTGGCTGTGTAATGGGAGTGTTGCTGGTATGTCACTGCAATTAGTGATGAGCACCGGAAATTTTTCGGGTTTTGTGTTTTGGTTTTGGGTTCGGTTCCGCGGCCGTGTTTTGGGTTCGAACGCGTTTTGGCAAAACCTCACCGAATTTTTTTTGTCGGATTCGGGTGTGTTTTGGATTCGTTTTTTTTTTTAAAAAAACCCCCTAAAAAACAGCTTAAATCATAGAATTTGGGGGTCATTTTGATCCCAAAGTATTATTAACCTCAATAACCATTATTTCCACTCATTTTCAGTCTATTCTGAACACCTCACACCTCACAATATTATTTTTAGTCCTAAAATTTGCACCGAGGTCGCTGGATGACTAAGCTCAGCGACCCAAGTGGCCGACACAAACACCTGGCCCATCTAGGAGTGGCACTGCAGTGTCACGCAGGATGGCCCTTCCAAAAAACACTCCCCAAACAGCACATGACGCAAAGAAAAAAAGAGGCGCAATGAGGTAGCTGTGTGAGTAAGATAAGCGACCCAAGTGGCCGACACAAACACCTGGCCCATCTAGGAGTGGCACTGCAGTGTCACGCAGGATGGCCCTTCCAAAAAACACTCCCCAAACAGCACATGACGCAAAGAAAAAAAGAGGCGCAATTAGGTAGCTGTGTGAGTAAGATAAGCGACCCAAGTGGCCGACACAAACACCTGGCCCATCTAGGAGTGGCACTGCAGTGTCACGCAGGATGGCCCTTCCAAAAAACACTCCCCAAACAGCACATGACGCAAAGAAGAAAAAAAAGAGGCGCAATGAGGTAGCTGTGTGAGTAAGATAAGCGACCCAAGTGGCCGACACAAACACCTGGCCCATCTAGGAGTGGCACTGCAGTGTCACGCAGGATGGCCCTTCCAAAAAACACTCCCCAAACAGCACATGACGCAAAGAAAAAAAGAGGCGCAATTATGTAGCTGTGTGAGTAAGATAAGCGACCCAAGTGGCCGACACAAACACCTGGCCCATCTAGGAGTGGCACTGCAGTGTCACGCAGGATGGCCCTTCCAAAAAACACTCCCCAAACAGCACATGACGCAAAGAAAAAAAGAGGCGCAATTAGGTAGCTGTGTGAGTAAGATAAGCGACCCAAGTGGCCGACACAAACACCTGGCCCATCTAGGAGTGGCACTGCAGTGTCACGCAGGATGGCCCTTCCAAAAAACACTCCCCAAACAGCACATGACGTAAAGAAGAAAAAAAAGAGGCGCAATGAGGTAGCTGTGTGACTAAGATAAGCAACCCAAGTGGCCGACACAAACACCTGGCCCATCTAGGAGTGGCACTGCAGTGTCACGCAGGATGGCCCTTCCAAAAAACACCCCCCAAACAGCATATGACGCAAAGAAAAATGAAAGAAAAAAGAGGTGCAAGATGGAATTGTCCTTGGGCCCTCCCACCCACCCTTATGTTGTATAAACAGGACATGCACACTTTAACCAACCCATCATTTCAGTGACAGGGTCTGCCACACGACTGTGACTGAAATGACGGGTTGGTTTGGACCCCCACCAAAAAAGAAGCAATTAATCTCTCCTTGCACAAACTGGCTCTACAGAGGCAAGATGTCCACCTCATCATCATCCTCCGATATATCACCGTGTACATCCCCCTCCTCACAGATTATCAATTCGTCCCCACTGGAATCCACCATCTCAGCTCCCTGTGTACTTTGTGGAGGCAATTGCTGCTGGTGAATGTCTCCACGGAGGAATTGATTATAATTCATTTTAATGAACATCATCTTCTCCACATTTTCTGGATGTAACCTCGTACGCCGATTGCTGACAAGGTGAGCAGCGGCACTAAACACTCTTTCGGAGTACACCCTTGTGGGAGGGCAACTTAGGTAGAATAAAGCCAGTTTGTGCAAGGGCCTCCAAATTGCCTCTTTTTCCTGCCAGTATAAGTACGGACTTTCTGACGTGCCTACTTGGATGCGGTCACTCATATAATCCTCCACCATTCTTTCAATGGGGAGAGAATCATATGCAGTGACAGTAGACGACATGTCCGTAATCGTTGTCAGGTCCTTCAGTCCGGACCAGATGTCAGCATCAGCAGTCGCTCCAGACTGCCCTGCATCACCGCCAGCGGGTGGGCTCGGAATTCTGAGCCTTTTCCTCGCACCCCCAGTTGCGGGAGAATGTGAAGGAGGAGATGTTGACAGGTCGCGTTCCGCTTGACTTGACAATTTTGTCACCAGCAGTTCTTTGAACCCCAGCAGACTTGTGTCTGCCGGAAAGAGAGATCCAAGGTAGGTTTTAAATCTAGGATCGAGCACGGTGGCCAAAATGTAGTGCTCTGATTTCAACAGATTGACCACCCGTGAATCCTTGTTAAGCGAATTAAGGGCTCCATCCACAAGTCCCACATGCCTAGCGGAATCGCTCTGTGTTAGCTCCTCCTTCAATGTCTCCAGCTTCTTCTGCAAAAGCCTGATGAGGGGAATGACCTGACTC
This sequence comes from Pseudophryne corroboree, assembly GCF_028390025.1. NCBI lineage: Eukaryota > Metazoa > Chordata > Amphibia > Anura > Myobatrachidae > Pseudophryne > Pseudophryne corroboree. The sequence continues at coordinate 570,175,723 of NC_086444.1, forward strand.
AGGCTGGCAGTGTCTGAACTGACTTCACGTGTGGCAAGTTCAAAAGGTTGCAGAACCTTGCACAACGTTGAAATCATTCTCCACTGCGCTTGAGACAGGTGCATTCCACCTCCTATAACGTGCTCAGTTGTATAGGCTTGAATGGCCTTTTGCTGCTCCTCCAACCTCTGAAGCATATAGAGGGTTGAATTCCACCTCGTTACCACTTCTTGCTTCAGATGATGGCAGGGCAGGTTCAGGCGTTTTTGGTGGTGCTCCAGTCTTCTGTACGTGGTGCCTGTACGCCGAAAGTGTCCCGCAATTCTTCTGGCCACCGACAGCATCTCTTGCACGCCCCTCTCGTTTTTTAAATAATTCTGCACCACCAAATTCAAGGTATGTGCAAAACATGGGACGTGCTGGAATTTGCCCAGATTTAATGCACACACAATATTGCTGGCGTTGTCCGATGCCACAAATCCACAGGAGAGTCCAATTGGGGTAAGCCATACTGCGATGATCTTCCTCAGTTGCCGTAAGAGGTTTTTAGCTGTGTGCGTATTCTGGAAAGCGGTGATACAAAGCGTAGCCTGCCTAGGAAAGAGTTGGCATTTGCGAGATGCTGCTACTGGTGCCGCCGCTGCTGTTCTTGCGGCGGGAGTCCATACATCTACCCAGTGGGCTGTCACAGTCATATAGTCCTGAGCCTGCCCTGCTCCACTTGTCCACATGTCCGTGGTTAAGTGGACATTGGGTACAACTGCATTTTTTAGGACACTGGTGAGTCTTTTTCTGAGGTCTGTGTACATTTTCGGTATCGCCTGCCTAGAGAAATGGAACCTAGATGGTATTTGGTACCGGGGACACAGTACCTCCAACAAGTCTCTAGTTGGCTCTGCAGTAATGATGGATACCGGAACCACGTTTCTCACCGCCCAGGATGCCAAGGCCTCAGTTATCCGCTTTGCAGCAGGATGACTGCTGTGATATTTCATCTTCCTCGCAAAGGACTGTTGGACAGTCAATTGCTTGGTGGAAGTAGTAAAAGTGGTCTTACGAGTACGACTTCCCCTCTGGGATGACCATCGACTCCCAGCAGCAACAACAGCAGCGCCAGCAGCAGTAGGCGTTACACGCAAGGATGCATCGGAGGAATCCCAGGCAGGAGAGGACTCGTCAGAATTGCCAGTGACATGGCCTGCAGGACTATTGGCATTCCTGGGGAAGGAGGAAATTGACACTGAGGGAGTTGGTGGGGTGGTTTGCGTGAGCTTGGTTACAAGAGGAAGGGATTTACTGGTCAGTGGACTGCTTCCGCTGTCGCCCAAAGTTTTTGAACTTGTCACTGACTTATGATGAATGCGCTGCAGGTGACGTATAAGGGAGGATGTTCCGAGGTGGTTAACGTCCTTACCCCTACTTATTACAGCTTGACAAAGGCAACACACGGCTTGACAAATGTTGTCCGCATTTCTGTTGAAATACTTCCACACCGAAGAGCTGATTTTTTTGGTATTTTGACCAGGCATGTCAATGGCCCTATTCCTCCCACGGACAACAGGTGTCTCCCCGGGTGCCTGACTTAAACAAACCACCTCACCATCAGAATCCTCCTGGTCAATTTCCTCCCCAGCGCCAGCAACACCCATATCCTCCTCATCCTGGTGTACTTCAACACTGACATCTTCAATCTGACTATCAGGAACGTGCAAATGGTGGAAGGCGCATGCTCTTCACGTCCAGTGTTGGGAAGGTCAGGCATCGCAAACGACACAATTGGACTCTCCTTGTGGATTTGTGATTTCGAAGAACGCACAGTTCTTTGCTGTGCTTTTGCCAGCTTGAGTCTTTTCATTTTTCTAGCGAGAGGCTGAGTGCTTCCATCCTCATGTGAAGCTGAACCACTAGCCATGAACATAGGCCAGGGCCTCAGCCGTTCCTTGCCACTCCGTGTGGTAAATGGCATATTGGCAAGTTTACGCTTCTCCGACGACAATTTTATTTTAGATTTTTGAGTCCTTTTTTTACTGATATTTGGTGTTTTGGATTTTACATGCTCTGTACTATGACATTGGGCATCGGCCTTGGCAGACGACGTTGCTGGCATTTCATCGTCTCGGCCATGACTAGTGGCAGCAGCTTCAGCACGAGGTGGAAGTCGATCTTGATCTTTCCCTATTTTTGGAACCTCAACATTTTTGTTCTCCATATTTTAATAGGCACAACTAAAAGGCACCTCAGGTAAACAATGGAGATGGATGGATACTAGTATACTTATGGATGGACGAGCGACTGCCGACACAGAGGTAGCTACAGCCGTGGACTACCGTACTGCGTCTGCTGCTAATATAGACTGGATGATAATGATATAAAAAATATATATATATATCACTACTGCAGCCGGACAGGTATATATTATATAATGACGGACCTGCTGGACACTGTCAGCACTGCAGACTCCTAAAGTAAGCTACTAGTATCAAGAAGATAGAAAGAAAAAAAAAACACCACAGGTAGGTGGTATACAATTATGGATGGACGAGCGACTGCCGACACAGAGGTAGCTACAGCCGTGGACTACCGTACTGCGTCTGCTGCTAATATAGACTGGATGATAATGATATAAAAAATATATATATATCACTACTGCAGCCGGACAGGTATATATTATATAATGACGGACCTGCTGGACACTGTCAGCACTGCAGACTCCTAAAGTAAGCTACTAGTATCAAGAAGATAGAAAAAAAAAAACACAACAGGTAGGTGGTATACAATTATGGATGGACGAGCGACTGCCGATGCAGAGGTAGCTACAGCCGTGGACTACCGTACTGCGTCTGCTGCTAATATAGACTGGATGATAATGATATAAAAAATATATATATATCACTACTGCAGCCGGACAGGTATATATTATATAATGACGGACCTGCTGGACACTGTCAGCAGCACTGCAGACTCCTAAAGTAAGCTACTAGTAGTATCAAGAAGATAGAAAAAAAAACACCACAGGTAGGTGGTATACAATTATGGATGGACGAGCGACTGCCGACACAGAGGTAGCTACAGCCGTGGACTACCGTACTGCGTCTGCTGCTAATATAGACTGGATGATAGTGATATAAAAAATCTATATATATCACTACTGCAGCCGGACAGGTATATATTATATAATGACGGACCTGCTGGACACTGTCAGCAGCACTGCAGACTCCTAAAGTAAGCTACTAGTAGTATCAAGAAGATAGAAAAAAAAAACACCACAGGTAGGTGGTATACAATTATGGATGGACGAGCGACTGCCGACACAGAGGTAGCTACAGCCGTGGACTACCGTACTGCGTCTGCTGCTAATATAGACTGGATGATAATGATATAAAAAATATATATATATCACTACTGCAGCCGGACAGGTATATATTATATAATGACGGACCTGCTGGACACTGTCAGCAGCACTGCAGTCTCCTAAAGTAAGCTACTAGTAGTATCAAGAAGATAGAAAAAAAAACCCACCACAGGTAGGTGGTATACAATTATGGATGGACGAGCGACTGCCGACACAGAGGTAGCTACAGCCGTGGACTACCGTACTGCGTCTGCTGCTAATATAGACTGGATGATAATGATATAAAAAATATATATATATCACTACTGCAGCCGGACAGGTATATATTATATAATGACGGACCTGCTGGACACTGTCAGCAGCACTGCAGACTCCTAAAGTAAGCTACTAGTAGTATCAAGAAGATAGAAAAAAAAAACACCACAGGTAGGTGGTATACAATTATGGATGGACGAGCGACTGCCGACACAGAGGTAGCTACAGCCGTGGACTACCGTACTGCGTCTGCTGCTAATATAGACTGGCTGATAATGATATAAAAAATATATATATATCACTACTGCAGCCGGACAGGTATATATTATATAATGACGGACCTGCTGGACACTGTCAGCAGCACTGCAGACTCCTAAAGTAAGCTACTAGTAGTATCAAGAAGATAGAAAAAAAAAAACACCACAGGTAGGTGGTATACAATTATGGATGGACGAGCGACTGCCGACACAGAGGTAGCTACAGCCGTGGACTACCTTACTACGTCTGCTGCTAATATAGACTGGATGATAATGATATAAAAAATATATATATATCACTACTGCAGCCGGACAGGTATATATTATATAATTAATGACGGACCTGCTGGACACTGTCAGCAGAATGCGTTTATAGAATAAAAACACCACACGACGAGTGTTTAACTTTTTCAGGCAGACAATCACAATATACTGGTGGTCAGACAGTGGTCACTGGTCAGTCACACTGGCAGTGGCACTCTGGCAGCAAAAGCGTGCACTGTTAAATAATATGTACTCCTGCTACTGCTCCCCAGTCTCCCCCACAATTAAGCTGTGTGAGCACTGAGCACTCAGCATAGTCAGATATACATAGATGATGCAGCACACTGAGGCTGAGCACAGATATGGTATACTGTTACTGTGTCACTGTGTATCGTTTTTTTTCAGGCAGAGAACGGATTATATTAAATAATAATATAATAAAACTGCACTGGTGGTCACTGGTCAGTCACTAGTAAACTCTGCACTCTCTGAGTACTCCTAAGCTCCAGTAAATCAAGTGTCTCACTCTCTCTCTTCTAATCTAAATGGAGAGGACGCCAGCCACGTCCTCTCCCTATGAATCTCAATGCACGTGTGAAAATGGCGGCGACGCGCGGCTCCTTATATAGAATCCGAGTCTCGCGAGAATCCGACAGCGGGATGATGACGTTCGGGCGCGCTCGGGTTAGCCGAGCAAGGCGGGAAGATCCGAGTCTGCCTCGGATCCGTGTAAAAAGGCTGAAGTTCGGGGGGGTTCGGATTCCGAGGAACCGAACCCGCTCATCACTAACTGCAATCAGCCTGCATTTTCAGATACTATGCTGCTTCCACGGAGGCCAAGTTCAGGTGTAGACACTGTGCAACTGTTATTGCTTGGCTCCTGCCCACAGGGGTACAGAAAGTGGGAATCTTAGGGCTTGCACATTCTGGCACAGGTATCTGCGTGTGGGAAGACTGAAACTAACATTTGCATATTATCTCAGACGCGACTCCACAGACAAACATAAGTGTGGGTGCAGTAGCATCCACCTCTTTATCAGGTCCACAGGTTGGTTTTGTTTCTGTCAATAGCATCAGATGAAACACAAGGGAGAGGGGTGGATTGCATGTGGAGAGGTCTGATGACATCTGTCATGTGTCATCAGACTTCATGAGACCTCCACACATGACCTTTATGTGTGGAGGTCTTGTGACATGTGTCATGTGTCATCAGATCTCCACATATGACCTTTATGGTCATGTGTGAAGTTCTAATGGTATGCAAAGGTGGTCTAATGGCATATTAGAGTAAATTAATATAGATTGATTTAACGGGGGGTCCCCAAACTGGTATCTGGTGATCACAAGTGTGGAATTCCCTCTTTCAAATATGAGTTGCTCAATGTGTGCAGATGTCACTACATAGTGCCCTCCCACCCATATAGCGAGGGGTAATATTTTCTGATGCCCCCATCTTTGTAAGTAAAATTATGGGTTATATATAGTACCTCCCCCTATTTTCTAGCATATGCAGTATATATCTAAATATTTATAAATGCTGTCAACTCTCCCCATTGGTCATCAAGATCAGTTGGGATAAAGGTTCACCTTGCTATGTGGACAATAAGTGGAACTCGTCATCTGCAGTTTTAATCTATATACAGATGACGAGTCCCATTCATTCTAATACACTGAAGGACTTAAATTGCTTTTGTTCCATTTTGCAGCTTAATTTTATAGAGAACATTTCATTAATGCAACAGCAAAAAAGTGCATTTAATGCAGTCTCTGTGCCTTTCTGCCTCTCTACCTAATGAAATGTACCATAGCATAAACTGTGAATAATGGCCCTCATTCCGAGTTGATCGGTCGCAAGGCGAATTTAGCAGAGTTACACACGCTAAGCCTACGCCTACTGGGAGTGTATCTTAGCTTCTTAAAATTGCGACCGATGTATTCGCAATATTGCGATTACACACTACTTTGCAGTTTCTGAGTAACTTCAACCTTACTCTGCCTGTGCGATCAGTTCAGTGCTTGTCGTTCCTGGTTTGACGTCACAAACACACCCAGCGTTCGCTCAGACACTCCCCCGTTTCTCCAGCCACTCCTGCGTTTTTTCCGGAAACGGTAGCGTTTTCATCCACACGCCCATAAAACGCTGTGTTTCCGCCCAGTAACACCCATTTCCTGTCAATCACATTACGATCGCGGGAGCGATGAAAAAGCCGTGAGTAAAAATACTATCTTCATTGTTAAATTACTTGGCGCAGTCGCAGTGCGAATATTGCGCATGCGTACTAAGCGGATTTTCATTGCGATGCGATGAAAAATACCGAGCGAACGACTCGGAATGAGGGCCAATACGTAGTTGTGTAAATATGCTTTTATTTACCATGCTAATACTATACCATATGTGGAAGTTTTTCTTTTATCCTAAACAAATAGTTCTCATGGTACAATATGGCAAAATGAGTAAAATACATTACATATGAAGATTTAACCTAAAGTAAAACCATGCTGCACTGCAGGTGGGGCAGATGTAACATGTGCAGAGAGAGTTAGATATGGGTGGGTTATATTGTTTCTGTGCAGGGTAAATACTGGCTACTTTATTTTTACACTGCAATTTAGATTTCAGTTTGAACACACCCCACCCAAATCTAACTCTCTCTGCACATGTTATATCTGCCCTACCTGCAGTGCAGCATGGTTTTGCCCAATTGCTTACTTTTTTGGTTTGCTAACAAACCCAAATAAGGCCCATTGTATGAGACATATGGATCTGTTTATTAGAAACAGAAAAGATCATTATCCAGCAAAAACAATCTAGCTGAGCTATACATTACAAGAATCCCATGATGTCTTTAAAACAGTTGTTTTGTAATATAATAGGATATTGCTTCTTTTCCACAGGATTACAATGGGGAGTGTAGCCCAACAATGAACCGCAACATTATAAGTAGTGGCGAACAATCCAGCTCTCACAACAGTCCTGGTTTATCAACTCCAGTTCCTTCCTGGGATTTAAAATGGCCATCTAATAAAATGAGTGAAGACGTTGCCGCTTCATACTGGTCTGGGGCCTGGCAGGCAGAGCAGAAGGGACAAGCTGGAAAATCTGTAAGTATGTCAATGAGTCCTAGAACAGATAAAACGTATATGTGCTTGGGTCAGTTTCATTCATATATCTTAGGTCCTCTTCAGTAACCAGAAAAGCTAGTATTAGGAATAAACAGTAAGTGCAGTAGATGATAACCTACAGTATGCAAACACATAGGGGACTACAGAAATAATTTTCCTAAAATGTTTGTGTTTCCACACTTTCCTTCTACCCTCCAGAACATTTTTACACCACCTCTATAGCTGGTAAAGAGATATTTTTTAAATAGTTCAAATTTCTTTTACTAGAGGATGTAGCTTCATTGAAACAATGAAAGAATTAAGGAAAGCCTGTTATGCACTGTGCATTATGATGCAGTTTTGTGATAGGGAGATCACGCCAGGGTAGAATCCTACCTTCAGACGGCCCATTCTTGCTTGTTGGGAGTCTTGGGACTCATTGTCGCAGGATATGAGTTTCCTATTTATTGAGAAGCAAAGCAGAGACAGGCACAATTTACACTATCCCATTCATCCCTCTCACTTCAAACCACGTCTCCAGTTCTTATTAAAAAATATAGCATTTTTTTTTTACTAACACTTTCGCCATCAAGAAGAGCAGCAATAGTACATGTCATCTGCATCTTTACAGTTATGGAATGCACAGCATTTTATTTAAGGCAGTTGCACAGTAGTTACCACTCCATTCCTTTATAAGTAACCAAATATGTCTTTAGTCTTCATAGGTGGACATTTTTTGTATTTGAATTTATTACACTGCATGTATCAAAAAGAATCACGCAGGAACAAAGGATACTTGAAACACTCCTTAATGCGGTTATTTTGTTTGGAGATTGGGTGTGGTATGTTAGTAAACAGTTCTCATGTCAACATGCATAATGTCGACATAAGAAAGTTAGCATGCAGCATGTCATTGTGCTTAAGCACGATGTCAAGACTGATGACATGTCAACATGATAGAATGTCGACCTAAAGTCCATGGTGGCCCAGCGGTCACTAACCTGGTCTTGTTGGCAGCGGCTTCACCAATGCTGTCTTCCAGGTCTGGGTGGTCATGTGACCAGCAGTTCCGGAGCAGATGTATGACTGAATGGTATTCTGGTTAATTTTTTACCCCTAACCCTTCCTCTAGTGCCTAACCATAGTCTTCCCTTACTGCCTGTCCCTAACTCTCCTGGTAGAGCCTAACCCTAACTGTTGGCATTCTGAGAATGTCGACATTTCGGATGTCATCATTCTGAGGCTCTCGGCATGGGACATGTTTGACCATGTCGACATTCTACTGTCAACATTGTGGTTTCGGCATTATGAATGTCAGCATAGTAACTTTGATCAATGTGACTGAATCCCTGGATAGTAAGAGGTCTTTTTAATAATATATGGTGATAAAGATGATCTTCTGTTACCACTTATTGCAGAGATAGTAATCGATTATAATCGCAATACTGGCTGGCTTAGTTAACAGGACTGGTCCAATTTGCATATGTGACCTGGCTTTGCACATTGCATATGTGAACTAGTAAAGTTAATTAAAAAAAAAGGTGTATTTTAAATTATTTTGCTAAAAAAGTGTAATCATTTTTTTTTTATAATGAAGAGTAGTGGTTCTCTGTGGTCATGAGAAGTCAGTAGCGATAGGAAAACAACCAGCAGTACTTTAACCATCACTGTCCTTGTGAGATACTGTAGGTCCCTTAGCTTTAGGGAAGTCATTGTTGGAGGCAGATTTAGAGTTTATCTCCATTTAATAAATATACCAGAAGTTTTTAAACACAGTCCTCAAAGCACCCTAATGGTCCAGTTGTTAAGTATATCCATGGTTTATCACATATGGTTAAATCAAATTGACTGGTTTACTAAATAAGTCACCTGTGGCCAAGCATGGATATACTTAAAGCCTGGACCATTGGGGTGCCTTGAGGACCGCATTTGAGGCATACTTGCCTACCTGACCCTCTCCATGAGGGAGAAAATGCTTTGTTCCTGGACTTTCCTGGTAATGTATGATTGCCGTCACCTGTGGTGAGCTAGTTAATTGATAAGAAAGGTGTTTCACCACAGGTGTTGGCAACCATACATTCCAGGAACAGAGCATTTTCTTCCTCATGGAGAGGGTCAGGTAGGCAAGTATGATTTGAGGCCTCTAAAATATAATATACATAATTAAACTTCTTCCTTTTAATGCACTTGAATATGATTATTTTCCTGAGTGTTCTCTGCTGCATCATTGAACACAGATATCAGGTAGGACTAAACTTTTACAGTAGCATACCTCCCAACATGACCCTCTCCAGGAGGGACAGAATGCTCTGCTCCTGGACCTCCCTCTTATTTATGATTGCCATCACCTGTGCTGAAACACCTTTCTTATCCATTAACCTGTTCAACACAGGTGTCGGCAGTCATACATTAAGAGGAAAGTCCAGGAGCAGAGCATTTGTGTCCCTCCTGGAGGGGGTCATGTTGGAAGGTATGTAGAACCAGGTGTCTCAAAGGAGTTGACAGGTCATATTGCAAAGGCTTCACTGGGGTTTAGCTTAAAAAAGTGTTCTTTTTCGTTTAGCAATGATCCATGAAAGAGTTATATGAAGTGTTTAATTATCCAGTGATGAATAATGATTTGTCTAGCTAAAAGTTTTGTTTTAGATTATTTAAATCAGTGGTTCTCAAACACGGTCCTCAGGACCCACACAGCTCACGTTTTCCTGGTCACCTACCAGATGCACAGGTGTACTCATTACTCACTTGTACATATTAAAAGATCCACAGGTGCAGCTGATTATTTCAGTTGCAATTCTGTGAGGAGATCTGGAAAACATGAACTGTTTGGGGTCCCGAGGACTGAGTTTGAGAACCTGTGACTTAAATTTTATACCATACAAATGTCCTTTCTTGAAATTATGATGAAAGTTCAATGAATGCTTTACAGTATGTTACTTTTCTCTCTAGTCTCTCTAAAAAGTTAAACGTGTTATGAAAGGGTTATAGGAAGTTATGGAAGTAAGCAGTAACACATATGTCTTTGAAGATTAAAATCTGTGTCTTTGAAATGTATATTTATATTATTGATGACAGTAACGTTCTTCAAAGATGTTTTGATAAATGGGAAACTGCATCCATGACAACTGTCTCGACCAATCACGTGTTCTGTAGATGAATGTTGGGCATGAGGCGCCTGTTAGGGCAAAATTTGAGCATCCTTGAGCCAGTGCAGAACAGCAAGCTGATTTATAATGCATGCATAAAGAACTCCAGCACTGACAAAGTTAAGGGAATGTTTTATACAGCTGCCAGGTCTAACACTGCTTGCTTAAGGAATTCATTGTGTTTGACCAGAAGGTTATGTTTTCCATTAATTGCAACAGTTTCCAAATACTTTGACTTTCTCAATATGTCATACACACTCATGTTCAAAGGGGGCGGAAACCATCAAAATCCTCATTACCTCTTTGATGCAGAGTGACTAGGTAGCCAGCTACAAAATCCTGGATGCTGTAGGAAGTGTAATTTCTTTTTGTGGGACTCATTAAGTAAACCATTACAGTCCTCCAATACATTAGGATATAAATTTAATAAAAGTTACATAGCTTCTGTCTTTCTAGTGCCAATTCTGCTTTCAGTGAAGTCCCAAACAGTATATGAATTCAACACTACCTACGTACAGGGCCAGATTAACAATGGGGCGGATGGAGCTACAGCTCCAGGCCACAAATAAAAATAGGACCATCACCATGATAGCATGATGATGATTAACTGCCCAGCTGGTGACATAGTTGCCATAAATTATAAAAATGTTAATTATATTTCTAATTTTACATATTTTGGGAGACATTGGGGCTTATAGTGTAAGGAATATATATGCCCATATGTCACTAGCCACATCCACACAACATTAGCCACGCCTCCTCAACTTCTCACAATAGGCCCTTGATAATTTTCAGCCCCAGGCCCATGTGGACCTTAATCCAGCCCTGCCTACGTACTCCTCAAAATGTTCATATTGTACTTATTTATCCTACTCCAGAGAAAGTTCCAAGAAAAAGATTCTAATGAAAGCAGGACAACTGCCACTCCATATTGTTGTAGTGCTCAAGTCAGCCCAGGGATCTTATTAATGTGCCGTTTGAGAATAAGTGAAAAGGTGGCTAAATCCCCCCAAATAAATGTTCATAATTTGACTGAATTAGTCTCAAAACTATCTGTTGGTTAGTGACTCGGTGTAAAACTTGTGTCTTCCTGTGTAGCAGTGCTTGAACCATATAGAAGCTTTAATTAACAGCAACTGTACAGCAAAATAACACAGATTCAAAAACAACAAAAACAGCAACATGGAGTCCTTACTCACAGTGCCACCAAGACAAAATGCAGGCTTGTGAGAGACAATGGAGCACGACCAAATTCTGTGAGGCATGATCACACGCCTTCAGGGGGGAAAAAAAACAATGAAAAAGCTAGAAGCCAGCTCCTGTGCAGTCAGTGCAACCCCCCCCCCCCCCCCCTTCTCAGTACCAATGTTTACTCAGCCTTGTCACATATCATTTTAGCTTTGGTGGCTTAAAAACACTAAAGTAAGTAACCCCCCACCCTTCCCTCCACAACCAGTCATACTGCTGCAACAGGATCTTCTCTGCTTCCAGCTCAGTGTTCATTTATATTTGTGTTTGAAGGTTTTAGGAAGGATGGTGGTGGTGGTGGTAGTGTGGGAAGGGGGGTGTTGCGCTGCCACTGGTTGTGACTTTGTTGGGCTTGCTGCTCTTTTTTCGCATGTGGGCTTAGATTTGGAGTGGCCTCACAGAGCATCTGGGCTCTGAGACTCTGGAGTGATTGGCACTGCAGGATGAATGGTACAGGTAGGGCATTGAAGAGGGGATGGTGACCACGGAATCAAAGGTATGTGGAGAGCCAGCTGCTCTCTGTACTAGTACCATAAACTATGGAGGACCACACTGCACACAACGGTTCTATATGCACTCGCATTGTTCCTATACAAGGTTGTTCACCTCAACACTACTCTAACACACATAAACACACATAAAACACTCTACTGACACACACCAGACCCCCTGTCTTCCCCCGATATTCACACAGTGAGAAAGTGAGGGCCCAGTACATATTTAATTGCACCCCATTTACACACAGAAATAGGGAAAGGACCCCAGTGCAGGTATAATCCTCCTCCCAAAGATACTCACACATGGGTCCTGATTCTAAATTGGATGCAGTTGGACTTAGTGGATAGTTACATTTTTTTTCTGTGTACCATCACAGGCATCCCACCATTGGAGATGTGTGCAAACCATCATTAGAGGAATCACAGCAACTTCTTGTATGTGATAGGTTTTGTCCAATAGAAAATCAGCAGGAAGTGGTAGTCGATTTTAGTCTATTTTAGGTAAATTTTTTACCAATATGCAGCCAATTTTTGTTTGCAGTCAATTTTGTAAGGAATGGACAAAAAACTGACCGACTTTAGACCTATCTCTAGCTCTCTAACCTTAAATGTGGTGTCCTTATGTCAGTGCCATACACCCCCCCCCCAAAAAAAAAAAAAAAAAAACAACAACAACCCACCAGGGGGTATATTTACTAAAAGTCAATTTTGATTTTCGATTTTAATCGATTTCAGACTGTTTAAAATTCATGTTGAACTTCCAGAGCTAAAACACACATTTACTTACAGATGATTTTTTTAATACAGGTACACCACCGATTTTCCGGCAACCGATGATCCGGAACCTCTTTTAATCCGGACAATTTTGCTTTGTCCGGATTAAAGGGGGTTAGGGATGTCTTTTAATCCGGAACATTTTCTGTGCATGGGCGTAACATGCAATACTCGCAAGTGTCAGTGGGTACAGCTTCCGCTGACACTTCAGGTGACACAGCAAGCATCGGTGGGGCTGTTATGGCATCCAAGGTCAAAGCAAGTACCGCACATGGGCGGAACACACAGCGCGCACAAGTGTCAGTGAGTACAGCTTCTGAGGGCACTGCAGGTGACACAGCAAGCATCGGCTGTTTAACTTACTGTTAATGTTTGTTCAAAAAGTACCCAATCCCTGTTTTGCTTATAAACAGTTTTGCATACACTACTGTGTTTATTCATTCATTAATATTATACTGTAGCATATATTTTACTATTTATTGCTTTAGAAATGTTCTGAAGGTGCAAAATTAGTAAAAAAAAGTTTCCACCGTTAATCCGGCAAAATTGATAATCCGGCACGGCAGTGGAACCAGGGATGCCGGAAAATCGGTGGTGTACCCTGTATTAGGTTTTAAATGTTAGTAAATGTGTGTTTTAGCCCTGCAATCAATAAAAATCGCTCAAAGTCGAACAGCTTTAAATATACCCCCTGGAACGGAACCTCCTCCTCTCCCATGTCCCAGTACCTCCTCCACTCTCCTGTCCTGGGGCTGGCTAAAATGGCGCCTTTTCCATGCCCTCAAAAATTACCCCTTCCATCAGTACAAAATGCTCTGCACCTGGACTTCCCTCTTAATTTATGATTGCTGTCACCTGTGTTAAACTAAAGTAGTTCATTGATGTGAAAGGTGTTCCAACACAGGTGATGACAATCATAAATTAAGAGAGAAATCCATGAGCAGAGCATTTTGTACTTGATGGAAAGGGTCATGTTGGAGGGTCTGCTTTTCCCAACACATGAGCTCTCTTATCCCCCCTTATGTGATTACATACATCCTCTCCTCTCCTCTTATCTAGTTCTCCTGTTGACTCCCACCTACATCACCAGGGTGCGGGGTTTAAACCTGGCAGCACCAGGTTCTACAGTTCTGAACTGCATGGGGTTAGAAAGTCTTGCATAGTCAGGGCAGTAGTAGCAGCATGCCAGTGGTTTGCTAATGCCATACAGTATATATATATATATATATATATATATATATATATACATACATATACTGAACTGTGTCTATTCCGAGCCACTGCCTTGTACACTACAGGATATACACTTAGTGGACACATAACCATGCCTTGTAAATGATTGTTCTTTTAAAAAAAGTCAGAGTTCAGCTGACATCCCGCACGTCCGGCGAACTCGGACACCATTACATGATCCTGCCCCTGGTGTTGTCAGCAGGAGTCACTGGGAGGGCTGTGCAGGAGCGGGGTGTAGCCCTCAGCATTCAGCCAGTTTAGCCAAGAAAACAAAAGGGTGGATTTAAGAGTGGAGAGCAAATGCTGAGTACTAATGCAGCTCACACCGCAATTGGCCAGTAACAAATGGGACCAGATGCTATTGGTTTCCCCGTGCAGGAAGTAGATGCTATTCTGTGAAGGGAGGGGCATGAGAGACGTAGGACGTCGCGTTGCCACAAGCCACAATCGGCAACAGACTAGTATACAGTATAGGAATAAAGTGAAGCCCATATATACCAATGAGCACCATGGGGGTAATTCCAAGTTGATCGCAGCAGGAAATTTTTTAGCAGTTTGGCAAAACCATGTGCACTGCAGGGGAGGCAGATATAACATGTGCAGAGAGAGATAGATTTTGGTGTGGTGAGTTCAATCTGCAATCTAAATTGCAGTGTAAAAATAAAGCAGCCAGTATTTACCCTGCACAGAAACAATATAACCCACCCAAATCTAACTCTCTCTGCAAATGTTATATCTGCCCCCCTGCAGTGCACATGGTTTTGCCCAACTGCTAAAAAATATCTTGCTGCGATCAACTTGGAATTACCCCCCATGTGAGAAGCCCCAGTCTGTACAAGGGGAGGAAAGCTGGCCACGGTAGCAGAGCGTGCAATAAAATAGACACTGCTTCAGAGTGAGAGAGGGACCCTGTAACAAGAGAGAGACACCTGCAGAGGACAGGAGAGTGCTGCCCTGGTGTCATGGTGGAAGGTCAGTGGGGGGAGGGGGGGCAACTTGTGAGGATAGAAGGAAAGAGACACTAATGTTTATGGAGGTGAGTGAAACCATGTAATGTGATGAAGGAATTGTGCTTGATATGTAGGATCCTTCCGACGCAATGGCCGTATGTACATGCATGGTCTTATCACAGTGCAGTAGCATCAACAATCACTTCAATTTTAAATTGCAGGGTTTTAAAAATATAAATCCCTGTGATCCTCAATTTTTTAATGCCGCAATAAGTGGCAGTAATAAATTATAATTATTACCATGACCAAGTTTAGATAATTAATAATTATGCCACAAATAAATATTTATGCAGTTTGCATGAAAATGGTTCCTGATCAGTATTTAAGTATGGTATCTACGAATCAGCACAGCCAGATTATTGGTGAGGCAGACAGGGCAGTCATCTAGGAGCACACATTGGGGGCCCCCACACTCCGACAAACACTGACCCCGGTAAAGCCCCCCTACACCATTCCTGGCCGGCAGTACAGAAGGATTTTGTCTTTGAGACAGAGACAGCTGTGTCTCCATCTCTACAGTAAGCCCTGTCCACTCGTAGATATAATCCCACAATTTGCAAGTGTATGGGGAAGGGGGGGGCCTTATGTCGTGAAGTGCCCGTCCTTATCAGTGACCTGATGCTGCTGTTGCAGTAGCCTTACAGGTTGTGTTTCTTCTGCTTTATTCCTACCTCTCCCTCTCTCTCTCCTCTTTACTGACACCCTCTCTCTTTCTCTTCCACTTTGTCCCCCTCCCCCTCTGTCTTCCTGACTCTCTACCTTTCTCTCTTGCTCTCCTCTCTCTATCCCCCTGACTGACACCCTCTCTCTCTCTCCCGCTTGGTCTCCTTCCCCCTCTCTCTCTCCCCACTCTGTCTTCCAGACTCTCTCTCTTACTCCTCTCTCTCTCCCTCCCTTCCTGACATCCTCTTTCTCTTTCCCTCTCTCTCTTGTTCCCCACTCTCACTCTGTCTCTCCCTCACCGACTCTCTCCTGCTCACTCCCCCTCCCTCTCTCTCTTTGTCTTCCTGACTCTTTTCTCTCTCTCTCTCGCTCCCCCCTCTCTATCTCTGTCTCTCTCTCTGACACCTTCTTTATCTCTTGCCCTCTCCCCCTCACTCTCTCTCTCTACTTGACACCCTCTCTTTCTCTCATTCCTCCTCTTTCCCTGACATACTCTCTCTCGCGCGGGCTCCGACACCCTCTCTTGCTGACCCTCCTCTCTCTCGTCCCCCCCCCCTCTGTCTCCTTCACTCCCTCTCTCTCTCTTTTTCTCTCCCTTACACCCTCTTTGTCTCTCACTCCCCTCATTCTCTCTTCTACTCTGCTAAGGGGCATAGTTGTAATAGCGGCAAGGAGCAGAGTCAATGTTATTAGTGGGGGTACCCACACCTTTGCTGCCCGGGGCCCCCACTTGCCTTAATACGGCCCTGCTGATCAGGAACCATTTTCTTTTGTGTCTAAAAGGAGTGAGTACCCGCGCTGGCTAAGCAAATTAATAGTAATAATAATAGGGATGGTTTGCTCTATGTATAAAATAACAATTTATTGACAAATCACATATGAAAAAATTTAAAATAAAAAGGAATTCCTGTTATCACAAGGTGGCAATAAAACTTGATAATGTCTTATCTGGATAAGATTTAATGAATTTCACATTCTCCTGTATTCAAGATTTCCATTCCTGAAGGCTAGGGCAACCTCCCCTTGTGCATTCACTGTGTTTAGGTAGATAATTACCAGATCCCCACGTTGTAAGGCATCAGCATAGGAATGAGTCCATTTGTAGCTGTAGGGGTGGATCAGACCAGTTTGTTGAATAGGTCCAGTGATGGGAGAGAAGTCTGAAGTATGCCGAAGAATGAAGAGGCTTTGCGGGCCAGTTAGGAGAGTGAGGTCCAAAGGTATGGAGTAAGCTCAACGCGTTTCACTGGTATAATCCAGCTTCCTCAGGAGCATATGAGGAAGCTGGAAATCTTGAATACAGGAGAATGTGAAATTCATTAAATCTTATCCAGATAAGACATTATCAAGTTTTATTGCCACCTTGTGATAACAGGAATTCCTTTTTATTTTACATTTTTTCATATGTGATTTGTCAATAAATTGTTATTTTATACATAGAGCAAACCATCCCTATTATTATTACTATTAATTTGCTTAGCCAGCGCGGGTACTCACTCCTTTTTTACTACTTGGTTTCTGAGGAATTGACCTTCTTCCTACCTGCTGCTGTTGGTTGCGCACCTGCATATTTATTTATTGTTCTTTTGTGTCTACATGCTTTTATAAATAAAGTTGCTTCCACAAGACTTGCTGACTACATAAACACATTAACAATCAGGTGTACATGTGTATCTAATAATGTGGCCACTGAGTATATATATATATATATATATATTCACACCAATAATGTTTGTGCTTGTTGAACATGTCATTCCAAAATCCTGGGCATTAATATGGAGTTTAATGTGCCAGATTAATAACAGCAATGCACTGTAGAAAATACACCATAGTCCTGTGCAGTATAAGGTAACATATGTAAAATGTATAATTCAACTGTGCCATCTAGAACTTGACCCCTACAGGAGGAGAAGGGACCCCAGACAGTAGGGCCTACTGGGGGCTTCCCCTGTACCCCTGTGATGCCAGTCCAACCCTGCGCTTGGCCACAAGGATATTAATGAGGTCTGGGAGACAAAGACTGGCTAGCAGCCAGTATTTCAGTTGATCCCACAGGTGTTTGATGGGTTTGAGGTGAGGGTCCTCTGCAAACAGGTCAAGTTCTTCCTTGCCAAATTCAGTAAACCAGGACCTTGTTTTGTACATGGGAAAATTGACATGCTGAAAGAGGAAAAGGCCTTCCCCAAACTGTTGCCACAAAGACAGAAGAACAAACATGCTGTAGCATTAAGATTTTTATTCACTGGGTTTAGAGACCTTGAAAAACCGCCACAGACCGTTATCCTTCCTCTACCAAACTTTTATAGTTGGTAGTACACACTCAGGCAGAAAGCCTCAAGCATGATTTGTCACTCCAGATAATGAATATACAGTGTTCGGAGTACAATGGCTGTGTGCAGTACACCACTCCAACTGACATTTGGCTTTACACATTGCGATCTGTGGCTTGTGTGTGGGCGCTCCCCCATGGAAATCCAATCTATGAAGTTCCTGACAAATAGTTCTTGTTGCTTCCAGGTGGGCATTGAAACTTGGTAGTTGCAATGTGTGATGATGAAGAAGGGCAATGCCTAAAAGTGTGATCTTTCTGGCCAGCATACAATGGTGCTGATTCTAATTCGGACGCAGATGATGGTGCATCTTTTGCTGCAGTTGAGTCTGAGTCTTTATGCTAATGCTTCTACAAAGCCTTTCCCTGGTGTACTTCTATGCATCCAAATGTACGCGGATTGGGAAGCCCACTATCAGCCTGAAATACCGCTTGGTGCATCTTTAGATGACATGTCCATGACAAGCATGCGACACTCCCATAAAACACAGTATCTCCTGTTTTATGTATGTAGACGGGCCTTTACTCCCACTGGCTGTGTTTCCTCGGTAGCCACAAATATAAGTTTAGTGTCCCACTCTATACTTAGCTATGAAATCCCTCTGTTTTCCATAATAAATGGGTTGTAGACCGCAGGAAAGAAAATCATGTTATTTTTTTTCTTTTGAAGTGATCCACAGCCTCTCTCTTCCATTGCTGGTCTTGTACTTTGGTTTCTCCATGGCTCTAGACAAACCAACCAACCACTACTTCCAGCACATAGCAATGTGTTTGCTCTGAGCTATAGTGCCCGTGCATATGTCACCTACTAGGCCCGTGATGAACTGATATACCGCGCTTGATCATTTGACTCCACTGAATTGAACCATTAAGTTGGTCTGTCCTTTTGTTAAATACGGGTTAAATAGTGGGGTCTGAATGAAGCTGTCCTTGTAATATGGAATGGATGGTACTGTATTTATAAACGCTGCCAAGCTTGGATGAGTCCATAGATTATTTAGTAATGTAATCTTAAAGGTCTGAGACTGCTATGTATTGATCCTGCATAGCTGTGCACCAAACAGTATATATACCACTTCCAAACCGCATACAAATATCCCATAGGGGCTTACAAAGTCATTTTCTGGAACTGGTAGGAAAAGCAGTCAGCGAGAAAGAGTCGGAACTTGGTCCCTTGTTACAATTAGTGGTTGCTGAGGGGTCTTGCTTGCCAAAGCTATGACCAATATAGTTTATATGTATTGCTGTTATTTTTAATTGCTTTTAACATTTTCCTAAACCTACAGTATGTGCAAAACTACGCCTTTTATAATCAGGTTCCAGAGTTACATTTTATAGAATAGATTTTCATGAACTGTAGTGCAAATGTATGTCTGAATGTAGGCAACTAAGGTATTAAATAGGGGAAGCACTGTAAATAGGGGGGAAAAATGACAATAAATGTTATCTTACAGGTATCCATGTCTGCAGCATTTGCAGATGGCATTCAAGCAGCCAGCAATTTGTTTGACCAGTTGGGAGCAAACCATTGTGGTCTAACAATATGGCTGCTCCACACACTTAAATGTTATAGATTTATTTCTGCAGACTTAAAAAAGTGCAAGAACATGCATATAACTGACTTTGTGAATTATGTACAGTGGCTGATCAACTACTAGACTGGCCAGGCTGTATCCTGTGGCTCAGGCTGTTACGGGTACCAACATCTTCCTCAAACCATTTATCCTGTCCTGGCACAGCAATTGAGCTAATTACAGTAGTTACATGCTTATGCTCCCTGCTGCACCTGGACTTCTAATGACACCACAGCCCCTGCTGTGAAGTATGCAGGGTACTGGGAGTAGTAACTAAGACTGTACAGCTCACATGAGAGCACATAGGGGATGAAGGCAGTTTGATTCTGCTTGTAAATCACTTTCCGTAGCAACCAGTGCCGGATTACCAAATAGGGAAAATAGGCACCGGTCTATGGGACCCGTGACAACAGATCAAAATAATATTGATTTGATCTTGAAAGAAAATTACAATCTAGCTTTCTTAAATTGTTTCCAAAAGATTTTAAAAATAAATCAACTCAAAGAAACGATAAGTCTATAGAGAAAATACTGTATTAAAGTAACATACTCATTAAAAACTAAAAAGTACATAAACCATAAACATCAGATTCACTTTACAGTTTTGAGATTGTAGACTGATTGGTAAAATGAAAAACGTATTAGGATTGCGAGGGGGCCCCCGAGATTTCGTCTGCCTAGGGGCCTCCATTGGGTTTAACCCGACACTGGTAACAACATGTAAGAACTGATTGTTTAGAAAACTGTGTGAGGAGTTGTGTTCATGTTTGTTGTAATTTAACTTATACTTAAACAATTCAGGAACTCTGTTTAATAATTGTAAGGGTTGTGTGGGGAGGGAGAGGAGCATGGGGAGATTCTATAATGTTGGCTGTCACACAAAGCAGGGAGTAGACAATATAATGTGGGGTATTTGACATAGCAGATGGAGGAGCATGAGGAAGGGTGTTGGAAATTATGTATGTGCAGATATTGATATTGAAGAGTTATATAGGCACACACCAGTGTATGACTCAAACTATGAACAGCCTAGTTACTTAACCAGTGGTGGTGCTTTATTGATAGATGGCACGTGCAGCGGTACTCACTGTTACATGTACACTGGTGATGGAGCAGAGCTTGAGCTGAGTGGGGTTTCATACAGCTCACCAGCTGGTAATTGTGTGATAAGGGTGTGGTCCCTGCTGCCATGCAAGTGCAGTCCCACTGCTTACCTCGCGCCGCTCTCTCCCCTTCAGGTCACGGAAACCTCAACGGACCTGGAATCTTCACTTGGACCCGGACAAGGCGATCCCCTTCGAAAAATGGAAGGCGGCCCAACTGAGAAGGAAAGGAAACCAGTGAAGGAGAATCAACTCTCTTTCCACAAGAAAAGAGGATACTCCAGGTGTGGCATAAAGCCTCAGAACCCAACTGTCACTATGCAGCATTCACATGCTGAAGTGTAGCTGGACCTTGCACGGCCGAGCAAGGTCCACTGAACCGGCACTCAGGGGACAGACGGGCACAGGGACAGACAGACACAGAGGATGCTCACCGTTGCCAAACTTGAACTCGGTGCTACACAAGCTGTACACAAACTTTAAACTTTAAACAAACACTTTGCCCTGCACGGAAACAACAATCACAACAGTACAAGATTAATCAACGTCCTGTCCCTTTAAATCCCTATCTCCTAAAGCTGTTGGGGCTACGTGTGTGGAACTGGAACGCTCCTCCAAACAGGGGAAAAATCTTACAGTACTTTGACAGGGGTCTCAGGCCCTGCTGGCCTGCCTAGCTGACGGCATACACCAGTGATCTGGGTCTACTACTTGCAGGCACGGGCTCTCTGCCCCCTACCATGGGCAGTGGGAGTGACCTGGGCCTAATGCCCAGATCACTCTTATTCACCTGGTGGGCTCTATTTGTACTGGACATAGTGCCCCCTAATTAACCACAGGCCAGAGACCTGACTTCGCTCATGTTCCTAGTGCCGGTCTAACCTTGGCATACCTCCAAACTGTCCCGATTTCAGCGGAACAGTCCTGCTATTCGGACTCTGTCCCGCTGTCCCTCGGGTCGCAGTGTTCCGTGGGCTGGGGCAGTTGGGGGAGGCTTTGATCACCCGCTGCTCTGCAAAACACGGCATCTATTCAATGCAGGGACAGGAGCAGGGGGTCCGTGCTCCACCACGCCCCTCCCACATTAAGCCATGCCCCCTTTTCGGGCCGCGCGAATGTCCCGACCTTGAGCATTGGAAAGTTGGGAGGTATGAGTTGGGTGACTCTGGGCCAAATACCCAGAGTCACCTTATATACCTAAGGGGCCGCACTTTAACTAGGGCCTAATGCCCTCTAATGTGGGCACAGGCCAAATGCTTGAATTAACCCCAGAGGCCTGGTGCTCGCCTACGGCGCCACAAGTCACAGGCCTGGCTGTGACCCCGGTCCTAATGCCCGTTCCCTGATGGTCTAGGTAGGGTGGGTGGGGTGACAGGTGCCCTCACGAGGGCCTACCTGTCTCGTGGGAGAGGCACCAGGGGGGAGCTTCGTTAGTTCTTTCCATTTCCACCCCTGGTGGCCTCTCCGGTCCTCAGCTTCCGTCTTCTTCTTCTTTTCATCATCAAGCATCTTCTTTCTTCCTCCCGACGTCTTCTGGCCTCTTCTGCGGCCTCTGCCTCAGCTCTTTGCCACCCTTCTGCGCGGCTACCTTCCTTTTCTCTTTCCCGACAGTGTCTGGCATCACTCGAAGGGGGCGCGGCCGCTTCCTATTGGCTGGCGCTTCCTGGCCCGTGATTGGCTCACAGACGGCGCCAGATTCAAAATCGCACCACCGGCGCTTTCAAATGGCTCCCAAAATGGCAACAAGTTTGAAGCGCCGCTTCCGCGTCGCTGCCTGTTGCCACTGTATGACCGGCGCCGGGAACCAATAGAGGGTCCTGGCTCTGTACACCCACCTCCACTGCTCAACCAGCGCTGAGATAGGACACTTGATCCCATCGCTGTCTGCCACAGTGTCTCGCTGGGAACACAGTTCCCCCTCTATGCCCGCTGCACTCCCGGAGCTGGGAGCGGACATGCTGTCCCAGCGCTGGGGCATATCTCCACAATTGTACAGATATGCTTATCCCCATTGCACATATCACTATTCGTAGGTGCTTCTGGTTTTCTGTTACTAACATGCCCATACTCAGGTGTGACTATTTGCATCCAAAATCCTGTAGTCGCTGCTGCGATGCTCGTGCATGTGTGTATGCATCGTGGCAACAATGAGGAGGGGCACATCTGTATACTGCTAATGGGTAGCAGTGCAGGGATGCTGCAACAGTTTTGGATCCGGTATTTACCAGGTATCTCATAGGAGTTAAGCATTAGACTTCTGTCTTCCACCATGTCATTCTACATAGTGTCTACAGAGTAAAGACAAGATGGCCCATGCATATGCTCTGTATTGATCTTGGTGGCCATCTTGGATGAAGAGTATGAAGCTTCCCTGGAGGATTGGAAGACTGGAGTCTGCAATGTAGCGCACTCTTTTATTTCAACAAAGGGGTCATACAAGTTATGGTGGGGGGAGATGCAAGTATGGTGGGGGGAGATGCAAGTAAACCTAATTATTATTTATTCAATCACCACGTTATACGGGATGTAGTCATGCAACCAGTGGTCGGGATCCTGCCAGTCACTATACCAATGCCGTAATGCCGATCTCTGGCCAGCACGACAGTCAGCATGCCGACTAACAGGGACTATTCCTACTCGTAAGTGTCCACGACATCCATAGAGTGGGAATAGAACCTGTGGCAAGCGCAGTGAGCCACCGAGACCACAAGGGGCTCTGTTGCACTTGCCCCCCTTCCTCCGCAGGCATTCTGGTGGCCGGGATCCCGGGGTATGGTGACCTCCAGGATACCAAGTGCCAGTCTCCCGATACCAACCCCATTATACATGTATATCTGTATACATAAAAACACAACTTGTGTTTGCAGAGTTTTCTCCGTTTAATCTGGTTTTCTCGCTACTGAGAATGATCACATATTCTCTATACAGCACTGTGTAATATGGTAATACAATGGCGCTATATAAATTATTGTTAGATTTTAGGCTCTGCAGTCTTCGTGGTCTATCTTGAGTGACTGACAGGTGCACTTATGGTGCCCTCTACAGTACTGTGAAGCACTGACATGTGTGGGTCTGTGAGTTGGTGAGTTGCGTATACTTGCCTGGCTCCTGACTGTACAATTTTTTTGTATAAAAACCCTATCCTTGCATTTTCATCTTCTCAGGTGCTGTGTCCCTTTTTGTCTTCTTTCCCATCTGCACACCACTGACTCATTGATAAGTCTTGGTGGCAACAAAGTGCTGGTAAGATAAATGAGCATTCTGCAGTTTCTACATGATTTTAGTATCTTACCTTTTTAGGAAGAACCTAATTCAGGAGCTATAATATAAGATATATATCTCCAGCATTAGGCATTGGAATGCTGTAGACAACAGACCCCATCTCAGTGGTCACTACAGTGTGAACAAAGGGCCTAATTTAGACCTTATCGCTGCTGTGTGAAATCGCACGGCGGCCGATTATCGAACGACTGCAGATGCGTACAGATCATAATGCACAGGTGCGAGGCCAAACTGCGAAAGAATCCTGCATCTATTTTGACCGCTAGGTGAACGCATGTTGAATGACAGGAAGCGGACGTTTGTGGGTGGTAACTGGCCATTTCCCGGGAGTGTCAGGAAAAACGCAGGCGTTCCCAAGTGTTTTCAGGGCGGGTGTGTGATATCAGCTCTGGACACGGTCAAGAACGCTTAGGAACGCCTGAAAACAGGCATTTACTACTCACAAACATCCTCTACCTGTCAATACATTGCGAACAGCCATGCGATCAAAATTTTTGTACCATCCTGTCGCTGTTTGGCGATGCGTATGCCCATTGCAGTGCATACACATGTGCAGTAGTTCGATAATCACCCGCTGTGCGAAAACGCACAGCAGTGAGCGGGTTTGAATCGGGCCCATTGCCTGATAGGGATATTCTGATTCCTCTCTGATAGGTTTGATGCTCCTTATGCCTTGGCTTTTGCAAAATTCTACTGCTCTTGCTTGCAGAGTCTGTAGTGGTAGTAGGTTGCTAGCAATAGCTATCACTTTCATGCAAACCTCTTTCCTGAGGCAGGCTGTTATCAGAGCTACTGTTCTAAAAAGTGTTTTAGTTAAATAACTCTGAAAAATAATATGCAGGTATAAGTATTTACTATTCAGGGTCCTACTGCCATATATAATAACTATACTAAAAAGGGTGTAAGAACATACTAGCCCAGTTTAAAGGTATTGGGAATTTACTAACATTCATCCTAATCCAACGCTGGACCAGTTAGGTATTCCCGGCCATGATGGTCCAGGAAGTTTCTATTAAGATGCTACTAAAAAGAGTATTTAACAGACTGCTCTTCTGGAAATCAAAAGCCCTCTCATCTGTTTGAAGAAAGTGTTAAGTTATATTTTAAATTAAAATTAATACTTTGAGGAGCAGAGACTTGTCACCATCAAATGAAATGTTGATAGCGACAGGAACATAGTGGCTTCTCTGTTTTCTTCTCCACTTAGGAAATAGTCCCAACAGCCTAGAAGTAAGCAATTATTGCTAAGTAATTGGATATCAAAAACAATAACCCCATACCATTTATTTCATACTGTAAATAAATAAAAAAATTAAATTGGCCAAGATGTTCACTATTCATGTAATGGTTAGCGTTACTCCCTCACAGTACGGAGGACCCACCGTTACCCTAACTGTATGTAGTTTGTATATTCTCCCCTTGCGATATTTCCCCTGGGTCCTCAGGTTTCCTACCACAATCCAAACATACAGGTTAATTAGCTCCCAAAAGAAAATGAAACCATGGCCCTCATTCCGAGTTATTCGCTCGTCAGTGGTTTCCGCAACGGAGCGATTTGTCGCAAACTGCGCATGCGCAATGTTCGCAGTGCGTCTGCGCCAAGTATATTTGCCAAAAAGTTAGGTATTTTACTCACGGCTTAACGAAGAAATTTCTTCGTTCTGGTGATCAGAATGTGATTGACAGGAAGTGGGTGTTTCTGGGCGGAAACTGGCCGTTTTATGGGTGTGTGCGGAAAAACGCTGCCGTTTCTGGGAAAAACGCGGTAGTGGCTGGAGAAACGGGGGAGTGTCTGGGCGAACGCTGGGTGTGTTTGTGACGTCAACCCAGGAACGAAACTGACTGAACTGATCGCAGTGCCAGAGTAAGTCCCGAGCTACTCAGAAACTGCTAAGAAATTTCTATTCGCAATTATGCAAATCTTTCGTTCGCAATTCTGCAAAGCTAAGATTCACTCCCAGTAGGCGGCGGCTTAGCGTGTGCAAAGCTGCTAAAAGCAGCTAGCGAGCGAACAACTCGGAATGAGGGCCCATGTGTGTAATTGTGTGTATGTACATGTGGTAGGGAATATAGGGGTCTATTTACATAGCCTTGGATGGGGATAAAGTGAACGGAGATAAAGTACCAGCCAATCAGCGCCAAACTGTCATTTTTCAAACCCCGCCTGTAACATGGCAGCTAGCAGCTGATTGGCTGGCACTTTATCTCCGTCCACTTTATCTCCTTCCAAGGCTTAATAAATAGACCCCATAGATTGTAGAAGAGCACTGTGGAATATATGTGCGCTATATAAATAAATGGTAATAAATACATTTGAGGTTCTTTCCATTTAATAAGAATCTGTGGATGAGGTAAATTAGAGAAAATTTCCAAATACCTGGTGATTATATATCCATAGATTATTTAGGTATGTTTCTGGTAACTATAATTGGTTGTCATTTTAATATTTTCTTCTGATTCAGAGCATAGACAACATTGTTTGGTTCTTCAGAGCCTTAGCAGTTATTCTTTGTATGCAAAAAATTGAGGTGCATTTTGAAGTGCTGGCAAATTCAATTTGGCAACTTCATGTAATTTCAGTGCAGTTTAAAATAAATCACAAGATTTTGATCCCCAGTCACACAGATTCTTGTACAGAATAGTGTCATCTGATGATCAGGAGTCTATGTTTAATAGCAGTGACTATACATGCATGTATAGTACATTGTGGATGCATAATCTGATTGAGGCCTGGGTCTGTGCATAATATGAAAAGTCACCTCTTGCCAAAGGCAATTAGAAGACAGCAGAAAACAGTTATTCAGTACCCTCTCTACTCTCTAGTCAATCTGCTCAGCCATTTCCACACTGCTAAAATGCTATTTAATATTACAATGATATTTTTGGGGCAATTAAATTCCATAATCTTATATCACCTTGACTTCACCTCTACTTCACTTTAAAATCACATATTTTCCTGTGCAACCCTAAAAAAATCAAGGTGAAGTTGCAACGAAGCAGAGGATTAGAAGAAAAAAGTGAAATGAAGGTGATATAACATCATTTGAAATGCAACTGTACCATAGAGTGTGAAAAGGATATCTTCAGTGTAGCTATGTCTTCATTTTACAAAGTGTGGTTTTATAATTAACCTATTATATTGAAGTTCAAGATGGAACACTCTCGTAATTGGTGTTGGTTAAAGTAATACATTTGGTTACCCTAACTGGAGCCATGAAGTGATAAATGTCCAGTCCAATGTTAAGTTAATACAATTTTTGATGAGATTAATTTAATTTAATTACATTATCTATCTATCTATCTATCTATCTATCTATCTATCTATCTATCTATCTATCTATCTATCTATCTATCCAGTACTGTGCAAAAGTTTTAGGTAGGTGTTTTTTATCAACAAAATGCAAAGGGAATGAACATAAGATAAATCTAAATCAAATCAATATTTGTTTTGACCATCCTCTGCCTTCAAAACAGCATCAATTCTTCTAGGTACACTTGCACACAGTTTTTCGAATGAAATCGGCAGAGAGGTTGTTCCAAACATCTTGGAGAACTAACCACAGCTCTACTGTGGATGTAGGCTTGCTCAAACCCTTCTGTGTCTTATTGTTATTATTTATTACCAGTTATTTATATAGTGCACACATATCCCGCAGCGCTTTACAGAGAATATTTGGCCATTCACATCAGTCCCTGCCCCAGTGGAGCTTACAATCTATATTCTATGCCACATGTACATGCACACACATTAACGTTAGGGTTAAATTTTGTTGGGATTCCATTAACCTACCAGTATATTTTTGCATTGTGGGAGGAAACCGGAGTACCCGAAGGAAACCCACGCAAGTACGGGGAGAATATACAAACTCCGCACAGTTAGAGTGTCTTCATGTAATCCCAGATAGACTCGATGATGTTGAGATCAGGGCTATGTGCGGGCCATATTATTACTTCCAGGACTCCTTGTTCTTCTGTACGCTGAAGATAGTTCTTAATGACATTGGCTGTATGTTTGGGGTCGTTGTCCTGCTGCAGAATAAATTTGGAGCCAATTAGATGCCTCCCTGATTGTATTGCATGATGGCTAAGTACCTGGCTGTATTTTTCATTATTGAGGACACCATTAATCCTGACCAAATAGCCAACTCCATTTGCTGAAATGTAGCCCCAAATTTGCAAGGAACCTCCACCATGCTTCAATGTTGCCTGCAGACATTAATTATTGTACCGCTCTCCAGCCCTTTGGTGAACAAATTGCCATCTATTACAAGCAAATATAAAAAAAATGTACTCATTAGTCCAGAGCACCTGCTGCCATTTTTTGTGCATAGTCAAGTCACTTGGCTTTGTTTCCACGTCTGATGTATGGCTTTATGGCCGCAATTCTTCCATAAAGACTACTTCTGGCCAGACGTCGACGAACAGTAGATGGGTGTACACTGTACCTGGGTCCCACTGGCTTCTGCCAGTTCTGAACTGATGGCACTGCTGGACATCTTCCGATTTCAAAGGGAAGTAAGCATGATGTGTCTTTCATCTGATGCACTAAGTTTCCTTGGCTGACCACTGCGTTTATGGTCCTCAATGTTGCCCGTTTCTTTGTGCTTTTTCAAAAGAGCTTGAACAGCACATCTTGAAACCGCAGTCTGCTTTGAAATCTTTGCCTGGACGAGACCTTGCTGATGCAGTATAACTACCTTGTGTCTTATTGCTGTGCTCAGGCTTGCCATGATGTATGACCTGTGACATGAAACTGTCTTCCACAACCTCACTTTTGTAGCAGAGTTTGGCTGTTCCTCACCCTGTATTAAGTATCTTACACAGCTGTTTCTGTTCCAGTTAATGACTGTGTTTGAACCTTTATTTGAAAATGATGATCATTTTCACCTGTTTGTATGATTGGTTAATGATACACCTCACTATAATCCTACAAAATCCCTGAATTTGTGCAAGTGTACCTAGAAGAATTGATGCCATCTTGAAGCAGATTTCTCTTCTGTTCATCATTCACTTTGCATATATATATATATATATATATATAGTATGTAAAGACATCCATCCAATATGCATAATCATGAGTGTGTAAATACCAATTTGTACTGTCAATGAAAAAAATCCTATCATGTTAAAAATGTTAAAAAAAATAAAACTAAAAGATAAAGGTAAACAGTAGAAAAGGAATTAATTTGCCTCACTTTAAAGCGGTCTGCGCATTTCGTGGAATTGCTGCTCGTGCTCAGGCCGATATGCCTATTTCTCTATTTCCACCAAGAGCTAATATTACCATGTCTCTCAACTTTTTAGGTGACAAATATGGGACATGAGAATTGGGTACGGTAACTCATCAAGTGTTCAGCACTTCAATGAAAATATATTACCCGATCCCATTCCCCTCCCTTAACGGTAACCTTTGAATACCACCCATATCATGGGAGGTGCGCATGGCAACCTTTCTCCGCTGCTTGTATAATGAGCAGTGAACAGGACACGCTTTCCAGCCTAGTTGGGGTTGAGTGATAGAGCCTTTAAAGTGAGATTGACCTGCCCAAATTCAGGACAGTTAGGAGGTATGCAATACTTTTCTTCCATGTAGTGATTTGATGCATCATGAACCTTTCTTACACTGATTTGATTTGTATCTTTTTTTTTTTTTTTTTAAAGCTGCTTCTTCTGTATAGCATGTAAGCCTTGGTATTTATTTGAAATTTACAAAAAAAGCAATGTCCATTAATTAAAATTAGCTATATTATTACGTTAACTAAAACATAATTAATTGTCTTTTTATGCTATTGGTAAAATAAAACAGCTTTAAAGAACATTTAGCTGGCATTTCTTTCCTCTCAGTATTTAATAAGCATTCATTGCTATACAAAAAACTGTTAGCCTGGGTAAAGTCGCACCTTGAGCACTGATGTAAACTGAGTTTCTTGAACTACATTAAAATTTGCCATACTCCTCCCCTGACGATTGAGAGATTTACATCTGGTAGCGATTCAGTCAGCCGGATGGAAGAGCAGTCCCTTTGGATTGCTGATAAGCGGACACATGACATTTGCAAAGAGCAGTTTGCCCACTGGAGTGCCAGGGCAAACTGCAGCAAAATCCACCCTTCCAATTTCATCAGAAACGGAGGGAATATTGCAAATGACACCACCAAATCAACTGTAAATAGATGATAATTTGATTGACATCTGGAAAGCTGTCACAGATTGAGCAGCCTATAACAGAGCATTTACCCAGTGCAAAGACAGCTTTCTAGTAAATCACTTTTTGTCCAGTGGGGCCCAGCCAGAATATAATTGCTTGTCCTTGCCTTCATTGCAAATTCCCTATTACCGCTACCAGCAGTGTCTCATCATTTAAAGGAGAGTTGTTTTCAAAAAATACACATTTTTGTGTTAACACATTGCGTTCCATCTTGCAAGCAGTCGTTCTTTTTATAGAGAATTATAGATTTAACTTTTGTTTGATTATTACCAGTTATTTATATAGCGCACACATATTCCACTGCGCTTTACAGAGAATATTTGGCCATTCACATCAGTCCCTGCCAGTGACGTGCGGTGGGGTGAGGCAGGTGAGGCAGAGACTTTCCTGTCATACTTACGTTTAAACCAGAGTTTTCACTGACTAAAGTATATGAAAAATACTAATAATTTGTTTGAAATATCTTCTTTACATAATTCTAATAATTTTTATAGCCTAAACTCTGGGGTAAAAAGTCTATCTTTTCCACACATCTCAGATCAAAACTCACCAAATTACCAGGCGTTTATAATGCTGCACCTGTGTATAATGCCAGATGTACTCTTTGGCTCATAGACTGCATGTAAATTTGGCTCTGGGGTCAGCTAGTGCCTCCTGATCCATTTAGCTCACCGCACGTCCCTGGTCCCTGCCCCAGTGGAGCTTACAGTCTATGTTCCCTATCACATGTACATACACACACAATCATGCTAGTGTCAATTTTGTTGGGAGCCATTTAACCTACCAGTATATTTTTGGAGTGTGGGAGGAAACTGGAGTACCCGGAGGAAACCCACGCAAGTACGGGGAGAATATATAAACGCCGCACAGTTAGGGCCATGTTGGTGATTGAACCCATGACCTCAGTGCTGTGAGGCAGTAATGCTAACCATTACACCATCCGTATGACAGTGTTTCCCAACCTCTGTCCTCAAGGCACGCCGACAGTCCTGGTTTTGCTGATATTAATGCCTGAGCACAGATGGTTAAATCAAAATAAATGCGATACTAATTAAGTTGCCTGTGCTCACGTATGAATATCTGTCTATCCTTAAAACCTGGACAGTTTGTGCACCTTGATGACCATGGTTGGGAACCCCTGGATTAGAGGCAGTGGCTAAATTAGAGTTCAAAGATCCATAGTGTAAATATTGGTCATGTACCCCTTACTCTCCACAGGGTATGCAGTTATAGTCCCGACTGTCGGGATCCCGCCAGCCATTGAAATGCCGACAGTCGGAATGCCGACCACCGGCCAGAAACCCCACTTGGGTGGTGGTCCACGCCACCACCCGAAGGAGAATAGAACCTTGTGGAGATCAAAGGTCACCACTGGGCCCAAAGCGTGGCTTGCGCAGCGAGGCCGCAAGGGGACAAGCTGCACTCAATGGGGGTCATTCTGACCCGATCGCACGCTGCAGTTTATCACAGCGGTGCGATCGGGTCAGAACTGCGCATGTGCCGGCACCGCAGTGCATCGGCGCATGCCAGATGGCCGAAGGCCGTCGGGCCACTACGATCGCCTCTGCCTGATTGACAGGCAGAGGCGGTCGCTGGGCAGGGGGGCGGAATGGCGGCATTTGGCCGCCGTTTGGTGGGCGTGGTCCGGCCAATGCAGGCGTGGCAGGACCGAACAGGGGGGCGGGCCAAAGCGGATGCGTGACGTCACACGCAGCAGCTGCAGGGTGGGGAGAGATGAGTAGCTCCCGGCCAGCACGCTAAAGCTGCGCTGGTCAGGAGCTACTCTTGAAGTGCAAAGGCATCGCCGCTGTGCAATGCCTTTGCACTTCTGCGGGGGGGGGGGGGCGGCACTGACATGCGGAGCGGGATAGCCCTGTGCTGGGCGTCCCCCCACATGTCAGTGTGAATGATCGTAGCTGTGCTAAATTTAGCACAGCTACGATCATCTCGGAATGACCCCCAATGTCGGGATTTTGGCTGAATTTCAACCGCCGGAATCCTGTCAGTCGGGGAATCATACTGATACCCTCCACCGCAGTCCTTCTCTCCCCCCATGCAAAAGTATTCATGCCATCTCCATTTACACAATGATTTTTTTTTTTTAAAGTAATTACTGTGTTAGTCATACCACCTGTTCAGAATTAATAGTTTACTCACACTTTCTAAAGTTGGGAGGTGGGACACAGACACAGATGTGCAAAAGTAGGGGGTGTGGCCTTGCGACTAGGGGACGTGGCCTCACGGGAATAGCCACAATTGCTGGCCATGCCTCCGTTTTTGCTGATGTTGGGGTATAACCAGCACTCTGTGAGCTGCTGGCCATGCCCCCAGACCGTCTCTGAATAGATGCTGTGCACAAGCTCAATGGCTAGGTACAAATGTATCCTCATATACGCTATGCAGCAGGAGATGCCTGACGTGAGTCAGTTGGCAGTTCTGCTAACGTTGGGCGTTTTTTTTTGCTGAAAATGCATCTTGTTTTAGGAAAACACTGTAATGTAACATTTTGTATGAAGAAACAGCCACAGTCACACACACAGAATATAGGCATGCCACATATAATTTTAATCAGCAGAAGCTGCTTATGCGTCCTATTCACATAGCAATGTAACTTAGATGCATTTAAAAGGAAAAAGTTGCAAATAAACTCGACCAGGGTTACTGAGTCACGCCATGGCAAGGCTTGACTAAAATGGCTGTTTTTAACGTGACTGCTGCAAGAATGTAGGAGGTAACATCTGTATAGATGAGATAATACTTTAATGACTGAATATATTTTGTAGAAGATACATCTTTAAATATTTGCAGTGTGTCAGGTTCTCCTGAGTTTATAATTTATCGGGTGTGGTATGGTATGCCGGCGGCCGGGCTCCCGGCGACCAGGCTCCCGGCGACCAGCATACTGCTGCCGGAAGCCCGACCACCGGCATACCGACAGCGCGGTGAGTGCAAATGAGCCCCTTGTGGGCTCGCTGCGCTCGCCACGCTGCGGGCATGGTGGAGCACGCTATTTATTCTCCCTCCAGGGGGGTCGTGGACCCCCATGAGGGAGAAAAACTGTCGGTATGCCGGCTGTCAGGATTGCGGCGCCGGTATACTGTGCGCCGGGATCCCGACAGTTGGCAACCTGAAGACCACCCTCATTTATCTGCCAAAGAAATGTTAATTATTAGGTACAGGAAGGATTGGAATAAAGGGCTTCCTTTTGTTAGAATTCTTATTGGACATCCTTTTTAAGTTCCATAAATAGGGAAACATGCAACACTAGGGAGAGGGGATGACACATTTTCACAACGATTCCATACAGTGAATGGCTATCAGCACTGTGATTGGTGGATAGTTCCAGCCATCTACCAGTCAGCATGCTGACAGACATTCACTGTCTGACTGTAGGCTGGGAGGCAGGTAGAAAATGTTGCCTTGATGCTGATTATATGACCACCACTCCAAGTCTTGGATGGAGATAAAGTCGCTGGAGATAAAGTACCAGCCAATCGGCTCCTAACTGCTATGCCACAGGCTGTGTTTGAAAAATGACAGTTAGGAGACGACTGGCTGGTGCTTTATCTCCAGCGACTTTATAGGCTTAGTAAATAGACCCATTAGTGCTTTACAGAAACTATTTCATTCACTGGCATCCATAAGGTCATTTCTTAATGCCTCAATAGTTAGTAGGGGTTATACTAATAATAATTCTAAGAATCACAATTTATAAAACATGTAATGACTGATTACATGCAAAATAAAAAAAGAACCATTGTAAAATAAAATATGTAAAAACATATTTTTGTTATTGATTTTGATAAGTATCATTAGTGTAGACATTTACTTTTGTTTTCTGAATGTATGGGATAACACAATAATGGGCCTGTAGCTAAATCCAAAAAGAGCTTGCAGCACAGAGAAATGGCTAAATTCTGTGATGCTGTTGTGTTTTTTCCCTCCCATTATAATATCTTTCTCTAACAAGCTGTAACGTGTGCTTCTGGCAGTGGGACCAAGCCAATAAGTGAATGCCTCCCAGACAGGTTTATTATCTGTGCATCACATACCGATCTCAGTTGTGCATTATGCTAAAAAGTGTTGCTAGTCAGTTGGGAACTGTATCCATTACTGTTAGGGTTCTATACTTGCAGAGAAGATGAGGATGAAAAATGACATGTCCATCAAGTTCAGCCTGTAGTATAATTTCCCATCTCTGGACCTCAGATATGGAACGGATACCTTCCCCCTCTTAAAAGTTCAGTGTATTTTTCTGAAAACACATATTTATAAACTAATGAAAAAAAATTATAAAAATGATTTTCAACCCATATTTTTTATTAGTTGGTGCCAGAAGGATCCATGAAAGAACCCTAGATTTTTTGTAGTTGAGTTCTACAGCTAGCACTATACCAGGCAGTAAAAATAATAAAAAAAAAACTATTATGTAAACCATTGCTGCTGGGCACTTACAGGGTTGTTACAGGCTGGTGGTCCAGGACCAAATCTAATTATTTTCTGATCAGTGTGATAGGCAAAACCAGAGCTGATTGCCACCAATCATAAAATATGTGGACAAATAGAAGTGCAAATTGAAGTTCTATAGCCCCAGGGCTCTAACCATCAGCTGAGAAGAAAGCAACTGTATTCAAATACCATGTATTAGAAAGCTCCTATATTAAAATACCATGTAATCCATGTAATCTGCTAATCTGGATAGCCAGTTCTCCTTTATAATAAAAGACTGATGCTGCTCCTCACCTCTATGGGGGAATTCAAGGGTTTTGCATGCAGGCAGTCACTAGATGGCACCTGATGAATCAATTCAAGTGTTGCTCCATTTGGTCGCTGACATTACTGTTACTGTACGTTGTTCCGTCATTTTACAGGCTGGTAACTAGTTAATAACATGATATGACAATTGTAATCCTAATCTGCTATGAGGACTAAACGTCTGGGATGGTTTATGAGATGACAGTACAAAATGGGGGGTTACTAACCGGAGTAGTGAATAGGCGATGGTACCAATATATGATTAAAAACAATTTATTGGACAATAAATAAACACACATTAAAAATACAATAAATTAATAAAAACAGTATCAGTCGGTGAAACTATGTAGTGCTAAAAGTAGCAATATTAAATACCACACTGACATGTTTCTAATTGTACCTGAATGTAGTAAAGCACTGAGGAATAAAAAACATTGGTGGCCGACAGCCTGACTTTGCATGTGTGTCAGGCAATGTTCAATGTGTGTCAGGTTTAAGAATCACACTTGTAATATAAGTGAGTCCATATCTGTGACTGGAATCATAAATCTCAGACAATGGTGTATTCACCTGTGCATAAGGGTGACAGCTTGATAGTCCTTGTGCGTATGTTTAATGTTCCACAATTATGTCACCCTCATATGTAGCGTACTCACTTTGTTTATCACGGCAATGCTCTCAGCGGTCATTAGTAAGC
This sequence comes from Pseudophryne corroboree, assembly GCF_028390025.1. Taxonomy (NCBI): domain Eukaryota; kingdom Metazoa; phylum Chordata; class Amphibia; order Anura; family Myobatrachidae; genus Pseudophryne; species Pseudophryne corroboree. The sequence goes on from NC_086444.1 coordinate 570,211,450, forward strand.
AGGACACCCCATGAGATATCATTAGTATAGTTGCAGGGGGTGAATGGTGCCTGGTGCTGCTGATAGTGTCATTGATGGTAGACCTTGTGGCTATAGTGACCGTGCGTCCTTGGGTGTTGGTGCCGGGCCATGCTGACCGTAGACGCAGGGAAGCTTGAAGAGCTCTAACAGAGTATCAGGTGAGACAGAGGCATAGGGAGGTGGAGTCATGATCATATGACTTTCTCAGAGAAAGCCACATGATCATAATGAGATGCGTCAATTGGTGGTGATTCAGAAGTAGACGCAAAGCAGCAGTAGCTGTGACTTTTGTCGCAGACGCTACTACAAAATGATGCTAATGCTGCAACCGATGTACTGTCTATTGGGTCAGCCTCCAGCTGCAGCTTTAATCTGCCATAGGGCGCATGAAGGCGCACATTCACCGCACCATCTGACTTCTGAGCAACTGTATGATTCCCGCCACCTTGAGCCTTCCCTCCGTCATTGCTAAGGAAGGCCTATCAAAACTGCATGGATTTCCTTGCAGTTCTGATCCGTGTCTACTGGTGATGACCATCAGGACACATATGCCGTGTGTCACGGATGATGTGCATAAGTAAAACATTATGCGCTTGCTTCAGGGATAGTCTATTAACTTAGCCTTGGTTGGAGGTAAAGTGGACAGAGATATAGGGGTATATGCAATTGCGGTCGAATTGCTGCAAATGTCGAAAAACGGGGCATTTTCTACACACAAAAAATTTTGACAATGCAATACAGTACTTTTCGACAAAAAAACGGCCGTTTCAGATTCTACTTTTTGAAATTCGACAGTTGTCAAATTTGACATGTCTGCAATAGTAAAAATGCGGATTTTCGACAAAAGTACATTCAATTGAAGAATGTCGATTCGACAACAGTGCTTTTGGACAGTCATTTCGTCAATTTCAGTCCGCCTCATTTTGGTGGTGGAATCTAATAAAAAAATGTAAAAACATGTTTTTTTTTGTGTTTTTTTTTGTTGCTAATAGCATATCTATTTATATTAGAAGGGATTATCTACTTGGTTTGTCTATTAGGAACCACAAGTATTATTTATATATTTTTTAAAATATATATTTTTTTTTTTACTGACTATAATAATATGAACAGATCAGAGCATGTTTTTCAGTGGGAAGGGGTGGGAATGGGTTAAAAATCAAGAAAAAAAATGTGTGGGGTCCCCCCTCCTAAGCATAACCAGCCTCGGGCTCTTTGAGTCGGTCCTGGTTGTAAAAATACGGGGGGGAAATTGACAGGGGATCCCCCGTATTTTTACAACCAGCACCGGGCTCTGCGTCCGGTCCTGGTGCAAAAAATACGGGGGACAAAAAGCGTAGGGGTCCCCCGTATTTTTAACACCAGCACCGGGCTCCACTAGCAGGAGAGATAATGCCACAGCTGGGGGACACTTTTATACCGGTCCCTGCGGCCGTGGCATTAAATGCCCAACTAGTCACCCCTGGCCGGGGTATCCTGGAGGAGTGGGGACCCCTTAAATCAAGGGGTCCCCCCCTCCAGCCACCCAAGGGCCAGGGGTGAAGCCCGAGGCTGTCCCCCCCATCCAAGGGCTGCAGATGGGGGGCTGATAGCCTTGTGTCAAATAAAAGAATATTGTTTTTTGTAGCAGAACTACAAGTCCCAGCAAGCCTCCCCGCAAGCTGGTACTTGGAGAACCACAAGTACCAGCATGCGCGGGGGGGGGGAACGGGCCCGCTGGTACCTGTTGTTCTACTGCAAAAAAAATACCCAAATAAAAACAGTACACGCACACCGTGAAAGTAAAACTTTATTACAAACATGCACACTTACATACACACATACTTACCTATGTTCACACGAGGCTCGGCCCACTTCTCCATGTAGAATCCATGGGGTACCTGAAAATAAAATTATACTCACAAAAATCCTGTGTAGAATCTGTCCTCTTCTTTTTTGTAATCCTCGTACTTGGCAAAAAAACAAACCGCATTACCCGGACCACGCACTGACTGCTGAGACCCCCGTGACTCCTGTCACAGAGGGTCCCTTCAGCCAATCAGGGAGCGCCACGTCGTGGCACTCTCCTGATTGGCTGTGCACGTCTGAACTGTCAGACGGCACATGCTGCTCCATTATCTTCAATGGTGGGAACTTTGCGGTCAGCGGTGAGGTTACTCGCAGTCAGCCGCTGACCGCGAGTAACCTCACCGCTGACCGCAAGGTTCCCACCATTGAAGATAATGGAGCGGCATAGTGCTATGCGCCGTCTGAGTTCAGACGCGCACAGCCAATCAGGAGAGTGCCACGACATGGCACTCCCTGATTGGCTGAAGGGACCCTCTGTGACAGGAGTCACGGGGGTCCCGGCATTCAGGGAAAGGGGTCCCATGTGTAAACATGGGACCCCTTTCAGTGCGTGGTCCAGGTAATATGTTTTTTTTTTTTGCCAAGTACGTGGATTAGAAAGAGAAGAGGACAGATTCTACACAGGATTTTCGTGAGTATAATTGTATTTTCAGGTACCACATGGATTCTACATGGAGAAGTGGGCCGAGCCTCGTGTGAACATAGGTAAGTATGTGTGTATGTAAGTGTGCATGTATGTAATAAAGTTTTACTTTCACGGTGTGCGTGTACTGTTTTTATTTGGGTATTTTTTTTGCAGTAGAACTACAGGTACCAGCGCCCCCCCCCCCCCCCCCCCGGCATGCTGGTACTTGTGGTTCTCCAAGTACCAGCTTGCGGGGGAGGCTTGCTGGGACTTGCAGTTCTGCTACAAAAAACAATATTCTTTTATTTGACACAAGGCTATCAGCCCCCCCATCCGCAGCACTTGGACGGGGGGACAGCCTCAGGCTTCACCCCTGGCCCTTGGGTGGCTGGAGGGGGGGACCCCTTGATTTAAGGGGTCCCCACTCCTCCAGGGTACCTCGGCCAGGGGTGACTAGTTGGGGATTTAATGCCACGGCCGCAGGGACCGGTATAAAAGTGTCCCCCGGCTGTGGCATTATCTCTCCAGCTAGTGGAGCCCGGTGCTGGTGTTAAAAATACGGGGGACCCCTACGCTTTTTGTCCCCCATATTTTTTGCACCAGGAACGGACGCAGAGCCCGGTGCTGGTTGTTAAAATACGGGGGATCCCCTGTCAATTTTTCCCCCCGTATTTTTACAACCAGGACCGGCTCAAAGAGCCCGAGGCTGGTTATGCTTAGGAGGGGGGACCCCACGCAATTTTTTTCTGGGTTTTTTAAACACTTTTGTGCCGTCGAAAAGTCGAATCCAGGACGCACACTATCCGTCAATTGGTCCGTTTTTCGACAGTGGGACTGTTGAATCCGTTTTTTATTGAATATGTCGAATTCGGGTCCCGGCGGCAGGGTGTCTGACTGTCGAATTGTGTCGAATTAAAAAACGGTTGAATTCCAGCCGGAATTCGACCGCAATTGCATATACCTATAGTACCAGCCAATCAGCTCCAAACTGTCATTTTTCAACGGGAGTTTACTGCATTTTCCGTTTAGTACATCCCGCCCGCTATCTCCGTCCACTTTATCTCTTTCCAAGGCTTGGTACATAGATCCCAATGTCACTAATGGTACCAGATATTATTCCCACTTTTTGCCCAGTTTTGGTGGTTGCCATTTTCAGTCAAGCCTAACTTATATGACTCAATCTTCGTTATTTATGGACAGATGATACAAATTGGAGTTTCAAAATAATTCTGAAACAGAGAATGTAAACTAAACCAAAATACAATACAATATAAAGTAAAACTGTAATACAGATTTATAACCAAATTCTAATTTCAGAATAATCTATCTTCCCTTGTAGAAAACCATTGGGGAATGTATTAGGATACACAGTGTAGGTAAATAATAATTCATGGTTTAAACGACACATACTCTACCTGTATAATAGCTGTTTGTGATAGTATAAAGTATCCATTAGTCTGCCATTAGTTGTGACAATTAACAATAGAAGTTGGAGTGCTGTTAGGCTTGAATATGGGGACATGGTGTCAGTCTTTTAAAATATTTCAGTAAAACAACGTTTTGGAATGGCTACAGTATAAAAGATTGTAGCGCCTATAACTACAGTACGTAATGCACCACCTGCATACCTCAATGCACTGGTGCCCAAGTGGTTAATAATAGTGTACTGGTCAGTCACAAAAACAGTTGTGGTCAGGTCACTTTGGGGGCATGCCCAGTACTTACAAAGCATTGGACACCCAGAAATGCCTTTTCCTTCCATACATTATATACAGTATTTGTTTAAGTCATTTATATAGTATTTTACATCCAATAAATGACCATGTTGGCCGCGATAGGGTGGTCATTCCGAGTTGTTCGCTAGATGTTTTTGGTCGCTGCGCAGCGATGAAGCAAAAAAATGGCACTTCTGCGCATGCGTATGCGGTGCAATGCGCACGCGCGACGTACTTTCACAACAGCCGATGCAGTTTCACACAAGGTCTAGAGACGCTTTTCAACCGCACTGCTGGCCGCAGAGTGATTGACAGGAAGTGGGTGTTTCTGGGAGGTAACTGACCGTTTTCCGGGAGTGTGTGTAAAAACACAGGCGTGTCGGATAAAAACGCAGGAGTGGCTGGGGAAACGCAGGCGTGGCTGGCCGAAAGCAGGGCATGTTTGTGACGTCAAAACAGGAACTAAACAGACTGAAGTGATCGCTGGGTAGGAGTAAGTCTCGAGCTGCTCACAGGGCCGGTGCAAGGTTACTTGGCACCCTAGGCAAAACGTCTGACTACTGCCCCCCAACACCATCAATGAAATTATCAATCAAATTACCCACTTCCCCAGTCAGTAAGGTGTAAATGCAGAGTCGGTGTATTGCATGTGCCTCTGAGTCAGGCTCTATGTGCTAGTGCCTGATGCTGGGTAGCTGGTGACTGTGCTACATCATGGCTACAGGTCAGTGGATGTATAAGTTCCCTAGGCTCTGGTACTGAGTTAGTTCCTAATTCTGGGTAGTTGATGATTACAGGCACTATGGCCCTCATTCCGAGTTGTTCGCTTGCAAGCTGCTTTTAGCAGCATTGCACACGCTAAGCCGCCGCCCTCTGGGAGTGTATCTTAGCTTCTCAAAATTGCGAACGAAAGATTCTCAATATTGTGAATAGACCTTTCTTAGCAGTTTCTGAGTAGCTCGACACTTACTCTGCCATTGCGATCAGTTCAGTCAGTGTCGTTCCTGGTTTGACGTCACAAACACACCCAGCGTTCACCCAGACACTCCCCCGTTTCTCCAGCCACTCCCGCGTTTTTCCCAGAAACTGTAGCGTTTTTTCACACACTCCCATAAAACGGCCAGTTTCCGCCCAGAAACACCCACTTCCTGTCAATCACATTACGATCACCAGAACGAAGAAAAACCCTTGTAATGCCGTGAGTAAAATACCTAACTTCATAGCAAATTTACTTGGCGCAGTCGCACTGCGGACATTGCGCATGCGCAGTAAGCGGAAAATCGCAATATAGCGAAAATCGGCAACGAGCGAACAACTCGGAATGACCACCTATGTTCGTTCTTGGCATTGGCTGGATGGTAATTACGGGTACTGTGCTGTGCTAATTTCTGCCTCTGGATATTTGGAGGCTACTGGCACTGTGACCTTTGGTACAGTAGTCGGTGACTACAAACACTTTACTAGTTCCTGGCTCCGGGCAGTGATGCTTTGAAACACTGTACGGTGGTGTCTTATACATCTCACAGCTGTCTGACTGTAATGAGTATGACAAGGATGTATCTCTCAAAGACATCCTTAATTATTTGACAGGTACACTGATACCCCTTTCACACCAGCCTATTTTCCCGGGATGATCCCGGCAACATCCCGGGTGTAGCGCTGGTGTGAAAGTGTCCCGGGACAGAATCCCGGTAACCATGTCCCTGCATTTCAACCCTGCTTTCTTGCAGGGTTGGTCCCGGGATCTTCCCGGGAACCTGGTCAGTCTGAACGGGAGCCGGGTCAATGCGACCCGGCTCCCATTTACTCTCTATTAGCAGGCGGCGTTTGGAGATCATGTGATCTCTTGCGCCGCCCCCGCCGCGTCACAGCTGACGTCAGCAACCCGGCAATATGCCGGGCTGCTGACTGCGGTATGCAAGGGGTCTTACCCGGGAATGCCCCTGTATGATCCAGGGACCGTATTCCCGGGTAAGACCCCGGCATATGTGGTCTGAAAGGGGTATCAGTGGCACCCCCTTCCCAGATCCTGGCACCCTACCCAGCAACCTATTTCTTTCTATTTCATTCTCTCTCTCACACATATATATATATATATATATATATATATATATATATATGTCATCCATACATATATACGTCATCCATCCACTGTCTCTCTAAATACATCCATACACTGCCTCTATCGGGTGGTCTTCAGTATGCTGCCGGCCGGCATGCCGACACATATTCTCCCTCTTGGGGGAATAAATAGCGTGTAGCGCGCCACCGTGCCCGCAGCGTGGCGAGTGCAGTGAGCCCGCAAGGGGCTCATTAGCGCTCACCCAGCTGTTGATATGCCGGCAGTCGGTATGCCGGCGGTTGGGATCCCGGCCGCCGGCCACTCATACTACACCCCCTCTATCATACATACATACATACTACACACACACACTGCCTCTACCAGACATACATACATACACACACTGCATCTATCAGACATACATACATACATACATACATACATACATACACACACTGCATCTATCAGACATACATACATACACACACACACTGCATCTATCAGACATACATACATACATACATACATACACACACTGCATCTATCAGACATACATACATACACACACTGCATCTATCAGACATACATACATACACACACTGCATCTATCAGACATACATACATACATACATGCATACACACACTGCATCTATCAGACATACATACATACACACACTGCATCTATCAGACATACATACATACATACATACACACACTGCATCTATCAGACATACATACATACAGACATACATACATACACACACTGCATCTATCAGACATACATACATACACACACTGCATCTATAATACATACATACATACATACACACACACACTGCCTCTATCATACATACATACATACACTGCCTCTATCATACATACATACACACACACACACACACACACACACACACACACACACACTGCCTCTATCATACATACATACATACATACATACACACACACACACACTGCCTCTATCATACATACATACATACACACACACTGCCTCTATCATACATACATACATACACACACACACACACACACACACACACACACACACACACACACACACACACTGCCTCTATCAGACATACATACACACACACACACACACACACACACACACACACACTGCATCTATCAGACATACATACATACATACATACATATACACACACACACACACACTGCCTCTATCAGACATACATACACACACACACACACACACACACACACACTGCCTCTATCATACATACATACATACATACACACTGCCTCTATCATACATACATACATACACACACACTGCCTCTATCATACATACACACACTGCCTCTATCATACATACACACACACACACACACACACACTGCCTCTATCATACATACATACACACACACACACACACACACACACACACACACACTGCCTCTATCATACATACATACATACACACACTGCCTCTATCATACATACATACATACATACATACACACACACACACACTGCCTCTATCATACATACATACATACACATACACACACACACACTGCCTCTATCAGACATACATAAATACACACACACTGCCTCTGTCATACACACACACACACACACACACACACACTGCCTCTATCATACATACATACATACACACACACACACTGCCTCTGTCATACATACATACATACACACACTGCCTCTATCATACATGCATACATTCATACACACACTGCCTCTATCAGACATACATACATACACACACTCACTGCCTCTATCATACATACATACATACATACACACTGCCTCTATCATACATACATACATACATACATACACACACTGCCTCTATCATACATACATACATACATACATACATACATACACACACTGCCTCTATCAGACATTCATACATACACTGCCTCTATCATACATACATACATACATACATACACACACTGCCTCTTTCATACATACATATATACATCCATACACTGCCGCATTCATGCATACATCCATACACTGCCACATTCATAGTACATACATATATACATCCACACACTGCTTCTATACATAAATACATATATACATACATACACTGCCTCCATACATACACCACACGCAGCCGCTGTGACCCGGGACGTGGTAATACCGCTTTCACATTGCAAATGCCGGATCCCACCCGGTAAGAGAAACGTGTCCTTACCAGGTGGGATCCGGCATTTGGTCTCCTTTGATGGCTTTCCGACCCGGCAATATACCGGGTCGGTTGCCATAGCAGCGGGGGATGGGGGGGCGCAGCAGCAGCAGGGGCGGGGGTGGAGGCGGCGCTGGGAGATGAGCTCATCTCCTGCGCCGCCTCTCCCTATACTGTGAATGGGAACCGTGTCGCATCGACGCGGCTCCCATTCACACTGCACCTGACCCGGTATTCAACCCGGGTATAATCCTTCTTTTATACCGGGTTGAATTACTGGGTCAGTCGACCCGCTAATTCCCGCAGAGTGCTTTCACATAGCACACTGACCCGTGTCGACACTGGGTTATTTGTGCGATGTGAAAGGGGTATAACTGCCTGCCAGCTCAGCTGGCAGGGAACTACTCAGCGTGTGCAAAAGCCTCGCTGCTGTGCAATGCTTTTGCACCCTTGTGGGGGGATAGGGCCAGACATGCGGGGAGGACTAGCTCCCTCCAAATGTCTGAGAATCTGATCGTAGATGTGCTAAATTTAGCACATCTATGATCAGCTCTGAATAACCCCCACAATTAGTACCTCAGTTATTTTGACCCATGTCCTGTTGGTTTGAATACTGTACACCTCCTGACAATCTGACCACACCTTTCACATGAGGCTATTGGGCAGCGTGTGTGTGTGTGTGTGTGTGTGTCAGGCTATGGGGCAGCGTGTGAGTGTCAGGCTATGGGGCAGCGTGTGTGTGTGTGTGTCAGGTTATAGGGAAGCGTGTGTGTGTCAGGCTATGGGGAAGCGTGTGTGTGTCAGGTTATGGGGAAGCGTGTGTGTGTCAGGCTATGGGGCAGCGTGTGTGTGTCAGGTTATAGGGAAGCGTGCGAGTGTCAGGCTATGGGGAAGCGTGTGTGTGTCAGGCTATGGGGAAGCGTGTGAGTGTCAGGCTATGGGGAAGCATGTGTGTGTCAGGCTATGGGGAATCGTGTGTGTGTCAGGCTATGGGGCAGCGTGTGTGTGTCAGGTTATGGGGAAGCGTGTGTGTGTCAGGCTATGGGGAAGAGTGTGTGTGTCAGGTTATGGGGAAGCGTGTGTGTGTCAGGCTATGGGGCAGCGTGTGTGTGTCAGGTTATAGGGAAGCGTGTGAGTGTCAGGCTATGGGGAAGCGTGTGAGTGTCAGGTTATGGGGAAGCGTGTGTGTGTCAGGCTATGGGGAAGCGTGTGTGTGTGTCAGCCTATGGGGCAGCGTGTGTGTGTCAGGTTATAGGGAAGCGTGTGAGTGGCAGGCTATGGGGAAGCGTGTGAGTGGCAGGTTATGGGGAAGCATGTGTGTGTCAGGCTATGGGGAAGCGTGTGAGTGTCAGGCTATGGGGCAGCGTGTGTGTGTCAGGTTATGGGGAAGCGTGTGATTGTCAGGCTGTGGGGAAGCGTGTGTGTGTCAGGCTATGGGGAAGCGTGTGTGTGTCAGGCTATGGGGAAGCGTGTGTGTGTCAGGCTATGGGGAAGCGTGTGTGTGTCAGGCTATGGGGAAGCATGTGTGTGTCAGGCTATGGGGAAGCATGTGAGTGTCAGGCTATGGGGCAGCGTGTGTGTGTCAGGTTATGGGGAAGCGTGTGTGTGTCAGGCTATGGGGAAGCGTGTGAGTGTCAGGCTATGGGGCAGCGTATGAGTGTCAGGCTATGGGGAAGCGTGTGTGTGTCAGGTTATGGGGAAGCGTGTGTGTGTCAGGCTGTGGGGAAGCGTGTGAGTGTCAGGCTATGGGGAAGCGTGTGTGTGTCAGGCTATTGGGAAGCGTGTGTGTGTGTCAGGCTATGATGCAGTGTGTGTGTGTGTCAGGCTATGGGGAAGCGTGTGTGTGTCAGGCTATGGGGAAGCGTGTGTGTGTGTCAGGCTATGATGCAGTGTGTGTGTGTCAGGCTATGGGGAAGCGTGTGTGTGTCAGGCTATGGGGAAGCGTGTGTGTGTGTCAGGCTATGATGCAGTGTGTGTGTGTCAGGCTATGGGGAAGCGTGTGTGTGTGTCAGGCTATGATGCAGTGTGTGAGTGTCAGGCTATTGGGCAGCATGTGTGAGGCAGCTCCAGACGTTGCACTGACCTGTAGGATGCATGCAGAGTTCACCTCACAGACGTTGACAGCTGCCCTGTGTCCATGCATTTTTCTTCCTGGCATTTCTGGTACTCCTGTAGGCAGCTCAGCCCCTGCAGCTGCCCTTTTCTCATAATTTCAGAGCCCAGGGTTCCCAACACTTACAGGTGGGTGAATGTCAGGACTTCAGCCAAAATGGGGGCGGGGCACCAGGAGCCGCGGGTGGGCGGGGCTTCAGCGGCTACTGCAGAGGAGCTTCAGGTACACTATCTGGCCAGTGAACACTGAATGGGCAATGCTTTGCATATGGCCACGCCCCCTCCCTACTGCTCTACGTCCCCTTCTCTTCTAGTACTGTTCTACTGCCGCGGACAGTGTGCCTGAGCATCCCCAGCCTGTCTCTAGTTCTCGATGTGGGAGCTGCGCGGGCCATGGAATTAGCCGGGGCCCCATAGCAGCTGCATCCCCTGCCAGGTTAGCACTGCTCCCGTTACTGCCGACAGCTCTATAAGCGCGTGGTTGGCGCTGCTGCTGGTGAGGGGGCGGGCGGCTGATGCTGGTGAGGGGCGGGCGGCTGATGCTGGTGAGGGGCGGGCGGCTGATGCTGGTGAGGGGGCGGGCGGCTAATGCTGGTGAGGGGCGGGCGGCTGATGCTGGTGAGGGGGCGGGCGGCTAATGCTGGTGAGGGGCGGGCGGCTGATGCCTCTCCTCAATCTCCCCTGCCCTCCGTAACGCGCAAAAGTTTATTTAAAAAAAAATGGTCCTGTGAGTTGTAAGGGGACAGTAGTGGCCGCCCTCCAGCGGCCGGCGCTCTAGGCAGCTGCCTAAAGCTGCCTAATGGTAGCGCCGGCCCTGGCTGCTCAGAAACTGCACAATCTTTTTTTGTAGCAGCGCTGCGATCCTTTCGTTTGCACTTTTGCTAAGCTAAAATACACTCCCAGAGGGCGGCGGCTTAGCGTTTGCACGGCTGCTAAAAGCAGCTAGCGAGCGAACAACTCGGAATGACCACCTATATTGGCAGGGTTACACCTGTCCCTAGTGTAATTGGATGCTATTTTATTTTTAAAATGTTTCAGCAATCACTAACATCAAGGAGTTGTGTATTTGTGGAATGAGTGACACTGGCACAGCTTTAGATTTGTCTGTATTTGAATGTTAATAATACATATGTTAAACCTGGATTCATGTTTTGCACCTGTTTATGATCAGTGTTTTCTAGTGCAGCTTTTATAATCATCTTGCTTTAGCTATAGGCAGAAGGCTATAGGCACAATGCTCTGTACAGAGTCCCAGCAGAAGTGAGTGCAAGGATGTACAGACACTGCTAATTGTAGACAGCATGCCTGCCTTGCAAGTGTCAGATGCCTAGATAGGAGTGACATGCAGCTAAATGGAACAGGGAGAGCGGCGTCCGTAGCCTGTTAGTCCATTAGTTTGCTCCGGCAGCTTGTTTTACTAAGGAGCCCTCTAATGGGTTCTCAGCAATAATTACTATCTCTCTTTCACATGCTATTCAACATGACAGGCACTTGCTGAAGTCGTAGCTAATATATTTGCACTCTAACAGCTCCAGGGTTTAGGGTTTTTTATTTCCTTAAGGATGTATGGCCAAGAAATCATAGCAATATATTTGTTGTCTTCTGTAATGTACTTCATGTGCTTTGTTTACTTTCCAGCGTAACATAATGTGCTAAAAGGACCCATCTAGATGCTGTTTTCATACCTGTATTGTTCCGCTGCCTTAAATGGAATGGACTATATTGAGTTGACATAAATACATTGTACATTAGAACTATTACAATTTATTAGTGATGAGCGGGTTTGGTTCCTCGGAATCCGAACCCCCCCGAACTTCAGCCTTTTACACGGATCCGAGGCAGACTCGGATCTTCCCGCCTTGCTCGGCTAACCCGAGCGCGCCCGAACGTCATCATCCCGCTGTCGGATTCTCGCGAGGCTCAGATTCTATCGCGAGACTCGGATTCTATATAAGGAGCCGCGCGTCGCCGCCATTTTCACACATGCATTGAGATTCATAGGGAGAGGACGTGGCTGGCGTCCTCTCCATTTAGATTAGAAGAGAGAGAGTGAGAGTGAGACACTTGATTTACTGGAGCTTAGGAGTACTCAGAGAGTGCAGAGTTTACTAGTGACTGACCAGTGACCACCAGTGCAGTTTTATTATATTATTATTTAATATAATCTGTTCTCTGCCTGAAAAAAAACGATACACAGTGACACAGTAACAGTATACCATATCTATGCTCAGCCTCAGTGTGCTGCATCATCTATGTATATCTGACTATGCTGAGTGCTCACTGCTCACACAGCTTAATTGTGGGGGAGACTGGGGAGCAGTAGCAGGAGTACATATTATTTAACAGTGCACACTTTTGCTGCCAGAGTGCCACTGCCAGTGTGACTGACCAGTGACCACTGTCTGACCACCAGTATATTGTGATTGTCTGCCTGAAAAAGTTAAACACTCGTCGTGTGGTGTTTTTATTCTATAAACGCATTCTGCTGACAGTGTCCAGCAGGTCCGTCATTAATTATATAATATATACCTGTCCGGCTGCAGTAGTGATATATATATATATTTTTTTTATATCATTATCATCCAGTCTATATTAGCAGCAGACGCAGTACGGTAGTCCACGGCTGTAGCTACCTCTGTGTCGGCAGTCGCTCGTCCATCCATAATTGTATACCACCTACCTGTGGTGTTTTTTTTTTTTTCTATCTTCTTGATACTAGTAGCTTACTTTAGGAGTCTGCAGTGCTGACAGTGTCCAGCAGGTCCGTCATTATAATATATACCTGTCCGGCTGCAGTAGTGATATATATATATTTTTTATATCATTATCATCCAGTCTATATTAGCAGCAGACGCAGTACGGTAGTCCACGGCTGTAGCTACCTCTGTGTCGGCAGTCGCTCGTCCATCCATAAGTATACTAGTATCCATCCATCTCCATTGTTTACCTGAGGTGCCTTTTAGTTGTGCCTATTAAAATATGGAGAACAAAAATGTTGAGGTTCCAAAAATAGGGAAAGATCAAGATCGACTTCCACCTCGTGCTGAAGCTGCTGCCACTAGTCATGGCCGAGACGATGAAATGCCAGCAACGTCGTCTGCCAAGGCCGATGCCCAATGTCATAGTACAGAGCATGTAAAATCCAAAACACCAAATATCAGTAAAAAAAGGACTCAAAAATCTAAAATAAAATTGTCGGAGGAGAAGCGTAAACTTGCCAATATGCCATTTACCACACGGAGTGGCAAGGAACGGCTAAGGCCCTGGCCTATGTTCATGGCTAGTGGTTCAGCTTCACATGAGGATGGAAGCACTCAGCCTCTCGCTAGAAAAATGAAAAGACTCAAGCTGGCAAAAGCACAGCAAAGAACTGTGCGTTCTTCGAAATCACAAATCCACAAGGAGAGTCCAATTGTGTCGTTTGCGATGCCTGACCTTCCCAACACTGGACGTGAAGAGCATGCGCCTTCCACCATTTGCACGCCCCCTGCAAGTGCTGGAAGGAGCACCCGCAGTCCAGTTCCTGATAGTCAGATTGAAGATGTCAGTGTTGAAGTACACCAGGATGAGGAGGATATGGGTGTCGCTGGCGCTGGGGAGGAAATTGACCAGGAGGATTCTGATGGTGAGGTGGTTTGTTTAAGTCAGGCACCCAGGGAGACACCTGTTGTCCGTGGGAGGAATAGGGCCATTGACATGCCTGGTGGAAATACCAAAAAAATCAGCTCTTCGGTGTGGAAGTATTTCAACAGAAATGCGGACAACATTTGTCAAGCCGTGTGTTGCCTTTGTCAAGCTGTAATAAGTAGGGGTAAGGACGTTAACCACCTCGGAACATCCTCCCTCATACGTCACCTGCAGCGCATTCATCATAAGTCAGTGACAAGTTCAAAAACTTTGGGCGACAGCGGAAGCAGTCCACTGACCAGTAAATCCCTTCCTCTTGTAACCAAGCTCACGCAAACCACCCCACCAACTCCCTCAGTGTCAATTTCCTCCTTCCCCAGGAATGCCAATAGTCCTGCAGGCCATGTCACTGGCAATTCTGACGAGTCCTCTCCTGCCTGGGATTCCTCCGATGCATCCTTGCGTGTAACGCCTACTGCTGCTGGCGCTGCTGTTGTTGTTGCTGGGAGTTGATGGTCATCCCAGAGGGGAAGTCGTACTCGTAAGACCACTTTTACTAATTCCACCAAGCAATTGACTGTCCAACAGTCCTTTGCGAGGAAGATGAAATATCACAGCAGTCATCCTGCTGCAAAGCGGATAACTGAGGCCTTGGCATCCTGGGCGGTGAGAAACGTGGTTCCGGTATCCATCATTACTGCAGAGCCAATTAGAGACTTGTTGGAGGTACTGTGTCCCCGGTACCAAATACCATCTAGGTTCCATTTCTCTAGGCAGGCGATACCGAAAATGTACACAGACCTCAGAAAAAGACTCACCAGTGTCCTAAAAAATGCAGTTGTACCCAATGTCCACTTAACCACGGACAAGTGGAGCAGGGCAGGCTCAGGACTATATGACTGTGACAGCCCACTGGGTAGATGTATGGACTCCCGCCGCAAGAACAGCAGCGGCGGCACCAGTAGCAGCATCTCGCAAACGCCAACTCTTTCCTAGGCAGGCTACGCTTTGTATCACCGCTTTCCAGAATACGCACACAGCTAAAAACCTCTTACGGCAACTGAGGAAGATCATCGCAGAATGGCTTACCCCAATTGGACTCTCCTGTGGATTTGTGGCATCGGACAACGCCAGCAATATTGTGTGTGCATTAAATCTGGGCAAATTCCAGCACGTCCCATGTTTTGCACATACCTTGAATTTGGTGGTGCAGAATTATTTAAAAAATGAGAGGGGCGTGCAAGAGATGCTGTCGGTGGCCAGAAGAATTGCGGGACACTTTCGGCGTACAGGCACCACGTACAGAAGACTGGAGCACCACCAAAAACGCCTGAACCTGCCCTGCCATCATCTGAAGCAAGAAGTGGTAACGAGGTGGAATTCAACCCTCTATATGCTTCAGAGGTTGGAGGAGCAGCAAAAGGCCATTCAAGCCTATACAACTGAGCACGATATAGGAGGTGGAATGCACCTGTCTCAAGCGCAGTGGAGAATGATTTCAACGTTGTGCAAGGTTCTGCAACCTTTTGAACTTGCCACACGTGAAGTCAGTTCAGACACTGCCAGCCTGAGTCAGGTCATTCCCCTCATCAGGCTTTTGCAGAAGAAGCTGGAGACATTGAAGGAGGAGCTAACACAGAGCGATTCCGCTAGGCATGTGGGACTTGTGGATGGAGCCCTTAATTCGCTTAACAAGGATTCACGGGTGGTCAATCTGTTGAAATCAGAGCACTACATTTTGGCCACCGTGCTCGATCCTAGATTTAAAACCTACCTTGGATCTCTCTTTCCGGCAGACACAAGTCTGCTGGGGTTCAAAGAACTGCTGGTGACAAAATTGTCAAGTCAAGCGGAACGCGACCTGTCAACATCTCCTCCTTCACATTCTCCCGCAACTGGGGGTGCGAGGAAAAGGCTCAGAATTCCGAGCCCACCCGCTGGCGGTGATGCAGGGCAGTCTGGAGCGACTGCTGATGCTGACATCTGGTCCGGACTGAAGGACCTGACAACGATTACGGACATGTCGTCTACTGTCACTGCATATGATTCTCTCCCCATTGAAAGAATGGTGGAGGATTATATGAGTGACCGCATCCAAGTAGGCACGTCAGACAGTCTGTACTTATACTGGCAGGAAAAAGAGGCAATTTGGAGGCCCTTGCACAAACTGGCTTTATTCTACCTAAGTTGCCCTCCCACAAGTGTGTACTCCGAAAGAGTGTTTAGTGCCGCCGCTCACCTTGTCAGCAATCGGCGTACGAGGTTACATCCAGAAAATGTGGAGAAGATGATGTTCATTAAAATGAATTATAATCAATTCCTCCGTGGAGACATTCACCAGCAGCAATTGCCTCCACAAAGTACACAGGGAGCTGAGATGGTGGATTCCAGTGGGGACGAATTGATAATCTGTGAGGAGGGGGATGTACACGGTGATATATCGGAGGATGATGATGAGGTGGACATCTTGCCTCTGTAGAGCCAGTTTGTGCAAGGAGAGATTAATTGCTTCTTTTTTGGTGGGGGTCCAAACCAACCCGTCATTTCAGTCACAGTCGTGTGGCAGACCCTGTCACTGAAATGATGGGTTGGTTAAAGTGTGCATGTCCTGTTTATACAACATAAGGGTGGGTGGGAGGGCCCAAGGACAATTCCATCTTGCACCTCTTTTTTCTTTCATTTTTCTTTGCGTCATGTGCTGTTTGGGGGGTGTTTTTTGGAAGGGCCATCCTGCGTGACACTGCAGTGCCACTCCTAGATGGGCCAGGTGTTTGTGTCGGCCACTAGGGTCGCTTAGCTTAGTCACACAGCTACCTCATTGCGCCTCTTTTTTTTCTTCTTTGCGTCATGTGCTGTTTGGGGACTAGTTTTTTGAAGGGCCATCCTGCGTGACACTGCAGTGCCACTCCTAGATGGGCCAGGTGTTTGTGTCGGCCACTTGGGTCGCTTATCTTAGTCACACAGCTACCTCATTGCGCCTCTTTTTTTTTCTTCTTTGCGTCATGTGCTGTTTGGGGAGTGTTTTTTGGAAGGGCCATCCTGCGTGACACTGCAGTGCCACTCCTAGATGGGCCAGGTGTTTCTGTCGGCCACTTGGGTCGCTTATCTTACTCACACAGCTACCTAATTGCGCCTCTTTTTTTCTTTGCGTCATGTGCTGTTTGGGGAGTGTTTTTTGGAAAGGCCATCCTGCGTGACACTGCAGTGCCACTCCTAGATGGGCCAGGTGTTTGTGTCGGCCACTTGGGTCGCTGAGCTTAGTCATCCAGCGACCTCGGTGCAAATTTTAGGACTCAAAATAATATTGTGAGGTGTGAGGTGTTCAGAATAGACTGAAAATGAGTGGAAATAATGGTTATTGAGGTTAATAATACTTTGGGATCAAAATGACCCCCAAATTCTATGATTTAAGCTGTTTTTTAGGGTTTTTTGAAAAAAAAAAAACGAATCCAAAACACACCCGAATCCGACAAAAAAAATTCGGTGAGGTTTTGCCAAAACGCGTTCGAACCCAAAACACGGCCGCGGAACCGAACCCAAAACCAAAACACAAAACCCGAAAAATTTCCGGTGCTCATCACTACAATTTATGCCCCATGAAAAATATATTAAACAGTCCTTGCTATGGTCATGTTTAGGTTTTAGTATTAGAAGCTGCTATTATGTTTCGTAGTGATGCTGTACATCCTGGATGCCTAGATAGGGGTGGTCTTCAGTATGCCGCCAGCCGGGATCCCGGCGACCAGCATATCGGTGCCGGGATCCCGACCGCCGACATGCCGACACATATTCTCCCACTTCGGGGTCCACGACCCCCCTGGAGGGAGAATAAATAGCGTGGCGTGCTTAGCGCACCACCGAGCCTGCAGTGTGGTGAGCGCAGCGTGCCCACAGCAAGCCCGAAGCGTGGTGAGCGCAGCCCAGCTGTCGGTATGCCGGCGGTCGGGATCCTGGTGCCGGTATGCTGGCCCCTGGGAGCCCTACCACTGCCCACTCATACTATAGTATGTCATAGGGCTAAACTGAAAGAGTTGTCTTTGTAGCCTTTATTGCCCCCCCCCCCCCCCCCCCTCTATGTAGCACCTTAGTAGGTACATTTATGTTGGAACGACTGTAGAGAAAGGCATGGTGAGATGTAGTCTAATTATTTTCTTCTTTTCCTGGAACTCTTGCTTGTATTTGGTAGTGATTATGGAATTTGTGGCTATACAGTATGTAATATTGCAAACATATTCTTTCTCCATTGTGCCAAGAAATACATTCGGTTTCGGTGTTCCTTCTTCATACCCCAGCTTACAACACAAGACAAAACATTTCAGCAGACATTATTGCAGGGGTGGATGTTATGTGGCTACCCCATCAGTACTTTGATATTTTATTGTGCACAGAAAAAGCCCGCTTTCCTCAATGCAGCTGCTTCTACTCCTAGTTTCATACTGCTATGCATAGACTTGTTCAGCAAGATACCAATGAACAGCGCTATACTGGAATTATCGATGGATGTTGTACATAAGGATTTTTATGAATAACTGTTTATCCCCAATATTAGAAATAAAGGAATAATGGCTGCCTCTTGAATAAAAGATGGCTTATAAAGAGAGGCTTTATTAGACCGGTGTATTGTATTCCATTTTGTGTTGGCTCTTCATGCTGGTGACAATGGATGACGTTAATCACTACCCTAATACATGCTGCAAGTACACACATTTGTGCTTGGCACCTACTTATTAGCCATTTAGCTTTCATCCTTGCTATGAATGCATTGCTCATTATGTGCAGAATGAAACATGAGAAATATGACTAGCTGTAAAATAAAATATAGCCAATTAAGTGTAATACTTCATCATTACAGCTATAAAAACGCTAATATTTTTAATACAGTGATTTGTAATGATTACAATGATGGGGAAAAAACAACACACAGCTTGCAAGCATTTGCAAATTTAAACAATGGAAAAATTACTGTTTAGCACTTTTAACAGGGTTTTTAATTGTTACACTACTAAAGACACAGTGCTGTTATTGCTTTTGTTTTGTTTTTATCCCAAGTCATTAATAGGAACCTGTTCACATATGTTATGTGTACATGATGTGTGCCTAATCCCTTGTAGTCAGTAGTGGCGCTCACAGTGCTTGAATCCCTCTTCGGCTGAGCCCCCACCATTTAGTAGATACTATTCCTTATTGCCACCTCAACTTGATATGCTGTAAGAGCGGAGAAAATTCATAGTGAACAGAACTTCCTGGCTGTGTTGTGTTGTTATTTGTCAGGTCTCAGCTGATTGGACAATCGTGCTTTAATGTCGGAAACCCGGCAACCATTTGTTGACGGGCTTCTGATGTACATCCTTGCATCAAATATTTTTTGAGAATGCAACTCTCTTTTTACAGTAATATCCCAAAGTAGTTTCATGATATAAGTGAAAATATTAATGTTCCTCTACAGGTAAAGAGCTATTTGAGAATAGAAGGGCAATAGGGGACATTACTTTGCTTTTTACTTATTCAAGTACAACTAACCATCACCATACACTGCTTGGAGGGCCTTACAACAGAGCGCACCCTGGAGTGGAAATGCTTAAGGGGCATAGTTATTATTAACATTGTTTTATTAAAAGAATATGAAAAAGAGTGTTTTCACATTCTTTTCACATTATTTTAGTATCACCTGAATGTATTAAAGGTGTTTTGGAGCAGTAGTTGTGAACAACTGCTCCAAACGCTTTCATTCTCATTTTTTTAGTAACCAGCTCACATTTCCCATACTTGTACCTCAAAATAATAATGACAAATAGGTGTATCTGACAGACGGAAGGATGCTAAGAAAGTGATCAGACGTGCAAAGGCAGGAGCTGAGGAGAAAATGGTCCAGTCGGTAGATAAAGGGGGCAAAACTTTTTTTAAGTATATAAGTGAAAGGAGAAAATCAAATGGAGGAATAATAAGACTTAAGACAGAGAGCAAGCATTTGGTGGAGGGAGACAAGGCAATAGCAGATCACCTAAATAATTATTTTTGCTCAGTATTTACTACAGAAGGAGAAGGGATGGGGCCACAGTTAAGTTGCAAGGACATTCATAAAAATAAGGTAGATGAAGGTACATTTACAGAGGAGAAGGTCCTAACAGAACTTTCAAACCTAAAAGTGGATAAATCAATGGGACCAGATGGTATACACCCAAGGATACTCAAAGAGCTTAAAGATGTGCTGGTTACACCTTTAACAGAATTATTTACCCAGTCACTAAATACAGGTGCCATTCCAGAGGACTGGAAAAGAGCAAATGTAGTTCCACTGCACAAAAGTGAAAGCAAGGAAGAAGCAAGTAACTACAGACCAGTAAGCCTTACATCAGTAGTAGGGAAAGTAATGGAAAAACAATTAAAATAAAGAGTTGGAGATCATGCCAAACAAATCTTGACTTTTATGACCCTGTGACAAAAATAATAGCTCAAGGGGAAGCTGTAGATGTAGCATATCTAGACTTTAGTGAGGCATTTGACAGTGTCCCACATCGCAGACTGCTAAATAAACTTGAAAGCGTGGGGGTGGATTATAAAACAGTTAAATGGATAAGAACCTGGTTGCAGGATAGGAAACAGATAGTTGTAGTAAATGGAGGGAAAATGTTACCAGTGGAGTACCCCAGGGATCTGTACTTGGTCCAGTTCTCTTTAATATCTTTGTGTAGTGACATTGCAAGTGGTATTGAAGGGAAAGTATGCCTTTTTGCAGATGATACAAAGATATGCAACAGGGTAGACACACTGGGAGGGGTAAAACAAATGATTGATGACCTAGGTAGGCTTGAGAAATGGTCAAGAACGTGAAAACTACAGTTTAATGCTAAAAAATGCAAAATCATGCACTTGGGTCTCAAAAACCCAAAGGATAAATATAGTATCAAGGGTACTATAATGGAAACTACTGAGGAGGAAAGGGATTTAGGAGTCACTTTTTCAAGTGACTTTAGACGCAGGAAAGCAATGCAACAAAGCAACGAGAAAGGCAAGTCAGATGCTTGGTTGCATAGGAAGAGGAATCAGTTGCAGGAAAAAAGAAGAGATAATGCCACTGTATAGGTCATTGGTATGGCCCCATCTGGAATACTGTGTCCAGTTCTGGAGACCATGGGGAACATTTACTAAGCAGTGATAAGAGTGGAGAAGTGAGCCAGTGGAGAAATGTCCCCATCAACCAATCAGCAGCTCTGTATCATTTTATAGTATGCAAATTATAGATGTTACTTCTGTGCTCATTGGTTGTCATGGGCACTTCTCCACTGGCTCACTTCTCCGCTCTTATCACTGCTTAGTAAATGTACCCCTAAATCTGCAGAAGGATATAAATACATTAGAGAATGTACAAAAAAGGGCAACTAAAATGGTGCATGGCCTACATCACAAAACTTACCCGGAAACGCTAAAAGATCTTAAAATGTATAGTTTGGAGGAGAGAAGGGAAAGGGGAGACATGATAGAAACTTTCAAATATATCAAGGGTCTTAACAAAGTTCAGGAGGGAAACATTCTTCAAAGGAAGAGAAGTATTAGAACTCGAAGACAAGCACTGAGACTGGAGGGGGGATGTTCAGGGGAAATTTAAGGAAAAATTACTTCACAGAAAGGGTAGTGGATAAGTGGAATAGCCTCCCATCAGAGGTGGTAGAGGCTAAGACTGTAGAGCAATTTAAACATGCCTGGGATAGGCATATAAATATCCTTACAAAGAATTAAGGTTCAAAAAGGGTTGAGATTACCTAAAGGATAAAAAAAAAAAGGGGGCAGACTAGATGGGCCAAGTGGTTCTTATCTGCCGTCAAATTCTATGTTTCTATGTTTAAATGCAATCTGGCCAAATTTACTATAAGAAATGTAAAAAAGCATAGTGAGCCCTGTGATAATAACATTATCCTGAGATAGTGTAATCACAGGGCTCACTGCGATATGCTGCCTCCTGCACAGCTTTCTTTGCCCACTCACAAAGAAAACTGTGCAGGGGCCCGGCAGAGTGATCAATCTATGTGTGTCCAATGGACACACAAGCTGATTACAGCATTGAAAAAAAGAAAATAAAAAAAAGTTAAAAAGAAAAAATCATACTTACCAGCACCCAGGAACCAGTGATCGGTGCTCCAGTCAGGGTTGTCTGTCATTGGGACCTCCTGCACTACTGCATGACACCTGGTGTAGAAGTGGCAGCTCACTTTGCAGCATCGAGGGTCACAGCAGGAAGAGGATCCGATGACCGGCAGCCCTCCCGGAGCTCCCATGACCGATCCTTGATCCTTGTAGGTGTGTGGGAGGGGGAGGGTCATGACAGGAGGAAGGGATGGTGCATGTGCAGCACATACTCAGGGTATTTTTCACAAAAAGGCTGCGGTGGGCATTTGCAGGGACTGATCTTTCTCGCAAGCTCTGTCTCTGCATGTGATTATTGATACATCTATGCAATGTATTGGGCCGATTTATCACATCCAGATCCTCGTATGCAAATGGTGATAAATCGGCCCCTAAGTGAGAGCCATTTCTGTGTGCATGACAATATGTGGGCCTGGAAATCTGTTCATGGGCAACACTTCATAAATGATCTTGAAATGGAGTTTAAAATAAATAGCTATTCATTATTCTGTCAAAATACAGATTTGTTGGGGTGTGTTCCACGAATACAGTTTCAGAAAAATGCCTTGATAGAAGTATAGTATGTGTGTTGTGTTTGTGTGCGTATGGCGGTACTATTAAAAGATGTGTTCAAAAATCCTTTTTAAAAGTGTGATTAATGATTCCAATAAAAATAAAAATAAACTTTTTCTTTTTTGGGAGGGGGAATTCCTGTGAAAAATAAGGTACTGGAACAGGAATGTTTAGCATCAGTGAAAAATCTCAGTATGTTTTTCTTAAATATTTGCAAATGTAACACAGCTGCATTCTTCAACTTTTGTTTGCCCAGGTCCCTCATTTCACTGGATGTGGTGGAAAGAAAAGCATCTTATACTAGAAACATATTTAAAGCACATGATTATAATGAACTCAGGGTGGGGAGGGGCGTTAACATTTAAGAATGCATTTTCTTGACTGCCAGGTATTGCCAGATGTTGATATTGGCTGTTCTAGTGTGGGGTCATACAGGGCATTGAGAAGCTCAAGGCTGTGGGGACTGGAATTCCAGGTCGTTGGGAGTAATGTATTTTCCTTTTTATTCCTTTGTTTGTGATAAGCGAGGAAATTATCCTGATTCTATTTAAAACACTGGTCCCTTATGAAATACATATGGTTGTAGAACATACACAATTAGCAGATACGATCTAAAGTCCTCATTGTTCTCAAAATGTTCACACAAAGCATAACACAACACATTAGTACAATATACTGTATAGAGAAACTGTGAAGTTTTTTTAATTACATACAGTAGTTGTATTTGTTTGATATCTGTTTTTCTTAGTAGTGTTGTTATTTTTAGAAAATGTATCATAATTGCTACATTTCTAAATCAGGGATTTGTAGACAATTGGGGTCATTCCGAGTTGTTCGCTCGTTGCCAATTTTCGCAACGGAGCGATTAAGGCAAAAATGCGCATGGTTCGCAGTGCGCATGTGCTAAGTATTTAACTTAGTAGATTTACTCACGTCCGAACGAAGAATTTTCATCGTTGAAGTGATCGGAGTGTGATTGACAGGAAGTGGGTGTTTCTGGGCGGAAACTGGACGTTTTCTGGGAGTGTGCGGAAAAACGCAGGCGTGTCAGGGAAAAATGCGGGAGTGTCTGGAGAAACGGGGGAGTGGCTGGCCGAACGCAGGGCGTGTTTGTGACGTCAAACCAGGAACGAAATGGCCTGAGCTGATCGCAATCTTTGAGTAGGTCTGAAGCTACTCGGAAACGGCTAAGAATTTTTTATTCGCAATTCTGCTAATCTTTCGTTCGCTATTCTGCTAAGCTAAGATACACTCCCAGAGGGCGGCAGCCTAGCGTGTGCAATGCTGCTAAAATCTGCTAGCGAGCGAACAACTCAGAATGACCCCCAATATTACAAAAGAAATCATTCATGAGATAAAGTAAACTTACTGTATTAATAATACATTATGTAATATTCTAATAATAACACTTTTATGCCAAAAGTGATTGTGAGATGGTATTTTGCAGCATACGACATTCTTCTGGCAGTGAATGAGTTAGAAATATCAGTCACAGAAGTAATTGGCTCTAGCATCCTTTGGGATCAAATTCCAAAGAGGAACGCTTGCATTAAGTAAGTACAGAAGGTCTTTGTAACCTGTTGAGTCCCCAATCCAGCAGTGAAATTCATTTTGTACATGAGGTACATGCCAACGGCCAACTTGGGCAGTTTGTACTCTTAACATGAACACCAGCTGCAGTAATATTTGGCAGAGAATAGGAATCAAGTAGGAAAGGATGTGTTCCATAGTGGTACTCGACTAAAAGTGTATTGAAGACAGGCGTCAGGACAGAACAATTGTAACAAGCTGTTTTCTGTTGTCTATGGATTTTTGTTATTAATGTCTATCACCAACCTGTGCAGTGTGCTTGTAGAAAAGACAATAAATTACATGTTATTGTAGTTTCTTGTGACAATGAGTTGAAGTATCTTACTGTGCGCAAACCAAAGAAGCCACTCTAACCAATGTATGAGTTAACAACAGAACTCCAAAATGGACATGGATACACTATATTGGTGCTATGTTATATATATATATATATATATATATATATATATATATAGTTCTAGTCCCCTGTAAATCCTGCTTCTGATGTCTCTGAAGTATTTCGGATTCTTAAAAAAAAAAATATGGGGAGAGAAAAAAACACAAACACACAATCATGTAATATTGTTTGATTCACTTATAATTACTATTAGTTTGAGTAACACCAAATAAAAGTTTGTAGAAGTGTAGTAATTATCCGCCACCCTATTGATCTGATATTAGGGTTGCTCCCCACACATTTCACTCACAGCCTTAAGCTGATATTCAATTTTATATACAGTACAGTACATCTCTCAGTCTTTAGATAAGTACCAACACCAAACGGGATAAGTGGACGGGGTTTCCCCATATACACTCACTCACTGCGATCCACTTGTATCTTTGCGTGTAACATAAGACTCCATGACCACTTCCTTATTTATACAAATGTATATGCCGTTTATTGAAACATTCAACCGGAAGTGGAGAATCACAAATGATTTATTCCACAGTAGAAAATTGTATATCTGTCTGTTTCAGTATGTTTGTTTTGTGCCTGTTCTGTTTGTCTCATTGACCCCATATGTTTCTGATTATATCATTTGTTTCTGAATGTACTGTATCTATCTGTACCTGTGTCTGACTCTTTTTAAATGAACTTGTGTGTCCTGCTGGTCTGTCTCAGTTCTTTTATATGTGTGTTTGTCTCACCTTCCCATACTTTCCTCCTACTACTGATGATACTGTCTAACTACTGTCTGGGTGTGTATTTGCAGCTAGGATAACATCAGATTATTAGGCTGGATACCTGACATCACATGTTAGCTGCAGTCTACTTTTACAAATGTTGTTTTAACCAACTCTTTTGTAGTCACGTAGGGGTTATTCAAAAAGGAACAACAACTGACCACATGCACTTCCTTGCTGTGAATGTGGGTAAATAAAGCTTGCAGCATACAAAATACACTGCTAATTTAGTGCTAAACCATCCCCATTCCTAACTACAAATGCAACACAGGTTGATAGGAGGCCCCTAAAACTATTAACTTCCATCCCATCCTCATTTACATGAATGTACTAGCATTGCAAACACTACTAAAAGCATGGGCCCTCATTCCGAGTTGTTTGCTCGGTAAAAATCTTCGCATCGCAGCGATTTTCCGCTTAATGCGCATGCGCAATGTTCGCACTGCGACTGCGCCAAGTAAATTTGCTATGCACTTAGTAATTTTACTCACGGCTTTTTCATTGTTCTGGCGATCGTAATGTGATTGACAGGAAATGGGTGTTACTGGGCGGAAACAGGCCGTTTTATGGGCGTGTGGGAAAAAACGCTACCGTTTCCGGAAAAAACGCAGGAGTGGCCGGAGAAACGGAGGAGTGTCTGGGCAAACGCTGGGAGTGTTTGTGACGTCAAACCAGGAACGACAAGCAGTGAACTGATCGCAGATGCCGAGTAAGTCTGAAGCTACTCAGAAAATGCTACGAGGTGTGTAATCGCAATATTGCGAATACATCGTTCGCAATTTTAAGATGCTAAGATTCACTCCCAGTAGGCGGCGGCTTAGCATGAGCAAATCTGCTAAAATCCGCTTGCGAGCGAACAACTCGGAATGACCTCCATGATTCTTAATGCCAGAGGGTAAGGTATAGTAACAACTGTCATTACCTGTATTTGGCCAGTTTGCTGTATGTTGTTTAGTATATAATTTAGGGACTATGGGGGTAATTCCAAGTTGATCGCAGCAGGATTTTTTTAGCAGTTGGGCAAAACCATGTGCACTGCAGTAGTGATGAGCACCGGAAATTTTTCGGGTTTTGTGTTTTGGTTTTGGGTTCGGTTCCGCGGCCGTGTTTTGGGTTCGAACGCATTTTGGCAAAACCTCACCGAATTTTCTTTGTCGGATTCGGGTGTGTTTTGGATTCGGGTGTTTTTTTAAAAAAAAACCCTAAAAAACAGCTTAAATCATAGAATTTGGGGGTCATTTTGATCCCAAAGTATTATTAACCTCAATAACCATAATTTCCACTCATTTTCAGTCTATTCTGAACACCTCACACCTCACAATATTATTTTTAGTCCTAAAATTTGCACCGAGGTCGCTGGATGACTAAGCTCAGCGACCCAAGTGGCCGACACAAACACCTGGCCCATCTAGGAGTGGCACTGCAGTGTCACGCAGGATGGCCCTTCCAAAAAACACCCCCCAAACAGCACATGACGCAAAGAAAAAAAGAGGCTCAATGAGGTAGCTGTGTGACTAAGATAAGCGACCCTAGTGGCCGACACAAACACCTGGCCCATCTAGGAGTGGCACTGCAGTGTCACGCAGGATGGCCCTTCCAAAAACTACTCCCCAAACAGCACATGACGCAAAGAAAAATGAAAGAAAAAAGAGGTGCAAGATGGAATTGTCCTTGGGCCCTCCCACCCACCCTTATGTTGTATAAACAGGACATGCACACTTTAACCAACCCATCATTTCAGTGACAGGGTCTGCCACACGACTGTGACTGAAATGACGGGTTGGTTTGGACCCCCACCAAAAAAGAAGCAATTAATCTCTCCTTGCACAAACTGGCTCTACAGAGGCAAGATGTCCACCTCATCATCATCCTCCGATATATCACCGTGTACATCCCCCTCCTCACAGATTATCAATTTGTCCCCACTGGAATCCACCATCTCAGCTCCCTGTGTACTTTGTGGAGGCAATTGCTGCTGGTGAATGTCTCCACGGAGGAATTGATTATAATTCATTTTAATGAACATCATCTTCTCCACATTTTCTGGATGTAACCTCGTACGCCGATTGCTGACAAGGTGAGCGGCGGCACTAAACACTCTTTCGGAGTACACACTTGTGGGAGGGCAACTTAGGTAGAATAAAGCCAGTTTGTGCAAGGGCCTCCAAATTGCCTCTTTTTCCTGCCAGTATAAGTACGGACTGTCTGACGTGCCTACTTGGATGCGGTCACTCATATAATCCTCCACCATTCTTTCAATGGGGAGAGAATCATATGCAGTGACAGTAGACGACATGTCCATAATCGTTGTCAGGTCCTTCAGTCCGGACCAGATGTCAGCATCAGCAGTCGCTCCAGACTGCCCTGCATCACCGCCAGCGGGTGGGCTCGGAATTCTGAGCCTTTTCCTCGCACCCACAGTTGTGGGAGAATGTGAAGGAGGAGATGTTGACAGGTTGCGTTCCGCTTGACTTGACAATTTTGTCACCAGCAGTTCTTTGAACCCCAGCAGACTTGTGTCTGCCGGAAAGAGAGATCCAAGGTAGGTTTTAAATCTAGGATCGAGCACGGTGGCCAAAATGTAGTGCTCTGATTTCAACAGATTGACCACCCGTGAATCCTTGTTAAGCGAATTAAGGGCTCCATCCACAAGTCCCACATGCCTAGCGGAATCGCTCTGTGTTAGCTCCTCCTTCAATGTCTCCAGCTTCTTCTGCAAAAGCCTGATGAGGGGAATGACCTGACTCAGGCTGGCAGTGTCTGAACTGACTTCACGTGTGGCAAGTTCAAAAGGTTGCAGAACCTTGCACAACGTTGAAATCATTCTCCACTGCGCTTGAGACAGGTGCATTCCACCTCCTATATCGTGCTCAGTTGTATAGGCTTGAATGGCCTTTTGCTGCTCCTCCAACCTCTGAAGCATATAGAGGGTTGAATTCCACCTCGTTACCACTTCTTGCTTCAGATGATGGCAGGGCAGGTTCAGGCGTTTTTGGTGGTGCTCCAGTCTTCTGTACGTGGTGCCTGTACGCCGAAAGTGTGCCGCAATTCTTCTGGCCACCGAC
Organism: Pseudophryne corroboree; assembly: GCF_028390025.1. Lineage (NCBI taxonomy): Eukaryota > Metazoa > Chordata > Amphibia > Anura > Myobatrachidae > Pseudophryne > Pseudophryne corroboree. The sequence continues at coordinate 570,240,173 of NC_086444.1, forward strand.
AGCATCTCTTGCACGCCCCTGTCGTTTTTTAAAAAATTCTGCACCACCAAATTCAAGGTATGTGCAAAACATGGGACGTGCTGGAATTTGCCCAGATTTAATGCACACACAATATTGCTGGCGTTGTCCGATGCCACAAATCCACAGGAGAGTCCAATTGGGGTAAGCCATTCTGCGATGATCTTCCTCAGTTGCCGTAAGAGGTTTTCAGCTGTGTGCGTATTCTGGAAAGCGGTGATACAAAGCGTAGCCTGCCTAGGAAAGAGTTGGCGTTTGCGAGATGCTGCTACTGGTGCCGCCGCTGCTGTTCTTGCGGCGGGAGTCAATACATCTACCCAGTGGGCTGTCACAGTCATATAGTCCTGTGTCTGCCCTGCTCCACTTGTCCACATGTCCGTGGTTAAGTGGACATTGGGTACAACTGCATTTTTTAGGACACTGGTGAGTCTTTTTCTGAGGTCTGTGTACATTTTCGGTATCGCCTGCCTAGAGAAATGGAACCTAGATGGTATTTGGTACCGGGGACACAGTACCTCCAACAAGTCTCTAGTTGGCTCTGCAGTAATGATGGATACCGGAACCACGTTTCTCACCGCCCAGGATGCCAAGGCCTCAGTTATCCGCTTTGCAGCAGGATGACTGCTGTGATATTTCATCTTCCTCGCAAAGGACTGTTGGACAGTCAATTGCTTGGTGGAAGTAGTAAAAGTGGTCTTACGACTTCCCCTCTGGGATGACCATCGACTCCCAGCAGCAACAACAGCAGCGCCAGCAACAGTAGGCTTTACACGCATGGATGCATCGGAGGAATCCCAGGCAGGAGAGGACTCGTCAGAATTGCCAGTGACATGGCCTGCAGGACTATTGGCATTCCTGGGGAAGGAGGAAATTGACACTGAGGGAGTTGGTGGGGTGGTTTGCGTGAGCTTGGTTACAAGAGGAAGGGATTTACTGGTCAGTGGACTGCTTCCGCTGTCGCCCAAAGTTTTTGAACTTGTCACTGACTTATGATGAATGCGCTGCAGGTGACGTATAAGGGAGGATGTTCCGAGGTGGTTAACGTCCTTACCCCTACTTATTACAGCTTGACAAAGGCAACACACGGCTTGACAAATGTTGTCCGCATTTCTGTTGAAATACTTCCACACTGAAGAGCTGATTTTTTTGGTATTTTCACCAGGCATGTCAATGGCCATATTCCTCCCACGGACAACAGGTGTCTCCCCGGGTGCCTGACTTAAACAAACCACCTCACCATCAGAATCCTCCTGGTCAATTTCCTCCCCAGCGCCAGCAACACCCATATCCTCCTCATCCTGGTGTACTTCAACACTGACATCTTCAATCTGACTATCAGGAACTGGACTGCGGGTGCTCCTTCCAGCACTTGCAGGGGGCATGCAAATGGTGGAAGGCGCATGCTCTTCACGTCCAGTGTTGGGAAGGTCAGGCATCGCAACCGACACAATTGGACTCTCCTTGTGGATTTGTGATTTCGAAGAACGCACAGTTCTTTGCTGTGCTTTTGCCAGCTTAAGTCTTTTCATTTTTCTAGCGAGAGGCTGAGTGCTTCCATCCTCATGTGAAGCTGAACCACTAGCCATGAACATAGGCCAGGGCCTCAGCCGTTCCTTGCCACTCCGTGTGGTAAATGGCATATTGGCAAGTTTACGCTTCTCCTCCGACGATTTTATTTTAGATTTTTGAGTCCTTTTTTTACTGATATTTGGTGTTTTGGATTTTACATGCTCTGTACTATGACATTGGGCATCGGCCTTGGCAGACGACGTTGATGGCATTTCATCGTCTCGGCCATGACTAGTGGCAGCAGCTTCAGCACGAGGTGGAAGTGGATCTTGATCTTTCCCTATTTTTGGAACCTCAACATTTTTGTTCTCCATATTTTAATAGGTACAACTAAAAGGCACCTCAGGTAAACAATGGAGATGGATGGATACTAGTATACTTATGGATGACGAGCGACTGCCGACACAGAGGTAGCTACAGCCGTGGACTACCGTACTGCGTCTGCTAGTATAGACTGGATGATAATGATATAAAAAAAATATATATATCACTACTGCAGGACAGGTATATATTGTATAATGACGGACCTGCTGGACACTGTCAGCACTGCAGACTCCTAAACTACTAGTATGAAGAAGATAGAAAAAAAAAAAACCACCACAGGTAGGTATACAATTATGGACGAGCGACTGCCGTCACAGAGGTAGCTACAGCCGTGGACTACCGTACTGCATCTGCTAGTATAGACTGGATGATAATGATATAAAAAATATATATATATATCACTACTGCAGGACAGGTATATATTGTATAATGACGGACCTGCTGGACACTGTCAGCACTGCAGACTCCTAAACTACTAGTATGAAGAAGATAGAAAAAAAAAACCCACCACAGGTAGGTATACAATTATGGACGAGCGACTGCCAGTGCCGACACAGAGGTAGCTACAGCCATGGACTACCGTACTGCGTCTGCTAGTATAGACTGGATGATAATGATATAAAAAATATATATATATATCACTACTGCAGGACAGGTATATATTGTATAATGACGGACCTGCTGGACACTGTCAGCACTGCAGACTCCTAAACTACTAGTATGAAGAAGATAGAAAAAAAAAACCCACCACAGGTAGGTATACAATTATGGACAAGCGACTGCCGACACAGAGGTAGCTACAGCCGTGGACTACCGTACTGCGTCTGCTAGTATAGACTGGATGATAATGATATAAAAAATATATATATATCACTACTGCAGGACAGGTATATATTGTATAATGACGGACCTGCTGGACACTGTCAGCACTGCAGACTCCTAAACTACTAGTATGAAGAAGATAGGAAAAAAAAACCACCACAGGTAGGTATACAATTATGGACGAGCGACTGCCGACACAGAGGTAGCTACAGCCGTGGACTACCGTACTGCGTCTGCTAGTATAGACTGGATGATAATGATATAAAAAATATATATATATCACTACTGCAGGACAGGTATATATTATATAATGACGGACCTGCTGGACACTGTCAGCACTGCAGACTCCTAAACTACTAGTATGAAGAAGATAGAAAAAAACCCACCACAGGTAGGTATACAATTATGGACGAGCGACTGCCAGTGCCGACACAGAGGTAGCTACAGCCGTGGACTACCGTACTGCGTCTGCTAGTATAGACTGGATGATAATGATATAAAAAATATATATATATATCACTACTGCAGGACAGGTATATATTATATAATGACGGACCTGCTGGACACTGTCAGCACTGCAGACTCCTAAACTACTAGTATGAAGAAGATAGAAAAAAAAAACCCACCACAGGTAGGTATACAATTATGGACGAGCGACTGCCGACACAGAGGTAGCTACAGCCGTGGACTACCGTACTGCGTCTGCTAGTATAGACTGGATGATAATGATATAAACAATATATATATATCACTACTGCAGGACAGGTATATATTATATAATGACGGACCTGCTGGACACTGTCAGCACTGTAGACTCCTAAACTACTAGTATGAAGAAGATAGAAATATAATGAATGACGGACCTGCTGGACACTGTCAGCAGAATGCGTTTATAGAATTAAAAAAAAAAAACACCACACGAGTGTTTAACTTTTTCAGGCAGACAATATACTGGTGGTCACTGCTGGTCAGTCACACTGGCACTCTGGCAGCAAAAGTGTGCACTGTTAAATATGTACTCCTGCTATAACTGCTCCCCAGTCTCCCCCACAATTAAGCTGTGTGAGCAGTGAGCACTACTCAGCACAGTCAGATATACATAGATGATATTATCATGCAGCACACTGAGGCTGAGCACAGATATGGTATGTGACTGTGTATCGTTTTTTTTCAGGCAGAGAACGGATTATATTAAATAATAAATAAAACTGGTGGTCACTAGTATAACTATCAGCAAAACTCTGCACTCTCTGAGTACTCCTAATGCTCCAGTAAATCAAGTGTCTCACTCTCTATCTAAACGGAGAGGACGCCAGCCAGGTCCTCTCCCTATCAATCTCAATGCACGTGTGAAAATGACGGCGATGCGCGGCTCCTTATATAGAATCCGAGTCTCGCGATAGAATACGAGCCTCGCGAGAATCCGACAGCGGGATGATGACGTTCGGGCGCGCTCGGGTTAGCCGAGCAAGGCGGGAAGATCCGAGAAACCGAACCCGCTCATCACTACACTGCAGGGGGGCAGATATAACATGTGCAGAGAGAGTTAGATTTGGGTGTGGTGTGTTCAATCTGCAATCTAATTTGCAGTGTAAAAATAAAGCAGCCAGTATTTACCCTGCACAGAAACAAAATAACCCACCCAAATCTAACTCTTTCTGCACATGTTATATCTGCCTCCCCTGCAGTGCACATGGTTTTGCCCAACTGCTAAAAAAAATCCTGCTGCGATCAACTTGGAATTACCCCCTATATCCTGTACTGTGAAACCCACCTAGTGTAAAACCGACTTTTGGTGTTATGCTGAGCTTCATTGATTTTGTACTGCATTTCAGAGTAGCTAGGATATTATAATGACAAGCTCATATTATTATCCAGGTCAGAATTGAAGGACCTGCATCATTAAATGGCTTGGGAGGTAGACCTAGGGGAATCTCTAGACACTGAAGATTAAGAGGACATACTGGTCAACGCAGGGCAAGAATAAAGTGTGTGTGTGTGTGTGACTGTGTGTGTGTGTGTGTGTGTGTGTGGGGGGGGGGGGGTTACTGGTGGTATGTTCCCCAGGCCCCCCTCTCTGAGATGGGCTCGCGCCGCCACCACAGATCGGATCTTCATCAACGACTTAACCTGCAGCTCAGCAGCAGCAGATGCTGACGGACGTCATACTGATGGCACCCAAAGCCACTGATAGCTAAGCTGACTGAGCAATTGTAGGCTGCCTGCGGCTGTCCGATTCCAATAGGATATATATAGAGTAAAGCCCTATACACACTAGCCGAGCGCCGATATTGGAGGGGGCAGGGACCTGGCAGGGTGTCTGCATCAGCATGTGCATAGTCATACACACTTGCCGATGCCAGCGAGGAAGGGAACGATGGGGGAGGGAGGGGGGGGGGGGGTAACGACACCTATGCTGCATCTGTACATGTTCAGACGAGGGAGGGGGACGTTAATGATGCTCGTCTAGTACACACTAGTCTAGTGTGTGTGCAGCAGCAAAATTGTTCTCTAATGGGCAAAACCATGTGCACTGCAGGGGGGGCAGATATAATATTTCCAGAGAGAGTTAGATTTGGGTGGGTTATTTTGTTTCTGTGCAGGGTAAATACTGGCTGCTTTATTTTACACTGCAATTTAGATTTCAGATTGAACACACCCCACCCAAACCTAACTCTCTCTGCACATGTTATATCTGCCCCCCCCTGCAGTGCACATGGTTTTGCCCATTAACTAATAAATTTGCTGCTGCTACCAGATCTGAATTAGGACCTGTGTCATTAATCAAATTGGTCAGGTCAAGCTAGCAATATCGTATTTTTTGCTCACAGTTGTTTTATTTATGTGAATAATATGAACATTTTGAGTGAGGAGGACATTCAGCGAAAGGCAAGTTGCCCAGGACCTGGCGCACCAAGAGTGACTATTTGGCGTTACTTAAGCAACAGTAAAAAAGGACACATCTCTGGCAGATCATAGCCAAAGTATGGCATACATGCACGTCCCTACATAGTACATGGAATATAAGAATAGCATCGGTCACACATAAGTTTCTGGACCAGTTACCGAATCTTGTGCTTTCACTTTGCAGCTACTCATGTCCCCGCTGGCTACTGTTTAGACGGGTGTAGTATGAGTGGCCGGCGGCCGTAATCCCGGGGGCCAGCATACCGGTGCCGGGATCCTGACTACTGGCATACCGACAGCTGGGCGAGCGCTAATGAGCCCCTTTGGGGCTCACTGCGCTCGCGACGCTGCGGGCACGGTGACGCGCTACGCGCACCACACTTTTTATTCTCCCTCCATGGGGTTCGTTGACCCTCAAGAGGGAGAATATGTGTCAGCATGCCGGCGGTCGGGATCCCGGCACCTGTATGCTGGTCGCCGGGATCCCGGCCGGCGTCATACTGAAGACCGCCCATTTAGTCACATATCTGTAAATGTGGCTGGCATTCCACTCCCGGTGGTTCCCACTGTTCTGCATCATGAGCGCCACCATCTTGGACTGTATTCATGATCTGTTCTGTCTAACCGACTCCCATCAATTCCAGTTACATGTCATACCTAGCCTATTAGTGATTATAGCACCCTATTTAAATCAGGAACTGCTGACAGCGCATTGCCATTACAACATTTCTGTCAGAGGATCATTACCTTGACTCCTGGTTCAGTACCTGCTTTAGTATTTGCTTCACAGCATTCTGCTTCAGTGTTTTCCAGTAAACCTGCTCCAGTATTGCTTCACAGCAAACATCACTGCAGTTTGTTCCATTAGTCCTCTAGCACCCAGTTCCAGTGTTTCTTGCAGTGTGCTTCAGTTGTGCTGCTGGCACCATGTCCCAGTGCATTGCAGTCTGCTACAAGATATACTGCTACAGTCACAGTCTATAATCCTTTTAGTCAGCAACTGTTCAACAGGGTTGGATGGGCCACAGGGATACAGGGGCAACCCCTGGTAGGCTCCACTGCCTAGAGGCCCATCTCCTCCTCTAGAAATTAGATTCCAGACTGATACTGCACAGGGCTGTATTCTCTACAGTGCATTGCTGTTTTTAATCTGGTACATTATCATGCATGCACTAGTGGTGTTTAATATATATATATATATATATATATATATATATATTAGTGATGAGCACCGGAAATTTTTCGGGTTTTGGTTAGAGATGAGCGCCTGAAATTTTTCGGGTTTTGTGTTTTGGTTTTGGGTTCGGTTCCGCGGCCGTGTTTTGGGTTCGAACGCGTTTTGGCAAAACCTCACCGAATTTTTTTTGTCGGATTCGGGTGTGTTTTGGATTCGGGTGTTTTTTTCCAAAAACACTAAAAAACAGCTTAAATCATAGAATTTGGGGGTCATTTTGATCCCAAAGTATTATTAACCTCAAAAACCATAATTTACACTCATTTTCAGTCTATTCTGAATACCTCACACCTCACAATATTATTTTTAGTCCTAAAATTTGCACCGAGGTCGCTGTGTGAGTAAGATAAGCGACCCTAGTGGCCGACACAAACACCGGGCCCATCTAGGAGTGGCACTGCAGTGTCACGCAGGATGTCCCTTCCAAAAAACCCTCCCCAAACAGCACATGACGCAAAGAAAAAAAGAGGCGCAATGAGGTAGCTGTGTGAGTAAGATTAGCGACCCTAGTGGCCGACACAAACACCGGGCCCATCTAGGAGTGGCACTGCAGTGTCACGCAGGATGGCCCTTCCAAAAAACCCTCCCCAAACAGCACATGACGCAAAGAAAAAAAGAGGCGCAATGAGGTAGCTGTGTGAGTAAGATTAGCGACCCTAGTGGCCGACACAAACACCGGGCCCATCTAGGAGTGGCACTGCAGTGTCACGCAGGATGGCCCTTCCAAAAAACCCTCCCCAAACAGCACATGACGCAAAGAAAAAAAGAGGCGCAATGAGGTAGCTGACTGTGTGAGTAAGATTAGCGACCCTAGTGGCCGACACAAACACCGGGCCCATCTAGGAGTGGCACTGCAGTGTCACGCAGGATGTCCCTTCCAAAAAACCCTCCCCAAACAGCACATGACGCAAAGAAAAAAAGAGGCGCAATGAGGTAGCTGTGTGAGTAAGATTAGCGACCCTAGTGGCCGACACAAACACCGGGCCCATCTAGGAGTGGCACTGCAGTGTCACGCAGGATGGCCCTTCCAAAAAACCCTCCCCAAACAGCACATGACGCAAAGAAAAAAAGAGGCGCAATGAGGTAGCTGTGTGAGTAAGATTAGCGACCCTAGTGGCCGACACAATCACCGGGCCCATCTAGGAGTGGCACTGCAGTGTCACGCAGGATGTCCCTTCCAAAAAACCCTCCCCAAACAGCACATGACGCAAAGAAAAAAAGAGGCGCAATGAGGTAGCTGACTGTGTGAGTAAGATTAGCGACCCTAGTGGCCGACACAAACACCGGGCCCATCTAGGAGTGGCACTGCAGTGTCACCCAGGATGTCCCTTCCAAAAAACCCTCCCCAAACAGCACATGACGCAAAGAAAAAAAGAGGCGCAATGAGGTAGCTGACTGTGTGAGTAAGATTAGCGACCCTAGTGGCCGACACAAACACCGGGCCCATCTAGGAGTGGCACTGCAGTGTCACGCAGGATGTCCCTTCCAAAAAACCCTCCCCAATCAGCACATGATGCAAAGAAAAAGAAAAGAAAAAAGAGGTGCAAGATGGAATTGTCCTTGGGCCCTCCCACCCACCCTTATGTTGTATAAACAAAACAGGACATGCACACTTTAACCAACCCATCATTTCAGTGACAGGGTCTGCCACACGACTGTGACTGATATGACGGGTTGGTTTGGACCCCCCCCAAAAAAGAAGCAATTAATCTCTCCTTGCACAAACTGGCTCTACAGAGGCAAGATGTCCACCTCATCTTCACCCTCCGATATATCACCGTGTACATCCCCCTCCTCACAGATTATCAATTCGTCCCCACTGGAATCCACCATCTCAGCTCCCTGTGTACTTTGTGGAGGCAATTGCTGCTGGTCAATGTCTCCGCGGAGGAATTGATTATAATTCATTTTAATGAACATCATCTTCTCCACATTTTCTGGATGTAACCTCGTACGCCGATTGCTGACAAGGTGAGCGGCGGCACTAAACACTCTTTCGGAGTACACACTTGTGGGAGGGCAACTTAGGTAGAATAAAGCCAGTTTGTGCAAGGGCCTCCAAATTGCCTCTTTTTCCTGCCAGTATAAGTACGGACTGTGTGACGTGCCTACTTGGATGCGGTCACTCATATAATCCTCCACCATTCTATCAATGTTGAGAGAATCATATGCAGTGACAGTAGACGACATGTCCGTAATCGTTGTCAGGTCCTTCAGTCCGGACCAGATTTCAGCATCAGCAGTCGCTCCAGACTGCCCTACATCACCGCCAGCGGGTGGGCTCGGAATTCTGAGCCTTTTCCTCGCACCCCCAGTTGCGGGAGAATGTGAAGGAGGAGATGTTGACAGGTCGCGTTCCGCTTGACTTGACAATTTTGTCACCAGCAGGTCTTTCAACCCCAGCAGACCTGTGTCTGCCGGAAAGAGAGATCCAAGGTAGGCTTTAAATCTAGGATCGAGCACGGTGGCCAAAATGTAGTGCTCTGATTTCAACAGATTGACCACCCGTGAATCCTTGTTAAGCGAATTAAGGGCTGCATCCACAAGTCCCACATGCCTAGCGGAATCGCTCCCTTTTAGCTCCTTCTTCAATGCCTCCAGCTTCTTCTGCAAAAGCCTGATGAGGGGAATGACCTGACTCAGGCTGGCAGTGTCTGAACTGACTTCACGTGTGGCAAGTTCAAAGGGCATCAGAACCTTGCACAACGTTGAAATCATTCTCCACTGCACTTGAGACAGGTGCATTCCATCTCCTATATCGTGCTCAATTGTATAGGCTTGAATGGCCTTTTGCTGCTCCTCCAACCTCTGAAGCATATAGAGGGTTGAATGCCACCTCGTTACCACTTCTTGCTTCAGATGATGGCAGGGCAGGTTCAGTAGTTTTTGGTGGTGCTCCAGTCTTCTGTACGTGGTGCCTGTACGCCGAAAGTGTCCCGCAATTTTTCTGGCCACCGACAGCATCTCTTGCACGCCCCTGTCGTTTTTTAAAAAATTCTGCACCACCAAATTCAAGGTATGTGCAAAACATGGGACGTGCTGGAATTTGCCCATATTTAATGCACACACAATATTGCTGGCGTTGTCCGATGCCACAAATCCACAGGAGAGTCCAATTGGGGTAAGCCATTCCGCGATGATCTTCCTCAGTTGCCGTAAGAGGTTTTCAGCTGTGTGCGTATTCTGGAAAGCGGTGATACAAAGCGTAGCCTGCCTAGGAAAGAGTTGGCGTTTGCGAGATGCTGCTACTGGTGCCGCCGCTGCTGTTCTTGCGGCGGGAGTCCATACATCTACCCAGTGGGCTGTCACAGTCATATAGTCCTGACCCTGCCCTGCTCCACTTGTCCACATGTCCGTGGTTAAGTGGACATTGGGTACAGCTGCATTTTTTAGGACACTGGTGACTCTTTTTCTGAGGTCTGTGTACATTTTCGGTATCGCCTGCCTAGAGAAATGGAACCTAGATGGTATTTGGTACCGGGGACACAGTACCTCCAACAAGTCTCTAGTTGGCTCTGCAGTAATGATGGATACCGGAACCACGTTTCTCACCACCCAGGATGCCAAGGCCTCAGTTATCCGCTTTGCAGTAGGATGACTGCTGTGATATTTCATCTTCCTCGCAAAGGACTGTTGAACAGTCAATTGCTTACTGGAAGTAGTACAAGTGGGCTTACGACTTCCCCTCTGGGATGACCATCGACTCCCAGCGGCAACAACAGCAGCGCCAGCAGCAGTAGGCGTTACACGCAAGGATGCATCGGAGGAATCCCAGGCAGGAGAGGACTCGTCAGAATTGCCAGTGACATGGCCTGCAGGACTATTGGCATTCCTGGGGAAGGAGGAAATTGACACTGAGGGAGTTGGTGGGGTGGTTTGCGTGAGCTTGGTTACAAGAGGAAGGGATTTACTGGTCAGTGGACTGCTTCCGCTGTCACCCAAAGTTTTTGAACTTGTCACTGACTTATTATGAATGCGCTGCAGGTGACGTATAAGGGAGGATGTTCCGAGGTGGTTAACGTCCTTACCCCTACTTATTACAGCTTGACAAAGGGAACACACGGCTTGACACCTGTTGTCCGCATTTCTGGTGAAATACCTCCACACCGAAGAGCTGATTTTTTTGGTATTTTCACCTGGCATGTCAACGGCCATATTCCTCCCACGGACAACAGGTGTCTCCCCGGGTGCCTGACTTAAACAAACCACCTCACCATCAGAATCCTCCTGGTCAATTTCCTCCCCAGCGCCAGCAACACCCATATCCTCCTCATCCTGGTGTACTTCAACACTGACATCTTCAATCTGACTATCAGGAACTGGACTGCGGGTGCTCCTTCCAGCACTTGCAGGGGGCGTGCAAATGGTGGAAGGCGCATGCTCTTCACGTCCAGTGTTGGGAAGGTCAGGCATCGCAACCGACACAATTGGACTCTCCTTGTGGATTTGGGATTTCAAAGAACGCACAGTTCTTTGCGGTGCTTTTGCCAGCTTGAGTCTTTTCAGTTTTCTAGCGAGAGGCTGAGTGCTTCCATCCTCATGTGAAGCTGAACCACTAGCCATGAACATAGGCCAGGGCCTCAGCCGTTCCTTGCCACTCCGTGTGGTAAATGGCATATTGGCAAGTTTACGCTTCTCCTCCGACAATTTTATTTTAGGTTTTGGAGTCCTTTTTTTACTGATATTTGGTGTTTTGGTTTTGACATGCTCTGTACTATGCCATTGGGCATCGGCCTTGGCAGACGACGTTGCTGGCATTTCATCGTCTCGGCCATGACTAGTGGCAGCAGCTTCAGCACGAGGTGGAAGTGGATCTTGATCTTTCCCTAATTTTGGAACCTCAACATTTTTGTTCTCCATATTTTAATAGGCACAACTAAAAGGCACCTCAGGTAAACAATGGAGATGGATGGATTGGATACTAGTATACAATTATGGACGGGCTGCCGAGTGCCGACACAGAGGTAGCCACAGCCGTGAACTACCGCACTGTACTGTGTCTGCTGCTAATATATAGACTGGTTGATAAAGAGATAGTATACTCGTAACTAGTATGTATGTATAAAGAAAGAAAAAAAAACCACGGTTAGGTGGTATATACAATTATGGACGGGCTGCCGAGTGCCGACACAGAGGTAGCCACAGCCGTGAACTACTGTACTGTGTCTGCTGCTAATATATAGACTGGTTGATAAAGAGATAGTATACTCGTAACTAGTATGTATGTATAAAGAAAGAAAAAAAAAACACGGTTAGGTGGTATATACAATTATGGACGGGCTGCCGAGTGCCGACACAGAGGTAGCCACAGCCGTGAACTACTGTACTGTGTCTGCTGCTAATATATAGACTGGTTGATAAAGAGATAGTATACTCGTAACTAGTATGTATGTATAAAGAAAGAAAAAAAAAACACGGTTAGGTGGTATATACAATTATGGACGGGCTGCCGAGTGCCGACACAGAGGTAGCCACAGCCGTGAACTACCGCACTGTACTGTGTCTGCTGCTAATATATAGACTGGTTGATAAAGAGATAGTATACTCGTAACTAGTATGTATGTATAAAGAAAGAAAAAAAAACCACGGTTAGGTGGTATATACAATTATGGACGGGCTGCCGAGTGCCGACACAGAGGTAGCCACAGCCGTGAACTACCGCACTGTACTGTGTCTGCTGCTAATATATAGACTGGTTGATAAAGAGATAGTATACTCGTAACTAGTATGTATGTATAAAGAAAGAAAAAAAAACCACGGTTAGGTGGTATATACAATTATGGACGGGCTGCCGAGTGCCGACACAGAGGTAGCCACAGCCGTGAACTACCGCACTGTACTGTGTCTGCTGCTAATATATAGACTGGTTGATAAAGAGATAGTATACTCGTAACTAGTATGTATGTATAAAGAAAGAAAAAAAAACCACGGTTAGGTTGTATATACAATTATGGACGGGCTGCCGAGTGCCGACACAGAGGTAGCCACAGCCGTGAACTACCGCACTGTACTGTGTCTGCTGCTAATATATAGACTGGTTGATAAAGAGATAGTATACTCGTAACTAGTATGTATGTATAAAGAAAGAAAAAAAAACCACGGTTAGGTGGTATATACAATTATGGACGGGCTGCCGAGTGCCGACACAGAGGTAGCCACAGCCGTGAACTACCGCACTGTACTGTGTCTGCTGCTAATATATAGACTGGTTGATAAAGAGATAGTATGCTCGTAACTAGTATGTATGTATAAAGAAAGAAAAAAAAACCACGGTTAGGTGGTATATACAATTATGGACGGGCTGCCGAGTGCCGACACAGAGGTAGCCACAGCCGTGAACTACCGCACTGTACTGTGTCTGCTGCTAATATATAGACTGGTTGATAAAGAGATAGTATACTCGTAACTAGTATGTATGTATAAAGAAAGAAAAAAAAACCACGGTTAGGTGGTATATACAATTATGGACGGGCTGCCGAGTGCCGACACAGAGGTAGCCACAGCCGTGAACTACCGCACTGTACTGTGTCTGCTGCTAATATATAGACTGGTTGATAAAGAGATAGTATACTCGTAACTAGTATGTATGTATAAAGAAAGAAAAAAAACCACGGTTAGGTGGTATATACAATTATGGACGGGCTGCCGAGTGCCGACACAGAGGTAGCCACAGCCGTGAACTACCGCACTGTACTGTGTCTGCTGCTAATATATAGACTGGTTGATAAAGAGATAGTATACTCGTAACTAGTATGTATGTATAAAGAAAGAAAAAAAAACCACGGTTAGGTCACTGGTATATACAATTATGGACGGGCTGCTGAGTGCCGACACAGAGGTAGCCACAGCCGTGAACTACCGCACTGTACTGTGTCTGCTGCTAATATAGACTGGTTGATAAAGAGATAGTATACTACTAATATTATATACTGGTGGTCAGGTCACTGGTCACTAGTCACACTGGCAGTGGCACTCCTGCAGCAAAAGTGTGCACTGTTTAATTTTAATATAATATTATGTACTCCTGGCTCCTGCTATAACCTATAACTGGCACTGCAGTAGTGCTCCCCAGTCTCCCCCACAATTATAAGCTGTGTGAGCTGAGCAGTCAGACAGATATATAATATATATAGATGATGCAGCACACTGGCCTGAGCCTGAGCAGTGCACACAGATATGGTATGTGACTGACTGAGTCACTGTGTGTATCGCTTTTTTCAGGCAGAGAACGGATATATTAAATAAACTGCACTGTGTGTCTGGTGGTCACTCACTATATAATATATTATGTACTCCTGGCTCCTGCTATAACCTATAACTGGCACTGCAGTAGTGCTCCCCAGTCTCCCCCACAATTATAAGCTGTGTGAGCTGAGCAGTCAGACAGATATATATAATATTATATATAGATAATAGATGATGCAGCACACTGGCCTGAGCCTGAGCAGTGCACACAGATATGGTATGTGACTGAGTCACTGTGTGCTGTGTATCGCTTTTTTCAGGCAGAGAACGGATTATATTATGTACTCCTGGCTCCTGCTATAACCTATAACTGGCACTGCAGTAGTGCTCCCCAGTCTCCCCCACAATTATAAGCTGTGTGAGCTGAGCAGTCAGACAGATATATATAATATTATATATAGATAATAGATGATGCAGCACACTGGCCTGAGCCTGAGCAGTGCACACAGATATGGTATGTGACTGAGTCACTGTGTGCTGTGTATCGCTTTTTTCAGGCAGAGAACGGATTATAAATAAAAGTGGTGGTCACTGGTCACTATCAGCAAAACTCTGCACTGTACACTACTGAGTACTCCTAATGCTCCCCAAAATTAGTAAATCAAGTGTCTCTCTAATCTATTCTAATTCTAAACGGAGAGGACGCCAGCCACGTCCTCTCCCTATCAATCTCAATGCACGTGTGAAAATGGCGGCGACGCGCGGCTCCTTATATAGAATCCGAGTCTCGCGATAGAATCCGAGCCTCGCGAGAATCCGACAGCGTCATGATGACGTTCGGGCGCGCTCGGGTTAACCGAGCAAGGCGGGAAGATCCGAGTCGCTCGGACCCGTGAAAAAAAACATGAAGTTCTGGCGGGTTCGGATTCAGAGAAACCGAACCCGCTCATCTCTAGTTTTGGTTTTGGATTCGGTTCCGCTGCCGTGTTTTGGATTCGGACGTGTTTTGGCAAAACCTCCCTGATAATTTTTTGTCGGATTCGGGTGTGTTTGGATTCGGGTGTTTTTTTTTACAAAAAACCCTCAAAAACAGCTTAAATCATAGAATTTGGGGGTCATTTTGATCCAATAGTATTATTAACCTCAATAACCATAATTTCCACTAATTTCCAGTCTATTCTGAACACCTCACACCTCACAATATTATTTTTAGTTCTAAAATTTGCACCGAGGTCGCTGGATGGCTAAGCTAAGCGACCCAAGTGGCCGACACAAACACCTGGCCCATCTAGGAGTGGCACTGCAGTGTCAGACAGGATGGCTGATTTAAAAAATAGTCCCCAAACAGCACATGATGCAAAGAAAAAAAAAGGTGCACCAAGGTCGCTGGATGGCTAAGCTAAGCGACCCAAGTGGCCGACACAAACACCTGGCCCATCTAGGAGTGGCACTGCAGTGTCAGACAGGATGGGCGGTTTAAAAAATAGTCCCCAAACAGCACATAATGCAAAGATAAAAAGAGGTGCACCAAGGTCGCTGGATGGCTAAGCTAAGCGACCCAAGTGGCCGACACAAACACCTGGCCCATCTAGGAGTGACACTGCAGTGTCAGACAGGATGGCAGATTTAAAAAATAGTCCCCAAACAGCACATGATGCAAAGAAAAAAAAAGGTGCAATGAGGTAGCTGTGTGACTAAGCTAAGCGACCCAAGTGGCCGACACAAACACCTGGCCCATCTAGGAGTGGCACTGCAGTGTCAGACAGGATGGCAGATTTAAAAATAGTCCCCAAACAGCACATGATGCAAAAAAAAAAAAGAGGTGCACCAAGGTCGCTGGATGGCTAAGCTAAGCGACCCAAGTGGCCGACACAAACACCTGGCCCATCTAGGAGTGGCACTGCAGTGTCAGACAGGATGGCAGATTTAAAAAATACTCCCCAAACAGCACATGATGCAAAGAAAAAAAGAGGTGCACCAAGGTCGCTGGATGGCTAAGCTAAGCGACCCAAGTGGCCGACACAAACACCTGGCCCATCTAGGAGTGGCACTGCAGTTTTCTAGCAAGAGGATGAGTGCTTCCATCCTCATGTGAATCTTAACTACTAGCCATAAACATAGGCGAGGGCCTCAGCCGTTCCTTGCCACTCCGTGTCGTAAATGGCATATTGGCAAGTTTACGCTTCTCCTCAGATGCTTTTAATTTTGATTTTTGGGTCATTTGTCATTTTACTGAACTTTTGTAGTATACTTGACGACACAGAGGTAGAGCAGTGGACTACTGTACCGTACTGCTATATATATACTGGTGGTCACAGCAACATTCTGCACTGTCCCCTCCTACTATATACTGCGCACAACTAAAATGCAGCACAGGTATGGATGGATAGTATACTTGACGACACAGAGGTAGGTAGAGCAGTGGCCTACTGTACCGTACTGCTATATATTATATACTGGTGGTCAGCAAAATTCTGCACTGTCCTCCTACTTTATATACTGCGCACAACTAAAATGCACCACACGTATGGATGGATAGTATACTTGACGACACAGAGGTAGGTAGAGCAGTGGCCTACTGTACCGTACTGCTATATATTATATACTGGTGGTCAGCAAAATTCTGCACTGTCCTCCTACTTTATATACTGCGCACAACTAAAATGCACCACAAGTATGGATGGATAGTATACTTGATGACACAGAAGTAGGTAGAGCAGTGGCCTACTGTACCGTACTGCTATATATTATATACTGGTGGTCAGCAAAATTCTGCACTGTCCTTCTACTATATATACTGCGCACAACTAAAATGCACCACAGGTATGGATGGATAGTATACTTGACGACACAGAGGTAGGTAGAGCAGTGGCCTACTGTACCGTACTGCTATATATTATATACTGGTGGTCAGCAAAATTCTGCACTGTCCTCCTACTTTATATACTGCGCACAACTAAAATGCACCACACGTATGGATGGATAGTATACTTGACGACACAGAGGTAGGTAGAGCAGTGGCCTACTGTACCGTACTGCTATATATTATATACTGGTGGTCAGCAAAATTCTGCACTGTCCTCCTACTTTATATACTGCGCACAACTAAAATGCACCACAAGTATGGATGGATAGTATACTTGATGACACAGAAGTAGGTAGAGCAGTGGCCTACTGTACCGTACTGCTATATATTATATACTGGTGGTCAGCAAAATTCTGCACTGTCCTTCTACTATATATACTGCGCACAACTAAAATGCACCACAGGTATGGATGGATAGTATACTTGACGACACAGAGGTAGGTAGAGCAGTGGCCTACTGTACCGTACTGCTATATATTATATACTGGTGGTCAGCAAAATTCTGCACTGTCCTCCTACTATATATACTGCGCACAACTAAAATGCACCACAGGTATGGATGGATAGCATACTTGACGACACAGTGGTAGGTAGAGCAGTGGACTACTGTACCGTACTGCTGTATATGATATACTGGTGGTCAGCAAAATTCTGCACTGTCCTCCTACTATATATATTGCGCACAACTAAAATGCACCACAGGTATGGATGGATAGTATACTTGATGACACAGAGGTAGGTAGAGCAGTGGCCTACTGTACCGTACTGCTATATATTATATACTGGTGGTCAGCAAAATTCTGCACTGTCCTCCTACTATATATACTGCGCACAACTAAAATGCACCACAGGTATGGATGGAAAGTATACTTGACGACACAGAGGTAGGTAGAGCAGTGAACTACTGTACCGTACTGCTATATAATACTGGTGGTCACTGGTCAGCAAAATTCTGCACTGTCCTCCTACTATATACTACAATGCAGCACAGATATGGAGCGTTTTTCAGGCAGAGAACGTAGATATTTTCAGCACACTGAGCACAGATATTTGCAAGCACACTGAGCACAGATATTTGCAGCACACTGAACACAGAAACTTAGAGAACGCTGCACATCCTCTCCCTATCATCTCCAATGCACGAGTGAAAATGGCGGCGACGCGCGGCTCCTTATATAGAATACGAATTTCGCGAGAATCCGACAGCGGGATGATGACGTTCGGGCGCGCTCGGGTTAACCGAGCAAGGCAGGAGGATCCGAGTCTGCCTCGGAACCGTGTAAAATGGGTGTAGTTCGGGGGGGTTCGGATTCCGAGGAACCGAGCCCGCTCATCACTAATATATATATATATATATATATGATGGGAGGTGCAGCACACGGTTCACACAGACACAGACACAGTCTTATACTGCATAATTGCTGTTTTTGTGAGGGCACCAGTCACAGCTACAGAATTTCAAGGTGTTTTCGGAGTGCCAGACTTGCATATATATATATATATATATATATATATATATATTTATCAAGGGTCCAAGCCCATGCACTCTGTAATGGTTATGCTACCCAATGTGGATGCAGGCCACACCCCTCTAGAGACTGGCCACACCCCAAAAATATGCACCCCATACCACTGCATTTCACAACGGGCACTTCATGCCCCAGTCCGACATTAGTTCTCAATATCTGTCCTATCCTTTCTTCAGCATCAATCTTCTGCTAAAACTACACCTCAGAAAAATGTATAGGACTTTCTCCACTTCCTTTGTTCATCTGATGTGTTTCATCTTAATACAAAACCTTTTCAAAAATAGTAATTTTTGGTAGAGATGAGCGGGTTCGGTTTCTCTGAATCCGAACCCGCCAGAACTTCATGTTTTTTTTCACGGGTCCGAGCGACTCGGATCTTCCCGCCTTGCTCGGTTAAACCGAGCGCGCCCGAACGTCATCATGACGCTGTCGGATTCTCGCGAGGCTCGGATTCTATCGCGAGACTCGGATTCTATATAAGGAGCCGCGCGTCGCCGCCATTTTCACACGTGCATTGAGATTGATAGGGAGAGGACGTGGCTGGCGTCCTCTCCGTTTAGAATTAGAATAGATTAGAGAGACACTTGATTTACTAATTTTGGGGAGCATTAGGAGTACTCAGTAGTGTACAGTGCAGAGTTTTGCTGATAGTGACCAGTGACCACCACTTTTATTTATAATCCGTTCTCTGCCTGAAAAAAGCGATACACAGCACACAGTGACTCAGTCACATACCATATCTGTGTGCACTGCTCAGGCTCAGGCCAGTGTGCTGCATCATCTATTATCTATATATATAATATTATATATATCTGTCTAACTGCTCAGCTCACACAGCTTATAATTGTGGGGGAGACTGGGGAGCACTACTGCAGTGCCAGTTATAGGTTATAGCAGGAGCCAGGAGTACATAATATAATCCGTTCTCTGCCTGAAAAAAGCGATACACAGCACACAGTGACTCAGTCACATACCATATCTGTGTGCACTGCTCAGGCTCAGGCCAGTGTGCTGCATCATCTATTATCTATATATAATATTATATATATCTGTCTGACTGCTCAGCTCACACAGCTTATAATTGTGGGGGAGACTGGGGAGCACTACTGCAGTGCCAGTTATAGGTTATAGCAGGAGCCAGGAGTACATAATATATTATATAGTGAGTGACCACCAGACACACAGTGCAGTTTATTTAATATATCCGTTCTCTGCCTGAAAAAAGCGATACACACAGTGACTCAGTCAGTCACATACCATATCTGTGTGCACTGCTCAGGCTCAGGCCAGTGTGCTGCATCATCTATATATATTATATATCTGTCTGACTGCTCAGCTCACACAGCTTATAATTGTGGGGGAGACTGGGGAGCACTACTGCAGTGCCAGTTATAGGTTATAGCAGGAGCCAGGAGTACATAATATTATATTAAAATTAAACACTGCACACTTTTGCTGCAGGAGTGCCACTGCCAGTGTGACTAGTGACCAGTGACCTGACCACCAGTATATAATATTAGTAGTATACTATCTCTTTATCAACCAGTCTATATTAGCAGCAGACACAGTACAGTGCGGTAGTTCACGGCTGTGGCTACCTCTGTGTCGGCACTCGGCAGCCCGTCCATAATTGTATATACCAGTGACCTAACCGTGTTTTTTTTTTCTTTCTTTATACATACATACTAGTTACGAGTATACTATCTCTTTATCAACCAGTCTATATATTAGCAGCAGACACAGTACAGTGCGGTAGTTCACGGCTGTGGCTACCTCTGTGTCGGCACTCGGCAGCCCGTCCATAATTGTATATACCACCTAACCGTGGTTTTTTTTTCTTTCTTTATACATACATACTAGTTACGAGTATACTATCTCTTTATCAACCAGTCTATATATTAGCAGCAGACACAGTACAGTGCGGTAGTTCACGGCTGTGGCTACCTCTGTGTCGGCACTCGGCAGCCCGTCCATAATTGTATATACCACCTAACCGTGGTTTTTTTTTCTTTCTTTATACATACATACTAGTTACGAGTATACTATCTCTTTATCAACCAGTCTATATATTAGCAGCAGACACAGTACAGTGCGGTAGTTCACGGCTGTGGCTACCTCTGTGTCGGCACTCGGCAGCCCGTCCATAATTGTATATACCACCTAACCGTGGTTTTTTTTTCTTTCTTTATACATACATACTAGTTACGAGTATACTATCTCTTTATCAACCAGTCTATATATTAGCAGCAGACACAGTACAGTGCGGTAGTTCACGGCTGTGGCTACCTCTGTGTCGGCACTCGGCAGCCCGTCCATAATTGTATATACCACCTAACCGTGGTTTTTTTTTCTTTCTTTATACATACATACTAGTTACGAGTATACTATCTCTTTATCAACCAGTCTATATATTAGCAGCAGACACAGTACAGTGCGGTAGTTCACGGCTGTGGCTACCTCTGTGTCGGCACTCGGCAGCCCGTCCATAATTGTATATACCACCTAACCGTGGTTTTTTTTTCTTTCTTTATACATACATACTAGTTACGAGTATACTATCTCTTTATCAACCAGTCTATATATTAGCAGCAGACACAGTACAGTGCGGTAGTTCACGGCTGTGGCTACCTCTGTGTCGGCACTCGGCAGCCCGTCCATAATTGTATATACCACCTAACCGTGGTTTTTTTTTCTTTCTTTATACATACATACTAGTTACGAGTATACTATCTCTTTATCAACCAGTCTATATATTAGCAGCAGACACAGTACAGTGCGGTAGTTCACGGCTGTGGCTACCTCTGTGTCGGCACTCGGCAGCCCGTCCATAATTGTATATACCACCTAACCGTGGGTTTTTTTTCTTTCTTTATACATACATACTAGTTACGAGTATACTATCTCTTTATCAACCAGTCTATATATTAGCAGCAGACACAGTACAGTGCGGTAGTTCACGGCTGTGGCTACCTCTGTGTCGGCACTCGGCAGCCCGTCCATAATTGTATATACCACCTAACCGTGGTTTTTTTTTCTTTCTTTATACATACATACTAGTTACGAGTATACTATCTCTTTATCAACCAGTCTATATATTAGCAGCAGACACAGTACAGTGCGGTAGTTCACGGCTGTGGCTACCTCTGTGTCGGCACTCCGCAGCCCGTCCATAATTGTATACTAGTATCCAATCCATCCATCTCCATTGTTTACCTGAGGTGCCTTTTAGTTGTGCCTATTAAAATATGGAGAACAAAAATGTTGAGGTTCCAAAATTAGGGAAAGATCAAGATCCACTTCCACCTCGTGCTGAAGCTGCTGCCACTAGTCATGGCCGAGACGATGAAATGCCAGCAACGTCGTCTGCCAAGGCCGATGCCCAATGGCATAGTACAGAGCATGTCAAAACCAAAACACCAAATATCAGTAAAAAAAGGACTCCAAAACCTAAAATAAAATTGTCGGAGGAGAAGCGTAAACTTGCCAATATGCCATTTACCACACGGAGTGGCAAGGAACGGCTGAGGCCCTGGCCTATGTTCATGGCTAGTGGTTCAGCTTCACATGAGGATGGAAGCACTCAGCCTCTCGCTAGAAAACTGAAAAGACTCAAGCTGGCAAAAGCACCGCAAAGAACTGTGCGTTCTTTGAAATCCCAAATCCACAAGGAGAGTCCAATTGTGTCGGTTGCGATGCCTGACCTTCCCAACACTGGACGTGAAGAGCATGCGCCTTCCACCATTTGCACGCCCCCTGCAAGTGCTGGAAGGAGCACCCGCAGTCCAGTTCCTGATAGTCAGATTGAAGATGTCAGTGTTGAAGTACACCAGGATGAGGAGGATATGGGTGTTGCTGGCGCTGGGGAGGAAATTGACCAGGAGGATTCTGATGGTGAGGTGGTTTGTTTAAGTCAGGCACCCGGGGAGACACCTGTTGTCCGTGGGAGGAATATGGCCGTTGACATGCCAGGTGAAAATACCAAAAAAATCAGCTCTTCGGTGTGGAGGTATTTCACCAGAAATGCGGACAACAGGTGTCAAGCCGTGTGTTCCCTTTGTCAAGCTGTAATAAGTAGGGGTAAGGACGTTAACCACCTCGGAACATCCTCCCTTATACGTCACCTGCAGCGCATTCATAATAAGTCAGTGACAAGTTCAAAAACTTTGGGTGACAGCGGAAGCAGTCCACTGACCAGTAAATCCCTTCCTCTTGTAACCAAGCTCACGCAAACCACCCCACCAACTCCCTCAGTGTCAATTTCCTCCTTCCCCAGGAATGCCAATAGTCCTGCAGGCCATGTCACTGGCAATTCTGACGAGTCCTCTCCTGCCTGGGATTCCTCCGATGCATCCTTGCGTGTAACGCCTACTGCTGCTGGCGCTGCTGTTGTTGCCGCTGGGAGTCGATGGTCATCCCAGAGGGGAAGTCGTAAGCCCACTTGTACTACTTCCAGTAAGCAATTGACTGTTCAACAGTCCTTTGCGAGGAAGATGAAATATCACAGCAGTCATCCTACTGCAAAGCGGATAACTGAGTCCTTGACAACTATGTTGGTGTTAGACGTGCGTCCGGTATCCGCCGTTAGTTCACAGGGAACTAGACAATTTATTGAGGCAGTGTGCCCCCGTTACCAAATACCATCTAGGTTCCACTTCTGTAGGCAGGCGATACCGAGAATGTACACGGACGTCAGAAAAAGACTCACCAGTGTCCTAAAAAATGCAGTTGTACCCAATGTCCACTTAACCACGGACATGTGGACAAGTGGAGCAGGGCAGGGTCAGGACTATATGACTGTGACAGCCCACTGGGTAGATGTATGGACTCCCGCCGCAAGAACAGCAGCGGCGGCACCAGTAGCAGCATCTCGCAAACGCCAACTCTTTCCTAGGCAGGCTACGCTTTGTATCACCGCTTTCCAGAATACGCACACAGCTGAAAACCTCTTACGGCAACTGAGGAAGATCATCGCGGAATGGCTTACCCCAATTGGACTCTCCTGTGGATTTGTGGCATCGGACAACGCCAGCAATATTGTGTGTGCATTAAATATGGGCAAATTCCAGCACGTCCCATGTTTTGCACATACCTTGAATTTGGTGGTGCAGAATTTTTTTAAAAACGACAGGGGCGTGCAAGAGATGCTGTCGGTGGCCAGAAAAATTGCGGGACACTTTCGGCGTACAGGCACCACGTACAGAAGACTGGAGCACCACCAAAAACTACTGAACCTGCCCTGCCATCATCTGAAGCAAGAAGTGGTAACGAGGTGGAATTCAACCCTCTATATGCTTCAGAGGTTGGAGGAGCAGCAAAAGGCCATTCAAGCCTATACAATTGAGCACGATATAGTAGGTGGAATGCACCTGTCTCAAGTGCAGTGGAGAATGATTTCAACGTTGTGCAAGGTTCTGATGCCCTTTGAACTTGCCACACGTGAAGTCAGTTCAGACACTGCCAGCCTGAGTCAGGTCATTCCCCTCATCAGGCTTTTGCAGAAGAAGCTGGAGGCATTGAAGAAGGAGCTAAAAGGGAGCGATTCCGCTAGGCATGTGGGACTTGTGGATGCAGCCCTTAATTCGCTTAACAAGGATTCACGGGTGGTCAATCTGTTGAAATCAGAGCACTACATTTTGGCCACCGTGCTCGATCCTAGATTTAAAGCCTACCTTGGATCTCTCTTTCCGGCAGACACAGGTCTGCTGGGGTTGAAAGACCTGCTGGTGACAAAATTGTCAAGTCAAGCGGAACGCGACCTGTCAACATCTCCTCCTTCACATTCTCCCGCAACTGGGGGTGCGAGGAAAAGGCTCAGAATTCCGAGCCCACCCGCTGGCGGTGATGCAGGGCAGTCTGGAGCGACTGCTGATGCTGACATCTGGTCCGGACTGAAGGACCTGACAACGATTACGGACATGTCGTCTACTGTCACTGCATATGATTCTCTCAACATTGATAGAATGGTGGAGGATTATATGAGTGACCGCATCCAAGTAGGCACGTCACACAGTCCGTACTTATACTGGCAGGAAAAAGAGGCAATTTGGAGGCCCTTGCACAAACTGGCTTTATTCTACCTAAGTTGCCCTCCCACAAGTGTGTACTCCGAAAGAGTGTTTAGTGCCGCCGCTCACCTTGTCAGCAATCGGCGTACGAGGTTACATCCAGAAAATGTGGAGAAGATGATGTTCATTAAAATGAATTATAATCAATTCCTCCGCGGAGACATTGACCAGCAGCAATTGCCTCCACAAAGTACACAGGGAGCTGAGATGGTGGATTCCAGTGGGGACGAATTGATAATCTGTGAGGAGGGGGATGTACACGGTGATATATCGGAGGGTGAAGATGAGGTGGACATCTTGCCTCTGTAGAGCCAGTTTGTGCAAGGAGAGATTAATTGCTTCTTTTTTGGGGGGGGTCCAAACCAACCCGTCATATCAGTCACAGTCGTGTGGCAGACCCTGTCACTGAAATGATGGGTTGGTTAAAGTGTGCATGTCCTGTTTTGTTTATACAACATAAGGGTGGGTGGGAGGGCCCAAGGACAATTCCATCTTGCACCTCTTTTTTCTTTTCTTTTTCTTTGCATCATGTGCTGATTGGGGAGGGTTTTTTGGAAGGGACATCCTGCGTGACACTGCAGTGCCACTCCTAGATGGGCCCGGTGTTTGTGTCGGCCACTAGGGTCGCTAATCTTACTCACACAGTCAGCTACCTCATTGCGCCTCTTTTTTTCTTTGCGTCATGTGCTGTTTGGGGAGGGTTTTTTGGAAGGGACATCCTGCGTGACACTGCAGTGCCACTCCTAGATGGGCCCGGTGTTTGTGTCGGCCACTAGGGTCGCTAATCTTACTCACACAGTCAGCTACCTCATTGCGCCTCTTTTTTTCTTTGCGTCATGTGCTGTTTGGGGAGGGTTTTTTGGAAGGGACATCCTGCGTGACACTGCAGTGCCACTCCTAGATGGGCCCGGTGTTTGTGTCGGCCACTAGGGTCGCTAATCTTACTCACACAGTCAGCTACCTCATTGCGCCTCTTTTTTTCTTTGCGTCATGTGCTGTTTGGGGAGGGTTTTTTGGAAGGGACATCCTGCGTGACACTGCAGTGCCACTCCTAGATGGGCCCGGTGTTTGTGTCGGCCACTAGGGTCGCTAATCTTACTCACACAGCTACCTCATTGCGCCTCTTTTTTTCTTTGCGTCATGTGCTGTTTGGGGAGGGTTTTTTGGAAGGGCCATCCTGCGTGACACTGCAGTGCCACTCCTAGATGGGCCCGGTGTTTGTGTCGGCCACTAGGGTCGCTTATCTTACTCACACAGTCAGCTACCTCATTGCGCCTCTTTTTTTCTTTGCGTCATGTGCTGTTTGGGGAGGGTTTTTTGGAAGGGACATCCTGCGTGACACTGCAGTGCCACTCCTAGATGGGCCCGGTGTTTGTGTCGGCCACTAGGGTCGCTTATCTTACTCACACAGCGACCTCGGTGCAAATTTTAGGACTAAAAATAATATTGTGAGGTGTGAGGTATTCAGAATAGACTGAAAATGAGTGTAAATTATGGTTTTTGAGGTTAATAATACTTTGGGATCAAAATGACCCCCAAATTCTATGATTTAAGCTGTTTTTTAGTGTTTTTGGAAAAAAACACCCGAATCCAAAACACACCCGAATCCGACAAAAAAAATTCGGTGAGGTTTTGCCAAAACGCGTTCGAACAAAAAACACGGCCGCGGAACCGAACCCAAAACCAAAACACAAAACCCGAAAAATTTCAGGCGCTCATCTCTAATTTTTGGATCTGTGTATAAAAATCAGTGGGTTATCTATAATGGGAGCAGGTATGCAATGCACACAGGCCTCTGGGTCCAGGGGGGCCCACACCACATACCCTGCACCCATTTCTTCAATACTTACCCCTCCGGAGTTCCATGTTGTCGATAGCAGTGTTGCACAAATCACCAGGAAAATGACATGGCGGACATTTTCCCAGCATTTCACGGCCGGCACCATTTCCCTGAAGACCTGTGCATGTGCATTAGACTTGGGCACAGCTCTAGGGTTTACCAGTGACCCTAGTGCTCAAAGTCTGAACATAACACAGTTACTGACTGGGAAGAAGATTTGGTGGTAGAATATATTTAGCTCAATAGAATTATTAAAACCACTGTATGCTTATGAGTCAAATCTCCAGATGAGGAATCAGTATGATATGCCAGTGGAGGGAATCCCAGCAGTTGTAATACTGATGCCGGGATCCTGCTGATGAGAAGACCGACAGGGGTGAGTAAGGGGTGTTCTCCCCACTCTCCACCCCCTAACCCTAACCCACCCTTCCCGTAGCCTAACCCTAACCTCCCCCTTAGTGCCTAACCCTAACCCTTCCTTGGAGGTGCCTAATCCTAACCACCTTCCCCGTTGCCTAGACCTGACCCTCCCCCCGCAGCATAACTCTAACCTCCCCCGGGGGTGCATAACCCTAACCTACCTTTCCCGCAGCCTGAACCTGCATGTTATATGTGCATGTCTGCAGGGGGGGGGGGGGCGCTACTTATTTTTTCAGTCCCGGGCCCTACAATTTCTGGTGGCAGTGCTGGGGGTGCCCTGTATATAGGGGGTACTATATGGAGCAGTATGGGGGTGCAGTGTGTATATAGAGGCAGTATATGGTTGGCGGTGCTGTGTACATATGGGTATGTGTGTCCCGAACAGAGCTCCGCTAGGCACCCTCCATTGGCCGTCAGCGGCACAACTGAGGTGAGGAGCAGCATTAGCCTTTTATATATATATATTGATATGTATATTGAAAAAATCTGCATCTCTCTTTCTACTGTACCTATGAGACCTTACCACTCCACTCTCCCCAGTCCCTATCTGCCCTAACCCTCTCTCTAACTCCCCCAGTCCCTATCTTCCCCTACCCCACTCTCCACCCCCCCAGTCCCTATATTCCCCTACCCCCACTCTCTCTCTCCCCAGCCCCCTCTCCCCGTATGCAGTAAATGTGAAACAGTAAGATCAGTATTATTAATATTAGCAGCAGCATGTTAGGAGGCTGTAACATATCCCTGCAATCTCTCACTTTCACCTGTGACAGCTTGCAGCACACAAAGGAGTCATTTGGTTTGTGTGTCGCCCTCTAGTGGCCGGCAGCGTACATAACAGAGGTAAGGAGCAGCTTTAGCCTTTTGTTATATAGGATTATTTGGTATGGGGCAACGTCATATGATTTTAATACACTTCTGCACTATGAGGCACCCATGTTTTTATATACAGTATATAAATATAAACCTTTTGTGCACTAACAGGTATATATAAACAACCAATTATTATATACCAATAACAAATATATAGCTGTTTGTCTTGGAAGATTTTTTGGCAGTCAAAGCTAAAATGGACAGAGGGCGTGGATAGTGCAGTATATTACTCACCAATTCGCATATTCTTCATTAAAATTTATATATTTGTACATTGCGCAAACTTAAATATATATGTCTTTACTCCAATCTACTGTAGTGGTTGTATTTATATTATGTAGTAAGTTATATACTCTGGGGAAATCTCTATAAAAGCTCACAGTGGGAATTAGGTAGTACTCCATATGCCTTTTATTTCCCAAATAGTTACATGAAACCCAGAAAATGAAAACATCTAGTTTAGGTGCATGTCTACTAGGTCTATAAAATATTTGTGGCAATAGCAATTGTTTTTCATTTATGGAAGTAGTTTGGGTGTGTTTTACTTTTCCTCTCTGTAATCAAATCATATATTATGGGGTATATTCAATTGGGGTTGAAAACTTCCGTCTGTCGACCTATTCAATCCCTGCAGTTTTTATTCGACAAGTCCCCGACTTGTCGAATAGTACGTGAATCGGCGGTATAGCTGCCGATTCATGTACTTTTGAGTGAAACGGGGCCAAATTCCACAGGATTTGTCCCCGTTTCCGACCATCTCAGTCCAACATAAAAAAATGTCGTACTGAGATGTGAGACTCAGAGGAGGGGGGGGAGCCGCATGGAGACGGAGAACTGCCGCGGGCATACAGGGGAGAGCAGCGCTACAGTACAGCACTGAGGCAGGATGTCTCACAGCCACGCCGCTCACGGCAGCGTCCACCCCGCTCCAGCAAGTGAGGTCAGGCTTGCTGGAGCCGGGTGGACACTGCTGTGAGGTCTGGCGGCTGTGAGACATCCTTCTGCAGCGCTGCTCTCCTCCGTCTGCCTGCGGCTGTCCCCGCTGGTCTCCCCCTCTCTGGTCCCTCATCTCAATTCGACTTTTTTAAAGTCGAATTGAGATGAGATTGATATGATATGAGATATGATATGATATGAGATATGATCCGACCCTAATTGAATATACACCTATATGATTCTTATACTAGACAAAGTATCACTTTTGTAACATACCTGTATAACGGATACTAGATGTCAAATGAGCAGATTAACTTTCTTGACCATCTATTAAAATATAGTAAGTGGTCACAGTGAATACTGAAGTGATAACTTTTGTAAATGCACATTTTGTAGAATTTATACTTAATGAATAGAGCTGACAGGATGACGGTCAATTTATTCTGCTGTGTGGTGTGGTTGGGGCAGGGCTGGGAACTCATAAGGCCAAATTCCACCAGCGAAATATGTGGAATGAGGCAGATATTCCACCGGACAGTTTTAAAGGTTGCTCATCTATACTAACACCAGGCATACTGTGAGGAAATAAGGTTAGGTGGCTTGCCTTTCCCATGTTACTTGTCCACACACTGCACTCTCCTGGTCAGGATACACAAATCTTTCTTCACATTGCAAAATCACCTATGACATAAGTAGAAATCTTTTCAATGCTGTACATCTACCAACATTTTCAAATGACAAATCCATACAATTATGCGATGCCTGCCACGCTCTTTTCCTGCAAGTCACAATGACATTGTGCACCAGGAAAAAGGCTATTGCTATGATCATGTATTGAATATACATACATTTATATATATATATATGAAGGGAACACTAAAATAACACATCCTAGATCTGAATGAATGAAATATTCTTATTAAATACTTTGTTCTTTACATAGTTGAATGTGCTGGCAACAAAAATTATCAATGGAAATCAAATTTATTAACCCATGGAGGTCTGGATTTGGAGTCACCCTCAAAATTAAAGTGGAAAAACACACTACAGGCTGATCCAACTTTGATGTAATGTCCTTAAAACAAGTCAAAATGAGGCTCAGTAGTGTGTGTGGCCGCCACGTGCCTGTATGACCTCCCTACAACGCCTGGGCATGCTCCTGATGAGGTGGTGGATGGTCTCCTGAGGGATCTCTTCCCAGACCTGGACTAAAGCATCCGCCAACTCCTGGACAGTCTGTGGTGCAACGTGGCGTTGGTGGAAGAAGCGAGACATGATGTCCCAGATGTGCTCAATTGGATTCAGGTCTGGGGAACGGGCGGGCCAGTCCATAGCATCAATGCCTTCATCTTGCAGGAACTGCTGACACACTCCAGCCACATGAGGTCTAGCATTGTCTTGCATTAGGAGGAACCCAGGGCCAACCGCACCAGCATATGGTATCACAAGGGGTCTGAGGATTTCATCTCGGTACCTAATGGCAGTCAGGCTACCTCTGGTGAGCACATGGAGGGCTGTGCGGCCCCCAAAGAAATGCCACCCTACACCATTACTGACCCACTGCCAAACCGGTCATGCTGGAGGATGTTGCAGGCAGCAGAACATTCTCCTTGGCGTCTCCAGACTCTGTCACGTCTGTCACATGTGCTCAGTGAGAACCTGCTTTCATCTGTGAAGAGCACAGGGCGCCAGTGGCGAATTTGCCAATCTTGGTGTTCTCTGGCAAATGACAAACGTCCAGCACGGTGTTGGGCTGTAAGCACAACCCCCACCTGTGGACTTCGGGCCCTCATACCACCCTCATGGAGTCTGTTTCTGATCGTTTGAGTAGACACATGCACATTTTTGGCTTGCTGGAGGTCATTTTGCAGGGCTGTGGCAGTGCTCCTCCTGTTCCTCCTTGCACAAAGGCGGAGGTAGCGGTCCTGCTGCAGGGGTTGTTGCCCTCCTCCACGTCTCCTGATGTACTGGCCTGTCTCCTGGTAGCACCTACATGCTCTGGACACTACGCTGACAGACACAGCAAACCTTCTTGCCACAGCTCGCATTGATGTGCCATCCTGGATGAGCTGCACTACCTGAGCCACTTGTGTGGGTTGTAGACTCCGTCTCATGCTACCACTAGAGTGAAAGCACCGCCAGCTTTCAAAAGTGACCAAAACATCAGCCAGAAAGCATAGGAGCTGAGAAGTGGTCTGTGGTCACCACCTGCAGAACAACTCCTTTATTGGGGGTGTCTTGCTAATTGCCTATAATTCCCACCTGTTGTCTATTCCATTTGCACAACAGCATGTGAAATTGATTGTCAATCAGTGTTGCTTCCTAAGTGGACAGTTTGATTTCACAGAAGTGTGATTGACTTGGAGTTACATTGTGTTGTTTAAGTGTTCCTTTTATTTTTTTGAACAGTGTATATATATATATATATATATATATATATATATATATATATACACACACACACACACTTATATACACTTGAATATACTGTTTAACACAAATGTATGTTGTCATATATCTACAACATCACAGGGGCTAGTTATTAGATCATACACATACTGGCTAACAGATGTATTGTAAATAAAGTCACTGCTGAACTCTAATTTCTTGAAAAATAAGTTTAGGAAAAGTTTTTTATTTTCTTAGAACCCGGACACAGTCACTGCTCCTTTGGAACTAATGCAAGATTTTATTTTTCCCTCATTGGAAAAGCAGTTTGTAAATTGTAATTCCAGGATATTTGTGGTTATACTATTCATAGTTTTGTTTTCAGGACTACGATTAAAAAGCTTTTAATCATGCCTCTTATTCTAAAACATATTTCACAAGAAAGCGGAGCGCTTTCACTATACCGTGCAACTCCATCTTATCTTGCTGCGAGGGATTAAACACCACTAGCAATAAAATGTAACAATGGGATTTTTCCCTGTTTTCTCCTCTGGATAAATGCTCAAGAAATCTCTGGTAACAGTAAACTGTTATTGTACAAGTCGTGCCGTAGGCACTTTGATTGGTTTGGTTGCTTGACTACTTAGTGGGAAATGATGAGGTTTTGGGGATATGTTTTGTGTTTGGATTAAATGTGTATGTTAATTTATGGTTTGGTTTTTATGGAGAACCCTACACACAGCATTTTATTTACACTATGTTGGAGATTTGAGATGTGGGAAACATCTGAACTCAATTTTCTGAGACCATGGAATGCAAAAAAATGGCATAACAGTGGGCTAATTAAATTGTCCCTTCTCAGTGCTCCGAATCCTGCACAGTCCATGCAACCAGCAGCTTTCAGCAACACAGGTTCTCTGTCTATAATCAGCACTGGTCGCATAATAATTAACCATCAAGTCATATGGTTGCCACCGTTAATCTTTGTGTTAATATGTCACTGTGTTGCAGTGAATTATGTACTGTTACAAATTGATTTTAATTGCATGTATTTAACAATACATTTTTTTTCAAAGTCTTTCTGCCCGTCAAGCAACTACATAAATATTTAGCAATAAAATGCTGAACCGGTAACACCGCCATATTGGATTGTACAGGTATTTTATGAAGGTCACATAAGATGTCTAGTTTAATTCTTGTCATTTATTTACTGTAGTATATAACATTTATTAATGTGATATTACATGCTGCTTAGCTTATGTTTTTCTCTGTATCACATGATCAGCTTATAGTCTCTCTGTCACTGCTGCTTCTAGTGTTATAAATAGGAGTGCTCAGATGACCAAAAGAGGCCTTGTCACAGAGAACATCTGCCTGAAACATCCCATTTTCCTCGTGCAAGCAGCACTCTCAGCATACGTGTTTAGAGAGAAAAGGCTTTTGTAAGAGAATGGCATACTGGCAGAGCTAGCAAAAGTTTAACCTAAATCCCCTCATTGATTTTTGGAAAGTCATAAGACTCCAGATGACACTGCCACATCCAACCTTTTGCTGCTTGTGATCTGGCACAGGGCTGCATTGTCTTTC
This sequence comes from Pseudophryne corroboree, assembly GCF_028390025.1. Lineage (NCBI taxonomy): Eukaryota > Metazoa > Chordata > Amphibia > Anura > Myobatrachidae > Pseudophryne > Pseudophryne corroboree. Next base: position 570,272,733 of record NC_086444.1, read on the forward strand.
TCTACTACCAGCCTTATGTGTACAGTGTAAACATTTCATGAGCTGCCCTGCCTGATCCATCTGTATGTCTGACCAGTGTCCCCTGACACTGAAGAAAGCAGCAATCAGAATGGAAATGGTCAATGCAGCATGTCTAATGGTGGGAAGATAGTCAGAGGGCTCACTATGGACACACTATAGACTCTCTAAATAGCCTCTTTGCACCTAGAGTCTTATTGAGACGGGTTCATTAAAAAAAGACACTCAGGCACACAACATCACAGTAATGAAAGTAGCTCTTGTCTCCCCCTTTTTCTCTATATTATTGCTTGACACTTCTCTTATGTTGTCCGTACAAGATTTCCCTTGTGTTAGTGTTTGCAGTTTTATTTTTTGCCAGATAAAAATTGTATTGGTCTTTATAGATTATAAAGTTATTTCATACAATGCCGTATGATTGTGGCTAGGAAGAATGTGAAAATAGCTGCTGGAGATTAATACAATGGATTACCTACACATGTAAATAATAAATAGATCAGTGGCTGTCCACATAATGTGACATAATATAATAAGACAGTGCTTGAACGTGGCACTATTGACATGAAGATGGGGAACCTATCACAATCTATGTAGTCAATTATGGTGACATTCGTGTCATTTCACGGTTCTGCTATGCGTCGCCTTCTTAGCCATAAGAGCCGCTCATACTCCATTTTAAAAAAGGTGTCTGAAAGGACATGTGTCCGCATGAACCAAATTGGAAGCCGACAGCTCATTCATGTAATTATCTTTTTCTTTTAACAAGCATAAAAGGGGGAAACACTGAGTTCTAGTTGATTCTTTATTTTGTTACATTGATCCATTCTGAGCAATTACCTAGTCCTCTTATAAGCATATCAAATATGAATACTTTTTAAGTAAGGTATGCTGGAGTTATAGGGTATAAAACTAAAGGTATATATCATTTTAATACCATTTTTTATTTTTAGAAATGTGTATACCTTATCTCTGGTCAGCCCTATTACCTGCATTGTGATGTTACAGGGTTTTCTCTTGCCAGTGCAGAGTTCCACATCCATGTGTACATACTATTATTTGTGAACATTGGGGGTAATTCCAAGTTGATCGCAGCAGGAAATTTTTTAGCAGTTGGGCAAAACCATGTGCACTGCAGGGAGGGCAGATATAACATTTGCAGAGAGAGTTAGATTTGGGTGGGTTATTTTGTTTCTGTGCAGGGTAAATACTGGCTGCTTTATTTTTACACTGCAATTTAGATTGCAGATTGAACTCACCACACCCAAATCTAACTCTCTCTGCACATGTTATATCTGACTCCCCTGCAGTGCACATAGTTTTGCCCAACTGCTAACAGAATTCCTGCTGCGATCAACTTGGAATGACCCCCATTATACAGTAATCACGTGGGAAGGAGCTGATATCCTGCTCATGGTGCAATCATTATTAGCCAGAGTACTGATATAGTCCATGTGATGCAGTATATGGATACAAGATTCAGCTGATGGTGATCTCAGTGCACAGTCTGTAAAGTAAATCTAGCAATGATATTCATTGCTAGATTTACTTTACATGTTATGGCATGAGTTCACCATAGCACCGCCATGACAAGTATTTTGTGTTTCCTTCACACTTCAATATACAAATTATTGTTAAAAGTGTACCATAGTCACTAGAGATGAGCGGGTTCGGTTTCTCTGAATCCGAACCCGCCAGAACTTCATGTTTTTTTTTCACGGGTCCGAGCGACTCGGATCTTCCCGCCTTGCTCGGTTAACCCGAGCGCGCCCGAACGTCATCATGACGCTGTCGGATTCTCGCGAGGCTCGGATTCTATCGCGAGACTCGGATTCTATATAAGGAGCCGCGCGTCGCCGCCATTTTCACACGTGCATTGAGATTGATAGGGAGAGGACGTGGCTGGCGTCCTCTCCATTTAGATTATAAGAGACTGAGAGAGATTTACTGGAGCTGACTAGGAGGAGTACTGTTACTGTAGAAGTGTAGAGACTGAGTGGAGAGAGTTTACTAGTGAGGACAGTGCAGTTTACTTTATAATCCGTTCTCTGCCTGAAAAAAGCGATACACAGCACACAGTGACTCAGTCACATACCATATCTGTGTGCACTGCTCAGGCTCAGGCCAGTGTGCTGCATCATCTATTATCTATATATAATATTATATATATCTGTCTGACTGCTCAGCTCACACAGCTTATAATTGTGGGGGAGACTGGGGAGCACTACTGCAGTGCCAGTTATAGGTTATAGCAGGAGCCAGGAGTACATAATATATTATATAGTGAGTGACCACCAGACACACAGTGCAGTTTATTTAATATATCCGTTCTCTGCCTGAAAAAAGCGATACACACAGTGACTCAGTCAGTCACATACCATATCTGTGTGCACTGCTCAGGCTCAGGCCAGTGTGCTGCATCATCTATTATCTATATATAATATTATATATATCTGTCTGACTGCTCAGCTCACACAGCTTATAATTGTGGGGGAGACTGGGGAGCACTACTGCAGTGCCAGTTATAGGTTATAGCAGGAGCCAGGAGTACATAATATAATTATATAGTGAGTGACCACCAGACACACAGTGCAGTTTATTTAATATATCCGTTCTCTGCCTGAAAAAAGCGATACACACAGTGACTCAGTCAGTCACATACCATATCTGTGTGCACTGCTCAGGCTCAGGCCAGTGTGCTGCATCATCTATTATCTATATATAATATTATATATATCTGTCTGACTGCTCAGCTCACACAGCTTATAATTGTGGGGGAGACTGGGGAGCACTACTGCAGTGCCAGTTATAGGTTATAGCAGGAGCCAGGAGTACATAATATATTATATAGTGAGTGACCACCAGACACACAGTGCAGTTTATTTAATATATCCGTTCTCTGCCTGAAAAAAGCGATACACACAGTGACTCAGTCAGTCACATACCATATCTGTGTGCACTGCTCAGGCTCAGGCCAGTGTGCTGCATCATCTATATATATTATATATCTGTCTGACTGCTCAGCTCACACAGCTTATAATTGTGGGGGAGACTGGGGAGCACTACTGCAGTGCCAGTTATAGGTTATAGCAGGAGCCAGGAGTACATATTATATTAAAATTAAACAGTGCACACTTTTGCTGCAGGAGTGCCACTGCCAGTGTGACTGACCAGTGACCTGACCACACTGACCACCAGTATAGTTAGTAGTATACTTATATTGTGATTGCCTGAAAAAGTTAAACACTCGTCGTGTGACTTCACTTGTGTGTTTTTTTTTTTTTTATTCTATAAAAATAAAACTCATTCTGCTGACAGACAGTGTCCAGCAGGTCCGTCATTATATAATATATAATATATACCTGTCCGGCTGCAGTAGTGATATATATATATTTTTTATATCATTTATCATCCAGTCGCAGCAGACACAGTACGGTAGTTCACGGCTGTGGCTACCTCTGTGTCTCTGCACTCGGCAGGCAGTCCGTCCATAATTGTAATACCACCTAACCGTGGATTTTTTTCATTCTTCTTTATACATACATAGTTACATAGACATCTTCTCTTTATCAACCAGTCTATATTAGCTGCAGACACAGTACAGTACGGTAGTTCACGGCTGTGGCTACCTCTGTGTCTGCACTCGGCAGGCAGTCCGTCCATAATTGTATACCACCTAACCGTGGATTTTTTTCAGTCTTCTTTATACATACATAGTTACATAGACATCTTCTCTTTATCAACCAGTCTATATTAGCTGCAGACACAGTACAGTACGGTAGTTCACGGCTGTGGCTACCTCTGTGTCTGCAGTCGGCAGGCAGTCCATAATTGTATACTAGTATCCATCTCCATTGTTTACCTGAGGTGCCTTTTAGTTGTGCCTATTAAAATATGGAGAACAAAAATGTTGAGGTTCCAAAATTAGGGAAAGATCAAGATCCACTTCCACCTCGTGCTGAAGCTGCTGCCACTAGTCATGGCCGAGACGATGAAATGCCCGCAACGTCGTCTGCCAAGGCCGATGCCCAATGTCATAGTACAGAGCATGTCAAATCCAAAACACCAAATATCAGAAAAAAAAGGACTCCAAAACCTAAAATAAAATTGTCAGAGGAGAAGCGTAAACTTGCCAATATGCCATTTACCACACGGAGTGGCAAGGAACGGCTGAGGCCCTGGCCTATGTTCATGGCTAGTGGTTCAGCTTCACATGAGGATGGAAGCACTCAGCCTCTCGCTAGAAAAATGAAAAGACTCAAGCTGGCAAAAGCAGCACAGCAAAGAACTGTGCATTCTTCGAAATCCCAAATCCACAAGGAGAGTCCAATTGTGTCGGTTGCGATGCCTGACCTTCCCAACACTGGACGTGAAGAGCATGCGCCTTCCACCATTTGCACGCCCCCTGCAAGTGCTGGAAGGAGCACCCGCAGTCCAGTTCCTGATAGTCAGATTGAAGATGTCAGTGTTGAAGTACACCAGGATGAGGAGGATATGGGTGTTGCTGGCGCTGGGGAGGAAATTGACCAGGAGGATTCTGATGGTGAGGTGGTTTGTTTAAGTCAGGCACCCGGGGAGACACCTGTTGTCCGTGGGAGGAATATGGCCGTTGACATGCCAGGTGAAAATACCAAAAAAATCAGCTCTTCGGTGTGGAGGTATTTCACCAGAAATGCGGACAACAGGTGTCAAGCCGTGTGTTCCCTTTGTCAAGCTGTAATAAGTAGGGGTAAGGACGTTAACCACCTCGGAACATCCTCCCTTATACGTCACCTGCAGCGCATTCATAATAAGTCAGTGACAAGTTCAAAAACTTTGGGTGACAGCGGAAGTAGTCCACTGACCAGTAAATCCCTTCCTCTTGTAACCAAGCTCACGCAAACCACCCCACCAACTCCCTCAGTGTCAATTTCCTCCTTCCCCAGGAATGCCAATAGTCCTGCAGGCCATGTCACTGGCAATTCTGACGAGTCCTCTCCTGCCTGGGATTCCTCCGATGCATCCTTGCGTGTAACGCCTACTGCTGCTGGCGCTGCTGTTGTTGCCGCTGGGAGTCGATGGTCATCCCAGAGGGGAAGTCGTAAGCCCACTTGTACTACTTCCAGTAAGCAATTGACTGTTCAACAGTCCTTTGCGAGGAAGATGAAATATCACAGCAGTCATCCTACTGCAAAGCGGATAACTGAGGCCTTGACAACTATGTTGGTGTTAGACGTGCGTCCGGTATCCGCCGTTAGTTCACAGGGAACTAGACAATTTATTGAGGCAGTGTGCCCCCGTTACCAAATACCATCTAGGTTCCACTTCTCTAGGCAGGCGATACCGAGAATGTACACGGACGTCAGAAAAAGACTCACCAGTGTCCTAAAAAATGCAGTTGTACCCAATGTCCACTTAACCACGGACATGTGGACAAGTGGAGCAGGGCAGGGTCAGGACTATATGACTGTGACAGCCCACTGGGTAGATGTATGGACTCCCGCCGCAAGAACAGCAGCGGCGGCACCAGTAGCAGCATCTCGCAAACGCCAACTCTTTCCTAGGCAGGCTACGCTTTGTATCACCGCTTTCCAGAATACGCACACAGCTGAAAACCTCTTACGGCAACTGAGGAAGATCATCGCGGAATGGCTTACCCCAATTGGACTCTCCTGTGGATTTGTGGCATCGGACAACGCCAGCAATATTGTGTGTGCATTAAATATGGGCAAATTCCAGCACGTCCCATGTTTTGCACATACCTTGAATTTGGTGGTGCAGAATTTTTTAAAAAACGACAGGGGCGTGCAAGAGATGCTGTCGGTGGCCAGAAGAATTGCGGGACACTTTCGGCGTACAGGCACCACGTACAGAAGACTGGAGCACCACCAAAAACTACTGAACCTGCCCTGCCATCATCTGAAGCAAGAAGTGGTAACGAGGTGGAATTCAACCCTCTATATGCTTCAGAGGTTGGAGGAGCAGCAAAAGGCCATTCAAGCCTATACAATTGAGCACGATATAGGAGGTGGAATGCACCTGTCTCAAGTGCAGTGGAGAATGATTTCAACGTTGTGCAAGGTTCTGATGCCCTTTGAACTTGCCACACGTGAAGTCAGTTCAGACACTGCCAGCCTGAGTCAGGTCATTCCCCTCATCAGGCTTTTGCAGAAGAAGCTGGAGGCATTGAAGAAGGAGCTAAAAGGGAGCGATTCCGCTAGGCATGTGGGACTTGTGGATGCAGCCCTTAATTCGCTTAACAAGGATTCACGGGTGGTCAATCTGTTGAAATCAGAGCACTACATTTTGGCCACCGTGCTCGATCCTAGATTTAAAGCCTACCTTGGATCTCTCTTTCCGGCAGACACAAGTCTGCTGGGGTTGAAAGACCTGCTGGTGACAAAATTGTCAAGTCAAGCGGAACGCGACCTGTCAACATCTCCTCCTTCACATTCTCCCGCAACTGGGGGTGCGAGGAAAAGGCTCAGAATTCCGAGCCCACCCGCTGGCGGTGATGCAGGGCAGTCTGGAGCGACTGCTGATGCTGACATCTGGTCCGGACTGAAGGACCTGACAACGATTACGGACATGTCGTCTACTGTCACTGCATATGATTCTCTCAACATTGATAGAATGGTGGAGGATTATATGAGTGACCGCATCCAAGTAGGCACGTCACACAGTCCGTACTTATACTGGCAGGAAAAAGAGGCAATTTGGAGGCCCTTGCACAAACTGGCTTTATTCTACCTAAGTTGCCCTCCCACAAGTGTGTACTCCGAAAGAGTGTTTAGTGCCGCCGCTCACCTTGTCAGCAATCGGCGTACGAGGTTACATCCAGAAAATGTGGAGAAGATGATGTTCATTAAAATGAATTATAATCAATTCCTCCGCGGAGACATTGACCAGCAGCAATTGCCTCCACAAAGTACACAGGGAGCTGAGATGGTGGATTCCAGTGGGGACGAATTGATAATCTGTGAGGAGGGGGATGTACACGGTGATATATCGGAGGGTGAAGATGAGGTGGACATCTTGCCTCTGTAGAGCCAGTTTGTGCAAGGAGAGATTAATTGCTTCTTTTTTGGGGGGGGTCCAAACCAACCCGTCATATCAGTCACAGTCGTGTGGCAGACCCTGTCACTGAAATGATGGGTTGGTTAAAGTGTGCATGTCCTGTTTTGTTTATACAACATAAGGGTGGGTGGGAGGGCCCAAGGACAATTCCATCTTGCACCTCTTTTTTCTTTTCTTTTTCTTTGCATCATGTGCTGATTGGGGAGGGTTTTTTGGAAGGGACATCCTGCGTGACACTGCAGTGCCACTCCTAGATGGGCCCGGTGTTTGTGTCGGCCACTAGGGTCGCTAATCTTACTCACACAGTCAGCTACCTCATTGCGCCTCTTTTTTTCTTTGCGTCATGTGCTGTTTGGGGAGGGTTTTTTGGAAGGGACATCCTGCGTGACACTGCAGTGCCACTCCTAGATGGGCCCGGTGTTTGTGTCGGCCACTAGGGTCGCTAATCTTACTCACACAGCTACCTCATTGCGCCTCTTTTTTTCTTTGCGTCATGTGCTGTTTGGGGAGGGTTTTTTGGAAGGGACATCCTGCGTGACACTGCAGTGCCACTCCTAGATGGGCCCGGTGTTTGTGTCGGCCACTAGGGTCGCTAATCTTACTCACACAGCTACCTCATTGCGCCTCTTTTTTTCTTTGCGTCATGTGCTGTTTGGGGAGGGTTTTTTGGAAGGGCCATCCTGCGTGACACTGCAGTGCCACTCCTAGATGGGCCCGGTGTTTGTGTCGGCCACTAGGGTCGCTAATCTTACTCACACAGCTACCTCATTGCGCCTCTTTTTTTCTTTGCGTCATGTGCTGTTTGGGGAGGGTTTTTTGGAAGGGACATCCTGCGTGACACTGCAGTGCCACTCCTAGATGGGCCCGGTGTTTGTGTCGGCCACTAGGGTCGCTTATCTTACTCACACAGCGACCTCGGTGCAAATTTTAGGACTAAAAATAATATTGTGAGGTGTGAGGTATTCAGAATAGACTGAAAATGAGTGTAAATTATGGTTTTTGAGGTTAATAATACTTTGGGATCAAAATGACCCCCAAATTCTATGATTTAAGCTGTTTTTTAGTGTTTTTTTGAAAAAAACACCCGAATCCAAAACACACCCGAATCCGACAAAAAAAATTCGGTGAGGTTTTGCCAAAACGCGTTCGAACCCAAAACACGGCCGCGGAACCGAACCCAAAACCAAAACACAAAACCCGAAAAATTTCAGGCGCTCATCTCTAGATGTCACGTGGCTGCCGTCATTTGGGCATTTTGAATCACCACACTAACATGCAGCAACTAAAAGGCAGCACTCCATAGTATGTCTTCTGCACAATATGCTCCACGGTAAGCTCAGAAGCTATACTAGAAGCCAGTGCCCATTGTGTAGTGTGCGGTGTTGGCAAAGGGAGATTTGTATTTGTATACAACAAGATGCAAAAGAAAAAGAGTTCTTCACGATTATTCTGAATATAATACAAGGTATTTAAGGGCATATTTATCACAATCCACATCTCCGATGCGGATGAAATTACCCCAATACGCAATGCGATAATTTAATACATCATAGGGATGTATCAATTATTGCATGCAGAGCCAGAGTGTCACGATCCGGGTAACTGGACGCCATTACTTACCATCCAGATGTCTCCTGAGGCTGGCTCAGCATTCCAGGGCTGGATCTCAGCGGTGTTGCTGAGATCCATACTCTACATCTCCCTCCTGTCATCCAGCAGCGCTGTCATAGCAGCCTCATGTTAACTTCAGATTGGCGTCTCCGGCCCGCCGCGGCCTCCGCCGCCGCTCCTATATTTTCAGTTCACAGATTCTTCAGAGCAACGTCTCCTGCCTGCTGCGGCTTCTGATGTCATTCATGTGTTTCCAGTGTGAGGCGTCTCCTGCCCTCTGCGGCATCCGCCGCCATTGCTACTGAGTTCCCACATGGTTTTCCAAACTAACTTTCCCTCCAAGTACTACATGGGCGTAGCCATGCTGTTTTCAGTCACATGTCTTAGTTTACACCAATCCGCTGCTCCACTGGAATCTGCTTAATTGCTTGGGCAATGCCTGCCTCCCTGCAGGTATAAATATCCTGTGCCTGAACCAGGAAATGGTCAGTGCTTTGGTTGTCAAACCTTGTGTTACCAGTCTCTCCTTCCTGTGGTCGTTTCTGCTTCAGGTTTCCAGCTCCTGCTTCCAAACTCCACTAGAGACCCGCACCAGCCTACCACATTGCGGTGCAGCCTGACTCCACAGTGCTCTGTCATTACATCTCACTCCTGGCTATTATTACACCAGCTTCCAGCGCCTAGATTCCAGTGGTGTTCTGCTTCTAAGCATTATTGGTGCTCCGCCATCGATTATCTACAAACCATTGATTATCTACAAACCATCGATCTCCATATTCATCGAACTCTAGCATCATTCAAGCACAGTATTCTACCGTTCATCACCTGATCGGTTCCATCCGGCATACTCAGCAGTCTACCATATTGTACAGTATTGCCAACATCCAGTGAACACCTGCTGGCCAGTTCCTCATCTTTATTTCAATACACTGCATACGGGTTTCTGGTTAAGGACATTCCAACTTCTGGCCAATTAGAACTGTACCTGATATTACCAGTACCCTGAGGCATCCGCTACTCTGCAGATCTCTAAGGAACTATTACTGTTTCTGTTACTCATTTCATTCCTGAAAAGTACTGCTGTTGTTTTATAAGAACTGTGCTAAGTTTAAATACATCTCAGCCCCTACAACTGAGGCTTCCTCCAGTCAGCTCCAGCCCTCAGTTGTGACACAGAGCTTGCACGTAAGCTATGTCCCTACGAATGCCCAACGCAGGGTATATTTCAGAACAAATACCCTGAGTATATGCGAGATACACAGTACACCGCCGCCATCTGGTAACACCCCCCTCCCCCCATCTGCACTTAACCTGGTGATCGGTGTCCTGGTGAGCTCCTTCAGCTCCAGTTTTCAGATCGCCGGCTTCCAGCTCTATAACCCCATCACCTGATGTCTGCTGTAAACTGAGATGCCGGATTACAGCAGAAGACTTGGGTTACAGTGCAGTATGTTGGCAGTCAGATGACCGGAGGCATGAAGTAGGGCACCGGGACATCGAACACCAGGGGCTGTAAGTAAAAAGGGATTTATGGTAGACTTACCATTGTTAAATCTCTTTCTGCGAGGTACATTGGTTCCACAGGGAAACATCGGGGTGTAGAGATGGGTCTTGATCCAGGCACCAACAGGCTAAAGCTTTAGACTGTCCCAGGATGCATTGGGGCTTCCTCTATAACACCGCCTCCAGGCACTGTGAGCTCATTTTCATTAACCAATCCAATGCAGGAGCAGGTAAAAGAGAAGGTAGATGTTAGTCACATAGAACCACATTCTCATGACAGGAGAAGGGACTAGCAGCTAGTGCGATACAAACCCATAGAAGCTAGGTTCGTCAGGGCGGGCGCCCTGTGGAACCAATGTACCTCGCAGAAAGAGATTTAACAATGGTAAGTATACCATAAATCTCCTTTTCTGCAGTGGGGTACATTGGTTTCCACACGGAAACATTGGGGATGTCCTAAAGCAGCTCCTTAAGGAAGGGGACGCGCCTTAGCAGGTATGAGAACCCAGCGCCCAAAGGAAGCATCCTGGGAGGCGGAAGTATCGAAGGCATAGAATCTAATGAACATGTTCACCGAGGACCATGTAGCCATCTTGCACAATAGTTCTGCGGACACGCCTCGGCGGGCCGCCCAAGAAGGTCCAACAGACTGAGTAGAATCTGCTTTAATAGCAGCAGGAGCTGGAAGACCAGCCTGTTCATATGCTTGTGCAATCCCCATTCTAATCCATCTGGCCAATGTTTGCTTGTTCGCAGGCCAGCCATGTTTGTGAAAACTAAAAAGTACAAAAGTACAAAAAGGGTATCTGACCTCCTAATAGAGGCAGTCCTCTCAATGTAAATACGGAGAGCCCCATACCACATCCAAAGACCGCTCTTTGGATGACAAACCAGAAGAGATGAAAGCCAGAACCAAAATCTCTTGGTTAAGGTGAAAAGATGACACCACCTTAGGCAAATAACCAGGGCGAGTTCTAAGAACCGCCCGTTTACGGTGAAATATCAGAACGGGTGGATGACAGGACAGAGTGCCTAGGTCTGAAACCCTTCTAGCAGAGGCAATAGCCAAGAGGAACAGGACCTTGACTGTGAGCCATTTAAGGTCCACTGACTCAAAATGTTCAAATGGAAACTCTTGCAGGGCATTCAGAACAATAGACAAATCCCGTGGAGCCACAGGAGGGACATAGAGAGGCTGAATCCGTAAAACACCCTGAGCGAAAGTATAAATATCAGGAATAGACACAATTTTTCTCTGAAACCAAACTGACAAGGCAGAGATATGAACCTTGAGGGAGGCATTGTTGAACCTTGAGTCCAGGCATTGTTGCAAAAAAGCCAGAAGTCTGGAAGTACTGATTTTGTAAGCATCGTAATTCTTAGCAGCAAACCAGGTGAAGTAAGAATTCCAGACCATATAATAAATCTGCGCAGAAGCCGGTTTGCGGGCCTTCAGCATAGTGTGGATAACCGCCTCAGAGAATCCTTTGGCCCTCAGGAGGGAAGCTTCAAGAGCCATGCCATCAAAGCCAGTCTGGCATATTGTGGTTAGACACAAGGGCCCTGAAAGAGGAAGTCTGGGTGCTGATGACATACTGTAGAAGAGGACGCTCTATCGATAGACGCTGTAGGTCTGAGAACCAATGCCGTCTGGGCCACGCTGGAGCGACTAGAAGTACAGTATTTTTCCTCCTTCTTGTTTGAACTTCCGTAGTACCCTGGGCAGGAGTGACACTGGAGGGAACACGTAGGGCAGCCGAAAGTTCCATGGAATTGCCAGTGCATTGGCGAACGCTGCTTGAGGATCCCTGGTTCTTGATCCGAAGACCGGAACTTTGTGATTGTGTCGAGATGCCATCAGGTCTACATCTGGTAGACCCCACTTGTCCACTAGGAGTTGAAAGACTTCATGATGAAGACTCCACTCTCCAGCGTGCACGTCCTGACGACTGAGGAAATCCGCTTTCCAGTTGAGGACTCCCAGAATGAACACTGCCGATATTGCTGGTAGATGGCGTTCCGCCAAACAAAGGATTTTTGACACTTCCATCATTGCCAAGCGGCTTTGAGTGCTGCCTTGATGGTTTATGTATGCCACCATCATGGCGTTGTCTGACCGTACTTGAACAGGCCTGTTCTGTATCAGAGGCAGGGTGAGAGACAAAGCATTGAACACTGCCCGCAATTCCAGAATGTTTATCGGGGGGAGCGATTCCTCCTTGGTCCACCAACCCTGGAAAGAGTGTTGCTCCAACACCATGCCCCAACCCCTCAGACTAGTGTCCATAGTCAATAGGACCCAGCTGGGGATCCAGCTTAACTGCTGTTCCTGTAGCCACCAGACGAACCTCCGGAGTCAAGGAGATCATGTGAGACTTAATCCGATATGGCAGGCCATCCCAATTGGAAAGGATTAACCTCTGCAGAGGGCGGGAATGAAATTGAGCGTACTCTACCATGTCGAAAGCCAACACCATGATGTCTAGTACTTGCATCGCCGAGTGTATCAACACTCTTGGGAGGAAGTATCTGATCCTGTCCTGAAGTTTCAGGACCTTCTCTGGAGACAGAAACAGCCCCGGGTGCACCATATTCCGAGCAGGGACTAGTGAGGACTTCTTCCAGTTTATGATCACCCGCGGGCTTGTAGAAAGTTTGCCGTCAGTTGTAGATGACTGAGGAGGACATCGTGGGAGTTTGCCAGTATCAGCAAGTTGTCCAGATATGGCAGGATTCTGACTCCCTGGTGACGGAGATGAACCGTCATCACGACCATAACCTTGGTGAAGATCTGAGGGGCCGTGGCCAGTCCAAATGGCAGAGCCTGGAATTGATACTAAAGGTTGCCAATAGCAAACCACAGATATTGCTGATGCGATATGGCAATAGGTATATGCAGGTAAGTATCTTGTATATCCAGGGATACATATAGTCTCCGGGTTCCATGGTCAGTACAATTGAGCGCAGTGTTTCCATACGGAACTTGGACACTCTCACTAACTTGTTCAGTGATTTGAGGTTGAGTATAGGCCGGAGCGACCCATTGGGTTTCGGGACTAGAAACAGGGTTGAGTAGTATACTCTGCCTCTCTGGGATAGAGGTACCGGCACTATCACTCCTGTATCCAGGAGGGAACATGCAACCAGTTGTAGAGCTTGCGCCTTCATCAGATCCGAAGGAATAACCGTTGTGCAGAACTGGCGAGGGGGACGTCTCTTGAAAGAGATTGCATACCCGCGAGAGACAACTTCTTGCACCCATGCATCTAAAGTGGTCTCTAACCAGACCTGGGTGAATCGCAGAAGTAGGCCTCTCACCCTGGGGTTCCGCAGGAAGAGGCCTGCCCCGTCATGCAGCAGGTTTGTCGTGTTTAGAAGCAGGCTGACGGGCAGCCCAGGATTGTTTTGCCTTGGGCTTAGTGGTTTTGGGAGCACGAGATTGTCTCGGGTATGCCTGACCTTTTGCTTTCCTTTGAGGCCGAAAGGAGCGAAAAGTGGTACCTTTTTCCTTCTGTGCAGAAGGATTAGTATTCAGGAGAAATGCAGTCTTAGCAGCCGCTAAGTCAGTCACAATCTTATTGAGATCTTTCCCAAATAGGATGTCTCCCTTAAAAGGGAGTACCTCCAAGGTCTTTTTGGAGGCCAGGTCCACCGTCCACAACCTCAACCACAGGATACGGTGAGCCAGGATGGACGTAGTCGATGCCTTGGCCGCCAACATGCTTGCCTCTGAGGACTCCTCCTGAATGTAATAGGCGGCGGTGGTAATATGAGACAAGTATTGTCTGGCAGTGTCAGAGATATCCTGAGGCAACTTTTCTTCTAATGCCTGAACCCATGCTTCAATTCCTTTTGCAGCCCAGGAGGCTGCTATAGTGGGTCTATGTACAGCACCTGTAAGGGAGTAAACAGACCTCAGGCAACCCTCCACACGCTTATCTGTCAGTTCTTTCAGTGAGGTGGCAGTGGTGACAGGGAGAGTAGATGACACCACGAGACGGGTGACATGTGAATCCACCGGCGGTGAATTTTTGCCATTTGCTGCACAACTCAGAAGGGAGAGGATAATGAGCTACCATCTTTTTAGATAGGGAGAATTTCTTTCCTGGTGAAGACCAGGTTATTTGTCGTATGTCTGCTAAATAGTCAGAATGCGGTAATAATGTTTTAGTTACCTTCTGACGTTTAAACTTATCAGGTTTCTTAGACACAGTAGTGGAATCCACATCCTCATCTATTTGTTGGATTTGCTTAATAGCAACCACTAGGTCAGGGACATCAACCTGAGTTGTAGATTCCTCATCAGAAGCAGCTGTATCAGTGTCTGACGGGTCAGTATACTCCACATCCTCATCAGAAGAATCTTCAGAGAGATTAGTGGATTGTGAGGAGGAAGTGGCCCACTTAGATGACCCCTTGACACTGGAGTGACTTGGGGTAGATTTATGTCTATCCAAAGATTGATTCAATTGCTGCAACTGGGTAGAAAAATTATCCGCCCAAGGCAGATTTACCATAGGGACAATATGTGGCTGCAATGGCACAGGAGGTCCCATACGGGGCGTAAGGCGTGTCACAAGCGTATCGAGCATAGTTGAGAACGCCGCCCAAGGTAGTCCCTGACTGGTTACACTGTCTGGCACAGGTACACTTGTTCTTATATATGTGGCTGCAATGGCACAGGAGGTCCCATACGGGGCGTAAGGCGTGTCACAAGCGTATTGAGCATAGTTGAGAATGCCGCCCAAGGTGGCCCCTGACTGGTTACACTGTCTGGCACAGGTACACTTGTCCTTAACTAATGCTGTCTAATTATTGACATGTAGAATACTTAAGTGTCTGTAGAATCATGGCGCTGATGTACAGGCGGATTTACAGAGGAGACCTTGCCCTGCTGTCCCAGAGACCAGTCGCAGCTAAACATAGAAGACAGCGCCCAGTGTCTCAGTCAGGGAGTGAGGGAGAGTGTGAGGCAGCTCCAGGGCGGGAACACCAGCAGTAGATAGCGGCCGGAGTTGGGGGAGGGGCTACAGGACAAGCTCCTTCTCCCCTATGCTGGTCCTCACCACCTGGTACTATGGAGTCTTAATAAAGTGGATATTTATATATTCGACCTGTACTCCTATGCCCTGGTGGATATAGTGGGGTCCCTGCTCTGTTACAGTGTCCACGCCAACGTTGCATTCTGTCTCCTTAGACTGCGACCGTAACTCAATTTAATGGCGGGTCCCGCCTGGGGGTCCCTCTTACCTTCTCCCTTCAGTAGCAGCCACACGAACCAGGAGAGCGTCTGCGACCATGTGCCTAGAACCGAAGCATCTCTGCTGCAAGTACCCGGGAACAGAGCCAAAGGGAGTATGCGACGCCGCTGGGGAGGTGACAAAGCCGCAGCACAGAATGTCACCCTGACATGTAAGTGCTGCGGCCCTTGAAGCCTTCTAAAAGCTTTTCCAGGGCTGCCCAGTGCAGCCCCCCTGATAAGTGACCTGTTTCTGCAGGCAACAACTTGAAACTGAGCTCACAGTGCCTGGAGGCGTGGTTATAGAGGAGGCCCCAATGCATCCTGGGACAGTCTAAAGCTTTAGCCTGTTGGTGCCTGAATCAACATCCATCTCTACACCCCGATGTTTCCCTGTGGGAACCAATGTACCCCGCTGCAGAAATTAAATAAAAAAAATTATTAGACACACATGGCTGACCGCAGGAGCCGGTTTCCAACTCTCCTCTGCCTGTCAGAGCGGAGAATGGAGCCGGGAACCGGTAGGAACCTGTGTAAAAAGCATTCTCTGTATTTTTTCACTTTTTTTAATTTTTATAAATGCGGCCAGATCACATTTCCCATTACAAGTATGAGAAATGCGATCTGATTGCTAAAAAAATGTGAATTAAAGGTTGTTTTTTTTCACGAACACAGCTCCAAAAGGCCTTTAATACATTTCAGTGACTAAAATAATGTGAAAAGGGTGAGAAACCTATTTACATTATTTTAGTAACAATAATATTAATATATATGCCAGCCAATCACCTCATAGTGGCATTTAGTGAGAGGCTGCTCCAATGTTCACTATCAGGTGATTATGTACTTTTTTTCTCTTCAGAATGAATGGTGAGAGCTAATTTTGTTTTGCGGTTTCTTTTGTTTTTCTGTTTAAGATTTGTTCATAGTCACCTGTGATGCATATTATTGTTGTGATAATCCATGCGAGTACAGGTCTATGTTCAAATAAAAAATAATAATAATAATAATAATAATAATAATAATATATATACATATACATACACACACACACACACACACACACACACACACACACACACACACACACACACACACATAAATAAAATGTATATGTGTTAAATTGTTAAATGTTTTAGGACAGGCAGGGTTTAAAGTATGTGGAAGTATATAACAATAGAAAAAGTATGGAAAAGCAATTTTAAGAACATTGGAAAAAATGGCATATTAAAAATAAAAATATGAGAAACCCATGTGACACAAATCTAATAATCTTGCTACCCCTGCAGGACCAGGCTTTGAGCTGTGATTCCTTGCAGACGATTATCAGATTTTCTTTATGTATAGCACAATTCCCACTTGTGACTTGTATGTGCAGGGTACGAGAGGAAAGATATAGTAAGTAACCTGAAGGGAAATCAGCTCTTGAAACCTTTCATTAAATACTGCATGCTTGGTATCATGACATTTAAAACATTTTCAAAAAATGGTATTGAAGGTGGAAGAAAAAAATAAATGTGTTTTTTTTTCTCTTTCTTGAGAAGGCTTAGGTTGTGTTTCTTGATTTCAGTAATTGTGGTTCTGATTTGCTTTAAAGTAGGCAAACATTTTAGTGCAATTCCCATGTTATAAAATAGATACCTCCTGGCCTGTTCCTCCATGCGGGGCTTTCTTTGAAACTCTATTGGGGAAACACTTTTTTCCTTTAGCTCAGTCCATCTTCAGTTCTCTACAGTGTGCAATGTTTGTCTGATTTACAGTTTCTAAACCAGTACAAGGGACTACTCAAAGCGTGACTGCAATATTACTGGAGCCTGCTGGTATAATCCTTCAGTGTTAAAGCTATAGTGTCCTATTTATTCATTTTTATTTATGGACACCCTGGGGTATATTTACTAAAATTCGTATTTTTCAGAATGAGGTTAAAGTTCAAATACGAATGACATCGAAAGTGTAAATTTGCAACTTTTTGAATTTATTACGACTAATTTGCTAAGCTGTCGTATTCTGCATTTTCGTGTTTTCCGATGTCGATGTCATTCGTATTTTTTGACAGTGTTTTACGGGAGTGAATAGTAAAACACTGCCGACATTAACACAATGATTCTCGGCCGGATCTGTGAGATCCGTGCAGGGCTTCATTGTGCACCTTTCGTAAAAAAATAAATAACATTGTCACAAATCTAAAAAAAATAATGCGTGGGGTCCCCCCCCTCCCTAAGCAAAACCAGCCTCGGGCTCTTTGAGCCGATCCTGGTTGACAAAATATGGGGGGAAAAATTACAGGGGTTCCCACATAGTTCATAAACCAGCACCGGGCTCTGCGCCTGGTCCTGGTTCCAAAAATACGGGGGACAAAAAGCGTAGGGGTCCCCCGTATTTTTTAAACCAGCACTGGGCTCCACTAGCCAGGTACATAATGCCACAGCCGGGGGACACTTTTATACTGGTCCCGGCGGCCCTGGCATTACATACCCAACTAGTCACCCCTGGCCGGGGTACCCGGGAGGAGTGGGAACCCCTTGAATCAAGAGGTCCCCCCCTCCAGCCACCCAAGGGCCAGGGGTGAAGCCCGAGGCTGTCCCCCCCATCCAAGGGTGGCGGATGGGGGGCTGATAGCCTTTTGAAAAAATTTTGAATATTGTTTTTAGTAGCAGTACTACAAGTCCCAGCAAGCCTCCCCCGCAAGCTGGTACTTGGAGAACCACAAGTACCAGCATGCGGTGGAAAACCGGGCCTGCTGGTACCTGTAGTAGTACTACTACTAAAAAAATACCCCCCAAAAAACAGGACACACACACCGTGACAGTATAAGTTTATTACATACATGCACACCTCCAAACATACATACTTACCTATGTTCCCACGAGGCTTGGTCCTCTTCTCCCTGTAGAATCCTTGGGGTACCTGTGAAAAAATTATACTCACATAATCCAGGGTATCTTGTATTCTTTGTATAATCCACGTACTTGGCAAAACAAAAAAATGGAAACCCAACCACGCACTGAAAGGGGTCCCATGTTTACACATGGGACCCCTTTCCCCGACTGCCAGGACCCCCCCCTGACTCCTGTCATAGAGGGTCCCTTCAGCCAATCAGGGAGCGCCACGTCGTGGCACTCTCCTGATTGGCTGTGTGCTCCTGTAGTGTCTGTCAGGCAGCACACGGCAGAGATACAATGTAGCGCCTATGCGCTCCATTGTATCCAATGGTGGGAACTTTGCGGTCAGCGGTGAGGTTACTTTCGGTCAACCGCTGACCGCAAAGTTCCCACCGTTGGATACAATGGAGCGCATAGGCGCTACATTGTATCTCTGCCGTGTGCTGCCTGACAGACACTACAGGAGCACACAGCCAATCAGGAGAGTGCCACGACGTGGCGCTCCCTGATTAGCTGAAGGGACCCTCTTTGACAGGAGTCAGGGGGGGGGGGTCCTGGCAGTCGGGGAAAGGGGTCCCATGTGTAAACATGGGACCCCTTTCAGTGCGTGGTCGGGTTTCCTTTTTTTTGTTTTGCCAAGTACGTGGATTATACAAAGAATACAAGATACCCTGGATTATGTGAGTATAATTTTTTCACAGGTACCCCAAGGATTCTACAGGGAGAAGAGGACCGAGCCTCGTGGGAACATAGGTAAGTATGTATGTTTGGAGGTGTGCATGTATGTAATAAACTTATACTGTCACGGTGTGTGTGTCCTGTTTTTTGGGGGTATTTTTTTAGTAGTAGTACTACAGGTACCAGTGGGCCCGGTTTTCCACCACATGCTGGTACTTGTGGTTCTCCAAGTACCATCTTGCGGGGGAGGCTTGCTGGGACTTGTAGTACTGCTACTAAAAACAATATTCACATTTTTTTCAAAAGGCTATCAGCCCCCCATCCGCCGCCCTTGGATGGGAGGGACAGCCTCGGGCTTCACCTCTGGCCCTTGGGTGGCTGGAGGGGGGACCCCTTGATTTAAGGGGTTCCCACTCCTCCAGGGTACCCCAGCCAGGGGTGACTAGTTGGGTATGTAATGCCAGGGCCTCCGGGACCAGTATAAAAATGTCCCCCCGGCTGTGGCATTATGTACCTGGCTAGTGGAGCCCAGTGCTGGTTTAAAAAATACGGGGGTCCCCTACGCTTTTTGTCCCCCATATTTTTGGAACCAGGACCAGGCGCAGAGCCCGGTGCTGGTTTATGAAATATGGGGGAACCCCTGTCACTTTTTTCCCCATATTTTGTCAACCAGGACCAGCTCAAAGAGCTCGTGGCTGGTTTTTCTTAGGAGGGGGGACCCCACGCATTTAAAAAAAAAAAAAATTAACACTTTCCCACCCCTTCCCACTGATAGACATGCATGGATCTCATGGATCCGTGCATGCCTATCAGAACATGGTAAAAAAAAGCAGGTCTATTTTAAAACTGCTTTTTTTTACTATTTGTATTTATTCACGGCAGTGTTTGGCTATTGCCGGCAGTGTTTGTGAAATACAAATTTTAGTAAATGACCGAGTTCTATCAAATAACAGGTGTATTTGACCGATGGTGTATTCATTCGTATTTTTTTTCTTGGACTTCAAAAAAAATACGAATGCCCTCATCACTGCCGAGATTTGTGCTTAGTAAATTCACGAGATGACACTTTGAAGAAAAAACGCAAAATCGGTCAAAATCGGGACCTTAGTAAATATACCCCCCTGATTAGGTAATTTGGATACACTTTGGCATGTCAAAGAAACACGTAAACCCAGGTCTGTACGGTACCATCGCTACCCCATGGCACCTGCATTTGGCTTGCAGGATGCATTGAATAGCAGCATCTACATCTACCTGGGAATGGGATCGGCAGGATCCCGGGATTTAGGCCTAAAATTGCCCAGGATTCAATCCCGGGATTGGGGCTTCCAGTTTCGGGGATTTCAGGATTAGGAAAACCCTTTTGTTTTCAATGTCGAGCAGCGTTGAGCATTCTTAGGAGGCTCAGATGCTGCCCGGCTCCTTCTGCTCACCTCCCCCTGCCCCCGGCTGTGTGTACTGTGCAGCATGGCGTGAAGTCAGAGGTCACGCTGCTCAGTCAGCCGCTCACCGCCCGCCACTTGGACCTCAGCACCTGCTCCGACCTGCAACTCAGCAGCACGTAGACCAACCCTACTGTACCACCCAGTCAGATGAAGGTAAGTTATTATGTTGCCTAGGCAGGGTGGGGGAGTGCGGGACAGCGGCGGTGGACATTGCAAGGAAACCAATCCTGGGTAGACAGGGAATCCAGGGATTGATCATTTTTCAATCCCGATTCCCAGGATATTAAAAATGGCACGGAATTGGCCACCCTAGCACTAAGAATACTGATAGTCAAAATAATTTTGATATGATAAACATCAAGCTGCTTCATTTTATTTCTTAAAGGAGGTTTCCATCTCTGGATTAGTTTCATATTTTAACGTAAACATGCATTAAAAGATGGTATTAGTTACTTAAATGATTTGACTCATGACTTCTCCTTCCCCTTTTTCCAGGGGCGGAACTCTGGGAGGCAGTGGAGTCGGCTGCCGCCGGGCTCCTGGCCTCAAGGGGGCACATCTCCTCTACTGTCTCCCACTGCCGCTCACCGCGCTGCTGCTGCTGTCTGTGAGGGGAGGAGAGCGCAGCGTGCGCCTCCCCTGCCCCTCACTCTCCGGGGGCGGCGCGCTTCAATTCAGCGCCGGTCCGTGAGCCAATCAGAGCTCATGGACCGGTGCATAATTGAAGAGGGACACAGCCGCCGGAGAGTGAAGGGCAGGAGAGGCGCACGCTGCGCTCTCCTCCCCTCACAGACAGCAGCAGCACGGTGAGCAGCACAAGGGATTGGGGGGGTCATGTATATCTGGCACTGGGGGCATTGCTGGCACTGTGGGGACATGTATACCTGGCACTGGGGTTCATATCTGGCACTGTGGGGACACTGGCATTGGGGGCATAGTTGGCACTGTGGGTTCATATATATCTAGCACTGGGGGGCATATCTGGCACTGTGGGGACACTGGCATTGGGGGCATAGCTGGCACTGTGGGGACATATATATCTGGCATTGGGGGGCATATCTGGCACTGTGGGGACACTGGCATTGGGGGCATAGCTTGCACTGTGGGGACATATATATCTGGCACTGGGGGGCATATCTGGTACTGGGAACACTGGCATTGGGGGCATAGCTGGCACTGTGGGGACATATATATCTGGCACTGTGGGCATATCTGGCACTGGGGGCATAGCTGGCACTTTGGGGACATATATACCTGGCACTAGGGGCATAGCTAGCACTGTGGGGGCATATATATCTGGCACTGGAGGCATATCTGGCACAGGGGCATAGCTGGCACTGGGGGGACACGTATATCTGGCACTGGGGGCAGAGCTGGCACTGTGTGGGGACATGTATATCTGGCACTGGGGCATATCTGGCACTGTGGGGACACTGCATTGGGGGCATAGCTGGCACTTTGGGGACATATATATCTGGCACTAGGGGCACTGTGGGGACATATATATCTGGCACTGGGGGCATATCTGGCACTGGGGGGACATGTATATCTGGCACTGTGAGGCATATATGTATCTGGCACTGTGGGGCATATATGTATCTGGTACTTTGGAGCATATATGTATCTGGCACTGTGGGGACATATGTTTCTGGCACTGTGGAGGCACCCATTTTTTGACATTTTTATATGTATGTGGCACTTTACAGGGGCATTATGGGTGGTCTTCAGGTTGCCAACTGTCGGGATCCCAGCGCACAGTATACAGGCGCCGGAATCCCGACAGCCGGCATACCGACAGTTTTTCTCCCTCGTGGGGGTCCACGACCCCCCTGGAGGGAGAATAAATAGCGTGGCACGCGTAGCGAGCCCGCAAGGGGCTCATTTGCGCTCGCCACGCTGTCGGTATGCCGGCGGTCGGGCTTCCGGCGCCGGTATGCTGGTCACCTGGAGCCCGGCCACCGGCATACCATACCTCACCCGGGCATTATATGTATTTGGCACTGTACAACATGACTAAAAACGGAGTTATGACACAAGGTCATACTCCTACAAACGTCATAACGAAAGGTGTGCGCAAAAAATGGGGTGTGGCTTTGTGAAAACTAGACCATGCCCCCATTTTTGCACACGCGCCTTCGGCGTGCGCATGATACTGGCTCTTGCCCTTGACTACAGATCTTTTCTGGCTCTTTGCATCTGACTGGTTGGCCACCCCTGTCCTAGTATATACAGAGAGCTGGCTGTGGCTACACCTAGGGGGAGCTCAAGAACGCAGCTCCTGCCAGTCCCTTCCAGATGAGCTGGCCAAGTGATGCTCTCTGTTCTTCCGTTGGGCTGATAGCAGCAGGTAGGCACTGGCAGCACTTGCCTCAAGCTGCACTGTGGGGGGGGGGTGTAGTTGGAAAGGGGAGGGGTGCTGGGGGGTCTTTAATGAATGTTGGCAGCACTGTGTTTTATGTGTGCATGTTTAAGCGAGGTGTGTGTGTGTGTAAGTGAAGGAAGCATGTGTTTGTTTTTGTGTGTGTGTGTGTGTGTTTTTAAGTGAAAGAGGCATGTGTACGTGTAAGGGAGACGTGTGTGTGTGTGTGTGTGTGTGTGTGTGTATGTGTATGTGTGAGAGAGGCATGTGTGTGTAAGTGAAAGAGGCATGTTTGTGTGTTTAAGTGAAGGAAGTGTGTGTGAGTTTAAATGAAGGAGGCGTGTGTGATTTTAAGTGAAGGAAGCATGTGTAAGTGAGAGGCGTTTGTGTAAGTGAGAGGCGTGTGTGTGAGAGGTGTGTGTGTAAGTGAGAGGCGTGTGTGTAAGTGAGGATTGTGTGTGTTTAAGCGAAGGAGGCATGTGTGTGTTTAAGCTAAGGAGGCGTGTGTAAGTAAGAGGTGTAAGTGAGAGGTGTGTGTGTTTAAGTGAAAGAGGCGTTTGTGTGTTGTTTATATATATATATATATACTGTATATCGGCACACCACTGCGCCAAAGCATCTACATTGTGACACACTGTTGGGTGAGGGAGTACTGTAGGTGTGCTATAAAGGTATGCTGGTGTCTATTTTATTGTGATGACTGACTTGGAGTGCCATCCAGTTTGTATGTGTATCTATATTACTATTTGGAAAGGCACCTGAGCACGCTACTACTGTTCAACATGAGTGCCCAGAGCCGGCCATAGGCATAGGCAAACTAGGCTATTGCCTAGGGCATTTGATATGCCTAGGGGCATCAGCATCTTCTGCTGATTAAAATGATATGCGGCATGCCTATATTCTGTGTGTAGCATTTCTTATGCAGATACAGCCACTGCCTCACACAGTATATAGGCATGCTGCATATCAGTTTAATCAGCAGAAGCTGCTTGTGCATCCTAGCCACATAGCAATGCAAATAAGATGCATTTTCATAAAAAAAAAATGTGCCCGAAGTTAGCATTGAAGCAAGATTTATGAGGACACATCTGTATCCAAGCAGAGGCAGAGGTCACAGTGTTAGTGGCAGAACGAGTGCTGTGTGCATGTGAGTGGGTTGGTTGTGCAGTAGTGTTCAGAATATGTGTAAGGAGCATTATGTGTGTCATGTAAAAATGCATTAATAATGTGCAGCATATGTGTAAGGGGCACTATGTGTGTCATTATGTGTATAAGGGCATTAATAATGTGCGGCATATGTGTAACAGGGTACTACTGTATGTGTGTCATTATGTGTATAGGGGCACTAATAATGTGCAACAAATGTGTAGGGGGCACTATGTGTGTCCTTATGTGTATAAGGGCATTAATAATGTGTGGCATATGTGTAAGGGACATTATGTGTAAAAGGGCATTAATAAAGGTTGTCATGTGTAAGGCGCATTATGTTTAGAAGGACATTAATAAGGCGTCTCATGTGTAAGGGGCATTACTCTGTGGCATTATGTGTATAAGGTACTCTACTATGTGGCGTTGCGTATAGAAAGGGCACTACTGTGTCGTCTAATGTGAATAAAGAGCAATAGGGTGTGGTGTAATGTGAATAAGGAGCAATTCAGTGTGATGTAATGTGAATAAGGGGCTCTACTGTGAGGAGTAACATTTTTAAGGTAAAGTGATACTACTGTGGGATGTAATATGAATTATGGACACTATCGCATGATCAAATGTGAATAAAGTTGCAGTACTGTGTGGCGTAATTGTAATTGGGGTTACTATTGTGTGACCATGCCCCTTGCCAGCAAAAACACACCCCTTTTTGGGCTGAGCACCAAATGTGCAAACTGTTCCTATTTAAAATATAGGGGGTACAAACATGAAAATAAGGACTGCTATGGGTGAGGGGTGATGGTGCTGGGAAAGAGGTGCAAGGTCAGAGGCGGAACCAGCGGTGGTGCTAGGGGGCACCAGCCAAAATCTTGCCTAGGGCATCATATTGGTTAGGGCCGGCTCTGTGAGTGCCGGATAGCTACATATGAAGGGTGTGTATGTATACAGTATGTAGGGGGGGCACCAACATTTATCATGCCTCCGGGGGACTGGGGCGAACTTACGCCACTGCCTTTTTCTCTGACAATCAATCTACAGTTCATGTTTCCTCTAAAAAATGTTATCAGTACTTGCAAGTGCATGATGTTTATGTCAGACTTCCACTGCTGGAGTGATATATACAGTGATATATACAATATACTCTGAACTTACTCTAGCCACAACAACTTCATGGGATCGACACCAATTGGCCTGGGAGCGAGACTTGGGTGTGGGGCGAGATTCGCCGAGATATGGATGCTGGTATGGCCGCACATTAGAAGAACATTTTATCATGCTTGGTGGAGCTGTCCAAAACTTACTGCTTTCTGGATGGACATTAAGAACCTGATTTTTTCGATTCTTCTAATTGCAATCCCATTAGAACCTATTTTTTTTTATTTTACCTATGGTCATCCCCACAGCCGTACATCACCAAAATAAACTTATCAGACATAGGGGTATATGCAATTCCGGGCGAATTGCGGCAATTTTTCGCCCGTTTTTTAATTCGACACAATTCGACTGTCGAATTCCGGCCGGCGAATGCCGGAATTCGACATATTCAATAAAAACCGGATTCGACAGTCCCGCTGTCGAAAAACGGGCCAATTGACGGATTTTGATTCAATTTTTACAAATGTAAAAAAAACGGTAAAAAACTCGAAAAAAAAATTGCATGGGGTCCCCCCTCCTAAGCATAACAAGCCTCGGGCTCTTTGAGCCGGTCCTGGTAGCCAAAATAAGGGGGGGGAAATGACAGGGGATCCCCCGTATTTTAACAACCAGCAACGGGCTCTGCGCCTGGTCCTGGTGCAAAAAATACGAGGGACAAAAAGGATAGGGGTCCCCCGTATTTTTTGTACCAGCACCGGGCTCCACTAGCTGGACAGATAATGCCACAGCCGGGGGACACTTTTATACCGCTCCCTGCGGCCGTGGCATTAAATATCCAACTAGTCACCCCTGGAGGAGTGGGGACCCCTTCAATCAAGGGGTCCCCCCCAGCCACCCAAGGGCCAGGGGTGAAGCCCGAGGCTGTCCCCCCCAGCTACGGATGGGGGGCTGATAGCCATGTGTAAAAATGAAAGAATATTGTTTTTTGCAGAAGAACTACAAGTCCCAGCAAGCCTCCCCCGCAAGCTGGTACTTGGAGAACCACAAGTACCAGCATGCGGGAAGAAACGGGCCCGCTGGTACCTGTAGTTCTACTGCAAAAAAAATACCCAAATAAAAACAGGACACGCACACCTTGAAAGTACAACTTTATTACATACTTGTCGACACACACACATACTATGTTGACACGACGTTCGGTCCACTTGTCCAAGTAGAATCCACGGGGTGTACCTGAAAATAAAATTATACTCACCTAAATCCAGTGTCCAGTGATATTTGTAATCCACGTACTTGGCAAAATAAAAAAACGCATTTACCCGATCCACACGGACTGAAAGGGGTCCCATGTTTTCTGCTGCAAAAAACAATATTCTTTCATTTCACAAAAGGCTATCAGCCTCCCATCCGCAGCCCATGGATGGGGGGGGACAGCCTCGGGCTTCACCCCTGGCCCTTTGGGTGGCTGGAGGGGGGGACCCCTTGATTGAAGGGTTCCCCACTCCTCCAGGGTACCCCGGCCAGGGGTGACTAGTTGGGTTTTTAATGCCACGGCCGCAAGGACCAATATCAAAGTGTCCCCCGGCTGTGGCCTTATATCCCCAGCTAGTGGAGCCCGGTGCTGGTTCCAAAAATACGGGGGACTCCTACACTTTTTGTCCCCTGTATTTTTGGCACCAGGACCGGACCCAGAGCCCGGTGCTGGTTCTAAAAATACGGGGGATCCCCTGTCATTTCCCCCCCCCCCGTATTTTTACAACCAGGACCGGCTCAAAGAGCCCGAGGCTGGTTATGCTTAGGAGGGGGGACCCCACACATTTTTTTTCTGATTTTTAACCCATTCCATTAAAAAAATATATATATATATTTTACAAAATATATTAAAAATACTTGTGCCTCCTAAATAGACAAACCAAGTACCTAATCCCTTCTAATATAAATAGATATGCTATCACCAATAAAAAAAACACAAAAAAACATGTTTTTAAAATTTTTTATTAGATTCCGCCAGCAAAGTGAGGCGGATTGAAAATGACAAATTTACTGTCTAAAAGCACTGTAGTCCAATTTATAATCTTCAATTGAATATACTTTTGTCGAAATGCCGCATTTGTACCATTGCAGAAATGTCGAATTTGTCAAATGTCGAATTTCAAAAAGTCGAATTTGGAAAGTCCGTTTTTTTGACGAGAAGTACTGAATTGCATTGTCGATTTTTTTTTTTTTGCCGAAAATGTCCAGTTTTTCAACATTTTCGGGAATTCGACCGCAATTGCATATACCTAACATTCTCTCGGTGGCCACCTATCACACTGAAGCCCTGGAATGCCCCCTTGTCATGCAATTATTGGAATGGTCTGACAAGTTCATCGCATGGAGTACATAACCAGCATTCTTACACACTCCTCCAGGTCTTTTGACGGCTTACGGTCATTTGGTCGACAGTCATTAGGTTGACTGCTATTGGTCGACATGCATTAGGTCGACATGGTCACTGGGTCGACATGGTCATTAGGCCGACATGTATTGGTCGACATGGAAAAAAAGGTCGACATGCATTTTTCCCTTTTTTTCCACCTTTTTCATACTTTACCATCCACGTGGACTACAATTGGGAATGATAACCTTGCCCGAAGCATTGCGAGCGAAGCGAGCCATGCGAGGGGGGCGCTAATTGGGGTTCCCCGTCACCTTACAAAGAAAATGACACAAAAAACCTCATGTTGACCTTTTTCCATGTCGACCTAATGACCATGTCGACCTAGTGACCCTGCTGACCTAATGCACCTAGTGGTCGACCTAATGACTGTCGATCTAAGTCTTGTCGACCAAATGACCCATACCCCTTTTGACAAGGTCTGGGGCCCTTGGCTGTCCTTCACGCCAGTTACACCTTCACTTAACTCTATCTTTCTTCCGACCCCCCCCCCTTTTTCTCTCTCTCTGACTGTTCTAGTCATGCCGTCTCTTCTCCTCTATTTTTCCTGCATATTCCCAAAATGGGTCTCACAGTAGTATGTAAATTGCAGTTCTCCTAATCCTGTATTTTAGTTTTCTACTTTAGACCCAATGTGTGTTTGAAAATAGTTTTTCTGTTTTTGACTACTGTACTGACCTTAAATAAAAATACTTTAAATAAACAAATAACTTAAACATGCCCTTTACTAAATACATTGTTTTACATTTCTATTTTATTCCATGCTTTTCTGCCATGTGTTTATATAATCAGATAGACTTCCGTATTTTTGTATAATGCAACACAAAGGTGCTCAGGTTCTCTTTAGGAGGAAACATTTGTCTCTAATGCAAGGAGTACAGTATAACATACCTCTAAACTGTCCCGATTGTCATGGAACAGTCCAGTTTTTTAGATACTGTCCCACCCATGGCTAGTAGTGTCCAGCAGTGTAGGGGGACAGTTGAGAGACCCCCTGTAACTCATTGCACTGCAGCATTGAATAGATGCATCTATTCACGGGAGACAGAGGGGCTGGAAACATGGCCAGCAGCTCACAGAGACAAAAACGGGGAGACGTGGCTCACGATCGTTGCTTTCCCACAAAGCCATGCCTCTTTTGCTGAGGCCCAACACCCTTTTGGGCGCACATGGGAAGCCACGCACAGGAGTCCTGCGATGATGCGCTACAATGTTGGGAGGGGATGCAGTTAGCATCCCATCAGTCAGGATGCCAGCAATCATGTGTCCGACACCAGAATCCCGACACCTTCTGAATCCCTGCGCCGGAACACCGACCGACTACATCCTGTGTAGGGATGTATATTATAATAAGGCCACAAAACAAAATAAGATTAACTGACATTAATGTCAGAAAAACACAGCAGCATGACGCCAATAAATAAAAGGCCTCTTACAGTGGACAACTATTTAAAAGACATTTCATTTACAATATATAAATAAAGGTAAGTTGCATAGTTCAAACAAACAGTGCACAGAAACATTAATCCATTTATTTTTTTTACAGCAATATGACAAAAATAATGTATGTGATTGTTTCAGGAGGGAATATTTGCAGATTCACGGTCTGCCAAAAGTGTGTCTGTTGAAAGTGAAGTAGAGGCATTTTAATGAGCCTTACAAACCTTCCTTCAAAACTATTTTACTGCCATGAAAACCTCCCTAGGAGCTCAAGGGCATGTGTTCCTTTGATTCAGATTTTGTAAGTGAATGCAGGCTGTTAGAGTAGGCCTCCTCATCCTTTATACTTGCTTAGTTTGGAGTTGATGTCAAATCAGCTAACATGACATGGTTGGGTGGTTAATACCCACGCAGGTCATATCCATTTATATTATATCAGAAGCTGCCAGTTTTTAAGGTATCATTTTTGTTGTCCCAGTTTTACTTTTGTTTCATTATTACTGATTTTAATGGAACTTCAATATATTCTTTCTATATGTACCTTCCAATTAGCTGTCACTGTTACTAATTGCCCCTGAATTAAAACAACAAGTATAGCTGGAACCTCGGTGCTGCAGTGTAAATATTTTCTAGATATTGGTTGCTCTATTCTAATAAGCAGCAAAGATCACCTAGTAATAAATAACAGGCACCAATTTCTACTATGAAGTGTCTGCTGACAGTTTAATTGATAGGTTCCAACCCAGATCTGCTCTTAACAAAGTGGAGTGCGTAATCTATGAAATGTTGAGATAGATGAATAAATTTTTAATACTTTCCTTTTACTGTTCTGTTTTTATACCGTATTATATATCAACACGCTATAGTGTTTTCCACATAGAGGTATTACTAATTATCATTGGAGTTCTGCTGATGCAGTGACCGGATAACAAGCTATAAATATGTTAAGCCAACAGGCGTTGCTCATTACAGACGTTCTTTTTGTACAGTTATTATAAGCATTATTGTACTGTGATGCTACTTATGGTGATTGGTGATTTATAGAAGTCTAATATATCTTTATACACTGCAATAGTATACTTTTTGTCAATAGTATGAAGTCATGTCTGCTTTTTAAAAGTGTAACTAAAAGTAAAGTCTGCAGCAGTGAACAACGAGATGAGTTTATGTTTTGTGTTGTATTGGCGTAACGAAAATGTTTAATGACAGAAAACTTACAAGATCTAATTTGTATAGGAGAACATTGCTTGTTTGGAAATGTTAGCATGGTCTTTACTCTCCCCTATGCTTCCAGGTCTTTGTTTCCCTGCTGTATTCCCCACTGAGCAAACACCTTTTATACTTTTGAAAAAGCTTAATTTCCCGCTTTGGTCCCATCGGAGTCCCCTCTAAACCCATGATTAAAGTTAATTTGTTTTTACAACTTTTTAATACTTTCACAGCAAGTTAGGCCTAGGCAGGCTGGAATTTCATGAAAAAAATGAGGGAGTGTAAAATATATTCTCGAGGGATAATATAAATTGGATTTAGGCTGCAGTCTTTGGTTATATTAAAGGAAACTGCTGCTTATGGCAACATGTTACAATTTACTGTAGCACAACTGTGTTATTCATGTGAAGTTCACAATAGTTCATGGTGCAAACCTGTTTTGTTCTGTTAAAAAGAAAATATGCACATATTTTCTGAATAAACTTTACATTTAAATAATAGGTATTAGTTTCATTTAAGTAAAACAAAAACAAAACAAAACGTACTAACTTCCTTAATTGTCCCTGCTTAAGTAATTAAACTTAGTGTCCCACTTTCATTCAATTGTCTTGAGGATTAAACTTTTGTTTATTTTTGGCTTTTTTTTGTTTTGCAGAATTATAACAAAAACTGTTTTCGAGGCAAGGTATTTTGTATAATGTGAACGAGTTTTGCCTGAGAACATATTTAAAAGAAAATATATCACTTTCCCTGATCTTAAATAGAATAGATCTATAGTAATATTTTAGTAACCTTTTCATGACGTACAGTATTTTACATATACATTGCCTATAAATTCAAGACAAAATTACAGGGGGAAAACCTTTTCTTTTACAATGCTTAAGTTTTAGTTTTTTTCTTCATTGTTTTATTTTATTGCTTTATGGTGGGCAGATACTTGTTATAGTATAAGAAACAAACACATTTTATTTCAAGAACATTATGGAAAATGGGCATAAATACTGTAACACATTTAAATAAAATTTAATTAACCCCATTGATATATATTACTGTAAATGTAATAGTATATTTTTCAATGTAGGTATCCTGTGTATGTGTATTTTTTTCTCCATACTTATGCAGCCAGAGATTAATGTAGTTTTTTCTGCTGTTTTTTCTCATCATTTATAATACAGACACAGAACAGCCTATGGGTGGGCCTATTTATGTAAAACAGAAACCAGAGAAAATCCCTACTTTTGGCTAAAATGGGTGATAGGGGCATAGTCTCCCCTCTACCACACATAAAGGGGTGAGCATGCAGTCTGCTGCCATGCTACATACAGTATGAATACTACTCCAGTGTACTCACCCTACTTTATCTGCTGGCTCCTCCCCATCACACTCATCACTAGTAGGACATGCTTCTTCTTCTCTTTGACTGTAGGAGCATTTCGAGGAAGAACAGGTAGTCAATCATCAACAGCTGTGTGAGGCAAAAGGGGGAAAGGAAGGGGGGAATAATTGAAGTTCATGGGTAGAATAAGAGGCTAGTTATGTTAATTTTGTATTATTATAAGAGTGAAGGGGTTAATGTTTATAATGGAAATATTAAGGAAGACATATAAGGGACAATCGCACAGGGCCCCATGATTGTAGGGGTCTTCAAACTCAGGTAGAGAATGTTGCCCAGCCACTTTGATTGTCAATTACACAGCTTACAACCAGACATTAATTGGCTATCACAGCTAGAGATGAGCGGGTTCGGTTCCTCGGAATCCGAACCCGCCCGAACTTCAGGGTTTTTTACACGGGGCCGAGCAGGCTCGGATCCTCCCGCCTTGCTCGGTTAACCCGAGCGCGCCCGAACGTCATCATCACGCTGTCGGATTCTCGCGAGGCTCGGATTCTATATAAGGAGCCGCGCGTCGCCGCCATTTTTCACACGTGCATTGAGATTCATAGGGAGAGGACGTGGCTGGCGTCCTCTCCGTTTATAGAGATTCGAGAAGAGAGTGAGACAGTCTCACTAGAGAGAGACACAGTAGTAATTTTGGGGAGCATTAGGAGGAGTACTACTACTACTAGTACTTGCTGAAGTGAAGTGATAGATAGTGTGACTGTATTGTATTATCTGACTTGTGGGGGAGACACTGACAGTGGGGAGCAGTTAGAGTCTGAGAGCAGGACTCAGGACTCAGGAGTACATACTACATATAACGTACAGTGCACACTTTTGCTGCCAGAGTGCCACACCAGTATAATATATATTGTGATTGTATGCTTAGGAGTACTACTTGCAAGTTGCTGATAGTGTGACCAGTGACCTGACCACCAGTTTAATAATCACCACCAGTTTAATTAATATATATATATATATATATATATATATAATTGTATATAATTAATATATATATATAATATTATAATTGTATACCACCTACCCGTGTTTTTTTCTTTTTTTCTTTCTTCTTTATACATACTACTATAGTAGCTTACTGTAGCAGTCTGCGGTGCTGCTGAGCTGACAGTGTCCAGCAGGTCCGTCATCAGTCATTACATAATAAATATATATACCTGTCCGGCTGCAGTACTAGTGATATTATATATACATATATATATTGATTTCATATCATTATCATCCAGTCTATATTAGCAGCAGACACAGTACGTTAGTCCACGGCTGTAGCTACCTCTGTGTCGGCACTCGGCAGTCCATCCATAATTGTATACCACCTACCCGTGGTTTTTTTTTTTCTTTCTTCTTGATACATACTACTATAGTAGCTTACTGTAGCAGTCTGCGGTGCTGCTGAGCTGACAGTGTCCAGCAGGTCCGTCATCAGTCATCATTACCTAATAAATATATATCTACCTGTCCGGCTGCAGTACTAGTGATATTATATATACATATATATATTGATTTCATATCATTATCATCCAGTCTATATTAGCAGCAGACACAGTACGTTAGTCCACGGCTGTAGCTACCTCTGTGTCGGCACTCGGCAGTCCATCCATAATTGTATACCACCTACCCGTGTTTTTTTTTTTTTCTTTCTTCTTGATACATACTACTATAGTAGCTTACTGTAGCAGTCTGCGGTGCTGCTGAGCTGACAGTGTCCAGCAGGTCCGTCATCAGTCATCATTACCTAATAAATATATATCTACCTGTCCGGCTGCAGTACTAGTGATATTATATATACATATATATATTGATTTCATATCATTATCATCCAGTCTATATTAGCAGCAGACACAGTACGTTAGTCCACGGCTGTAGCTACCTCTGTGTCGGCACTCGGCAGTCCATCCATAATTGTAT
The DNA here is from genome assembly GCF_028390025.1 of Pseudophryne corroboree. NCBI lineage: Eukaryota > Metazoa > Chordata > Amphibia > Anura > Myobatrachidae > Pseudophryne > Pseudophryne corroboree. Next base: position 570,306,155 of record NC_086444.1, read on the forward strand.
ACCACCTACCCGTGGTTTTTTTTTTTCTTTCTTCTTGATACATACTACTATAGTAGCTTACTGTAGCAGTCTGCGGTGCTGCTGAGCTGACAGTGTCCAGCAGGTCCGTCATCAGTCATCATTACCTAATAAATATATATCTACCTGTCCGGCTGCAGTACTAGTGATATTATATATACATATATATATTGATTTCATATCATTATCATCCAGTCTATATTAGCAGCAGACACAGTACGTTAGTCCACGGCTGTAGCTACCTCTGTGTCGGCACTCGGCAGTCCATCCATAATTGTATACCACCTACCCGTGGTTTTTTTTTTTTTCTTTCTTCTTGATACATACTACTATAGTAGCTTACTGTAGCAGTCTGCGGTGCTGCTGAGCTGACAGTGTCCAGCAGGTCCGTCATCAGTCATCATTACCTAATAAATATATATCTACCTGTCCGGCTGCAGTACTAGTGATATTATATATACATATATATATTGATTTCATATCATTATCATCCAGTCTATATTAGCAGCAGACACAGTACGGTAGTCCACGGCTGTAGCTACCTCTGTGTCGGCACTCGGCAGTCCAGCCATAAGTATACTAGTATCCATCCATCTCCATTGTTTACCTGAGGTGCCTTTTAGTTGTGCCTATTAAAATATGGAGAACAAAAATGTTGAGGTTCCAAAATTAGGGAAAGATCAAGATCCACTTCCACCTCGTGCTGAAGCTGCTGCCACTAGTCATGGCCGAGACGATGAAATGCCAGCAACGTCGTCTGCCAAGGCCGATGCCCAATGTCATAGTACAGAGCATGTCAAATCCAAAACACCAAATATCATTAAAAAAAGGACTCCAAAACCTAAAATAAAATTGTCGGAGGAGAAGCGTAAACTTGCCAATATGCCATTTACCACACGGAGTGGCAAGGAACGGCTGAGGCCCTGGCCTATGTTCATGGCTAGTGGTTCAGCTTCACATGAGGATGGAAGCTCTCAGCCTCTCGCTAGAAAAATGAAAAGACTCAAGCTGGCAAAAGCAGTAGCACCGCAAAGAACTGTGCGTTCTTCGAAATCCCAAATTCACAAGGAGAGTCCGACTCCAATTGTGTCGGTTGCGATGCCTGACCTTCCCAACACTGGACGTGAAGAGCATGCGCCTTCCACCATTTGCACGCCCCCTGCAAGTGCTGGAAGGAGCACCCGCAGTCCAGTTCCTGATAGTCAGATTGAAGATGTCAGTGTTGAAGTACACCAGGATGAGGAGGATATGGGTGTTGCTGGCGCTGGGGAGAAAATTGACCAGGAGGATTCTGATGGTGAGGTGGTTTGTTTAAGTCAGGCACCCGGGGAGACACCTGTTGTCCGTGGGAGGAATATGGCCACTGACATGCCTGGTGAAAATACCAAAAAAATCATCTCTTCGGTGTGGAAGTATTTCAACAGAAATGCGGACAACAGGTGTCAAGCCGTGTGTTGCCTTTGTCAAGCTGTAATAAGTAGGGGTAAGGACGTTAACCACCTCGGAACATCCTCCCTTATACGTCACCTGCAGCGCATTCATAATAAGTCAGTGACAAGTTCAAAAACTTTGGGTGACAGCGGAAGCAGTCCACTGACCAGTAAATACCTTCCTCTTGTAACCAAGCTCACGCAAACCACCCCACCAACTCCCTCAGTGTCAATTTCCTCCTTCCCCAGGAATGCCAATAGTCCTGCAGGCCATGTCACTGGCAATTCTGACGATTCCTCTCCTGCCTGGGATTCCTCCGATGCATCCTTGCGTGTAACGCCTACTGCTGCTGGCGCTGCTGTTGTTGCTGCTGGGAGTCGATGGTCATCCCAGAGGGGAAGTCGTAAGACCACTTTTACTACTTCCACCAAGCAATTGACTGTCCAACAGTCCTTTGCGAGGAAGATGAAATATCACAGCAGTCATCCTACTGCAAAGCGGATAACTGAGGCCTTGGCATCCTGGGTGGTGAGAAACGTGGTTCCGGTATCCATCATTACTGCAGAGCCAACTAGAGACTTGTTGGAGGTACTGTGTCCCCGGCACCAAATACCATCTAGGTTCCATTTCTCTAGGCAGGCGATACCGAAAATGTACACAGACCTCAGAAAAAGAGTCACCAGTGTCCTAAAAAATGCAGCTGTACCCAATGTCCACTTAACCACGGACATGTGGACAAGTGGAGCAGGGCAGGGTCAGGACTATATGACTGTGACAGCCCACTGGGTAGATGTATGGACTCCCGCCGCAAGAACAGCAGCGGCGGCACCAGTAGCAGCATCTCGCAAACGCCAACTCTTTCCTAGGCAGGCTACGCTTTGTATCACCGGTTTCCAGAATACGCACACAGCTGAAAACCTCTTACGGCAACTGAGGAAGATCATCGCGGAATGGCTTACCCCAATTGGACTCTCCTGTGGATTTGTGGCATCGGACAACGCCAGCAATATTGTGTGTGCATTAAATATGGGCAAATTCCAGCACGTCCCATGTTTTGCACATACCTTGAATTTGGTGGTGCAGAATTTTTAAAAAAACGACAGGGGCGTGCAAGAGATGCTGTCGGTGGCCAGAAGAATTGCGGGACACTTTCGGCGTACAGGCACCACGTACAGAAGACTGGAGCACCACCAAAAACAACTGAACCTGCCCTGCCATCATCTGAAGCAAGAAGTGGTAACGAGGTGGAATTCAACCCTCTATATGCTTCAGAGGTTGGAGGAGCAGCAAAAGGCCATTCAAGCCTATACAATTGAGCACGATATAGGAGGTGGAATGCACCTGTCTCAAGCGCAGTGGAGAATGATTTCAACGTTGTGCAAGGTTCTGCTGCCCTTTGAACTTGCCACACGTGAAGTCAGTTCAGACACTGCCAGCCTGAGTCAGGTCATTCCCCTCATCAGGCTTTTGCAGAAGAAGCTGGAGACATTGAAGGAGGAGCTAACACGGAGCGATTCCGCTAGGCATGTGGGACTTGTGGATGGAGCCCTTAATTCGCTTAACAAGGATTCACGGGTGGTCAATCTGTTGAAATCAGAGCACTACATTTTGGCCACCGTGCTCGATCCTAGATTTAAAGCCTACCTTGGATCTCTCTTTCCGGCAGACACAAGTCTGCTGGGGTTGAAAGACCTGCTGGTGAGAAAATTGTCAAGTCAAGCGGAACGCGACCTGTCAACATCTCCTCCTTCACATTCTCCCGCAACTGGGGGTGCGAGGAAAAGGCTCAGAATTCCGAGCCCACCCGCTGGCGGTGATGCAGGGCAGTCTGGAGCGACTGCTGATGCTGACATCTGGTCCGGACTGAAGGACCTGACAACGATTACGGACATGTCGTCTACTGTCACTGCATATGATTCTCTCCCCATTGAAAGAATGGTGGAGGATTATATGAGTGACCGAATCCAAGTAGGCACGTCACACAGTCCGTACTTATACTGGCAGGAAAAAGAGGCAATTTGGAGGCCCTTGCGCAAACTGGCTTTATTCTACCTAAGTTGCCCTCCCACAAGTGTGTACTCCGAAAGAGTGTTTAGTGCCGCCGCTCACCTTGTCAGCAATCGGCGTACGAGGTTACATCCAGAAAATGTGGAGAAGATGATGTTCATTAAAATGAATTATAATCAATTCCTCCGTGGAGACATTGACCAGCAGCAATTGCCTCCACAAAGTACACAGGGAGCTGAGATGGTGGATTCCAGTGGGGACGAATTGATAATCTGTGAGGAGGGGGATGTACACGGTGATATATCGGAGGATGATGATGAGGTGGACATCTTGCCTCTGTAGAGCCAGTTTGTGCAAGGAGAGATTAATTGCTTCTTTTTTGGTGGGGGTCCAAACCATCCCGTCATTTCAGTCACAGTCGTGTGGCAGACCCTGTCACTGAAATGATGGGTTGGTTAAAGTGTGCATGTCCTGTTTATACAACATAAGGGTGGGTGGGAGGGCCCAAGGACAATTCCATCTTGCACCTCTTTTTTCTTTAATTTTTCTTTGCGTCATGTGCTGTTTGTGGAGTGTTTTTTGGAAGGGCCATCCTGCGTGACACTGCAGTGCCACTCCTAGATGGGCCAGGTGTTTGTGTCGGCCACTAGGGTCGCTTATCTTACTCACACAGCTACCTCATTGCGCCTCTTTTTTTCTTTGCGTCATGTGCTGTTTGGGGAGTGTTTTTTGGAAGGGCCATCCTGCGTGACACTGCAGTGCCACTCCTAGATGGGCCCGGTGTTTGTGTCGGCCACTAGGGTCGCTTATCTTACTCACACAGCTACCTCATTGCGCCTCTTTTTTTCTTTGCGTCATGTGCTGTTTGGGGAGTGTTTTTTGGAAGGGCCATCCTGCGTGACACTGCAGTGCCACTCCTAGATGGGCCCGGTGTTTGTGTCGGCCACTAGGGTCGCTTATCTTACTCACACAGCTACCTCATTGCGCCTCTTTTTTTCTTTGCGTCATGTGCTGTTTGTGGATTGTTTTTTGGAAGGGCCATCCTGCGTGACACTGCAGTGCCACTCCTAGATGGGCCCGGTGTTTGTGTCGGCCACTAGGGTCGCTTATCTTACTCACACAGCTACCTCATTGCGCCTCTTTTTTTCTTTGCGTCATGTGCTGTTTGGGGAGTGTTTTTTGGAAGGGCCATCCTGCGTGACACTGCAGTGCCACTCCTAGATGGGCCCGGTGTTTGTGTCGGCCACTAGGGTCGCTTATCTTACTCACACAGCTACCTCATTGCGCCTCTTTTTTTCTTTGCGTCATGTGCTGTTTGTGGAGTGTTTTTTGGAAGGGCCATCCTGCGTGACACTGCAGTGCCACTCCTAGATGGGCCCGGTGTTTGTGTGGGCCACTAGGGTCGCTTATCTTACTCACACAGCTACCTCATTGCGCCTCTTTTTTTCTTTGTGTCATGTGCTGTTTGGGGAGTGTTTTTTGGAAGGGCCATCCTGCGTGACACTGCAGTGCCACTCCTAGATGGGCCCGGTGTTTGTGTCGGCCACTAGGGTCGCTTATCTTACTCACACAGCTACCTCATTGCGCCTCTTTTTTTCTTTGCGTCATGTGCTGTTTGGGGAGTGTTTTTTGGAAGGGCCATCCTGCGTGACACTGCAGTGCCACTCCTAGATGGGCCAGGTGTTTGTGTCGGCCACTAGGGTCGCTTAGCTTAGTCATCCAGCGACCTCGGTGCAAATTTTAGGACTAAAAATAATATTGTGAGGTGTGAGGTATTCAGAATAGACTGAAAATGAGTGGAAATTATGGTTTTTGAGGTTAATAATACTTTGGGATCAAAATGACCCCCAAATTCTATGATTTAAGCTGTTTTTTAGGTTTTTTGGAAAAAAACACCCGAATCCAAAACACACCCGAATCCGACAAAAAAAATTCGGTGAGGTTTTACCAAAACGCGGTCGAACCCAAAACATGGCCGCGGAACCGAACCCAAAACCAAAACACAAAACCCGAAAAATTTCCGTCGCTCATCTCTAATCACAGCATGCTAATCAATGGATGGCTGGAGCTATACACCAATCAGAGTGCAGCATTTTCTACCTGCATCCAAGCCTGCAGCCATTGAATGGCTGTCATTGTGCTGATTGGTGGATGGCTGCTGCTATCCACAGTCAGAGTGCTGACAGCCATCCACTGTTTGGAAGCATGTGGAGAGACGGCGTGGGACCGTATGATTGGTAAATTCTTTTTATTTTCTTAGCTCTCTCCCCAGTTTCGCCATCCTGGGAGCAGTGGTACTAATACTGCCTTTTTAAATAGGTCAAAGCTATCTTCCCCATGCAGTAATAGCCTTTGATTAATAATTAGAAATCCATCTAAGCTATCTTATTAGGATCGCCTTTCGCAGCCACCCCTAGCAGCGCTGCACCCAGGAGAGAGAAAGGCTGAGACTGGCAGCTGCTGAAAAATTAGCTTCCAGCAGCTGCCTGCAAACTCCTCTGACTCAGTCGCATCAGATGCAACCATGTCAGGGAAAAGGCAGGAGTGCGCATCGTTATTAATATTATGCATACACATTGGACGATTATCATAACGATGTGTTGTTAACATCCACATCGTTCAAAAAATCATCTAGTGTGTACCCAGCTTTACACTGTTAACTGAAAAATCCTCAGCAGTGCAAAGGTTCAACAGTACATTCAAACTGCGTACCATTATACAACACAATGGTTTCTGGCTTTAAGTGAATACTTACCAAAGTGTTGTTAATGATATGCGTGTCTCCATTCAGCTACTACACAAATCTACACCAAATAGAGGATCTGATTCAGAGGCGGATGCTGTTGTGGCATTGGATGCTAGTGGACAATAATTTCAGCCTGCGAATGAGTCTGAGCCGTGCTGCACGTGTTCTGATGCTTAGCGCTGGGAATTACAGAATGAATTTAGAGACAGAGAGAGACAATTTTGGAAGGTATTCCAGGGAGGTAAGAGGGGAGTGGCTAACCCGATGTGGACTTGTCTCAGGAGTGTTGGGGTTAGCAACTGGCTGCACTGACCCAAAAAGCCATGTTCAGACAGAGATTCTCCACTACCATAGGGCGGGTGCCATCTCCGATGGAACCTCTTTGCATGCACAGTGGCGGATTTGCGCCATAGCCAGTGGGCATCTCTGAAGGAAGCCCATCACATAGGGCTTTAGTATAAAGATGGAGTCGCACTGTGTAAAAACTAGAGATGAGCGCCTGAAATTTTTCGGGTTTTGTGTTTTGGTTTTGGGTTCGGTTCCGCGGCCGTGTTTTGGGTTCGAACGCGTTTTGGCAAAACCTCACCGAATTTTTTTTGTCGGATTCGGGTGTGTTTTGGATTCGGGTGTTTTTTTCCAAAAACACTAAAAAACAGCTTAAATCATAGAATTTGGGGGTCATTTTGATCCCAAAGTATTATTAACCTCAAAAACCATAATTTACACTCATTTTCAGTCTATTCTGAATACCTCACACCTCACAATATTATTTTTAGTCCTAAAATTTGCACCGAGGTCGCTGTGTGAGTAAGATAAGCGACCCTAGTGGCCGACACAAACACCGGGCCCATCTAGGAGTGGCACTGCAGTGTCACGCAGGATGTCCCTTCCAAAAAACCCTCCCCAAACAGCACATGACGCAAAGAAAAAAAGAGGCGCAATGAGGTAGCTGTGTGAGTAAGATTAGCGACCCTAGTGGCCGACACAAACACCGGGCCCATCTAGGAGTGGCACTGCAGTGTCACGCAGGATGGCCCTTCCAAAAAACCCTCCCCAAACAGCACATGACGCAAAGAAAAAAAGAGGCGCAATGAGGTAGCTGTGTGAGTAAGATTAGCGACCCTAGTGGCCGACACAAACACCGGGCCCATCTAGGAGTGGCACTGCAGTGTCACGCAGGATGTCCCTTCCAAAAAACCCTCCCCAAACAGCACATGACGCAAAGAAAAAAAGAGGCGCAATGAGGTAGCTGTGTGAGTAAGATTAGCGACCCTAGTGGCCGACACAAACACCGGGCCCATCTAGGAGTGGCACTGCAGTGTCACGCAGGATGGCCCTTCCAAAAAACCCTCCCCAAACAGCACATGACGCAAAGAAAAAAAGAGGCGCAATGAGGTAGCTGTGTGAGTAAGATTAGCGACCCTAGTGGCCGACACAAACACCGGGCCCATCTAGGAGTGGCACTGCAGTGTCACGCAGGATGTCCCTTCCAAAAAACCCTCCCCAAACAGCACATGACGCAAAGAAAAAAAGAGGCTTTTTACTGATATTTGGTGTTTTGGATTTGACATGCTCTGTACTATGACATTGGGCATCGGCCTTGGCAGACGACGTTGCTGGCATTTCATCGTCTCGGCCATGACTAGTGGCAGCAGCTTCAGCACGAGGTGGAAGTGGATCTTGATCTTTCCCTAATTTTGGAACCTCAACATTTTTGTTCTCCATATTTTAATAGGCACAACTAAAAGGCACCTCAGGTAAACAATGGAGATGGATGGATTGGATACTAGTATACAATTATGGACGGGCTGCCGAGTGCCGACACAGAGGTAGCCACAGCCGTGAACTACCGCACTGTACTGTGTCTGCTGCTAATATATAGACTGGTTGATAAAGAGATAGTATACTCGTAACTAGTATGTATGTATAAAGAAAGAAAAAAAAACCACGGTTAGGTGGTATATACAATTATGGACGGGCTGCCGAGTGCCGACACAGAGGTAGCCACAGCCGTGAACTACCGCACTGTACACTGGTTGATAAAGAGATAGTAGTATACTCGTAACAACTAGTATGACACTATGACGACGGTATAAAGAATGAAAAAAAAACCACGGTTAGGTGGTATATATTATAATAATAATAATACAATTATGGATGGACGGACTGCCTGCCGACTGCCGACACAGAGGTAGCCACAGCCGTGAACTACCGCACTGTACACTGGTTGATAAAGAGATAGTAGTATACTCGTAACAACTAGTATGACACTATGACGACGGTATAAAGAATGAAAAAAAAACCACAGTTAGGTGGTATATATTATAATAATAATACAATTATGGATGGACGGACTGCCTGCCGACTGCCGACACAGAGGTAGCCACAGCCGTGAACTACCGCACTGTACACTGGTTGATAAAGAGATAGTAGTATACTCGTAACAATTAGGATGACACTATGACGGTATAAAGAATGAAAAAAAAACCACGGTTAGGTGGTAGGTATATAATAATAAATAATACAATTCTGGTCGGACGGACTGCCTGCCGTGTGCCGACACAGAGGTAGCCACAGCCGTGAACTACCGCACTGTACACTGGTTGATAAAGAGATAGTAGTATACTCGTAACAATTAGGATGACACTATGACGGTATAAAGAATGAAAAAAAAACCACGGTTAGGTGGTAGGTATATAATAATAAATAATACAATTCTGGTCGGACGGACTGCCTGCCGTGTGCCGACACAGAGGTAGCCACAGCCGTGAACTACCGCACTGTACACTGGTTGATAAAGAGATAGTAGTATACTCGTAACAATTAGGATGACACTATGACGGTATAAAGAATGAAAAAAAAACCACGGTTAGGTGGTAGGTATATAATAATAAATAATACAATTCTGGTCGGACGGACTGCCTGCCGTGTGCCGACACAGAGGTAGCCACAGCCGTGAACTACCGCACTGTACACTGGTTGATAAAGAGATAGTAGTATACTCGTAACAATTAGGATGACACTATGACGGTATAAAGAATGAAAAAAAAACCACGGTTAGGTGGTAGGTATATAATAATAAATAATACAATTCTGGTCGGACGGACTGCCTGCCGTGTGCCGACACAGAGGTAGCCACAGCCGTGAACTACCGCACTGTACTGTGTCTGCTGCTAATATAGACTGGTTGATATTTAAAGAGATATTAGTAGTATACAACAATACTATACTGGTGGTCAGGCACTGGTCACCACTCCTGCAGCAAAAGTGTGCACTGTTAATTAATATAATTGTACTCCTGGCTCCTGCTAACAACCTGCAGTGCTCCCCAGTCTCCCCCACAATTAATTATAAGCTTTTAATTTATACATTGATGACTGTGCAGCACACTGGGCTGAGCTGAGTGCACACAGACTGAGTCACACTGTGTGACTGACTGTGCTGTGTATCGTTTTTTTTTTCAGGCAGAGAACGGATATAGCAGAGAGAAGTGAACGGATATATTATATTAAATAAAAGTTAACTAGCAACTGCACTGGTCACTGACTGTGGTAAACTAACTCTGTCTGCGACTCTGCACAATCTCTCTCTATCTAATCTATCTATCTCTATTCTAATGGAGAGGACGCCAGACACGTCCTCTCCCTATCAATCTCAATGCACGAGTGAAAATGGCGGCGACGCGCGGCTCCTTATATAGAATCCGAGTCTCGCGATAGAATCCGAGCCTCGCGAGAATCCGACAGCGTCATGATGACGTTCGGGCGCGCTCGGGTTAACCGAGCAAGGCGGGAAGATCCGAGTCGCTCGGACCCGTGGAAAAAAAAGTGAAGTTCGTGCGGGTTCGGATTCAAAGAAACCGAACCCGCTCATCTCTAGTAAAAACTAGATAGTCGTGTCTACAATAGCTTCCACGCCTGAATCAAGCCCAGAGATTCTTCACCACTGTACAGTATTGTATATTGAAATTGAAATGTTCGTACTTCTTGTGACTTTAAAACAACTATTTGGAAGTCAAAAGGGTTTAACCTTTCCCATAATAGTAATAGGGGGAGTAAAGTATTTTTGGTTTAATTTCCATGTTGGCTTGTTAGTTTTTGTCCAATATGTTTTAAAACTGTTTGGTGAACTACTTGCTAACATTCATTCATTGTGTTTAATAATATTCGATCATAGCATGCAGGATATCATCATGTTTCTTATTATATATAGGCAATGTATTTGATACTCATAGACATGCAAATCTGTAATACCTGTTTTATTAACAAAAAGTTGTAATAAACGACTATATTCATTAATAGTAGCTTGTTATCTCTGTACTTTATTTTGAAAAAAGACTTCACAATAGTGATATTTATAAGAACACATTTATAAAGACATTTTTGTTCTTATTAATCTGAATGGGGATTTATTAACAATTCCTTGCTGGCCACATTTGCTGTACATTCAAAAAAACAGAACTGCCTGAGGCTTTATGCTAATATTCTGCATTGATACGGGCACACATTGTATAATCCTAAAGCTCTGTCTTTTTAATAGTTGCTTTTCCCATTTTCGTCTTCACTTAATTAATTTTCCCATGAAGACAATCACTGATTTTCTTTGAATATTTAACATTTTTAAAACTTTCCCATCCATACAGTCCTCAGGGTTGCCAACCTTGGTAAATATTTTCAACAAAAATGTAATAAGTATTATATGACAGTCAGTAATGTGTGCGGACTCATTTTATGTACTTTACTAACAAAATTTATTTGAAAAAAAGAAAAATGTTCGCAAGATTCAAAGCGCAAGTGGGCTGAGAATGGAATTAATAGGTGTAGAAAAAGTACACATTTGTGACAGTCCATGTAAGTGCAACTAAAGGTTCATGATAGCTAATATGTTTATTTCTGTGAGAAGCTGCAGGACTGTATACTTCTTCCCAGTACATCTGTTAGGATGTTTCACAAAACATCAAAGAAACTGCTTTAATTGTTTATTTTTATGCTGAGACCAAAACATTGGAATCTATCTATCTATCTATCTATCTATCTATCTATCTATCTATCTATCTATCTATCTATCTATCTATCTGTAAAACACATGGATAATGGAGAATAGAATTATGAATGATGTACAGCCCACTATCATGTCTAACAGTGTCTTCTCTGTTTTACATTTGTTGAGTGTCGTAATTACAGTCTTTGCTATGTGTTTTGTGTTATTCATCATTTGGCTACATATTTGTGTTAGCAGCCATCAAACATGCAGCACACAGTGGCTGGTTAAGCTACTATGTACAGTAGAAGCTGTACGGATTCACAGAAAGTTTTGAAACACTTCTTTTTTAAGCATTTGCATTGTATGGAAGTAATTACTGGCACTGTGTGTATTACACGCCTCAAAATGGGTCTACGCCAAGAAATGAAGGTTTTATACAAAATTACTTTTGCGTGGGTGGGTTAAAAGCAAGGTTAACTTTCTCTTTTTTATTGGCAACCAGATTTGAGTCATATTTTTAGTGCCGATTGCAAGTTTTATAGCTAAAGCTGAACATTATAAAAAGTGCCTTTTAGTGCATGTGCCTTAATGTTGTCTGTTCTATGACTATTTAAGTCGGGTCCATTTATTTTTATGAAAGAAATATCTTCTGGTGCAGCTTGCAGGAAAAAAAAGAAGAAGAAGAGGAATTCGATTGGAATATACTGTATTAGCAGTGCTGAGGTGTACTTATCACAATCTGCATCCCAGATGCAGATGGGTTGTGATAAATTCCACCAAAATCACATTGCGATAATTGAATACATTGCAGGGATGTATCAATTATTGCACACAGGGACAGAGCTTGTGAGAAAGCTCTGTCCCTGCTAATCCACCTACCGCAATTCTCAGGGTATTTTTTGTGAAAATACACTGAGTGTGTGACCGCACATGCACTGCTTCCACCATCAGCTACCCTCCCTTGCAACTTTACCTGCCAAGAACAGTAATTGGTGATCTGGGAGGGCAGCCGATCATCGATTCCTGTGCTCCGCTGTGGCCCTGCAGTGTTTCACAACATCACTTTACTGCATCGGGGGTCACAGCAGAAGCCCAGCAATCAGATGACTGGCTGCCTTCACCAGATCACCGGTCCCTGCGTACAGGCAAGTATTATTTTATTTTATTTTTTTCTAACTTTTATATTTTTTACACAGTGATCAGCCTGTGTGTCCATCAGGTATACATAGCTGATCACGGTATCCGTTCACATGGTCGACCATGTTATGGTCGACAGTCATTAGGTCGACCACTATTGGTCGACATTGACATGGTCGACATGGACACATGGTCGACACATGAAAATGGTTGACACATGAAAGGTCGACATATGAAAAGGTCGACATGAGTTTTTTAACTTTTTTTTCTTTTGGGGAACTTTTCCATACTTTACGATCCACATGGACTACGATTGGAACGGTAAAGTGTGCCGAGCGAAGCGAAGGCACCATGCCCGAAGCATGGCGAGCGAAGCGAGCCATGCGAGGGGACGCGGTGCACTAATTGGGGTTCCCAGTCACTTTACGCAAAAAACGGCACCAAAAAAACAAAAAAAAACCCCTCATGTCGACCTTTTCATATGTCGACCTTTCATGTGTCGACCATTTTCATGTGTCGACCATGTGTCCATGTCGACCATGTCAATGTCGACCAATAGTGGTCGACCTAATGACTGTCGACCATAACATGGTCGACCATTCATACCGGAACCGCTGATCACAGGGGCCAGATCCGAGCATAGCCTTCACTACCAGCAGGGAACCAGAGGGAAGCCTGGATAATGCTATCTCAAGATAGCGCTATTATCACAGTGATCCCTCCGCAATTTTATTTAAAAATTCCGGCAGATTGCATTTCCTATTACAAGTTTGGAAAATGCGATCTGGTTAGTAAAATAATGCGATATTAAGGGCATGGAGGATAATTTAATTTATTAGGTGCACTGGCCTATTTATAATGGATGAAGTGTGTGCGGTGCACATGGGGCCCCGGGGTCTAGGGGGTCCCACACTGCACATCCGGCACCCATTTTCTTCAATACATACCCTCTGGATTCCCATGTTGTCGGCAGCAGCAGCGCTGCAGAAATCACCAGGAAAATGGTGCTGCGGCCATTTTCACGGCGTTTCGCACATGCACACTACGGAAATCAGTGGGAGAATGGCCGCATGCACACTAGACTCTGGAACAGCGCTATGGTCCCCATGTGCCCAGAGTATACAAAGCTGCCAGCAAGAGAGGAGGGGGCCCACACGCAGTCTACACATGGGCCTCTTCCTCTCTAGATGTGCCCTTATTTAGGCGATACTGAACTAATGTGAAAAGGGTTTGACAACACCCTGGCTGTTTCACATTATTTTAGAGAAAATAATATTGATAAATATGTCTATAAGCAACAAACTTTAAGGCAAGATTGTCTGAGCTACTTAATCAGCCAGGTGCTTTATGCACTAGTATCAGATTGATAAAAAAGCTAATTGGAAATGAGACTACACACTTATACACAGTAGTGCCCAAATAATTCAATACATTGGTGTTCCAGTGCCAAAAAACAAATCAATGTAATTAGCCTTGGAAACGTGAGTTGTGCGTAGACATGGTTGGTGGCAGGGATAGACCATGGATGTAATTCGGCCCCAGCATCCCTTACTGCCGTAGGCATGTATGATGAAAAATGGACATGACCACACGTCACGGAGGCCTAAGCATGCCAGACAGAGTTGATAGAATGGACAGATGGCCAGTCCACGCGTGGTTGGTGGCATCACAAATATTGAGCATGTTCCAGCATCTATAGAGCTGGCATCTACGCCTATAAATCCACAGCTATAGTCAATATATACATTTTGTAGAATATTTTCTTGTGTTGCAAATTCCCTGCTATAAAAGTCGGTACAGCCATTGCCTAATTTACATAATTGGTGCCTGTAGGTAAACAAGCATCTGGTGCTGTGAGTCCTGCCACATGACTTTTTTATTCAGTATTTTTTCCAACTTCACCTTTCATTCACATTCATCGCAATAGCTTTATTCTTGATAGAATAATTTTGGGTTGTATGACTGCCCGAGTCCCTACCACTTTTAAACCTGGATGAGGTGTTTGTTCAGATCATTGGGGGTCATTCCGAGTTGATCGCTAGCTGAAAATGTTCGCTGCCCTGCGATGATGCAAAAAAAGGCACTTCTGCGCATGCGTATGCGGAGCAATGCGCACGCGCAACGTACTTTCACAGTGACCGATGTAGTTTTACACATGGTCTAGCGAAGCTTTTCAGTCGCACTGGTGGCCGCAGAGTGATTGACATGAAGTGGGCGTTTCTGGGTGTCAACTGGCTGTTTTCAGGGAGTGTTCGAAAAAATGCAGGCGTGCCAGGAAAAACGCAGGCATGCCAGGAAAAACGCAGGCGTGGCTGGCAGAATGCAGGGCGTGTTCGTGATGTCAAAACAGGAACTGAACAGTCTGAAGTGATCGCAAGCGCTGAGTAGGTCTGAAGCTACTCTGAAACTGCACAAAATTATTTTGTAGCTGCTCTGCGATCCTTTCGTTCGCACTTCTGCTAAGCTAAAATACACTCCCAATGGGAGGTGGCATAGCGTTTGCATGGCTGCTAAAAACAGCTAGAGAGCGAAAAGCTCGGAATGACCCCCATTGTGTTTGCTGATGTAACCTACACAACTCTGTCATATGGGCTGCATATGGAAATAACTACTCCTAAACTCCTGCCACCACTAGACACAGGACCACTGTGCCTAATGCTAAGTCTGGCACTGTATGCTGCATTGCTGAGCTTTCAGCTAGGACATTCATCACCTGATAAATGATCGTGTATGCATAAATAAGGTAAAACAGAACCAGACTTATATTAATCCTGTTTGTTTTGCAAATCCACTCTCCACACCACATTTTGTTCATGGCATCCTAATAATCTAATTATAATCTTGATCAAGTTGTGCCTTCTGGTAACTCAAGTACAGTTCGATCTTTTAATAACATGGAGCTAATTTTTAATTAGCCGCAAATCTTGCCAAGAAGCATAATTTGCAGCTGAGCCAGTAATGTTATACTGCAAGTGTGAATGCAAACATTATTTCTATGCAGGCAAGATCAGCTTCTTCTGCCCTTATATGTTTATTTATCCTTAAGCATATCTGGGTTTTTGTTTTATTGTGACCCATAAATATTTCTTTTGCAGAGACCTTTATGGTTCCCAGTAGCAGTACTCAGCTTTGTATCTCTTCCAGACGTACCATGTCTGAAAATGAAAACGTCCATTAAATTAGAGTTTCTACCATAATTATTGTATGTGCCCCAAAGGCAGGATAATATTCTATGTAGATGTCATTTTGTAGAATGCCGGACCCCTACACAAGAGTGTGAACTACACACTTCAGCCCCACTCCAGGTAAATCATGTTCCTCGTGTTAGGTCACTCCCAGATAAAATGACATCCTCAACGTTAGTTAAAAGAATAGGTTAGTCCACTCCAGCTGATTTTCCCCATTCCGTCAATTCATTCATCTTTGATGATTCAAGAAAAGAAAACTATTAAATCTGCTCTACGTAGCATGAAAGACCCAGTCGCAGCCTTCGCTGCTCATTGACATACGTAGATTTACAGAGTCTGAAGAGTGATCCAGACAATGTAATCTGTATTTTAAGGATGGGCAATTGCCAATTAAATTGTTCCGTTGTTCGCCAATGGATCATATTTAGATAAGTAAATTAAATGAAATAAGTAATTGTGTACTATGGGCCTCATTTAGAGTTAGACATGTTTCCATTACTAGGTAGTAAATATACACATATAGACCTATCTTCATCTAGCTCGGACCATATCTTAGACTTGCATCCTCTATGTATGGAGTGAAACAGGTCTAGACAAATTGACAGTACACTTAATACAGAAAGTACACATATACAAGTGTATCATGCACCCTGGCGATATAACTAATGAGACTGGTACACATCCCAGGTACACTTCTGTATCATTTGCAGTTACTGGAGGGCTGGTGAGAAAACACATGTGAGTAGGATACAGTGATGACATGAGCAGCGTTATATTGATGCTTCTTACTAGCTTATAGTACTTCAATGGTTAGTGTCATAGCTATGTTACGTTAATCCACAACCACCTATTCAGATTCATTTTTATCATTCCCATTTGAACAACTGTTAGAAAGAAGATCCCAACTGTATTTATAAAGTGACATGATGAGGGGGTGTTAGTATGTAATTATATTTTATATGGAGAATGCAACCTTTACATTTATTACTAACACTGTCAATACACTATTCATTCTTGTGTATTTGATACTTCATTACATTATACTTTGGGGCCCAGGCTGTCGAAATACCAACGACGGAATCCCGACATTGATCAGAATAAAATCACAATGCCGGCGCCGGCATCCCAACCACTGGGATCTGACCCCTATCAGGATTCTAAACAGCGGGAGACCATGGTTGGTATTCTGACCGCCGGCATCCCAATCGCCCGCATTTCAGCTCCAACCCCTTTGTATGAAGGGTAACGTGACTTCCACATTTACCACCATCGCTACATCACTTCGCTGCTGTATTCTTAGTTGGACATCACTAGAAATAAGACTGTGTTTTGTTTTTTTTTGTTTTTTTATGAATTTTCACACATAAGTGTAAAGTCTGTCAGCTGTAGTTTATTCTCCTTAGAGTCTGATTTTGACAGGCAGACTCAGTCATATCTGTGTCATTATGATAATACCAGGCCTGATTTTCCAACAACTGAGATGTCTACTTGCATCGTCTTAGGACAGTGGAATTTTATCACTGTGCATATTTAGACACACCATCGAAACTTTCACCAGCCCTGTGGCAGGTACCAGGGGCGTTTTGACAGAGCAGGAGGCCCCTGTGCAGACTCCGGTTGGGCTCCCTCCTCTGCCTGGCTCTACTACTACTGCATATGCGCGGCAGCCATTTTGGCTGAAATTTTTTTCCACGGCTGTAGCGCCCAACGCCTCCAACGACTCCGGAGAGGTAAGTATTAAAATATGGGTGCAATGTGGAACTCTATGCACCCATTATAGAAACGCCAATGTCAGGGGCAGTTCCTGCATCAGAGTATGGCCACCTGTGAGTCACTGAATGTAGTCGCTTTCAGCAATGCACCTGCATTGGCCTCACCACCACCATTACAGATGTGACCTCTTACAACTAAGCCTCCAGGTCCTTTACAACTCTGCTAGAGCCAGCCGACTGTTTTACGTCTCTTTACCTGAAAATGCATTTTTAGTTGCAATGTGATGTGACTAGGACACAGATATACCAAGTGTCACATCCATGAATCAGCACATCACATTGTGGCTGAGACACATTTTTGTGTAAAAAGACGTGAGAAAGACAGCCGGCGCTAGCAGAGTCTCACGGGACCTGGCGCCCTGAGAGGGGCTGTTTGGCGAGACTGCAGGAATAATGTATGAGAACACATCGGTACCTCCCAGGAACGACCTACAAAAATTCTCAGACTGTGCGTCTGCTGCTGTGCTACATCTCTGCGCACAATTAGAACACATGCGCAGTGTGACACAGGCGCAGACTTTCCCGTTTGCTTGCGACATCACCACTGCATTCACCTTTAAATCATGGCCTTTGTGATTGGGTAAGTATCCCCTGTGTATTTTTACTGCCATTTTAGTTTGTATATTGCGCTCCTAAAGAAGCCATAATTGCCAATATTTTCATATATTTTCCAGGGATGTGTTGCTGCTGAGCAGGTACATACAACTACGTTACTTTTGATGGGTAGTCTGGGATGCAGCATAGCCCCAGTAATAACATAGAACTCAATTTGGCTATAATGTAATTATTTAGTATTTTTAATTGTAGCATTTTACTGTGCAGTTGGTCAGATTTAAGAAAACATGGATGTTTCCAGAGATTAGTTTTCTCCTTTATGGACCTAATTAATATTTGCAGAATATCCCCCAAAACACCCTTCTTTGGAGTCTCTGTCAGTAAGACTTGGCTGGACATACTGTATAACATACTTGTTTATTGCTATTATGTAAAGTAGGCAATGTAATTCTTTACCATTATAGGCAGGGGCGTTTCTACAGAGGACGGGGCCTGTGTGCACCTCCGGGTGAGCCCTCTCCTCTGTACGGCGCTGTAGACTCCAGCATTGTGCCGGAGTCTACTGCGCATGCGCAGGTCTCCAGAAACATAGCGCCCGCCATGATCCGGAGACCAATTTGGCTACCGCGCATGCGCGGCGCCCATTTTGGTGGCGATTTCCACCGCGATCGCAGCTTTCGGCGCTGGACTCTGGAAAGGTAAGTATTAAAATAGGTGCAATGGGAGTGGTGTGGGCCCCCCTGGACCCAGGGGCCCGTGTGCACCGCACCCATTGCACCCATTATAGAAACGCCAATGATTACAGGGCAGATTCAGGTAGCTTAACACGTAAAATTGCTTAACATGTCAAGTTAACAAGGGTCTCAATAGGAGTTTATGTAGATTTTAATTTGCAGCTCCAGACTAGGTTAAAAATAAGGAACAATTCTTATTTAAAGTCATAAATGCCAGAGAACAGTGCAGCATACTTACCTATACCCCTTTCACACCGCACCAATAATCCGGTATCGACCCGGCATATTGCCGGGTTGACACGGGTCAGTGTGCGGTGTGCCATAGCTGAAAACCCATCTCACCTGACACGGCAATTCAACCCGGGAATAAAGCAGTGTTATTCCCGGGTTGAATACCGGGTCAATGGCAGCGTAAACGGGCACCCGGGTCGATGCGACCCGGGACCCATTCTCTACAACAGGGAGAGGTGGCGCGGAGATGATCTCATCTCCCAGCACCGCCTCCGCTGTCGGTTCCGCCCCCCACTGCTATGGAACCCGACCGGCATATTGCCGCGTCGGGAAAGCCAGCAGCAGCGTCCTATGCTGTCTCCCACCCGGGAAGGACCCGTTTCCAATTCCCGAGTGGGATCCGGCATTGGCGGTGTGAAAGGGGTATTACTGTCCTGCAAGTGCCGGAAGAATCATGATTTTTCAGGAAGTCTCCTGCACCCACGGAAGTGGGCAGGATGAGGAGATTTTATGGAGAATTCCAGTGCAGTTATGGAGTGGGCAGGGCTTAATGATGAGAATTTGCATCATTAAGCCCCACCCCTCCTTGTGAACATGTAACGGGCCCGGACCGTGGTACAGTGCCTGCTGCTGTGCAGGTGTCGTCACTCTACCCACCTGTGGCAGCTCCCGTCACATACGATACCCAGAAGCGTCAGGGAACTCCGCCTTCCGGATCGATCATCGACACAAACACCTCCCTGCAGCGGTCGACGGAAAACCTAGAAGGAAGGAACGTACCGGTTGAGACGTGCGTGCCGACCTCCGTCAGAAGAGCAGGGCGTGTCAGGGGTAGCTGCGACCTTCACCGGCTGGGCGGAAGGTCATCACTTGCCAAAAGGCCTCAGCTACCCAATTCTCACACACTCGCACTCTCGCACGTTGTGTGGTGAGAGGGGTCCTCACGTCCATGAGCACAACCCCTGACCGGTATACGGGGACGATGACAAACAGACACAGAGTAATACTCACTCCCGACTCGCTGGTCACCTTGATGGTCGCACCTCTCTGCTTCTGTTGGGGCAAGAAGAGCAGCCTCCCTAACTGCAGGCTACACTAACGGCAAACAACAAATTACAGCCAACTACGCCTACCTGAGCAAACTAACTTCAGCAACTGGGGCTACTGGTTCTATTCCGAACTAGCAGAGACCGGACTAACTAAACACAATCGCTAACCAACAAGTCAGTAGAACAATCCCCCGGCACAACAGGTTAACCCCGAATAACCAATTCCACTTACCGAATGCTGGTCACTAGCTACTTCCTTCCGCTCCTAACTGAGGATGCGAGCGGGGGTCCAGAGCGGACGGCCGTCCACTCCAGATTACTGTGAAATAGAGGCGCGTGGGACGGGAACGTTACTCCACACTCTCTAATCCCCTGTATTATACACCGCGTGGGGCCAGCCGGCTCCTCACGCCCGACCGACCGCGAACCCCTCGGAAGCTGCCACACGGCCCACTCCCAACCGATCCTATGCGGGCCGGTCTGTCCAATACCACCCCGAGTCCTGTAACATGCAGTAGGTGGAAGCCTGGGTGAGGGCACAGGCCTGGAGGGCCTGGAGTGTGGGCACGGGCCTGGAGGGCTTGAAGTGTGGGCACAGGCCTTGAGGGCCTGAATTGTGGGCACAGGCCAGAAGGCCTGAAGTATGGGCGCAGGCCGGAAGGCCTGAAGTATGGGCGCAGGCCGGAGGCCTGGAGTATGGGCGCAGGCCGGAGGCCTGGAGTATGGGTGCAGGCAGGAGGACTGGAGTATGGGCGCAGGCAGGAGGCCTGGAGTGTGGGCGCAGGCAGGAGGCCTGGAGTGTGGGCGCAGGCCGGAGGCCTGGAGTGTGGGCACAGGCCGGAGGCCTGGA
The DNA here is from genome assembly GCF_028390025.1 of Pseudophryne corroboree. NCBI lineage: Eukaryota > Metazoa > Chordata > Amphibia > Anura > Myobatrachidae > Pseudophryne > Pseudophryne corroboree. Next base: position 570,326,856 of record NC_086444.1, read on the forward strand.
GTGTGGGCACAGGCCGGAGGCCTGGAGTGTGGGCACAGGCCGGAGGCCTGGAGTGTGGGCACAGGCAGGAGGCCTGACTAACGTGGTCACAGACCGAGAGGGCCTGGTTTTCCCCGCAGGCCTAGTGCCTGTCCCTGGTGCTCTAGGGTGGACTAAATATAAGTGTAGGTGGCCCAGGGTCGCCTACCTGTCTCGGTGGGAGAGGCTGCAGCACTGCTTTCCACACGCTGCAGCACTCTCCGCCGTACTTCCGCTGCTGGGCGCCTTCCTCCGCCGATGTCTTCTTCTTCGTCGTCGTCGTCGTCCTTGCCGCCGGCTCTGTAGACTCCGCCGTCGTCGCCGCCTCCGCCGCCCGGTCTTCTGTCTTCCTCTTCTTTCTTCCGCGTCCGGCGTCCGACTGAGCTCTCCCGCTCCGCAGCGTCTCTTATATGACGCCGGGAGCAGGCGGAGCTATGACGCGGCGAGCTCTGATTGGCTCACCGCGGCGTCTTCCCATTGGCTGCCAAGGCGCGAGCTCCGAGTTTCTCGCGCTTGGCGCGCCATTCAAAATGCGGCAACGTGATTGGAGGGGCTTGAATCCCTACGGATGCAAATCCCTCCAAGCTGGGACCTAGCCGCCGCACCCGCCGCCGCGCCGAAGCCCGCCACGCCGGAGGGAAACGGGGGACAACCCCCTTCACAAACACACAAATCACAACCTATTGGGGCCAGGGCTTAGTGGCTGATATCCTAGCCATGCTCCCCCCCCCCCCCCCTCCTCCCCCCAAGTTGCAAGCAGTGTCTCCTCTTTGGGCTTCTCCTGGAACGTAGATTTTAAAAGTTGGCAAGTATGCAGTGCAGTACCTCTGGGATGCCCCTCCCAATAAATAATGATGTATTTAGAGGTTTTTACATAGGAAATACATGGCTAAATAGAGAGATGTAATTTGTTCAGGTTATTTTCTTTAAAAAGCAGAAAAATCAGATAAATGATGTGGAACATGTATGTTCGGTATTGCACTGATGGGAAAGGGGATTTTGAACTTGCAGTTGGAAGTGGCAAGTGTTTTTCCCAACTGTTTATAAACTACACACTTTCAAATCACTATAGAGATACTTTAATGTACCCCTGAATACTCTAAACAACTTTATTTGATGAGATACACTTTCTGTCTATCGTTTTTCCATCAAGTTGCAAAAATCAACTATTTGACAGCGTCTAACTGCCTCCAATACCTTGCTTATTCTGCTATCTTATTTTTCACTTTTCTGTAGTTCTGGATGATTTCCCCACTCTTTATGTACCTCACATAGGTTGAATTAGCGTACAATGGAGGTTATTCAGACCTGGATGTGTTCTAAATGGGGGTTGGTCGGAACCATATTTAGGGGGTCATTCCGAGTTGATCGTACGATCATTCACTCTAACATGCGGGGGGACGCCCAGCACAGGGCTTTAGCGTGCTGGTCAGGAGATACTCATCGCTCCCCAGCCCGCAGCGGCTGCATGTGACGTCACGCAGTCGTCGCGGCCCTCCCCCCAATGGTTCGGCCATGCCTGCGTTGGCCAGACTGCGCCCCCTATATGGCGGCTTAATGCCGCTGTCCAGCCCCCTCCCGCCCAGCGACCACCTCTGCCTCAGAGGCGATCACTAGGCAACGACGGATGGCATGCGCAGTTCCGACCCGAACGCTACGCTGCGAGAAACTGCACACGTAGCCGCTCTGAAAAAAAAAGTGGCAGCAGACAGCCTGATAGCGCAGCCAGGGGTCAACCTTATTTACATTGTGCATGCATTGGGAGGTGGCCTCACACATGCCAGGCGGCCTTGCCCTGTTCTGGGCGGCCCCCAGCATGTTAGGAGATGAATGCAGATCTGGCTGCATATGCATCGTCTGCGTCCATCTCTGAATAATGTCAGCATGAGTATTGGGAGTGTGCTCTATAAAAATATCCCAAGAAATGTGCAGAATGTTAACCTGCGAGCACTGGGCATGGAACCTGCTGCTACTTAAATCGGCCCCTATAGCTCAAAAAATCAATAGTTTTGCTTGACCATCCCCTGGGCATTATCAGACCTATATAACAATGTGCTTAGCAATATATGGAAATAGCCTGCACTAATTGTATACAGTAAGTCTGATATTTTTCCTATTTTGCCCTTGAGAATGATGGAAAGGATGTATATGGCAAAATTAATTTTACACATTTGCATTCAGTTTGTTCTTAGCACATGGTAAATATGTAACATTTTCTATACATCTGTGGTCTGCAACTGACCACCGACAAATGCACTTCAGTCCTGTTGTATGTATACCTATAAGATTTCTTTTTTAAAGTTAATGTGAAATTCATTATTGGCTCAGTCTGTCACATTGTAATTCTACTGTCATTGTCCCAAATGTGTCCAACTATCTATCCTGGAACGTTTCATTTTTCTTTTGCAATTTAATAATTAGGTTAATATAATGAACTCATTGTTTCATTAGGGTAAAGCGTTAGACAACCAAATGTTAGTTTTTTTTATTTCCTGACCTGATGCCATTGTCTTTGTACCCTTCTTTATGTCCCAAGTAGCCCAGTATGTACTTTAGTCGTCAGAGCAGTATTTCTCAGGAGGTCCCCCTGGCAGGAGCACACTGCTGCGGCAGCCACTTGGCACTAGGACCCAGTAGAGCCAAATGTATTGTGCTGTACTTAGTAAACCTGGGTACACACTCAAGCGATGTGTATCCAGCTGATATGTTTCCTGAAGGGCTGACATATTGGAATCTGGGTACACATTGAGCGATGTTAAGAAGGACAGAATGGTCATGTTCCGTTCCTAGCATACTACAGGACGCTAGCTATATTGTCAAGTTTGATGTGCAACACATCAAACCTGACAATGTCGCTAGCAACTGCGGGCATCTGCATATTGGGTATTAAGGGGTATATTCAATAAGAGTCGGGTCCATTCCGGCATGCCGTTGTCGGAATGGACCAGACAACCCCTATTCAAAAGAGCGGCCAAATCTGACTGTCGGATTTGGCCGTTCCCTGTTTCCTGATCTGCTGCTGCTGTCAGTGCTATGGGTGCGTTGACAGCAGCAGCAGAGGGAGCTGTCAGCGGCGGTGGGGGTGAGCGGTCAGTGGCGCCGGAGCTGAGGGGGGGAAGTGGTCAGCGGTGAGGAGATGTCTGTGGCACGGGGGGGGGGGGGGGAGCAGCGGAGGAGATGGAGCGGACGGGTGAGGAGAGGAGGAAACGGGGGAGTAGTGGCTGCAGCAGTGGAGGCTCACGTCAGCGTCCACCCGGCTCCAGCAAGCGGGACGTCGCTTGCTGGAGCCGGGTGGATGCTGCCGCTGGGTCCCTGCTCTCCCCACTGCTCCCCCGTCTCCTGCTCTCAGCTCACTTATCTCAATCCGACTTTTTTTAAAGTCGGATTGAGATTGTCGGAAACGGGGCTAAAACCTGTCGGGTTTGGCCCCACTTACGACAATGCATTCCGACAGCATTCCGACAAATGTGGCCGTAATGAATAGGTCGGAACCCCTTCCGACCTAAAACTGTCGGAAGCTGCCGTCTTCCCGACAAGACGGCAGCTTCTACAGTTATTGAATATACCCCATACACTGCCCGATATGCACCGTTGTGAGCGATATGTTAGTCCATCCTCTCCTCAGCATCCCCAAAATGCTGATACTGTATGCTGACAAGAAAGGGAGAGCTGGAGGAGTGTGTGTGTGGGAACCCCTGTCTTAAGTGTCCGGGTCCCCCTCCCTGAACAGTTAACAATGGTGACTTTATTTTTACTATGTCATACCTCCCAGGGTGGGTAATTAAATGAATTACCTGCGCTCATTGCCGTGGGTTTCTAGCTCTGGTATCCATGCTCGTTGCCAAGGGTAATGCTCATTGCCAAGGGGGTGTTTATTTGCTGGCCCTCCAGCACTGAAATCCTCTCCCTCTCATCCCCCGTACTCCACTAGGGGAGGGTGGAGTTTTGTGGAATGACATGGTTGCGTGCGTCGCGACATCACGATGCAACTGCATCATTCTGCAAAACTCTGCCCAACTGTTCAGGGCAGTTGGTGTGAAATATATTCTGATGAGCCACACCTACTGTTATATTTATTTGACTGAACAGAGAAGTTTCAACATCTGGGTAACCATAAAGAGGAATGAAACACATTGTTTTTTTCTTGTCTATTAGCAATACATAACATCATTGTTGCTGCCTTGCTCATTACAAAGTATATGGTTTTTAATATCACATTCACTACTAAAACCCCATCCCAGCAGCACCAAGACACACTCTCTCCAGGGATGCAGAGATGGGGAGGTACTAATTACTCAACAGCACCCAGACACACTCTCTCCGGGGACACAGAGATGGGGAGGTGGGAAGGTACTAATTACCCAGCAGCACCCAGACACACCCTCTCCGGGGACGCAGAGACGGGGAGGTACTAATTACCCAGCAGCACCCAGACACACTCTCAGGGGGCTCAGAGATGGGGAAGTACTAATTACCCAGCAGCACCCAGACACAGAGCCGGCCATAGGCATAGGCAAACTAGGCAATTGCCTAGGGCATTTGACATGCCTAGGGGCATCAGCAGCTTCTGCTGATTAAAATGATATGCGGCATGTCTATATTCTGTGTGTAGCATTTCTTATGCAGATACAGCCACAGTCTCACACAATATATAGGCATGCTGCATATCATTTTAATCAGCAGAATCTGCTTGTGCATCCTAGCCACATAGCAATGCAAATAAGATGCATTTTCATAAAAAGGTGCCCGACGTTAGCATTGAGGCAAGATTTATGAGGACACATCTGTATCCAAGCAGAGGCAGAGGTCACAGTGATAGTGGCAGTGTGAGTGCTGTGTGCATGTGAGTGGGTTGGTTGTGCAGTAGAGTTCGGAATATGTGTAAGGAGCATTATGTGTGTCATGTAAAAATGCATTAATAATGTGCAACATATGTGTAAGGGGCACTATGTGTGTCATTATGTGTATAAGGGCATTAATAATGTGCAGCATATATGTAAGGGACATTATGTGTAAAAGGGCATTAATAAAGGTTATCATAATGTGTAAGGCGCATTATGTTTATAAGGACATTAATAATGTGTAAGGGGCATTACTGTGTGGAATTATGTGTATAAATGCATTACTAATGTGTGGCATTATGTGTATAAGGTGCTCTACTGTGTGGCGTTGCGTATAGAAAGGGCACTACTGTGTCGTCTAATATGAATAAGGAGCAATTCAGTGTGATATAATGTGAATAAGGGGCTCTACTGTGAGGAGTAATGTTTATAAGGTAAAGTAATACTACTGTGGGATGTAATATGAATAATAGACACTATCGCATGATCAAATGTGAATAAAGTTGCAGTACTGTGTGGCGTAATTGGAATTGGGGTTACTATTGTGTGGCCATGCCCCTTGCCAGCAAAAACACATCCCTTTTTAAGCTGTGCGCCAAATGTGCGAACTGTTCCTAATTAAAATATAGGGGGTACAAACACCAAAATAAGGACTGCTATGGGTGAGGGGTGATGGTGCTGGAAAAGAGGTGCAAGGTCAGAGGCGGAACCAGCGGTGGTGCTAGGGGGCACCAGCCAAAATCTTGCCTAGGGCATCATATTGGTTAGGGCCGGCTCTGCCCAGACACACTCTCTCCAGGGACGCAGAGATGTGGAGGTGGGAAGGTACTAATTACCCAGCAGCACCCAGACACACACTCTCTCAGGGACGCAGAGATGGGGAAGTACTAATTACCCAGCAGCACCGAGACACACACTCTCTCAGGGATCCAGAGATGGGGAAGTACTAATTACCCAGCAGCACCCAGACACACTCTCTCCGGGGACGCAGAGATGGGGAGGTGGGAAGGTACTAATTACTCAGCAGCACCCAGACACACACTCTCTCAGGGACGCAGAGATGGGGAAGTACTAATTACCCAGCAGCAGCCAGACACACACTCTCTCAGGGATGCAGAGATGGGGAAGTACTAATTACCCAGCAGCACCCAGACACACTCTCTCCGGGGAGGCAGAGATGGGGAGGTACTAATTACTCAGCAGAACCCAGACACACTCTCTCTGAAGACACAGAGATGGGGAAGTACTAATTACCGAGCAGCAGCCAGACACACACTCTCTCAGGGACGCAGAGATGGGGAAGTACTAATTATCCAGCAGCAGCCAGACACACTCTCTCCGGGCACGCAGAGACGGGGAGGTACTAATTACCCAGCAGCACCCAGACACACACTCTCTCTGAGGACGCAGAGATGGGGAGGTACTAATTACCCAGCAGCAGCCAGACACACACTCTCTCAGGGACGCAGAGATGGGGAAGTACTAATTACCCAGCAGCAGCCAGACACACTCTCTCCGGGGACGCAGAGACGGGGAGGTACTAATTACCCAGCAGCACCTAGACACACTCTCTCAGGGTGCTCAGAGATGGGGAAGTACTAATTACCCAGCAGCACCCAGACACACTCTCTCCGGGGACGCAGAGACGAGGAGGTACTAATTACCCAGCAGCACCCAGACACACTCTCAGGGGGCTCAGAGATGGGGAAGTACTAATTACCCAGCAGCACCCAGACACACTCTCTCCGGGGATGCAGAGATGGTGAGGTGGGAAGATACTAATTACTCAGCAGCACCCAGACACACACTCTCTCAGGGACGCAGAGATGGGGAAGTACTAATTACCCAGCAGCAGCCAGACACACACTCTCTCAGGGATGCAGAGATGGGGAAGTACTAATTACCCAGCAGCACCCAGACACACTCTCTCCGGGGAGGCAGAGATGGGGAGGTACTAATTACTCAGCAGAACCCAGACACACTCTCTCTGAAGACACAGAGATGGGGAAGTACTAATTACCGAGCAGCAGCCAGACACACACTCTCTCAGGGATGCAGAGATGGGGAAGTACTAATTATCCAGCAGCAGCCAGACACACTCTCTCCGGGGAGGCAGAGATGGGGAGGTACTAATTACTCAGCAGAACCCAGACACACTCTCTCTGAAGACACAGAGATGGGGAAGTACTAATTACCGAGCAGCAGCCAGACACACACTCTCTCAGGGATGCAGAGATGGGGAAGTACTAATTATCCAGCAGCAGCCAGACACACTCTCTCCGGGGACGCAGAGACGGGGAGGTACTAATTACCCAGCAGCACCCAGACACACACTCTCTCTGAGGACGCAGAGATGGGGAGGTACTAATTACCCAGCAGCAGCCAGACACACACTCTCTCAGGGACGCAGAGATGTGGAAGTACTAATTACCCAGCAGCAGCCAGACACACTATCTCCGGGGATGCAGAGACGGGGAGGTACTAATTACCCAGCAGCACCCAGACACACTCTCTCAGGGGGTGCAGAGATGGGGAAGTACTAATTACCCAGTAGCACCCAGACATACACTCTCTCCGGGGACACAGAGATGGGGAAGTACTAATTACGCAGCAGCATCCTGACACACACTCTCTTGGGGACGCAGAGATGGGGAGGTACTAATTACCCAGCAGCAGCCAGACACACACTCTCTCAGGGATGCAGAGATGGGGAAGTACTAATTACCCAGCAGCACCCAGACACACTCTCTCCGGGGAGGCAGAGATGGGGAGGTACTAATTACTCAGCAGAACCCAGACACACACTCTCTGAGGACACAGAGATGGGGAAGTACTAATTACCGAGCAGCAGCCAGACACACACTCTCTCAGGGACGCAGAGATGTGGAAGTACTAATTACCCAGCAGCAGCCAGACACACTATTTCCGGGGACGCAGAGACGGGGAGGTACTAATTACCCAGCAGCACCCAGACACACTCTCTCAGGGGGTGCAGAGATGGGGAAGTACTAATTACCCAGTAGCACCCAGACATACACTCTCTCCGGGGACACAGAGATGGGGAAGTACTAATTACGCAGCAGCATCCTGACACACACTCTCTCTGGGGGACGCAGAGATGGGGAGGTACTAATTACCCAGCAGCACTCAGACACACACTCTCTCCGGGGATGCAGAGATGAGGAGATACTAATTACCTGGGCCTGGGCTTATTAGAGGGTCCTCCTCTGGGTCATCTGCTAAGGTGGACATGGTTCCTCTGTGTAGCTGCCTGTGCAACCAGTACAGCTGTGAGGAGGAGGGAACATTAGGGTGGGGGGAGTGTGCACTTAAGAGGAAGTCTCTCCCCATAGGTCCTGGCTGTTGTGGAAGAGATTGTGGGAGGTGTCCTGTCTCCTACAGATCACATTCAGATTTACCCTCCCCCCTCAAAATTCACTTCCACCTTTGAAGGATGTAACAATAAATAATGTTAGGTTGCTTCTGCATATTTGCCCTATTTTTACTGCAGAGTAACTTTGTTTATCAGACAGTGTTCATTTTTTATCACTGCACACCTGTTGGGGGTCACAGTCACTGGAAAACTGCAGCAAAATGTAACTTTTTACAAAATGTCACTTTAAAAATCGTCACCAGCAAAGCCCATTTAGGAGATCTCTCCTAGTAAATGTGTTCTTTATTCGGTCAGATAGACCTTGCCAGAATGCCAACATGTGTCTCATTATTCTAGTTGGAAGTGGACAGCATATTGGCCCACAGTCCTACTTACTACTCTAATGTGCAACAGTCTGGACTTCAGCAATAAAAGTTGCTACAATGAACATAAAAGGATATTTCATTTTACAAACTGGTGACTCTTGTCCAGAGAGAAACAGAATGATGTATTCGGACACTCTGATACAAACAATTCCCTGTTATTATTTATAAGGAATCCCCTCCTGACTTTGGCCTCTCCACTGTATTGAGCCAGAGAAGGTATTTGGAGAGCAGAAAACAGTAGGAAAGGATCAAAGTAGTCAAAGTAAGACCTTCACTCTTTGAGACTCAGGGAAATCTGAATAATATCTGGATCTAGTCTTTCTTTACCTACTGTTTCTCCAAACTGGTCTTGCAGAAGCAAAGTTAATATCTGTAAAAATCAACTTAAGCATAGGTGGTTTTTGTGCCTCTGGTGATTAGCAATGGTTTTTTGAACTTTCTGCCCCATTGAATTTCCCCAGTGTCGTTACAGCTCTAAATTATATGACAAGCTGATATATAAGATAAGAAAAATATCATGACAGAATGCACTGACTCAAACCCAGGAATAGGTCATGGTTAATATCTAGCATACCTTCCAGCAATCCTGATTTTGGTAGAACAGCCAACAGATTTAAGGTCTCTGTTTAACTGCCAAGATCGGGATTGCACTGACCCAATCTTCTCTGTAGTTGGGAGGTATGTTGCATTCACCACTGGTGCATGTGGCAGTAAAGAGGTGATTGCAGTATGGATGTAGGGGAGAAGGGGCAGCCCATCATGCCGTCTGTGGAGTCACCCACTCAGTGATGCTGACATGCCCCTTATAACATAGCCTTCCCCCCTTTACCTAATCACGATCCAAGAATTATGTGAGGTATGAGCAAAGAAGTGTTTTGCACTTGTAATTTGCTGTGCAAGATATACATGAAGCTGATTTACTGTATATACTGTAGCCAATTATCCAGGTTAAGACATGGGGCATGATCCTACTTACCTACTCACCTCGAAAGTGCAGGAGACTCACAATTTCGTGCAGTCCCCTGAACCTCAGGAAGAGTGGATGTATCTCCTGCATCCCAGACACTTCATAGTGAAGTGGGCTCAATGGATAGATAATACCCTGAAGCACGGTTACATAGGGAAGGAGTTGGGCAAAAATGATGTAAAATGCATAATTTTAGCCCCTCCCCTTCTTCACAGACCTGCCATACTCTGCATTTTGCCACAGTGGGGGTGGGTTCTAATGACATGAGAGACCGTCCCCTTATGTGGCCAGCTGCATCTCCTCTCTGGGATTTTCTGTTTTATTCAGGCACATCATTTCCTGTCCTAGTGACACTTGCAATCTAGTACCACTATAATACGCACACAAAAACATTCTGTACATAAGATACTAGTCAACACACCAGGATGTCTGTATACCATAGGAGGAAACCCAGATGAGCATGGAGAAAACATACAAACTTACTGCAGACAGTATCATCTTGTCATTTAAGTACTACCTTGTTATAGAATTAATATATACATGTGTGTGCAGGGACGGACTGGGGCAGAGCCCTGGCATTCATGTGAAAATAAGGCGTGGTTACAGCTCACGGAGGCTTGGCCTCATGACACGCCCAAATATCTTGGTAATGCTGGACGGCCGACCAGAGTACTAGGAGGCTGTGCTACTAGGCCAGCCCCTGTCTTCATATGCTTGGTAGTGGAGTAGAGTTCCAGGAGGCTTTGTTGCTCGGCCAGTCCATCTCTGTGTGGGTAGAACCGGCCCATTCGACCAGCAGCCCGTCTGGCAGAAGTGCCAGATTGGCAGTCCAGCCCTGTGTGTGTGTGAACTATAACCCCAGCAGTCTAGGCAGTCAACTTGTTCAGCATTAGCTATAGCTAAGCTCTGCCTGACAGTGTGTTATACTATACAGGAAAGGTCATAGATGGGTTAAATATTATTATTCTGTTGCAGACAAATTGGGAGACTTTCCTTAAATCTCTTGTGTTTAGATCCCCAGGTAAATCGCCAATCATGTCATCCTTGAAATGGAACGCATCATTCCCTTTCTCTCAAACAGCGTGGGTGATAAACTTGTAACCTTTGATGTTTTGCATGCAATTGCTCTATGTTTTCAAGCCTCCGGATAGCTAATCCATCGAAAAACACAAAGACTGTCGAACTGAAGTCCAACTTGTCATGACAGCTGTCTGTGTCATCTGAAAATTACTAAGGTTTAGAAACCATAGGATTTACTATGAGACTGCAAATTGTTTTTGTTATATCGATAACATTTTATTACAAATTAAATGTTCTAATTCTGTAGAGCATGATATAGTATACATATATTTATATCAAGGAAGATAATTTTCATTATTTACCTTTTACTTCACCTATGTCCAATTTACCATTGACACTGTACATATAATGTACAAAGGATACAGATTCAGTTATCATTCTATTAATTTGAAAATAAATATTTTATCTAATAGGGTAATTGTAGGGACTGGAATAACAGAATAGCTACAAAACTGGCCAACTCCTTATGAGGTATGGTTCATGTGTGGATGGTAGGTTCATTTGTTTCTGCCCACAGTATGATGAAATGACGGGAATCTAGACTATGCCCCAGTTTGCAATGAGCAGGTACTCTGCTCTTTATATGTTAAGCCTGTGGTACACCCTTACATACACACTTGTGTTACACAAGAGATAAATACCAGCATTATCAATAAATGTTATACCACAAGGCCTTTATGTGCCCCAAGAAATATATCTAATACTTTGTTAAATGTTATGACTGTATGCATGTTTTATATTACATATAATCATACATTATGTTGGCGCTTTAACTGCTTATGCAAAAGAGCTATAGCCCAGATGGGAAGGTTCTATAATCTACTTGGTACTGTCTGCCTCAAGCAGTATGAATAACTGATCTAGCCACCAGTGCTAGCTGGGAGTAGCTTCTAGTAGTCAGGCTAAAGTATGCAGGAAGCGGGTAAAAAAGTAGTTGCCAATTAACCCCGGGCAAGCTTTGCTTGTCAGGTGGGCAAGCAAGCCACAGGGAACACAGGTATCCTCATGCTGCCTCATTGCATAATAATACATAATGTATATATGGGATGAAGTTAAAATGCCGCCGGACGGGATCCTGGCGTCAAAATACTGATGCCTGAAATCCCGAAATTTCTGTTAGGGGGATGTCCTGCTGCGGGGTTTGGTGATTTGTTTTAGGCATTAGAAGGAGGTTTAGGGTTAGGGTGCAAGGACAGAAAGTGGATGGTTAGGTACCGGGAAGGGGGGGGGGGGCTAGAGTTAGGCACTTACAAGGGTAGGTTAGGGTTAGGCACCATACAGGTAGGCTTAGGTTTAGGCAGCGGGGAAGGTAATGTTAGGGTTAGGCACCACCATGGATGGTTAGGGTTAGTCACCACTGGGGATGGTTAGGCACCCACAAGGGAGAGTTAGGGTAGGGGGCAGGGGAGGGTTAGATAAGGGGGTAGGGGAGACTTAGGGTACTAACATATATCATACCGAATTCGTATATACTGTATGTTAAATGTCACAACTGAGGGCCTGAGCTGACGGGAGGCAGCCTCAGTTGTAGGGGCTGAGATGTACCGGAACCTGGGAGGTTGTATCAGACCCCTGGACATGTAAGTAACATGAAGAAGAACCGCCCGAAGGCGTGACCATGACAACTTGAATAAAAGTCAATGATGTTTATTTATGACAAACTCCATGCATCACAGTAGCAGTAAAAGAAACATAAAATCAGCAGAGAAATAATACAGTTCCTGGGTACTACAGGGTGGCAGGGGCCACAGAGCTCTGGTAGTATGAGACAGTTCTTATTATCTGCGAGTTGGAAAGTCCTTACCAGGCCTGACTGTAGAAATGAAGAAAGCCCAGGATCGTACCAGCTGGTGTTCCAGGGAAAGCTGGACTGCTGTAAATAAAATAGCTGCTTTGGGTTCTGGTTGGAACCAGACAGATGTTGGCACGGAGTGGATACTGGCTGGAACCAGTTAAATAATAAATGAAGCTTGAGAGCGATGCAATATGAATGAAATGTAGAGTTTGAGAGCGGAGAAATAATAATACCGGTGGAGAGTGGTAAACTGTAGAAAGGACACCGGCCCTTTAAGAGAAGCTGTACTCTGCTGGAAGCTGGGCTGGAAGCAGGTAATGTTGTAGCTGGAAAGAGATGAATCCACAATGGATCGGAGAGTCGGGCTACACCGCAGGTGGAATGCTGGTGCGGGTCTCTATGGTGGAAGTCTTGAGACAGGAGCTGGAACCTGGAAGACAATCACAGGAGAGAGACAAACAGGAACTAGGTTTGACAACCAAAGCACTGACGCCTTCCTTGCTCAGGCACAGTGTATTTATACCTGCAGCAAGGAAGGGATTGGCTAGGCAATTATGCAGATTAACAATACTGACAACAGATTGGAGGAAATGATCAGCTGACAGAATCCAAGATGGCTGCGCCCATGCAGACACTTGGAGGGAAGTTTGGTTTGTAATCCATGTGGTAATGAAAACAGTAATGGCGGCGCCGGCCACCGGAGACAGGAGGCGCCAAGCTGACAGGTGCACATCCAACCACGCGGACACAGCGGAGGCCGCGGCTGACGTAATCGCCACTCAGACACTCTGCATGCAGAAGCTCAGGGACGGCGGCGGAGGCCGCGGGAGACGCCATGCCAGGTGTAATATGGCGTTTACTGTGACCGCGTCTCAGAGTGACAGGAGAGGATACAGGAATGTAAACATCAGGATAACAGATGGGATCCGGTCCTGGAGCGCTGAGCCAGCCTTAGGAGGCATCTGATGGGTAAGAAATGGCGTCCAGATACCCGGATCGTGACATTAAATGATTTATGAGATATTCATTGTCATGGATGTACTAGCTGGAACTGGTGATTCCAAACTGGGTTCTGTTTGGGAAGCGGACTCTCCGGGATGGAAGATAGCTGGTTGAGCAAAGTTCCTTAAGGTCTTGGAGGTACTAACTTGAACTGGAGATTTGGAATTGGGTTCTGGTGGGGAGGTAATCTCTCCAGGATGGAAGCGTGCTGGCTGGATAAAGTTCCTTTGCATGAAGGGTACAATACTCAAGGAAGAAGTACTTGAAGAAGAAGGTCAGGAGGTTGATACTGAAGATCTGTACCGAACTGCTCCTGGGTATGTGTGGAAGCCGGAATACCGTGGTGTGTGGCAGGAATGGATACTCGCGGGCTAAAGCGATAGCAGAGGCGACTTAGGAACCAGCGGGACAGTGACGACAATCAGATTTGCATGGAACAGTCACAGGGTCAGGAGTGCGGACACACGGGTAGATACTTGAGAAACAGAGCTGCACATATACAACAGGAACCAGGTTCTAAGAGCACACTCAAAGAACTGGGAGCACAGAGCACTAGAATGCAGCTTAGCTGCAATAGACGTTGCACTGGCATCAGAATGCCCCAGACTGCTCCCAGAAATACCCTGCTCTTCCCTGGGATTGGCCACAGTGGTCCTGATTGTTTCTGCTGGTCATGTGCCCAGAAGCAAGGTGGAGGCACCCAGAGCCGCCGAACTGCCGCTGCACTGTGAGCTCACCCTGCTGATCTCCTCCTGAGTCCCGGACCTCCAGCCGCCCGCTAGCCGCCCATTCCCGCAGCCCACCTCTGCCTGCAGCAGCACTGGCCATGGACGGGTTAAGTCTCGGCTCCCAGCAGCCGCCCACCTGCCGCCTGTGACATTCATTTCCTTAACACTGTAAAGACAGTACATATTGAAGCAATATGACAATAGAAAAATTACTCACTTTTAATGAATTATTAAATTATTAAATGAAACACTTAACTCACACACAAGGCCATTAACCAAACTACACCAACATACATCTCTTCGCTTATCTCAAAATATCTCTCAACCCAACCTCTTCACTCTTCAAAGATCTATGTCTCTCATACATACTTTGCTCCCATTCATGATTGCAGGACTTTTTTTTGGGTTGCACCCACTCTGTGGAATGCCCTCTCACGCAATAAGACTCTGCGCTAGTTTCCAAACCTGCAAACTCACCTCTTCAGGAAAGCTTGTCTAATTCTGGAACCACCTACATCACCTTTATAAACTTTCAAATCTAATTACATCCCCACTGCACAGTCCACACATATCCACATATATTTTCTCTTTCTTCACTTTTCCATCCTCTTGACCCCAGGCCCACCAAGAACCTTTGCAATATGGTGGGCCATTATGCAATAGATAACACCTATCTTTGTGTATCAATGCCTATTTCCATAGACTGTAAGCTTTTGAGAAGGGCTTTCCTACCACTATGACTGTTTATTACCCCGTTGTGTTTTATCATTGTGTCCAATTGTAAAGTGCAACAGAATGTGTTGTGCTATATAAGAAACTATTAATAAATAAATAAATAAATACATTATTACTTCTGTGATATAATATTGTGGAAAGTTGTGGCAGTGGTGGAAATTGGGTAATTTTAAGTGTATGTTAAGTACAAAATCAGTGATGACAATGCTTTCATGGTCAAAGGAAAAAGTCTTGTCAAAAGCAATAAGAACATTGGGCCTAATTCAGACCCGATAGTAGATGTGCTAAATTTACCACGCCCCTAAAACGGCGGCCAAACGCCGCCGGCTCTCCCCCTCCCGCCAGCGATCGCATTTGCCTGTCAATCAGGCAGAGGCGATCGCAGGGCTGAGACAGCCGATGGCTGTCTGGCATGTGCCGGCGCACTGCGGCACATGCACAGTTCAGACCAGATCAGCTGCTGTGCGAAAATGCACAGCAGCGTTCAGGTCTGAATTAGGCCCATTGTTGTATAATGAAGAGGTTGCTGATTGTGTGGGAATGCTGGTGGTATAATGTTTAGGATTACTGTTGGGTTCTATGGGGATGTAGTTATGTGACCGGCAGCCGGGAAACAGCCGGTCACTATACCGACACCGGAATCCCAAGTGCAGGACAGCCCGACAGTCGGCATGCCACCTAACAGGGACTTTTCCCACTCGTGTGCTCACACACACACCTTCCCCCCGGCATCATGGAGACCAGGATCCCGGGGTCAGCATGGTGACCTCTGGGATCCCAAATGCCGGTCTCCCAATATCTACCCCGGGTCTGTGTGTTAATGTGTTATTCAACATTATACTGCATTTGTCATAGTAACGAGATAATGAGAACAGTAAATTTGGTTAATGTGTGGAGAATTTCACTTTCCAAAAATTGTAGTCCAATCATGATTGATACCCCATCCAGAGGTGAGTTGGACTGGGTGGCATATGTCTCCTATGTAGGTCATATATGAGCTGATTTGTGCTGGCATCTGATCTGAGAAAAAGCAACTTTACACAATAACAACCTCTTGCGTACAATTCCTTACCCCTCTTCCATTTCCACTCCTCTCCTTACTCCTCCCCCCAACTCTCTTGATTGACTCTGTGCAATATACTGAAGAGGCCAACATGAATGTTGAAAGCAGGACCGCCCATATGGGAGAGGGAGCAACAAGGGCAGATTATCGCCCAGTGGGACCCAGAGGACCATGTTTTAGATGCAGTTTTTCTACAACCCCCGGAAATCCCTTGCTATTGGTAGCTTCAATAAGAGACCACTGACCACATCAGTGCAGTACCTACTTGAGGAGCAAGTAGGGCATTGCGCACTGAGGATGGTATGTATGTGAGTGCCAGGGATCAGAGATGTGTGTGAGGGTCAAGGAGCAGAGCTGTGTCTGGGCATATAGAGCTGTATGTCTAGGAATAGAGCTGTTTGAAGAGCAGGTAGGGCATTGCGCACCTGAGGATGGTATGTATGTGAGTGTCAGGGAGCAAACCTTGTGTAAGGGTCAAGGTGCAGAGCTGTGTGTGAGGGTCAGGGAGCAGAGCTGTGTGTGAGGGTTGGGGAGCAGAGCTGTGTGTGAGGGTCAGGGTGCAGAGCTGTGTGTGAGGGTCAGGGAGCAGAGCTGCGTGTAATGGCCATGGAGCAAAGTTGCTGTAGAATCAGGAAAACTCTGTGCAAGCAAAGCAGGGATTAATTTGTCTCTACTGAAAGTGCACCTGTCCATTTGCCCTATCCAGACGCCTGTTGTGTCCTGTTACAAGAGAGGTTTTTCACTTAAATAGATTTAATGGCTTCCAGTCTGTAAGATAAGGATTTATGGCACAATTCACAAATACAATCATGTGTAAGGTCCCTTTGACATCACAAAAGGTATACTAGCTACAATTCTTATATAGTTATACATCAAATAATATGAATTTTTCATACTTGTCTATATGTCTGTATGTATTTATAACACTGTTATTAGGTCCATGGCATATGTCAAACAAAGTCTAGACTCATACAGAAAATCTAGTAATAAAGTATTGTCCCAAATAATCTATATATCATAGACATGTCTAGCATGCATCTGTGTGTAAATGTATGTACTATGACTTTACTATGATAATGCATTATGTTAAAGAATAAATATATCATTTATAGATTTAATCAATAGACGTGTTCTCTTGCACATAAAAGAAGCATCCAAGGTTGGAAAACCAATTAGCCATTCATAATATATCCATGAGTGAGCTCATATGAAGGGGGCTGCTTTAAAAACAAATAAACTATAAAATGGTTATCCATTGGCTGTCATTTTGGGGGCAAATTTGCTACTGGGAAGCTGATCTTATTCTTGCTGTTCTCCTGGTGCAAATGGTAATATATGAGTGTTCTGTTTTCTGTTTTTATTCATTTTTATCTTAAGAAACGTGTTTACATTTATATTACTTGGTCTCATAGTCTTACGAATGTACTTTAGACTTGTTTCTGCTTTCTAGCATATTAATCTACATTAGTTACTGTCATGTCTTTGTGCTTATTACTTTATATAATTAAAATAGTATTAACTGGGGTAATTTTCAGACAAAAACCTCCTCAAAAAGCCACTTCAAAAACCTAATTTCAACTTCCTTCATATCTTTCTCATCATCATCCTTGTGGAACAACTTTTGCACCTGTCCCAGGTAGAATGTTTGCATATGTATTTCGTCTTCGAAGTTTAGACCTAATGGGCATTCTGAGGCAAATCTTACATCCAGGCACCCTTGGGCTCATCTTCCTATAGCATATATAGCTCCAACGACACATCACTATAGTTTTTGAAATAAATTCATTTGATTAACACAAGTCAATATCACAATTCTTATATATTTATATAACTTTTTTTATTACAAGATCTTAAAAGCGTTGAGAATGTGCTTTTCTTTTATAAGTTATGTCTGGACTATCACAATACAACAATGGTCAGCCAGCATGCTTTCGTTCCAAAATCCTTGGAAGCGAGTTTCCATAGTGTGAATATCTTGGTGGAACCATTCCCCTTACTCGTCACTCACTGCACAAAATTTTCTGGAAAAGAAATCCAGATGGGAATGCAGGAAATGCATTTTCAATGACATGCAGCACCCTATTTCTTTATAAGTATCGAGGAAGTTTTCCACTCCATCCTTATATGAATGAGACTTGTTACTCCCCAGAATGTTTTCACATATCCATTTGAAAGCCAGACAAGCTTTCAAGTCCAGCAGACTGTGGGCCTTTTGGAATTCCGTATTCATTAAAACCTCACTCATTTGTGGCCCACCAGAAATTCCCTCATTCAGTTTTGCTGCACTAACCTTAGGAAATCTCTTAGAAAGGTATTGTTATTGTTACATAGTAGAACTTGTCTGGGTGATTCTTGAATTCCTGAGGCATGCTGCTTGATCTCAGCAAATTATTCTAAACAAATAAACACCAACAGCGCACTTCACACGACAGTAGCCAGAGATGAACTGGAACACGCTGTTCTCAGAGATGGGAGGTGGCTATTGAGCTTCCTGAAATAACAAATAAGATATATATTACTATACAAGTCAAGGCAATTCCTTTAAAATGTACCTACTGTTATATATATATATATATATATATATATATATATATTATATATATATATATATATATTATTATTATCTGAACAATGCATGATGAAATTAACCCAATTATCCCAAATGTATGTAATTATAGATATGCCTTCATCATAAATAATATACATGCTAGATAAAATCTGATTACAGTTTTGGAAACAGCATTAAAAATAATATCCGGCCAACACAAATTTCTCTTAAATGATTTTTCCTTGTTGACCAGTGTAATTACTTTGAAGTTCACACTTTTTTCAAAATTGTCTTTTCTCCCACACTAAAGTCCAGAAAAGTGTCTTGCTTGAAATATGGCTGACATACCTTGAAAGCCACACACAAAATTAGGCTTTTGTGAGTGAACCTGAAACTAATAAATGTAAATTTGAAGTTAATGAAACAAAATGTATGACACAATTTTTGTTGCTACATGTAGGAAACCAATGTTACAGTAAACAGAATATGCTAATATTTTCCCACAAAATGCATACAGATGTAGGAAAATATCTTATCCAACAGAAAATAGGGTAAGGTTATATGACAAAATTCAGATTCCTGTGGGAGTAATGTGGCTGTTTGAAAATTACACCAGTCCCCATACATGGGATTCTTTAATTTACAATGACTCTTTAGGAGTGTTAGCTTTTTGGAAAATAATATTTGTACTTGTATTATCAGACAAGTTAATTAGGGAATGTGAGATCTCATTTTCTATGTGGGTTATAGCAGTTGTTCCCAAACTATAGAGCAGATGTACTAAGTCTGGAGAAGTGACAAAGCAGTGATAAGTGGAAGGTGATAACGCACCAGTGAATCATTACAGGTTTAAAAAAAGACAGTCCGGAGCTGATTGGCTGGTGCGTTATCACCTTCCACTTATCACTGCTTAATACATCTGCCCCAGAATTGTCAAGGCACCCAAAAAGTCCAAGTTTTATGGATAACCATGGTTGAGCACAGATGGTCAAATCAAATTAGCTGAGTCACCTGTGGTCAAGCAAGGCTATCATTAAAACTTGGACTTTTAGGGTGTCTTGAGTATTGGGAACCTCTGAGTCATTGCATTTTGATATTTTTGCAGCTACAGTATAATAAATATTTTATCTTTGCGTTAAACGACAATGGAAAGTCTATGTTATCATGCCACAAAAATAAATCAACCCATTTGCTACATGAATTATTTAATGGAAAATATCTTGCAATGTTCTCAAAGCAAAATCAGTTGAATAACAAAGGGCCTGATTTATGTTTGTAAGAAAAGCAAAAAAAAGCAAGTCATTTTGTGTTTGGAACAAACCATGTTGCCATGCAAGGGGCGCAAGTACACTTACTGTATATTCTTTCTGTACAGGGTAAATACTGGCTGCTTTTGCATGTACTGTAGCCCAAAATGCTGCATTTTTACACTGCAATTTAGATTTCAGTTTGAACATAACCCACCCAATTCTAAATCTCTCTGTACATGTTACAGCCAGGCTTGGACTGGTCCACAGGGGTACAGGGGAAACCACCGGTGGGCCCCACTGCCTGGGGGCCCACCTCCTGTTCTAAGGATCAGGTTCCAGACTGTGCACTTGAATTATACATTATACATATGTTACCTTATACTGGACTATGGTGTATTTTCTACAGTGCATTGCTGTTATTAATCTGGTACATTATCATGCATGCAGCAGCTGAATTTACTGTATATATTTATGAAGGGGTCCAAACATTGCTCTCTCTAATGGTTACTCATACCAATGAGGTGCCAGGCCACACCCCCTCTGCAGACTGACCACACCCCTAAACATGGGCCCCTACCACTGCATTCCCCTGGTGGGCCCTACATGCCCCAGTCCAACACTGGTTACAGCCCCACCTGCAGTACAACTTGGCTTTGCCCAGTTGCATGCTTTTTTTTGCTTTACTTACTGTACAAACATAAATCAAGTCCATTGTCATATGTCTTAAATTTATTGATTATGTTACTTCATAGGCTGGTGCTGTAGTGTGGTAAGAATAGAGCAGTATAATAAACTGGTGTGCACAGGCTTGTTTAAAATATGTAATTAGCACAGACTGGCAGAATAATGTGTGATGGAAACAAGTTTGTGCAGAGCCGGCCATAGGCATAGGCAAACTAGGCAATTGCCTTGGGCATTTTCTATGCATAGGGGCATCAGCAGCTTCTGCTGATTAAAATGATATGCGGCATGGCTATATTCTGTGTGTAGCATTTCATATGCAGATACAGCCACAGTCTCACACAGTATATAGGCATGCTGCATATCATTTTAATCAGCAGAAGCTGCTTGTGCATCCTAGCCACATAGGAATGCAAATAAGATGCATTTTCATAATAAAATGTGCCCGACGTTAGCATTGAGGCAAGATTTATGAGGACACATCTGTATTCAAGCAGAGGCAGAGGTCACAGTGTTAATGGCAGTGTGAGTATTGTGTGCATGTAAGTAGGTTGGTTGTGCAGTAGTGTTCGGAATATGTGTAAGGAGCATTATGTGTGTCATGTAAAAAACGAGTTTTATGGTAAGAACTTACCTTTGTTAAAACTCTTTCTGCGGGGTACACTGGGCTCCACAAGCAGAGCCGGTCATAGGCATAGGCAAACTAGACAATTGCCTAGGGCATTTGATATGCCTAGGGGCATCAGCAGCTTCTGCTGATTAAAATGATATGCGGCACGCCTATATTCTGTGTGTAGCATTTCATATGCAGATACAGCCACAGTCTCACACAGTATATAGGCATGCTGCATATAATTTTAATCAGCAGAAGCTGTTTGTGCATCCTAGCCACATAGCAATGCAGATAAGATGCATTTTCATAAAAAAAGGTGCCCGACGTTAGCATTGAGGCAAGATTTATGAGGACACATCTGTATCCAAGCAGAGGCAGAGGTCACAGTGTTAGTGGCAGTGTGAGTGCTGTGTGCATGTGAGTGGGTTGGTTGTGCAGTAGTGTTTGGAATATGTGTAAGGAGCATTATGTGTGTCATGTAAAAATGCATTAATAATGTGCAACATATATGTAAGGGCTACTATGTGTGTCATTATGTGTATAAGGGCATTAATAATGCACGGCAATGTGTAACAGGGTACTACTGTATGTGTGTCATGTGTATAGGGGCACTAAAAATGTGCAGCAAATGTGTAGGGGGCGCTATGTGTGTCATTATGTATATAAGGGCATTAATAATGTGCGGCATGTGTGTAAGGGACATTATGTGTAAAAGGGCATTAATAAAGTTTGTCATAATGTGTAAGGCGCATTATGTTTATAAGGACATTAATAATGTGTCTCATATGTGTAAGGGGCATTACTGTGTGAAATTATGTGTATAAATGCATTACTAATGTGTGGCATTATGTGTATAAGGTGCTCTACTATGTGGCGTTGCATATAGAAAGGGCACTACTGTGTCATCTAATGTGAATAAAGAGCAACAGGGTGTGATATAATGTGAATAAGGAGCAATTCAGTGTGATGTAATGTGAATAAGGGGCTCTACTGTGAGGAGTAACGTTTATAAGGTAAAGTGATACTACTGTGGGATGTAATATGAATTATGAACACTATCGCATGATCAAATGTGAATAAAGTTGCAGTATTGTGTGGCGTAATTGGAATTGGGGTTACTATTGTGTGGCCTTGCCCCTTGCCAGCAAAAACACACCCCTTTTTGGGCTGTGCGCCAAATCTGCAAACTGTTCCTATTTAAAATATAAGGGGTACAAACACCAAAATAAGGACTGTTATGGGTGAGGGGTGGTGGTGCTGGGAAAGGAGTGCAAGGTCAGCGGTGGAACCAGCGGTGGTGCTAGGGGACACCAGCCAAAATCTTGCCTAGGGCATCATATTGGTGGTTCCGGTATGAATGGTCGACCATGTTATGGTCGACAGTCATTAGGTCGACCACTATTGGTCGACATTGACATGGTCGACATGGACACATGGTCGACACATGAAAATGGTCGACACATGAAAGGTCGACATGTGAAAAGGTCGACATGAGTTTATTAACTTTTTTGGTGTCGTTTTTTGCGTAAAGTGACTGGGAACCCCAATTAGTGCACCGCGTCCCCTCGCATGGCTCGCTTCGCTCGCCATGCTTCGGGCATGGTGCCTTCGCTCCGCTGCCGCTTCGCTCGGCACACTTTACCGTTCCAATCGTAGTCCATGTGGATCGTAAAATGTATGGAAAATTTCCTCGAAAGATAAAAAAGTTAAAAAACTCATGTCGACCTTTTCATATGTCGACCTTTCACGTGTCGACCATTTTCATGTGTCGACCATGTGTCCATGTCGACCATGTCAATGTCGACCAATAGTGGTCGACCTAATGACTGTCGACCATAACATGGTCGACCATGTGAACGAATACCCATATTGGTTAGGGCCGGCTCTGAGTTTGTGTACAAATGTGTGTTACAGTCTGGTATAGCATATGGCTGGATTAAGGACTGATTCTGGATTGCACAAAATCCTAAATGTGGACAGATATAGCAATTTTGTTTTTTTGAACACTCATGCATTGTGGGCAGTATATGCATCTTACAGTGTTTATGAGCAATTATGCGTGGTACACAACTCAGGAGGGCCATTACTGTTTGGCAATTGAGCGGTTATTGGGCATTTGTGCTTATGTATACGTTTGCTGTGTGTGTTTTGTGGGCATGTACGCAGAGTTGTGATCCATGAGATACCCTACACCAAGGCTGGAATAGGTGCAAATGCTGACACTAATGGTGACAGTTGCTGCCACAAGCAGAGGACTGGGTGTGGTTCAGTTGTCTCAACACTGTTGGATGTTTGAGACTTCTGATTGATACATTGATGCCAATGTGTGTTAGGAACATGCTAGTACAATAATGTGTAAGGGCATGTGGCTTATGTATGATATGCAACTGACATAAATCACATATATTATATGTCAGCTATAAAGGCCCATAATCATGTGTGTGGCACAAGAATGTAAATCATATGTTAGGAAACATTTTTGGTCATTTGAACTATGAAATATATATTATTAATATTATTATTATTATTATTATTAATAATTCATTAATATTAACTTAAATGCTGGTGATTGTAGAGTCTGATCTGCTGTGCAATTAAGGCAGTTTACATAGCCCCAACCACTCTTAATTCTCTGTTTGCAGCCTGAATATTTTACGTAACAAAATTGCTTGCCCCTAATTTATAGTAACACTGACTCCCAGCATTCATCCTCCCACCAAGCGTACAAGACAATTCTGTAGGCCTGGTACTTTACAGTGCCTTCTGTTCCTTCTTCCTAGTCTATGGAAATTTTACGAAAAAAGAAAAAGATCATAACACAAAACTTTTCAATAGCCAAGTAAAAAGCCTGTGTCCCATTAACATATACTTTCATTATTCCAATCAAACTATTTATGGGCCTATTATTGCTATTTTGCATTAATACTTTATTTAATTATCTAGAATTTTTCCCAGAGTGAATTCTAGTAACTAATGCATATTGCCTATTTACCATACCATGGTTCCAAAGATGATATTTAAATATTATAGCAATTTATTTAAGAGTCATATGTATTTAATTAGGCAGAATAACAATAAATATAATGAATGACTGTATGGAATTTATATATGTTTAAATTTATGTAACTAGAATTCCCTTAGTATGTATAAAAATACCTCCTGTTAGTTAACCACCTACATTTAAATGATTGTATATATTAAAGTTATATTATTTAGCAATTTAATTGTAGAGTTCTTTTCCTCACACAATACTTTAAAATAAAAACTGAAATAAAAAAAAACATTATATAGTGTATGAATAGTAAAATACAATGTATGTAATATATTGACTGTCACTGCAAAGAGTACACACTAAACTATTAGTCCATTATTGTCCCTTTTTCTAACATTTTTATAGTTTTATTATTTTACTCTGCACATAATTGTCATCATTGTTATGGTGTCAATTACATTAAAGCAATTGTTAGATCAGTTATCTGAATTCTTGGATGATAGTATTCCGATTTAAAGATTTCTGGTGACAACATACAAGACCGACATGGAGTAAAGTGACATATGAAAGGCTTAACCATATTTGAATGGTGCTTGCAATAAATGGATGGATGCTCTAGCAGAGATAACCAGACATCCATTGGACTACTGTAGTCACAGAAAAATGCTGCCCTTTTGCCAGTTTTCATTGCTAGCTATTGTTAGCTTAAACATATAAGGCAAATTTACACCACTCCATGTTTGTTTTACAGTTATATTCCTAAACTGATATTGAGATATTTTGACACTATGCATATCAGTGGCTGTGTCTGTGTGAGATTGTATTGGTGCTTACATTGCATGCTGTATTCCAGTAAATACAACATGTATTTGCTTTGTTCCCATAGTTAACATAAACAGGTGCACAAAGCAGTCGTTTGTATCTATTTTAAGGTAGCATTAGAATAATAACACTCATTTCAAATATAGTTATTGTTGCTTGGGGATATGAAAAAAAAATGACAACATTATAAGTTAAGACTTTAAAGCATGGGTCTTCAACCTGCGACCCTCCAGCTGCTGTGGAACTACACATCCCAGCATGCCCTGCCTCAGTTTTAGCATACCTTAATAGCAAAACTGTGGCAGGGCATGCTGGGATGTGTAGTTTCACAGCAGCTGGAGGGCCACAGGATGAAGACCCATGCTTTAAAGTGTGCAATGAATGGGAAATATTACTGGATGATGCATTTAAGAGAAAAACATACAAAAACTAAGAGAAACATACTACATTGTGCAACAGACCATTTTTGCTGGTTTTGGTTCTAATTTGTCATCCGGTTTTTGATTCAGTTTTGGATTTCGGTCATTATTGCTTTTGTTTTTGTTTTTCCCAAAAAAAAATTAAAAAGCTAAAATCACAAAATGTGGGCCTTTTTTGTTCCTAGAGTATTATTAACCTCAATAACATTAATTTCCACTCATTTACAGTCAGTTTTGACCACCGCATAGCTCACAATATTGTTTTCAACCACTTTAGGCGAAAGGCTGCAGTGAGCTGGCTGGTTACTAAGTGACAGAACAGCAGCACAAACAGATGGCAGTTTATAGCACATCTATGAAACTTTGCCACACAGCAGTGGCAAAAATGAAAAGGGGTGCAAGATGTAACTGTCAATGGGCCCTCACACCCTTTTGTTGAATATAAAAAAAAGACATGCACAGGTTAACAAACCAAGCACTTCAGCGACAGAGACTGCCACTTTTGTGACTGAAGTGCTTGTTTTGTTTGGGCCCCACAAACAAGCTACCACTCAATTTAAGGCAGCTATGCTAACAGCTCTGCAGTGCCAAGATGTCATTATAATCCTCACCCTCATCCGTGTGTACATCATAATCACACAATATTAATTAATCCCCACTGGTATCCACCATTACAGAAGTCTCTGTACTTTTATATAATTGCTGATAATGGTCTTCCTCGTGAAATTTCCAGTTCATTTTGATGATCATCTTTTCCACATTTTGAAGAAGTAGCCCCCTATGCCAATTGCTGATAAGGTTCCCAGCTATGCAAAAAAACTCTGAGTATACACTGGTGAGCAGACTAAGTATGGTAACACCAGTTTGTACAAGAGCCTCCAAATTGCCTTCTCTTCTTTCAACTAGTCAAAGAAAGTCTGTGACATGCCTATTTAAATGGTGTCATGAAAATAATCCTCCCCCATTCTTTGGATGGTGACCGTATCAGATGGAGTTATGGTAGAGCTGTCACTAAGTTTAGGCAATTCATTTAAACCCGACCAGATGTCAATATGTTGTGTTGACTCCTCTGCATAACCACTTGGTGTTTTGGGAAAACTGAGGTTTTTTTCCTGGCAGCTGCCAGAGAAACTGAAGAAGGAGATGTTGTTGTGATGTGTACCACTTGAGCTGCCAACTTGCTCATCAGGAGCTCTTTGCATCTCTGAACATCCGGCAGGGCCGGTTCAAGGGCGCAGAGCGCCCCGGGCAGGAAAGGGGCGTGGCCTAATACAGGGGGCGTGGTGAGTCACGCCCCCTGTACATTGAAAGCGCCGCTTGAATGCTGAGCGGTGCGCGATGACGTCATCGCGCACCGCACAGCAAAAGGTCCTCTCCACGAAGAGAAACTAGACGCTATGCGTCTAGTTCCCTTCGTGGAGAGGACCTTTGCTGTGCGGTGCGCGATGACGTCATCGCGCACCGCTCAGCAGTTACTCTCCACGAAGGGAAACTAGACGCATAGCGTCTAGTTCCCTTCACAGAAGGCGCCGAGGACGGGGACGGCAGCGGGCAGCGGAGGCGGACGGGGGACACAGCGGGCAGCAGTGGCGGATCTTGCCACGGTGCGGCGCCCTCCGGATGGCGCCAGCGCCCTCCGGAAGGCGGCGCCCCGGGCAAAAGTCCTGCTTGCCCGTGGCAAGAACCGCCACTGACATCCGGGTCAGTTGGAAGAAAGACACAATGTGCTACTTAAACCTTGGATCAAGCACAATCGACAAAATTATCCGATTTTAAGATATTGGCAACCCTTGGATCCTGGCAAAGTGAATAAAGGACTTGATCTACAAGTCTGACATACTTAGCGGAATCACGTAGTTTCATCTCCTCCTTTAATTTCCTTAGCTGATTTTCCAAAATCCTAATTAGGGTAATCACCTGACTCAAGCTAGCAGTGTCAGAACTCACTTCACAGGTGGCTACGTTGAAGTTTTTGAGCACCTTGCACAAGACAGAATGTATTCTCCACTGCACTGGACTAAAGTACACTTCTCCTCTCCCAATGTTATGGCTTGTTGTATGGCTTTATTTGCTGTTCCTCCATCTGCTGTAGCATATAAAGGGTGGAATTCCACCTGGTTACCATATCTTGCTTCAGTTGGTGGCAGGGCAAATTAAATTGAACTGGTGCGGTAATCTTCTTCATGCCTTAGCCGAAAATGTCCTGAAATTTTTCGGACCACAGACAGCATCTCCTGCATGC
This sequence comes from Pseudophryne corroboree, assembly GCF_028390025.1. Lineage (NCBI taxonomy): Eukaryota > Metazoa > Chordata > Amphibia > Anura > Myobatrachidae > Pseudophryne > Pseudophryne corroboree. Next base: position 570,354,411 of record NC_086444.1, read on the forward strand.
CCCTGTAATTTTTAAAGAAACCCTGTACCACCAAGTTGATTGTGTGAGCAAGACATGGGATGTGTTAGAATTCACACAGCTGTAATGGTTTCACAATATTTGTGGCGTTATCATAAATCAAAAATCCTGAGGAGAGTCCAAGTGGGGTAAGCCATGACATCCCTTAGTTTTTTTTTATTCTCTCACCCCTTCTGAGATGCTAGCAGAAATCCGACTAAACTGTCAGTGCTGTTTTCTGCCTTAGCATGTGCATGAATATAATCATGGCCGGCACTCACTGTAAGTTGGATAATGTTAGTTACCGCGACTAAACACCCAACTTAAGGCGCAGTAACTGGCATCTTCTGACTAAGTACAGGACGCGAAGGGGACAGTTGAATAGCTCATTCCCAGCTCTATTTATATCTTGCTGAATTGAATGGCCACCATTAAGTTGGCAATATAATGTTGACATTCAGGATGTCAACATGCTTAGAATGTCGACATTCAGATTTTTGACATAATTGCAACCTATTCAATATGTTGACATCATGAATATCGACAGACATAATATCGACAGTCCTGTTTTAATCTAACCCTGATTGCAGTATACGCTAACCCTAATTGCTGCCTAACACTAACCCTAATTGCAGTATACGCTAACCCTAAATGCTGACTAACGCTTTCCCTAACTGCAGCCTAACGCTAACCCTAATTGCAGCATAGTGCTAACAATAATTGCAGCCTTACGCTAACCCTAATTGCAGCATAGTGCTAACAATAATTGCAGCCTTACGCTAGCCCTAATTGCTGCCTAATGCTAATTGCTGCCTAATGCTTTCCCTAATTGCAACCAAATGCTAACCCTAATTGTGGCCTAACCTTAGCCCTAAGTTTATTTGCAGCCTAACACTAATTGCAACCTAACCCTAATTTCAAGTGTTGACATTCTGACTGCTGACTCTCATAATGTCGATATTTGAAAATGTCAACATTAAATCTGTGTTGACATTGTGGATGTCAAAATTGTAAATGTTGACATTCTGAACAAGTTGACATCCTCAATCTCGACATTCAGACCATGTTAGCATTATGTTGTTGATATTTTGTATTGTATGTCAATATTCTGAATGTTGACAAACTGACCACATCTCTATTATTGTGTGTTCTAATGTGTGTCCTCATTACTGCTCTGATGTACTACATGATGCCAATTTACAGTAGGTTGAAAGCAGTAGAAGATCTTGCTATGGGTACGCAGGATTTTTGCTCAGGGCGCCGCCTTTTGGAGGGCACCGCTGCTATCAAGAAGGCACCACCGCTGTGGCAAGATCCGCTACTGGTGGTGCCCCCCGGTGCTGTGTGGAGCGCGATGATGGCATCGCGCACCGCATGTCATTGTGGGACCGGCACATAGACGCTAGGGGTCTATGCTGTGCTATGGGAGAGACGTCCATAGATCCGAGGAGCAGCGTCGGCGGCCGGAGATAGAGGACAGCAGCAGTCGGGAAACAGGAATGGGGATGGTGAATATTTTTTTTTTTATTTTTTTTTTATTTTTTTTGGTGATCAGCGCTACTGGGGGAACAGTATTGGGGGCACAGTACAGGGGGCACAGACAGGGGGCACAGTACTGGGGGCACAACTGCTGAGGGCACAGCTCCAGGGGGCATAACTGACCACGCCTCTTCTCCAAAGCCACTCCCCTATTTTTTCGCCCTGGGTGCCACAAGGCCTAGATCCGGCCCTGGATGGAAACTTATCTGTCCTGTGATTCCAATCAATCCAACAGATACATTTATGTTCTGTTTACTGAAAAATAAACAGAGTTCAGTACAGTATATTAACATTATGATCAATTACGTGTAGTTAACCATGCCATGAGCTATTTCAATGATTGCGATTCTTGAAGATATTAAATATCTTAGAAACAGTTTCAGTTTAAATCAGTTAATTTAAAGTAATGTACTTTTACAGATCTGCTTCAAAACCTGAATATTACCATCACAGACATTAAGAGCACCTGCATTTCTTTGTCCAAGTTGTCAGGTTTTATTACTTAGAGAAACATTGCCTTTTGTTCGGGTATTTTTTAAGCTGGAAATTTGGCAAAATTCACTGGCATGGCTGACTGCCAAATTACAAATGCTCTCATTGTTAAGAGCTTTACAAACCATTCACTGACCACCATTACAAGTTTGTTTATGGCAAGAAGTGTTGAAATTTGTAATAATGTTTACATACCTTGGAACCTCTGTATCAGTTGTTAGACTTATAAAGTAATTAATTAAGGGATTGTTTGACCTGGTGGTAAGTGAGATTCTATGATGTTTGTGGAGAACAAAGACTTTTTGTTTTTTGTTGCCTCTAAATATAATTGCCTTTTCTGCCAATTAATGTGCAGCATTGAGCCCTTGTATCTGTTTGTGATTCCAGAGCACACCAATGATTTATCACAAGGGACTTCAGAATGTTATTTTAAGCAGAAGGTTCTTATGTCCGTAGCTTTCACAGATGGTATCTATTGTACTTGCATTAGAAAAACATGCAACGCCAAAATTGACATAACCTTTAATTACATTTGTGTTCCCATTTTGCATATTGCAGCAAATGAATGCACATAATAACCTCATTAATGCCAGGTGAATATTTAACCTCTGCTAAATTGCATAATTACAAACAGAAGAAAACTTGTCTCCTATTTGTTGGGAAATTGCACAGACAATGGCTTATAAATCTATGCTTACCGGTTTAGAATTATAATAATAATATAAACAGGTTTATTGTGCACTTAAAGTGACTATTCATTTGCTTTTTATGAGACTTCATTATCAGTTTTTTAAGGTTTTCAAACTGGTGTTTAGTAATTACGGTAGCTGATCACATGATAGATACAAAATGGAAACATATATGAAATGTATGACCTCTCCTACTCCTGCTGGGTTACTTATGCCCATCCATCTTCCACTTGTCACATATGTCCCCACTTTCCACTTGTCACATATGTTCCCCCTTTCCACTTGTCACACATGCCCTACTACTCTCATACCCCTGATACACTCCATTCCTTTGTCACTTATCATGACAATGAGGGGGAAGGCTAAGGGTGAACATGAGAAAGGGAGATCATAGCAGAGTATATGTGACATGGGGGGAGTGTGATGTATGCCCTTTTTCCCTGATCAGATATGCTCCCCCGTCATTCATCCATTGTCATGTGTGCCTCATGCCCTGCCTCCAGGGCCAGCTCTACCATTAGGCAGTTTTAGGCGACTGCGTAGGGTCACCGGCCCTTGGAGGATGCCACTTAATTCATCTAGCGAAAAACTGAAGGATGTCTCTGTATGCGGCCTCCTCCTTTTACACTGTGCTGACCGCTGCTGTGGGTTCAATCAGGTGCAGCTGCCCCTATCAGGCTGTACCACAGAGTGTCTCAGCACTTCCTCCATGCCAACATGTGTAACATCAAGTCATATGAAGCCACATAGGAGGTGAATGGCCGCTTCTCATAGCCCTGATGCACCTCCTCTAGGCCTCTGGATCTCGGCTGTCTACCAGCAAGCAGCACCTGTCTACAAGTCTGCACCCACAGCGTCACTGTAAGGCTGAATTCCATACCCAACTCCAATTAAATATTCCCACAGAACCCATGTACAGTATATATAAAAAAAGTGAAATTGGCCTTGGTGTCCTACAGTATATGATTCCTAACATGCTGGCTAGCATGTATACATAAAGAATAGATGGCACTCAAGGACTTTCAAAGTATATTGTGAGCAAAGGCACAACGTTTTGTGAACTTGTTTATAAAACACATTATCACTTCAAAAGTCTGAGTGTTATTCCTTTTCTCTGTATATGTATAATGATGCAATTCACCCTAGCCCACCTAGTGGTAGTGGCCACCTGCATCTCCCCTCCAAGAGGTGTGTGTGTGTGGGGGGGGGGGGGGGAGTTCCGGTTAGCGGGAGCTAAGCTGAAACTTTGCATAGGGTGCAGTGAGATCTTGCACTGGCCCTGCCTGCCTCCCAACACAATCACTACATACTGTAGGTGCATACCTACTGGGGGTGTGCAGTGTAGGGGGCTCTGCCCTTCTACTGCTGCTACATGTGGCAAGAAACACGTCACTGCCAGATCAATGAGCAGCAGCATGAGTACCACTGCTAAATGTGTGTAACAGGGATGGCGGGTATGTCTAATTGGTTGAGAGGGGTGTCACAGGTGTTGAGTGTCTATTTCACAGACCTTTCCCCTGTAGTGTTTCTCCCTGTACCTTGTTCTGTAGTACATTGCTTAGACAGGTAGGATCGATTGATATGAATCAGGAGTGAGTCAGCAATTCCAACAGGATGTCTTTTTATTGAGCCATTATGAACTCTGGATTGGGGATGATGATTGGTTAATTGGCATAATCACAAGAAGAATTGGGCATCAATGGAAGATAAAGAGAAGACAATTGGCTACAGTTCACATTACAATGGATGATTCAAAAATGCAAAAGACAATCAGTTGAATCACAGATATTGGCAAATTATAATCACAATCCAATCTATAATGTGGTAATGAGAAGAGTAATAAAAGACCCACTTTTCAATAACAATTACTACATTCTAGCATTCCTAGCCAAGATGTAATGATCTTCACAAGCAAATAACATTGGAGCTCTTGTAGAATTCTGTGGTGCCACAGCATTGCAATGGGGGTTTGTCACACAGATATATAAACAATCCTGGGTTGTGATAGTGTCAATGTATCTCAGTTTTATTCAAAAGAAGATATAGCTAGCAAATGGATGGTATTGTCTCCTGACAAATATAACTCAATCAATTGACAATGAGGATCTCTTGGTTAAATAAACTCAGTCTCTTTCTTTTAAATGAACTTACTTTCACTTGCACAAATAACTCAGTCTTTTTCAGATTAAGTAACTCACTTGCACTTGGACATATAACTCAGTCTCTGGTGTCCCAACAGTGTTAAAGCAGGGAGTGGTTGCCTTTACTGACCCCTCAACAGGGACTAATTTGTGGATATGGTGCTATGCTGCTCACGCCCTTACGTTGCACTACGTGTGACGTGACAACTTGGATGCTTGGGCTGGGTGTCTAGTCTGACTGGTTTTGGTTATAAACAGTCTCAATGTACTTGCTCAGAACTCCAGGACAGATGTATTTCAAGATGACAGCAGTGTCCACGCCTTTCACTAGGCCTAGTGGTGTCCAGTCTCTGGCTGGGACATCTTACATTCGCTCAGCCGGCTCTCGGATTCCCATTAGCATTCCAGTGCTTCTACTCTGCAACGCTGCTCTCACCACCCAGCGTGAACCCCACGGTTGGCATCCATTTTTAGCTCCCGCTCTGCTGCTTGCTCAGCATGAGTCCAGCACCTCCAGTCACTTCCATTCACCTCCTCCTTCTTCTTACCACAAAGTTCCTCTGCTCCCAGATTGCCTTGTCAAATCAGCTATCAGTATCCAGACCACGTGTTCGGACCAGGGTCTACACTTAACTCCTGTTGTGCCAGCACTTCCCCTTTCTGCTGCGGCCCTGTAAGTAAACTTTAAAGTGGCACACACGCCATTTTCCGGGGTGCCACATGTGCATGGCTTATTTTAGCGCATTAATAGACCCCACATTTAACAAAGAGCCCACAGATTACATTAATAACTTCCACCAGTCATCACATTGCATATATAGGCTCAACCAACCATCACATTAGATTAATACTTCCCATAACAATACATTAAAAACTCTGTATTAAATTAACACTCCCATTAAATAACAGCATTCACATAATAGCACTCACATACATTTATTAATAGGCCTTGAAACAATGCATTTTTAACCCGATCAACCCCACACAACGTTAATTGACATTTATAAATCACCTCTAGCAGCTAAGAAGGGGATGGATACAAACTATCTGGGCACAGGCCTGTCTAGGAGTCCCGACAGTCCTCAGTTACAGGCTAGGGAATATAGTGCACTAGCCCTTCAGCCCCCACAGACTAGTTTTTAATTTTTATACACAATAATATCATGGTTATTTCAGTTTTCTATTTACAAATACTGGGAAAAGCTATGGGCACCAGATCTACTCCTGTCTTTACTTTAAACATTTTTTACAAATATACATCTGGGATAGGAATGTAGTTAGGATCCCGATGGTCACAATTTCGGCAGCAGATCGGTAATAATCATGATGGATCTTAACAGTGAGTATTAGGGTTAGGCACTAGGGGGAGTGTTAGGTCTAGGCGGTGGGAAGGGACGGTTAGGGTCATACTACGGTTTGACCCTACTGTGAGTCAGGCTGCGGTAGGGGAGGGTTAGGGTTAGGCTGCCAAAGGGTACAGTTAGGGTTAGGCTACGTGAGGGTTAGGGTTGGGATTAAGGCTAGAATACCTACCAAAATGTATTGTCATTACAGCTGTCGGAACTCCGTTGCCAGGATTCTGACCAACGTGAAGTACCTGCACTGGGCCAAAAACTCCTTCTTGGAGGCTTGCAGTTTGGAATTCAGTGCTATATAGAAGGCAATTCACTTAGCAGCTAGGCCATAAAGGGAAGAAAAGGTTCTGATGAAATTCGTGCACAATCAAACATCGCGGGGTGATCCACACTACATATTTAATCTGACCATATGTGTTTAACCCTAACACAAAATAATGCCACGTAGATGCTTGAATTTGTTTCTCTATCTCTGAGAAATGAGAATTTGAATTTGTAGTATTTTAAATAGAAATTTGAACATTTATATTTATTATACCACACTGTAGGCTTACATTGGTTTATTACAGCAACACTGAACAGTCTTTTTAGGTTACATACTTTAAAATGCATAGCAAATGTGATTCAAACAATCACCAAGATGTAGCATATAGTTTAGCACAAAAAACATCTGTATTTTTAAGGCAGTAAGCCCTGGCACGATCCCCCCACTTTAAAGTCTTCAACTATTAAGAAAGTTCTAAAACCTAAAACACTGTTCAATCTCACATATGTAATTCTTTTGGAGCTTCTAAATTATATACTTATTCCCCTTTACTCATTTGTCAAATCATTTAATTTTCCCCAGCCTAATGTTACTCTGTGTGTGTAGGAAAACATTTAGCTTATTCTTCAAGGCTGAACTTTTGCACTGAAAGCACCTTCTCTGTGAGCTTCCTCCCACCCAAGTGAATGGAAAAAACACAAGCGCTGTGCTTGTCATGAACACAGGCAGTAAAGGCAAGGCATTGCGGCTTTAAAAAAACAACTTGCATTGGTGCAGACATGGTGGGTGCTGAGGATCTGCCGTACCTACAGCTGTGGAATTGCAGCTGGCAGAGATTAATGTGGCTGCATGGGAAACCATAAAGTCACCCACACCGCTCCCTGTACAACAGTCCACACCTCCGGCGGTCTGGGAGCTGTTGTTAGTTGGAGTAACAGCAGTAATAAAGTGAGCTGGAAAACTGCTCCTTCTTATTGGAAAGAAATGGTACTTTTGATCTTTCTGGAAGGGGATCATGTGAAGAACATGAAAGTCTGACATTGAAACCTTGTTAGCCTAAGCATTTCGTCCAGAAAAAAAATATGATTGGAATTTATGATTTTCCCCCTCCCTAAACTATAATTTTTCAAGGTTAGTGTGATATAAACCATAATCCTGTGGCGTTCTCTTGTTACGATACCTGTATAACTGGAACTATTCATCGGGGTGCTTGGATTTACTGCTGTGGATTTGTGCCTTAGAAATGTATTTTTTTTTTACCTACAAACCAGCACTAAACGGTACAGAGTGTGGTGTTTCAGCTGTTAATTGTTTGAACTAGAGAGTCTTTGAATTATTTTGCCCAATCTCACAATTCTTTGAGTCATATTAAAGATTTACATTGGGTTTTATTATTTTATAAATTGTGGTAAATATATATATATAATTCTGTGATATAATGCAGCATAATAGCAGCTTTTGCATAAGTGCATGTTTTCTGGAGACGGCTTTCCACGCTATAGTATGTCACCAGAATGGGCATGCTAGAATGAAATGGGTGTGGCTATAATTTTATACCATGCCTGTCTGCTATCAAAACACTTCCCATCCTGTAGAGTTTAAGTACATAAGCACTGCTGCATGTACTACCCTGTTAGTGCTTGTAACTCTCTCTTCATGGGTAGGGCAGTGTACAGTGTTTTATATCTCCCGACTGTCCAAGCAGAGATAGGACTCTCGGAACTGAATCAGAAAAATTGGCAGATTAGCAACCCCAATCCCCCCCCCCCCACAGTATTACATTAACAGTCCCATCAACCCACCTTGAATAAACCCACCATAACCCAATTATTAAATGAAATAGTCCAGTAGTATTAAGTAGTACCATAAAATAAAGACCCCCTTCATAACTGATGAACCAATAAATAGCTCCCATCTACCATTAAATGATGGTCCCAAAATTAAGCGACAAGCTGATGCCCCACCCACATTACGTTAAGAGCCAACTGCCAGCCCACATCCTATGGGCTACTATGAGGTTGGTTCAATAAGTAACAATACCTCTCACATGGTCAGTGTTCTCTATTTCATTCTAATTTCCTACCAGGCCAGAGCAGGGAGACCGCTGCTTACGTCCATTAGACTGCACCTCATATCAGTCACACATCAGATGTAAAGTGGCGGGGCTGGTGGAAACATGGTCAACATTGAGGTGCGTAGTGTGATCAGATTTCTGCGTCTAAAGGGCACATCAGCACCTGAAACTCAGTGACAACTTGTCGAGGTGTACAGTGATAACGTCATGCCAAGGAAACAGATTTAGTTCACTGCCTGTGGTGGACGTACCCGTTGTTACCTTACTTATTAATCCACCATTGTATGTTGCAAATTCTTCCAGAGAGGGATCTTCCCTTCCCATCAGACCCCAAATGTGCATCGGCTGCAGGGACTGAATCAGGAAGCAGTGTAATATCATTAGGCTATCACACCGATAACAGCTCTTTACCAGGACAGAGCCTGTTACCTGGCAAGAGAACAATGGTAAATTTGCATAGAAAATATTAATTTTCACCTTGTGAATTTATGCAGAAATATATTTATCACATCTGCATTAAAAATGCGGAATCTGATATATATACTGTATGCTACTATAAATCTCATCACATGGTGGGGAAGTGGGGTGTGGGGCATGATGACACAGAAAGCATCAGGCCCCGACCATTGTAGCACAATAACGCAAAGTGTATCCCTGTGCAGAAGAAGCTGGGCCTAATGACGCAAATCAAGTCTCAGGGGGACATTTACCAAGCAGTGATAAGAGTAGAGATGAGTGGGTTCGGTTTTACTCGGATTTACCCGAATCTCCTTATTGGCTATCAGACGTCACGTGTTTTGGTTAGCCAATAAGAAAAATAATTCTGGCGTAAAGAAGTGAGTAAATCCGAACCCGCTCATCTCTAGATAAGAGCAGAGAAGTGAGCCAGTGGAGAAGTTGCCCGTAGTAACCAATCAGCACTGAAGTAACATCTATAATTTGCATACTATAAAATCATACAGAGCTGCTGATTGGTTGATGGGGCCACTTCTCCACTGGCTCACTTCTCTCTTATCACTGCTTAGTAAATGTCCACCAATGTCTGCTTCCAAAAAATGAGATACAGGACAATTTTTAAGGTCACAATTAACTTTAAGGACAAATGTTACATGCAACAGTATATATAAAACATAGGAAACAGGGACAATGGGGTGTGGCAGAAGGGTAAATGTTTGGATAATAAAATGTTATACATTAGTCACATTAGATATATAGTAACAATTTGAAAAAAGTATTGCACAAACATAATTATGTGACATCTTATTTATGTATAATGGAAATGTCTATAAAAAGAAATATAAAAACAAGTAGCAATTGCAAGTAATCCCAACCTTTCTCATAAGTTAATGGTGGGGTACATTTTAAGTTTAGGGGAAGATGTACTAAGCAGTGATAAAAGTGGAGAAGTGATCCAGTGGAGACGTTGCCCATGACAACCAATTAGCATTGACTTTACATTTATAATTTGCATACTTTAAAAGTATACAGAGCAGCTGATTGGTTGCCATGGGCAACTTCTCCACTGGCTCACTTCTCCACTTTTATCACTGCTTAGTACATCTACCCCATAGGTTAGTAGTACTTATGTGATATGTATTTTTTGTCGTAACTATGTTAATTTATAGCAAAGCTGCAGGCTTACACAAATTAAATATGTATTTAATCAGATACAGTCCTGACTTTGGGAATGATTCTGAGATGTGCAGTATGAAAGGAGTAAAGTGAGTCAGTGGAAAAGTTGCCTATGGCAACCAATCAGCTGCTATATTTAATTTTATAGACTGCACTTGTTAAATGTTACTTCTAAGTGGTGCAAGTAGAATTTTTTTCTTAGTGGTACTGATAGTAAAAATTGGTGTGGTTATGTGTCATGAGGGGGTGTGGTCACACAAAACTAGGGGAGTGGCTACATGACAAAAGGTGCATGGCCACATTATGCCACACACCGTAATTCCCAGTACACATTATGCCAAACACCGTAATGCCCATTACACATTATGCCACACACTGTAATGCCCATTACACATTATGACACAAACCGTAATGCTTATTACACATTATACCACACACCGTAATGCCTATTACATATTATACCACACACAGATATACCACTGACACCATTTTATGTCCCACACACAAAAATACCCCTTACAAATTATGCCCCACAGTAAGGCTTCTATTTACTTGCTGCCAGGGGTTTCATGGCAATAGATGCAGCTTCTGCATCTTCTCCTGGTGGCGCCAGCGTTCCCAGCACTTCTGGGTAACGCTATACATGCAGTGGTGTAATTATACATTTTGCGCCACCCCCATGGCATTTTAATCCTGTTTACACGCATAATGCCCCCTGTAGTGCCGCTTACACACATAATGCTCCCTGTAGTGCTGCTTACACGCATAATGCCCCCCTGTAGTGCCGCTTACATACATAATACCCCCTGCAGTGCCGCTTACACACATAATGCCTCTAGTAGGACCTACCTGCATGCTCGATGCCAGGGGTTTCTTGCTCGTTGACAGGTGTTACATGTTCATTGTCAGGGGTTTCTTAATCGTTGCCAGTGGTTGCATGCTCATTGCGGACAGAGACCCTGCGCCCTGCTGTGCCGGCAGTGGGCTGGTGGTACTGCATACCATCCCCATATTTCTTAATGGTACTCCGTTCCACCCTTTACCACTCTACTTTCATCACTGCTTCTTAGCTGATTGGTTGCCATGGCCAACTTCTTCTCTGGCACACTTCTCCACTTTTTTCTCTGCTTAATACATCTCCCCCTCACATAAAATGGCTGTAGCTAGTGTGATAATCCATAGAGCTAATGTGAGGGTTAGTACGCTTGCAAGCAGAAGCCTGTGTCATCCAATGATTTTACACCAGCTGCAGCAACCACCATCATTCATATCTACACCTGCACCAGCTCCATGCTAGGTTCAAGAGAACCATCATAATCAGACTTCAACCTTCTGTATGCACGACAAGAATTGCAGAGAGCCTTAGATACTGTACATGCCCAGGACACTCCCATGGCTATTGCACAAGTTAGGAAAGTGCCGTGTGCTTGCATTGTTGCCTCCTGAAACGCTCAGCTTCATGAAAAGTCAGATCCAGCCAAGATCTATATGACTCAGAATAGGACAGAGCTACGCAAAAATTAGTACGTTCGCATTTGCAAATGTACAGTATGCAAAAACTAACTTGTAGCATCGGTGTACAGTCCCTTTATCTCATCTCTTCTGCAGTCTCCTTCCTCACACTTGCTGCTTTGGTTTTAATTACTGGAATTTATTTCTGAAGCAAGTGGGATACTAATTATAATTAGAGATAAGCGGGTTCGGTTTTACTTGGATTTACTCGGATTTACACAAATCCCCTTATTGGCTATCGGACGTCACGTGTTTTGGTTAGCCAATAAGAAAAATCCAGAAAATAAGAAATGGCAATAATTCTGGCGTAAAGAACTGAGTAAATCCAAACCCGCTCATCTCTAATTATAATTATTATTGCATGTCATTGTGGCTCCCTTAAATTATCCTAAATAACCCAAATTGCATACCATTACCAGGCACAAATCTTTTATCTGATCACTTTCTGTGAACGTATTTTGTGACACAAACATGAAACACCACTGACGTAACCCAAGAACTAGCATGAATGCTTATAGTTACAATACAGTCATTTAAACCAAACAAACATGGTTTGCATCCAAAGTCATTTTTTCTGGAAATCAATATTTGTTTAGTGGAGTTTGGTATTATTAAAATTAAAAGGACATAAAGGAGAAGCTATGGAAATTAATTTAAAACATACTTAAACAAAAATACAATCAGGGTCTCACAGGCAACCAGAAACTACCAGACCTATTACATTTACAGTAGAACTTATATTAGGGGTTTATGTTGAATTGCACCAATAAGACTGATTTGATAGGTGGCGATAGATAATCACTCATTGCTACAATCTAGCATTGATGCCTTATATCGCTTTGCCAGGCAAGTCTCAGGGTATCTGCACATGTGTGACCTCGCAAGCTTTTTTTTCAGACATGAGCAATGGAACTGTAAGCCACAGCCAGAACCTTGAGTTATATTTAGTAAAACAAAAAGAGATTAAAACTATTTAAAATATTAAATATATTTAAAAACTATGGCTGAATTAACTAATGTTTTTTTCAATAATATATTTTTTTTTTTCTGGAAATCATACAAGCATTAACAGCATTGCTATAACTAATACTGACTTTTTGATGTAAAGAGTAAAGCCCTTTTGCGAGCGAAACCACCTTTTTATGCTGGTGATAAATAGACCTCCAATTCTTAAAAAAAATAAAATTGCTGGGGTTTCAGGTAGCTTTTTCCAGCCTTGAGCACAGTGACTGTTCAGCAGTGCAGACTTTGATTTACTAATGGTTCATTTTAGAGTTGTGCGAGCTCTGATTTACTTTGTTCTTAACGCCAAAATGAACTCAAGTTCGGATTTATCTGGATTTTTCTTATTGACTATCCAAAACACGTGACATCCGAGAGCCAATAAGATGCCGTTTTGAGAGCCGGGTAAAACCGGGTATAACCGAACCCATGCTTCTCTAATTCATTTAGTTAGCTGTACTACAAAGTAGCAGAGCTGGCACTAAAATTAGGTAGCTTTAGGCAACTGCCTATAGCCTCAGCACTCAGGAGGTACGGATGATGCTATCTACCACAAAACTGAAGGATGTCTCTGAGACTATTACATGAACCTGGCAATAGCAGCTGATCTTATTTGTCAAAGCCGCTGCTATCTGCACACTGTTCCCCTGCTCTGGGCCACAACAGCATATACATGTGAAACAGCCTGCACAGCTCCCGTCACATACTCTCGCTTCCCCTTCCTATCCTTCTAGGCAGACATGATGAAGCTCCACAAGTCACTTGCTGAGAAAATGATGGCTCACAGGAGGGGGGCATCTGTCCTTGTAGCACTTCCCTCAAGAGGCCACCCTCAGTCATTATTTAGGCTGAACTGCTCTGTACTGTAGTCAAAAGCTGAGAGGAAGATAGCAGTGTATGATGAGGGAGCAGGGCTATTCAGCACAGTGTACAGTCCTGACTCCTGCCCAGTATCTCAGCTCGCACCCTCCTGAGGTGTCAAGCAGAAATCCACCCAAAGTCAGAATATTCTGCACTCAAACTCATCATGCCCAGTAGATTACACTGGTTTAACTGTGTAAAAATCCTGATGCATTTGGGCACAACATGCGTAATAAGTAAAGCTTGCAAACAACCAGTGCCGGCCCAAGCTTCATTTTTTGTAAGCAAATATAGATTTTGGTGCCCCTTGATGGGATAAGCTTTTTAAAGGTAGACATGCACTGCAAAAAAGGGTGTGGTCTCACAAGGAAAGGGTGTGGCTACCCAGAAAGATAGTGACAGGGAAATGTTGGGTGACAGGGAAAGGGTGACAGGGACATAGTAGGTGACTGGGGAGGCAGGGGTGACAGGGAGATAGTGGGTGACAGGGAGAAAGTAGGTGATTGGGGAGGCAGGGGTGACAGGGAAATAGTGGGTGACTGGTGAGGCAGGGGTGACGGATATAGTGGGTGACAGGGAGTTAGTGAGTGACTGGGAAGGCAGGGGTGAGATGGAGATCATGGGTAACAGGGAGCTAGTGGGCAACTGGGTAGGCAGGGGTGACAGCTGTGAGGTGGATGCAGGGAGTAACAGTCATGAGGTTCCTAGGGACTGGTAAGGATAGAGGAGTGTGGCACAGCAGTAATCTCATGGTTTCCTGGTGGTATCCAGGAGTGGACTGGCATAGTGGCAACCCCCGAATCGCGGTGATCCTCTGGAAAATGGACAAAACCTGTCTGTGATCTAACCAATTTGTATAAACAACAGGTTTTGTCCATTTTCCAGTGTTTGGGAGTAAATGGTCGATTGTCAGTTGCTCTCATCCATTACCAGGTTTTCATTCTAAACACAGATTATCTGACAGATAATTGTATAGTGTATGCCCAGCTTTACTCATGGCCCTTGGAGTGGCTGCACAGCATACTAATGAGTCTGTGTGACTCATAAATCTGCCGGCTGTGGGCCACTTAGTAGTGGTGGCACCCTCCACAGTGTGGCGCTTTACACAGCTGTGTACCCGGTGTAACGGTTGGGCTGGCCCTGCCTGCAGCACTTGTGCTCATCATCACGAACAGCTGAACATCAACCGTCACTTTAGACGGGAGATCAGGCACAAGAAAGCAATTGAATTCCCCCCAATATGTGTGTATGCGTAACTGTATGGTCTGCATAGCTGCGGATATGTCAGGGTGCCATTATGCACAACAGTAATGCTCCCTCTTCTCAATTTTATTTTGTAAATGTTTTGGCTATAAGCCCTCATATGGTAATTGACAGTGTAATATAATACGACTACAAAATAATTCACCTCAGCCAACCCACCCCCTCAGCAGGTCCTCATGTACCTGCTCCCTCCCAATGCCAGTCCTCTGTTCTCTCATTGCTGTGGCTGTGGCATGTGCACGTCTCACCTAACATGCACAATGCGTGCAGTGGGAGCTGGGGAACGCACCATGCATGTTAAGTTTGACATAAATATGCCACATCTACAATTATATACTCATGCAACATGTGTGACAACTATATTGATATTGGGGTCTATTTTATAAGAATATAAAAATAAAACAGGCTATGCATTATGACATTTACGGATACCCATTACACACACACACACACACACACACACACACACACACACACACTCTGTATACACACAGACACACTCACTGTCTCTCTCTCACACACATTGCAGCTGTGTTGTAGGGAGGTGGCGGGCCAACTTAATGCAATTATAATAGTATTGCTTCATATTGGCTCCACCCCCTCCCAGCATGTTGCCACGAGGGGATAATAATTTGGATCATGCTGTCATCTTCAGTCAGAGAAGACTTCTGGGTGCTCAGAAACCCCTCATACGTATGCCACTCTGTATTGAGTGTGCATGTTGCTGTATGCTGAATGAAACAGTCTTTGCTTAGGAAAAAAACTTTCTCTGGCAAAAGTTGTAGTCTTCTAACACACCGTAACCAATGGAAACGAACTTACATTTGGGTTCTCACCCGCAGACTCTGAAAGGTATCTTTAGGGCTGGACCCAAACACTGGGTAGCATAGACACGTATACGATGGTAGATACACTTGAGAAAAAGCACTTACATGAGCTTTGACTATCTGACGAAGAGGCTCCACCTTGAAACGCGTTACAGTTGCTGCCGCACACAGCAGATCGGACAACAGGAGGAGAAGGAGCTTATACCATCCGGGGTTTGTCGTTTTCACCAGAAGTCTGTGTCTGCAGCCGGACCTCCTATAATGCACCTCACTGCTCCTGAGTACTGTTCCTCATTGTTTTCCGAGACCCTGTGAATACTTTTTAATTATTAAAAACCTTTATGTGGATTACCTAGCCTGATGTGGAAAGACGATCTGTTAAAAGAAACTGCTATATGAACGCGGGATCGAAAGCTCATTTAAGTGCTTTTTCTGAAGTGTATCTACCATCGTATACGCGTCTATGCTACCCAGTGTTTGGGTCCAGCCCTAAAGATACCTTTCAGAGTCTGTGGGTGAGAACCCAAATGTAAGTTCGTTTCCATTGGTTACAGTGTGTTAGAAGACTACAACTTTTGCCAGAGAAAGTTTTTTTCCTAAGGAAAGACTGTTTAATTCAGCATACAGCACCATGCACACTCAATACAATTTTTTCGTTCTAGTTTAGGAAGCTGATTAGGGTGCTTCCTGAGTGTAATGGGCTACAGTACTGTGGTAGCGCAGGAGTAACAATTTGTTTCTGATCCGTATGCCACTCTGTGCCTAGGCTGTCTAGAATCCTGTTGCAGCCTTTTAGTCATATCCCCAGCAGATGCCCCAGAAATAGTTTTGGGGTCCCCTGATCATATGCAGTACGTTCTTTTGGTAAATACCTCTTTCAGGATAACAGAAAAATGGCACATCCTACATTTAAAAAGGCTAAACATGACTCCTCTAATATGCAATAGATACTAAAGTTACGGCACACTTCTACCAGATTATTAGCATTTATTGCGTCTACATACTGTATAATCAAGTTGAACAATCCTCTTTGCCTCTGTGATGATTATTTTAGCTGGGAGGATATTTCCGATGAAGAATAGAGACAAGTATTTTGATGCCTTTTTACATGTGAAATCCTTTTAGGTTAGGGGATTTGGATATCAGCATAATGATCAATAGAATCTTCCTTGTGTTTCCAAGTTTGGTCAGTGAATCAATGTGTTGCCCTCAGCAATGAGATTTTGAAATATTCTCATGCTACAGGGGCCTTGCACTTGAATGAATAGGACTAGGGATTTATGTGTTAAACAAGCGCATACAGTACCTTTGTGTGTCCCTAAAATGACCCTCTCTTAATTGTTCTGCAAGGTCTCTTATTAACGAGTTTGTGTTGTAATAATTCTCACACTACCACAGATGTGTATAAACTACTTAGATGAAAGTTAACACACATGTATATATATATATATATATATATATATATGGGTATTCTGCTTTTTTTCCCTGATTTAAAGATTCTCCACTCCACCAATATGCGCCCACATACATTGCAGATATTTTTCAGTGAGTTGCAGAATTTTTCAACCAAAGCTCTGCAAATCATGAGAATGCCTATTTGAACTCATAAAATACCAGTAACGCTCTGCAATCCAGCTGATCATCACCTTACACTAGCAAACTACAGCCCCGATTGGTCGATGAAATCCAACATGTTGGACAATTTGATTTTATTGATTCCCATCACATCATTATTGTAATCATCTGTGAAGATATGGAGTTCCAGATCACTCAGGCAAGGTGGCAGATGAAAACCAATAGTGGTTTACTGAACTGAATGGGTGATAAACAGCTCAGCACACTTCCATAATACAATTCCACATGACTGTCCCTGCAATGAAACCCTGAGCATCACCTCTTAGCCTAAGGGCAGTGACTCATCTCTCCAGCCCTCATAATAGGCAACCTTTATCACCCTCCTAATCCCCCCATGGGAACGCCCAAGGGTCTAGGGGGGCCCAGCGCCGGACAGCCTGCACCCATGAAATAATCCATGCAGCAGAACCCCTTGTAAGTGATATCACCGATGTCATCATTCCATAATGTATTCGTAAATATGGTCCTGGTTGGCACAGCAGAGAGCAAACACTATGGCACTGTGCAAGAGTCTTTGCTCTCTACTGCTCATGCACCGTCTTTCCGAATATCGATGGAAAGATGGTGGTGACAGGATCACTTACAGGAGTTTCTGCCGCATGTCTGCCGGCAAAGGCATGGGGCGGTGACACTGCATCATGGGGGATGTGTCGCTGCACAGAGTCCCTCTCATCTATTAAAACTCCCCTGGCCACACATTGGGCCTGATTCATTGCATGCAATGCTGATGAGGGACACAGTGGATCAATTTTCAGCTACTACACATGTGTGGCAATGGTCTTCTGAAAGAGCATGCACAGATGATTTCTTTCGCAAAGTGAGTGATAGATAGTCATCATCTAGTGGAGTTAATGGTGAGTGGCTAGAAAAACTCAGGCATGTTGGGACCATTTTCTGGGCATTCCTAAGTTAGTCACTGTAAATTTGTTCGCAGCAGGAAAGGGACAGGCGTTTTAACTGAGATGCTCATTCAGAGACAGCACAGACTTGCTCAGAGGGTCGATGGTGCACTGATGTACGACTGATGTTTCCAATGTTTCTGATTAAGTATGTTAGTGGCGACAGACCTCCCAGCATCTTAAAATGTCTAGAGAAGTCTTCAAATCAGTACAGCAGTTACCTCACTTCTGTTTTGTGTCTGAATCTGTTGCCACGTTTACAATTTCTGTAGAGCAAACTGTTCACAAGGGGAGAACAAAATTGGAAAACAAAACAGTTACAAGTCTGTGACATCTACCCACATGCCATCAGGTCCACAACACTGACATGCCACCAGCTTCCACATGCCTATCAGACTTCCTCACTTGCCTCTTACATGCCATCAGACTTCCACACATGTACATTACATCCTACCCCCAGCATGACACTTAAATGCCGAGCAGACTCCCCATGTGAAATCAGAGCTCCCACAAATCCCCTTACATGCCCATGAAATACACTCACATGCCACCAGACCTCCACCTTACATCTTACATGCCATCAGGCATTGCCACATACCACCAGACCTCCCTACATGCCCAACAGACCTCCCATGATGCACCTTGCATACCAATCAGATCCATCCACATGCCATAAGTCCTATCCACATGCCTTCTGCCACATGCCATCAGACACCCTCCCCATGCCATCAGACACTCCACATGCCATCACTGCCCCACAAGCCATTATGCCCCCCCCCCCCCCCCCCCTACATATCATCTGTCCCACTTGTGGGCAGTGTTTTTTGCATCTTCTACCCAGAAAGTGCATCCGTCAAAATGTGATGCACAAGGCGACTGTGCTGACTAATTTGAAATGTGACTCTTCTATATCTGTGTGCAACTGATTCTGTACATGTAGCATAATGGAACTTGTCATGGTAAAAAGCTATAGCTGCTGTATCGTAGCAATTCGTATATAGATTCAAACTCAGTCGCACACAGATATATCAAATTAAACAGATCAGTCTCCTGTTGCATTCTAGCATAGCCAAAACTAGAAAGCCCTGTGCTAGAAAGAGAATCAGTCCCCCCACCATATTTAAAATAGATCCAGTGCTCGCCGTAGGCACGTGTCAACAATATATGGGCATGGCTTCATGGGGAAGGGGCGTGATAGCAAAATAATACCAATTCACATTACACCACACAGTGGTCTCCATTATTCAAATTACGCTGCACAGTAGCGCCACTTATAAACATTACTCCAGGTAGTGCCCCTGTCACACATTATTCCTGGTAGAGCACCTTTTACACATTACTATGTTGGAATATAGTGCACTCAGTACCTTGCCTACTGTGTATACATTACACTTGATGCACATCCTCTAGTGTTTACCCTCTAGTGCTGGAGCATCAGGGAGGCGGAGACTGATGACACAGTTCCTCCTGCAGTGGAGAGAGAGAGAGAGACAGTTCCTCCTGCAGTGGAGAGAGAGAGACAGTAGTGTGTGTCGCACTGCCTGAGCGGGACAGATAGCAGTGGGCGGTGTGTGTTCCTTTCAATGGGAGTCAGTCTGCATGGATGTGCAGCTTTCCATCCCATACTGTCAGAGTCAATACGTTACCACAGCCGCATGACATATAGCGATAAGTACCGCTCTTTTACTGTACCAGCCTGTTATATATATGAGTGAGTTACTGCTGCTGCAGAACATCTTCCGCATTAACAAGTGTTGTCTTTGTATGTTAATAAACCAGCGTTCTGGTTAACTATCAATTGTGTGGATTTTCATCACTATCAAACACCGTAACACTCTGCCAACATACTATAGATAGAGCCCTTGTCATACATTATTCCAGGTAGAGCCCCCTTTTACATATTACACCAAGTAGAGCCCCTTACACACATTACACCAGGTAGAGACCCATTTTATACATTACTCCAGGTAGAGCCCTTGTCTCACATTACATCAGATAGAGTCCCCTTTTACACATAACACCATGTAGAGCCATTTTTTACACATTACTATGATGTACAGTCCTCTTTAACACATTATGGCAAGTAGAGTCCCTTTTAACACATTACGGCAGGTAGAGTTCTCTTTTACACATTACGCTGGGGAGAGGGAGAGAGTTTTTATACTTACTTTTCACCATCCTCCACCTGCCCAAACACTGCAGACATAGAAGGGGAAGCCCAGCGGCAGAGCTTAATGAGGGACCTGGCTACCTATGAGACAGGCCAGTGGCAGCGCTGCAGCTGCAGGTGGGGGGTGATGGCAGACAGATGCGGGTGCATGCCAGTTCGCAGTGAATGCGGGCGGCGGTGGTAGCGGGAGGTGGGTGATGTGCCGGTTCTCCGCCCAAAGTGCCTATGCGCTGTGTGCCACGCACACTCGGCACACGCCTAGTTACGGCTGTGTTCCAGAGGCTCAGTAAAGGCTGCATTTCATGAATGTACTACTTTGATTACTCTTGATTTTGTTTTGAATGTATCCACTTGTAATTGATATTCTTGATTTGCACATCTATGCATCTAAATCTATGGGCCTCATTCAGACCTGATTATTGCAGCAGCAAATTTGTTAGCTAATGGAAAAAACCATGTGCACTTCAGGGGGGGAGGGGGCGCAGATATAACATGAGCAGAGAGAGTTAGATTTGGGTGGGTTATATTGTTTCGGTGCAGGGTAAATACTGGCTGCTTTATTTTTACACTTTATTTAGATTTGCAATTTAGATTTCAGATTAAACACACCCCACCCAAATCTAACTCTCTCTGCACATGTTATATCAGTCCCACCTTCAGTGCACATGGCTTTGCCCCATTCGCTAACAAATTTGCCACTGTGATCAAGTCTGAATTAGGCCCTATGTTTGAATGTTTATGTCAAATTTTATTCACAAGTATTCCAAGTACTGATCCATGTTGATACAGTCTAAATTTTGTTGTTAAATATTTTATAAAACATAGTAGGAAATATATGTAGTAGTAGTTGCATTAGTAGTAGATAGCAAACATATTGTAATCAGTACACTTTATCATGCTCATTACTCACTTGGTGATTCCGTTACCACAGCATGGTGATTCTTTTACCAAATGTATGTAGATGTATCCAGAGGATGTCCTCATCTTGCAACTAAATTGTGAAAAGCTAGAGTTAATTCTGGAAGCTGAGTTATCAGTTTTGCGTACACACACTACTTGTCTCATGAATGGTTATTCCGTTACTGACTTTGAAAGTAGGCTGATTTATCAAGGATAACTTGCACAAGATAGCACTTAAGCTATTTTGATAGTAACAGAGTAACATAGTTATTGAGATTGAAAAAAGACAAAATGTACATCTAGCTCAACCTTTTTTATAATTCTTACACTAATCTGTATTTTACACTATTTTAACTATACTGACCCAGATGAAGTTAAGTTAATAAGTCTAACTAGCACTATAAATCATGCTTTTTCTAAAATGCACTCACTTTAAATGCTGTATCCTTGTATATTTCTTTCAGTAAGGAATTTATCTAATCCATTTTGAAACATATTGATTTAGTCCACATTGATTTAGTTACCTTCTCAGGCAGTGAATTGCAAATCCTTACTGCCCTTACTGTAAAGAACCCTTTCCTTCGTTGGGTATGAAATTTTCTCTCCTCTAACTTCAGACGGTGTCCATGTGTCCTGTGTAGAGATTTTTCAATAAACAAATCTCCTGATAGATCCTTGTATTGTCCTATATATTTGTGAATATTAGTACAGTACAGTATTTAAAACTTTTTTTTTTTTTGGGGGGGGGGGCTGTTGGGTTATGATAATTTGTACACATTAGTGGTGGCAGTTGTATGATGAATAGATCTTATAACTGTTAATAGGTTACCACTGTTACTGGCAAAATTGCCATTATATATGTCCATTAGATGTCCATACCTGCCTCTTATTTGCCCATCAGATGTCCCCACATGCCCCTCATATGAGCATCAGATGTCCCCACATCAGAGCATCAGATGCCACCAGACCTCCTTGAAAGATCTTTAATCTCTCATGCTTCTCTTATCTTATTGCTGGAACCCATGAACTTTTGAAAGACAGAAACAGGAAGAGAGGAGAGCACACTCTCCCCTGCTGCTCTCCAGCAATGCATTTTCCTAATCCCAATGCTGCCAACCCAACCCCACCTCGTGGACTGGGGAACAAGAATGGTAGTAGCCCTGATTCATAATATGGAAATAAATGCTCATCTGTACTAACCAGTGGTCCTAGATTCTGATAAGGGATTCACACAATATTAAGTTGTCTTTGGGGAGTATCTGAAACACCATGAAAAACACCTTCTGCACTTTCAACCTTGTTTCATTAAAACAGGTGTTGCATGTAATTTTTGACTGGGACTGGTGGAGCGTGAGTCCTTGGGTTGAATTCACAGCTACACTATTATTCATTCATTAAAAATGTTTTGCCTGGTATAAACACAGGTATACATTTAAAAGCAGGAAGATTTTAAAGTTACTTCAATGAGTCTTTCGTTGCACTTCTGAACAGCTTATAAATAATGCAGCAAACTGATGCATATGTGGCAACCTAAGAACTATGTATGAAATATGCTCCAATCTTCTAGGTTTCTATATAAAGTATTTTGCATTGGTTTTATGATGCACTATTCACAACAGGAGACCACAGAGCCCAAAGATCAATTACGTTTTGGCCAATTGTATTGAAGAAGATTTTTAAAAGCTTTGTGGCAAATATCACTTAGGCAGCAGGCCTTTAATGAGAGATATTCTGCCAGAATCATAGAACATATTACTATAAAACTGGTTATTTAAAAGAATTTTCCACTTTTGGACAAGCCCTAATCAATTAAGCCTTGCCTCTTCTTATACCAAATGAAGCTGAGAGCCAGCTCACGTGGCAGTTCTTGACATCAGTACAGTAAAGGTGTGTACCCATGATGCGATGTGTATAGCACCCGACATTGACTATGCAATGTGGCCGGAGCCTGGCACCACAGTCAATGTTGAGCTGCCTGCACAGACTATTTTTTCTTGCGATGTTGATGCCGCGGGGCCGCTCATCGGCATCGCGAGCTGTGTACACATGGTGCGATATGCACTATATTTTCCTGTGTTATAGACTATATAGTCCATATCGCAAGGAAAATTGCACTGTGTGTATTCACCTTAAGTCAGCCAGCCCACAGTTCATAACAGTGCTCTATGCAAACTCTTCCATTGCGTTCTGTTGTATAGCTATGGAAGGACTGTAATGCACTTCCCTGCAACAGAAAAATAACATTATTGTGTAGTTCATGGCTTTGTGATTCAGGTAAGAGTCATATTCATGGTGTGGTAGGGGTAGTGAGGAGTGGTTCTACACTGTTACCTGTTAATCATCAGTGGCAAGACAAATTAATGTGCTGCATTTACCATTACCAAGCAGTCATTTTAAAGGAGATTTCTTATCCTTAACCACCCCTCACTTTAACCTTACTCATACCTGCCAATACAGGGTGATTCAAAAGTCGCAGTACACCCTTTTGTTTCAAAAACTGTGCAGGAAATGGGAAAACTGAATACTCCAGTAAGGTATGGGTGAGGTGTGCTGTCTTTTAGGGTATGTACCGAACATGGGCGCCATCTTAAAATCGGCCACCTTGAATCTAAGTCAGTTTTATCAAACGGAAAAGCGGACGTGTAACATGTCAAACAACATCAGAATTTGCTGAAAAGTTTATTGCTGCAAACAGATTTGAAATAGCAGTTATGGTATAAAAGTTACAACACTTTTTTTTGTTGGAATTACAGGCTGAACTGTTCTCCATAAAGGACAGTCATTTAATGTGTGGGCGTTGTGCTGCGTTGTGGGCTCTTCATGAAGGATGCCAAAACCATTGTTGAGGTTATCTCATCAGTAGCACTTTTTGGACGACCACTCCGTGACTTGTCAGCTACAGTCCCAGTTACTCGGAATTTGGAAATTAGGCACCTGACAGTGTTATGTGAAATTGGAGGTTTTTCTGGGTGCTGGTTGTTAAAATTAGAGATGAGCGCCTGAAATTTTTCGGGTTTTGTGTTTTGGTTTTGGGTTCGGTTCCGCGGCCGTGTTTTGGGTTCGAACGCGTTTTGGCAAAACCTCACCGAATTATTTTTGTCGGATTCGGGTGTGTTTTGGATTCGGGTGTTTTTTTCCAAAAACACTAAAAAACAGCTTAAATCATAGAATTTGGGGGTCATTTTGATCCCAAAGTATTATTAACCTCAAAAACCATAATTTACACTCATTTTCAGTCTATTCTGAATACCTCACACCTCACAATATTATTTTTAGTCCTAAAATTTGCACCGAGGTCGCTGTGTGAGTAAGATAAGCGACCCTAGTGGCCGACACAAACACCGGGCCCATCTAGGAGTGGCACTGCAGTGTCACGCAGGATGTCCCTTCCAAAAAACCCTCCCCAAACAGCACATGACGCAAAGAAAAAAAGAGGCGCAATGAGGTAGCTGTGTGAGTAAGATTAGCGACCCTAGTGGCCGACACAAACACCGGGCCCATCTAGGAGTGGCACTGCAGTGTCACGCAGGATGGCCCTTCCAAAAAACCCTCCCCAAACAGCACATGACGCAAAGAAAAAAAGAGGCGCAATGAGGTAGCTGACTGTGTGAGTAAGATTAGCGACCCTAGTGGCCGACACAAACACCGGGCCCATCTAGGAGTGGCACTGCAGTGTCACGCAGGATGGCCCTTCCAAAAAACCCTCCCCAAACAGCACATGACGCAAAGAAAAAAAGAGGCGCAATGAGGTAGCTGACTGTGTGAGTAAGATTAGCGACCCTAGTGGCCGACACAAACACCGGGCCCATCTAGGAGTGGCACTGCAGTGTCACGCAGGATGTCCCTTCCAAAAAACCCTCCCCAAACAGCACATGACGCAAAGAAAAAAAGAGGCGCAATGAGGTAGCTGTGTGAGTAAGATTAGCGACCCTAGTGGCCGACACAAACACCGGGCCCATCTAGGAGTGGCACTGCAGTGTCACGCAGGATGTCCCTTCCAAAAAACCCTCCCCAAACAGCACATGACGCAAAGAAAAAAAGAGGCGCAATGAGGTAGCTGTGTGAGTAAGATTAGCGACCCTAGTGGCCGACACAAACACCGGGCCCATCTAGGAGTGGCACTGCAGTGTCACGCAGGATGTCCCTTCCAAAAAACCCTCCCCAAACAGCACATGACGCAAAGAAAAAAAGAGGCGCAATGAGGTAGCTGACTGTGTGAGTAAGATTAGCGACCCTAGTGGCCGACACAAACACCGGGCCCATTTAGGAGTGGCACTGCAGTGTCACGCAGGATGTCCCTTCCAAAAAACCCTCCCCAATCAGCACATGATGCAAAGAAAAAGAAAAGAAAAAAGAGGTGCAAGATGGAATTATCCTTGGGCCCTCCCACCCACCCTTATGTTGTATAAACAAAACAGGACATGCACACTTTAACCAACCCATCATTTCAGTGACAGGGTCTGCCACACGACTGTGACTGATATGACGGGTTGGTTTGGACCCCCCCCAAAAAAAGAAGCAATTAATCTCTCCTTGCACAAACTGGCTCTACAGAGGCAAGATGTCCACCTCATCTTCACCCTCCGATATATCACCGTGTACATCCCCCTCCTCACAGATTATCAATTCGTCCCCACTGGAATCCACCATCTCAGCTCCCTGTGTACTTTGTGGAGGCAATTGCTGCTGGTCAATGTCTCCGCGGAGGAATTGATTATAATTCATTTTAATGAACATCATCTTCTCCACATTTTCTGGATGTAACCTCGTACGCCGATTGCTGACAAGGTGAGCGGCGGCACTAAACACTCTTTCGGAGTACACACTTGTGGGAGGGCAACTTAGGTAGAATAAAGCCAGTTTGTGCAAGGGCCTCCAAATTGCCTCTTTTTCCTGCCAGTATAAGTACGGACTGTGTGACGTGCCTACTTGGATGCGGTCACTCATATAATCCTCCACCATTCTATCAATGTTGAGAGAATCATATGCAGTGACAGTAGACGACATGTCCGTAATCGTTGTCAGGTCCTTCAGTCCGGACCAGATGTCAGCATCAGCAGTCGCTCCAGACTGCCCTGCATCACCGCCAGCGGGTGGGCTCGGAATTCTGAGCCTTTTCCTCGCACCCCCAGTTGCGGGAGAATGTGAAGGAGGAGATGTTGACAGGTCGCGTTCCGCTTGACTTGACAATTTTGTCACCAGCAGGTCTTTCAACCCCAGCAGACCTGTGTCTGCCGGAAAGAGAGATCCAAGGTAGGCTTTAAATCTAGGATCGAGCACGGTGGCCAAAATGTAGTGCTCTGATTTCAACAGATTGACCACCCGTGAATCCTTGTTAAGCGAATTAAGGGCTGCATCCACAAGTCCCACATGCCTAGCGGAATCGCTCCGTGTTAGCTCCTTCTTCAATGCCTCCAGCTTCTTCTGCAAAAGCCTGATGAGGGGAATGACCTGACTCAGGCTGGCAGTGTCTGAACTGACTTCACGTGTGGCAAGTTCAAAGGGCATCAGAACCTTGCACAACGTTGAAATCATTCTCCACTGCACTTGAGACAGGTGCATTCCATCTCCTATATCGTGCTCAATTGTATAGGCTTGAATGGCCTTTTGCTGCTCCTCCAACCTCTGAAGCATATAGAGGGTTGAATTCCACCTCGTTACCACTTCTTGCTTCAGATGATGGCAGGGCAGGTTCAGTAGTTTTTGGTGGTGCTCCAGTCTTCTGTACGTGGTGCCTGTACGCCGAAAGTGTCCCGCAATTTTTCTGGCCACCGACAGCATCTCTTGCACGCCACTGTCGTTTTTTAAAAAATTCTGCACCACCAAATTCAAGGTATGTGCAAAACATGGGACGTGCTGGAATTTGCCCATATTTAATGCACACACAATATTGCTGGCGTTGTCCGATGCCACAAATCCACAGGAGAGTCCAATTGGGGTAAGCCATTCCGCGATGATCTTCCTCAGTTGCCGTAAGAGGTTTTCAGCTGTGTGCGTATTCTGGAAAGCGGTGATACAAAGCGTAGCCTGCCTAGGAAAGAGTTGGCGTTTGCGAGATGCTGCTACTGGTGCCGCCGCTGCTGTTCTTGCGGCGGGAGTCCATACATCTACCCAGTGGGCTGTCACAGTCATATAGTCCTGACCCTGCCCTGCTCCACTTGTCCACATGTCCGTGGTTAAGTGGACATTGGGTACAACTGCATTTTTTAGGAGACTGGTGAGTCTTTTTCTGACGTCCGTGTACATTCTCGGTATCGCCTGCCTAGAGAAGTGGAACCTAGATGGTATTTGGTAACGGGGGCACACTGCCTCAATAAATTGTCTAGTTCCCTGTGAACTAACGGCGGATACCGGACGCACGTCTAACACCAACATAGTTGTCAAGGACTCAGTTATCCGCTTTGCAGTAGGATGACTGCTGTGATATTTCATCTTCCTCGCAAAGGACTGTTGAACAGTCAATTGCTTACTGGAAGTAGTACAAGTGGGCTTACGACTTCCCCTCTGGGATGACCATCGACTCCCAGCGGCAACAACAGCAGCGCCAGCAGCAGTAGGCGTTACACGCAAGGATGCATCGGAGGAATCCCAGGCAGGAGAGGACTCGTCAGACTTGCCAGTGACATGGCCTGCAGGACTATTGGCATTCCTGGGGAAGGAGGAAATTGACACTGAGGGAGTTGGTGGGGTGGTTTGCGTGAGCTTGGTTACAAGAGGAAGGGATTTACTGGTCAGTGGACTGCTTCCGCTGTCACCCAAAGTTTTTGAACTTGTCACTGACTTATTATGAATGCGCTGCAGGTGACGTATAAGGGAGGATGTTCCGAGGTGGTTAACGTCCTTACCCCTACTTATTACAGCTTGACAAAGGGAACACACGGCTTGACACCTGTTGTCCGCATTTCTGGTGAAATACCTCCACACCGAAGAGCTGATTTTTTTGGTATTTTCACCTGGCATGTCAACGGCCATATTCCTCCCACGGACAACAGGTGTCTCCCCGGGTGCCTGACTTAAACAAACCACCTCACCATCAGAATCCTCCTGGTCAATTTCCTCCCCAGCGCCAGCAACACCCATATCCTCCTCATCCTGGTGTACTTCAACACTGACATCTTCAATCTGACTATCAGGAACTGGACTGCGGGTGCTCCTTCCAGCACTTGCAGGGGGCGTGCAAATGGTGGAAGGCGCATGCTCTTCACGTCCAGTGTTGGGAAGGTCAGGCATCGCAACCGACACAATTGGACTCTCCTTGTGGATTTGGGATTTCAAAGAACGCACAGTTCTTTGCGGTGCTTTTGCCAGCTTGAGTCTTTTCAGTTTTCTAGCGAGAGGCTGAGTGCTTCCATCCTCATGTGAAGCTGAACCACTAGCCATGAACATAGGCCAGGGCCTCAGCCGTTCCTTGCCACTCCGTGTGGTAAATGGCATATTGGCAAGTTTACGCTTCTCCTCCGACAATTTTATTTTAGGTTTTGGAGTCCTTTTTTTACTGATATTTGGTGTTTTGGTTTTGACATGCTCTGTACTATGCCATTGGGCATCGGCCTTGGCAGACGACGTTGCTGGCATTTCATCGTCTCGGCCATGACTAGTGGCAGCAGCTTCAGCACGAGGTGGAAGTGGATCTTGATCTTTCCCTAATTTTGGAACCTCAACATTTTTGTTCTCCATATTTTAATAGGCACAACTAAAAGGCACCTCAGGTAAACAATGCAGATGGATGGATTGGATACTAGTATACAATTATGGACGGGCTGCCGAGTGCCGACACAGAGGTAGCCACAGCCGTGAACTACCGCACTGTACTGTGTCTGCTGCTAATATATAGACTGGTTGATAAAGAGATAGTATACTCGTAACTAGTATGTATGTATAAAGAAAGAAAAAAAAACCACGGTTAGGTCACTGGTATATACAATTATGGACGGGCTGCCGAGTGCCGACACAGAGGTAGCCACAGCCGTGAACTACCGCACTGTACTGTGTCTGCTGCTAATATATAGACTGGTTGATAAAGAGATAGTATACTCGTAACTAGTACAGTATGTATGTATAAAGAAAGAAAAAAAAACCACGGTTAGGTCACTGGTATATACAATTATGGACGGGCTGCCGAGTGCCGACACAGAGGTAGCCACAGCCGTGAACTACCGCACTGTACTGTGTCTGCTGCTAATATATAGACTGGTTGATAAAGAGATAGTATACTCGTAACTAGTATGTATGTATAAAGAAAGAAAAAAAAACCACGGTTAGGTCACTGGTATATACAATTATGGACGGGCTGCCGAGTGCCGACACAGAGGTAGCCACAGCCGTGAACTACCGCACTGTACTGTGTCTGCTGCTAATATATAGACTGGTTGATAAAGAGATAGTATACTCGTAACTAGTATGTATGTATAAAGAAAGAAAAAAAAACCACGGTTAGGTGGTATATACAATTATGGACGGGCTGCCGAGTGCCGACACAGAGGTAGCCACAGCCGTGAACTACCGCACTGTACTGTGTCTGCTGCTAATATATAGACTGGTTGATAAAGAGATAGTATACTCGTAACTAGTATGTATGTATAAAGAAAGAAAAAAAAACCACGGTTAGGTCACTGGTATATACAATTATGGACGGGCTGCCGAGTGCCGACACAGAGGTAGCCACAGCCGTGAACTACCGCACTGTACACTGGTTGATAAAGAGATAGTAGTATACTCGTAACAACTAGTATGACGACGGTATAAAGAATGAAAAAAAAACCACGGTTAGGTGGTATATAATACAATTATGGTTGGACGGACTGCCTGCCGAGTGCCGACACAGAGGTAGCCACAGCCGTGAACTACCGCACTGTACACTGGTTGATAAAGAGATAGTAGTATACTCGTAACAACTAGTATGACGACGGTATAAAGAATGAAAAAAAAACCACGGTTAGGTGGTATATAATACAATTATGGTTGGACGGACTGCCTGCCGAGTGCCGACACAGAGGTAGCCACAGCCGTGAACTACCGCACTGTACACTGGTTGATAAAGAGATAGTAGTATACTCGTAACAACTAGTATGACGACGGTATAAAGAACGAAAAAAAAACCACGGTTAGGTGGTATATATTATAATACAATTATGGATGGACGGACTGCCTGCCGAGTTCCGACACAGAGGTAGCCACAGCCGTGAACTACCGCACTGTACACTGGTTGATAAAGAGATAGTAGTATACTCGTAACAACTAGTATGACGACGGTATAAAGAACGGAAAAAAAACCACGGTTAGGTGGTATATATTATAATACAATTATGGATGGACGGACTGCCTGCCGAGTTCCGACACAGAGGTAGCCACAGCCGTGAACTACCGCACTGTACACTGGTTGATAAAGAGATAGTAGTATACTCGTAACAACTAGTATGACTATGACGACGGTATAAAGAAAGAAAAAAAAAACCACGGTTAGGTGGTATATAATACAATTATGGATGGACGGACTGCCTGCCGAGTGCCGACACAGAGGTAGCCACAGCCGTGAACTACCGCACTGTACTGTGTCTGCTGCTAATATAGACTGGTTGATAAAGAGATAGTATACAATACTACTAATATACTGGTGGTCAGGCACTGGTCACCACTAGTCACACTGGCAGTGGCACTCCTGCAGCAAAAGTGTGCACTGTTTAATTTTAATATAATATTATTTATCATGTACTCCTGGCTCCTGCTATAACAACCTGCAGTGCTCCCCAGTCTCCCCCACAATTATAAGCTTTATATACAATACATTGATGTGCAGCACACTGGGCTGAGCAGTGCACACAGACTGAGTCACTGTGTGACTGTGTATCGTTTTTTTCAGGCAGAGAACGGATATATTAAATAAAACAAACAACTGCACTGTCTCTGGTGGTCACTGGTCACTGTGGTCGTCAGTCACTAAACTCTGTCTGCACTCTGCACTCTCTTCTAATCTACAGTATCACAGCAATCTCTCTCTCTCTCTCTCTCTTCTAAATCTAATCTAAATGGAGAGGACGCCAGCCACGTCCTCTCCCTATCAATCTCAATGCACGTGTGAAAATGGCGGCGACGCGCGGCTCCTTATATAGAATCCGAGTCTCGCGAGAATCCGACAGCGTCATGATGACGTTCGGGCGCGCTCGGGTTAACCGAGCAAGGCGGGAAGATCCGAGTCGCTCGGACCCGTGAAAAAAAAAGTGAAGTTCGTGCGGGTTCGGATTCAAAGAAACCGAACCCGCTCATCTCTAGTTAAAATTTGCAGCTATGAAATGGAAGCTTCGTTATCTAGACAACAAAATGACCTCAATTCTCTCCTCTTTTGTCAAAGCCATCTTCAGTTATAGTACCTGCAATAAAAAGTGTTGTAACTTTTGAACCATAACTGCTATTTCTGTTTGCAGCAATAAACTTTTCATTGCAAATTCTGATGTTGTTTGACATGTTACACGACCCCTTTCCATTTGAAAAAACTGACTTAGATTCAAGATGGATAATTTCTAGATGGCACCCATGTTCGGTACACACCCTGAAAGATAGCCCACCTCACCCATACAATACTGGAGTATTCAGTTTTCCCATTACCTGCACAGTTTTTGAAACAAAAGGGTGTACTGCGACTTTTGAATCACCCTGTATTTGAGAACAATTCTTCTTTCCATTGGGCAGGCATATTTCTTCAGCACATTAAAACATGATTTAAAAAGAGTGCATTGGACTAGGCATCATACTTGTGCATTGGCAATGATTGCAATGTAGTTCTGTCATACATTCTAGAAATTGTATGTTTGCTACTGAAATTTGCACGCTGCACACAAAGTAAAACAGTGTTGTGCATCACATGACATCAGGGACATTTTCTGTTATAAATCGACTGACAAACCTGACAAATTGTTTAAATAAGGGATTGTCCTTGAAAACTAGAAATCAAGCAGAGTTGACAGCTTTTTCTCGCTAGAGGTGAAATGAGAAGTGGTGAGCTTTCTAGAATATGTAGTCATTGTTAAAGTGTACTGATCACCTATATTCATTGGAGGCAGGCTCTCTGTGGGCTGTTTCAGTATATGAGAAAGCAGCCTAGCAGCCTATCATTTCACTAGGACCTAGAACACTTTTAGGGGTTTTGTAGAGGTACTCACATTTCTGTACTGGGCATGTGTACAACAAAAAGGTATGCAGTCATCCCTCTGCAGATTCAGGGAAAACACTTCCTTCCTGGTCCGAAAAGTGATTTCTTATAATACCCTCTACTAATTATGGCTGCAGACTCCATTTCTTGTAAAATCATTTTTTATATGAAGTTAGTGAATTTTCCCGCTACATTTTGGCATTCTGCAGTTTAAATACTGTTAAGAAACCCCTTCCTAGGCTAATGGTGACCTTTGTATAGTTTGTTAGGCAAATCTTTATAGTAAACACATGGCAGATATATTCTAAGTAGAGATGTGCGGTGGGCACTTTTCGTGTTTTGTGTTTTGGTTTTGGATTTAATTCCCCGCTCGTGTTTTGATTTTGGGTTGGTTTTGCCAAAACCACCCTTTCATGTTTTGGTTTTGGATCTGGATGATTTTTGATAAAAACAGCTAAAATCACAGAATTATGGGGTCATTTTGATCCTACAGTATTATTAACCTCAATAACATTAATCTCCACTCATTTCCAGTAAATTTTGGTCACCTCACACCTCACAATATTGTTCACCAACATAGGCCAAAGCCTGGCTGGCTAATCTAAGCAACAAAGCAGCGGCATAAACACACGGCAGTTATTTCTGTTTAAAAATGTTTTACAAATTAGTACTGTATTAGCAATAACCAATCAAACCAATAGATAACAATCCAACAAGAAATTTCGTCACAATCATGTATACAATATCATTGCTCTGAAGTAGTTACCAAACAGCAAATAAATAAAAACCTAAACCATGTGTAAAATAGCAACAGTGGACATTGATGCCCCCTACAAATTGCACATGCCCCCAGCACATGCCTATTCTCAGTGCCCAGTCTGTACCTCCCTCCTGGGAGCCCTGGGTCACGGATGACTGGCACCCTGTGCCTATGTAAAGCCCCAATCAGCCAGCTCCCCAAATTCTCCCTAATCACAAAAAAACAGCATTCTGTACCTGCGTAGGACAGTGCGGCATACTTTGGGACACACAGTTAAATATTGACCAGGTTACAGTGCTGGTCGGATACAGTGCGGGTCAGACACAGTGCAGGTTACAGTGCAGGTTGGATACAAAGCGGGTCGGGTACAATGCAGGTTACAGTGTGGGTCAGATACAGTGCAGGTGGATACAAGGTAGGTCGGATACAGTGTAGATAGAATTCATTGCGGGCTGTATATAGTGCAGATCGCACACAATGCAAGTCGGATACAGTGCAGGTCGGAGTGCGGTTTGGATATAGTGAGCGTTGGCTACAGCGCAATGTCGGATACAGTGCAAGATACAGTACAGGTCGGATACAGAGCAGGTCAGAGTGTGGGTTGTATACAGTGTGCGGGTTGGATACAGTGTAGGCTACAGTGCAGGTTGGATACAGTGTGTGTTGCATACAGTGAGGGTTGGCTACAGTACAAGGTCAGATACAGTGCGCGTCGGATACAGTGCGAGATAAAGTGCAGGTCAGATACAGTATGGGTCGCATACATTGTGAGTTGTATATATTGTGAGTCAGATACAGCGTGGGCCGGATAAAGTGCAGGTTACAGTGTGGATCAAATACAGTGTGGGTTGGATACAGCACAGGTCAGACTCAGTGTGGGTTGGATACAGCGCAGGTCGAATACAGTGTGGGTTGGATACAGTGCAGGTTAAATACAGCATTGGTTGGATACAGTGCGGGTCGAATATAATGTGGTTCGGGTGCAGTGTAGGTCGGATACAGCACGGGTTTCAGTGCAGGTCAAATACAATGTGGGTCGGATACAGTGTTGTTCAGATACAGCATGGGTTACAGTGCAGGTCGGATACAGCATGGGTTTCAGTTTAGGTCAAATACAGTGCAGGTTAGATACACCAATAGTGCACTTACTGTGACAAAGGTTCCTCAGTGCGGGGTTGTCAGCTGTGTTTTCAGTGTGGTGGTGCCAGCAGTGTCGGCACTGCAGGAATGCCTGCAGTTTTGGCAATTGCGGGAGTGCTGGAGGTGTCCTCAGTGCAGGAGTGCCGGAAGTGTCCTCAGTACAGGGGTGCCGGCAGTGTCGGCAATTCGGGAGTGCCGGAGTTGTCCTCAGTGCAGGAGTGCTGGCAGACTCCTCAGTGCAGGTGTGTCAGCAGTGTTGGCAATGCGGGAGTGCTGGAGGTGTCCTTAGTGCACGAATTCAGGGGTGCCGGCAGTGTGGGAGTGCCAGAAGTGTCCTCGGTGCAGGAGTGCCTGCAATGTCGGCAGTGTGGGAGGTGTCCTCAGTGCAGCAGTGCTGGTAGTGTCCCCAATGCAGGGTGCCGGCAGTGTCAGCAGCGTGTGAGTGCTGGAAGTGTCCTCAGTGCAGGGGTGCCGGCAGTGTTGGCAATGCGGGAGTACCGGAGGTGTCCTCAGTGCAGGAGTGCTGGCAAAGTCCTCAGTGCAGGGGTGCCAGCAGTGTCAGCAATGCGGGAGTGCTGGAGGTATCCTCAGTGCAGGAGTTCAGGGATGCGGCAGTGTCGGCAGTGTGGGAGTGCCGGAAGTGTCCTCAGTGCAGGGGTGCCGGCAGTGTCGGCAATGCAGGAGTGCTGGAAGTGTCCTCAGTGCAAGAGTTCAGGGGTGTCGGCAGTTTCAGTAGTATGGGAGTGCTGGAAGAGTCCTCAGTGCAGGGGTGCCGGCAGTGTCAGCAGTGCGGGAGTATCGGCAGTGTGGGCGGTGGTGTCGGCAGTGCGGGCAGTGGGGTCGGCAGTGCGGGTGGCGGTGGCGGCAGTGGTGTCGGCAGTGCGGGCGGCGGCGCTATTAGCGCTGTGGGGGCATCCATCTTAGGGCCATTGTAGCCTATGGGGAAACGCTGATTGGCTGAGACCCGTGACAGACAGCTCTCTCAGCCAATCAGTGGCCTTCCATAGGATACTATGGAGACCAGCGTCCTAGGCAAAACCTCAGGATCCTACAGTGGAATCCTGAGGTTTTGCCTCGATTGGGGATCCGGGGCAGGCAGGGACATCCGAGCTGTGGCTCGGATGGCCCAGGATCCCCTAGGTTTGGGGGGGTTCGGTTCTCTGAGAACCGAACCCGTTCATCTCTAATTCTAAGGTGCCATTTTCCCAAGTAAATAAATGTAACCTAAGTTTATCAAAGGAAGGATAAAATATTCATAATTTTATTAAAACAAATGTTCCTAAATGATTGTTGGCACTTATATTTTCCTGTATACAAACTGAATACATTTAATATTGGGGTTTTTTTTTATCAACTTTCTCATTTGTCCCATAGGCTTTTTCTCTAATTGGATATTTGTATTTTTACTTAAATTGTTCCTAATTTAGATATATACATCTCATTGAGACAGTGACAGAATTTTACTCACCAAAAGCCTAAACGAATATATTAACTTATGAAGTCAAGCTATGTCACCAACAATGATCAGATAATTATTTTAGAAGCACTGTGACTTATTTAATTGCTGTGGGGATTGAAGAGTGGGTTGCTTACAAGTGCACTAATTGGATGGCAGGATATTAACGAGTACCTCAGCGTATTTCATAATGGAATGTGTGAAGACAGGGACATATTCTCATATAGCACACCTAATATAAAAATCACAACTCTGGGTTCCTTTGATATGATTCCACTCCCCAACCTTTTTCTTCCTATCAATCAGATTGTGATATTATTGTAATTTAATTAAGTGCAAAAGCCTGAGCAACCATCTTACACAAGGATGACAACTTGTGAAGGGATGTTGGCAAGATTTGTTAACAAAATGCGTGAATTAAAGACAATGACAACGTGCAAGAACAAAATAAATAAAAAAAACTAGAATCTTATTTATAATACAAAAATAATATTAAACTCAGAGTTTAATGAAAAAATAATTGTATGTAAAGTCACTACTCATGCTTCCTCACTAGAAACATGTATATTTTCCTTCTCTAAAAAGAGATGCTTTATTATTTATTTATTTATTACCAGTTATTTATATAGCGCACACATATTCTGCAGCCAGTGTTGGACTGGGGTATGAAGGGCTCACCGGGGGAATGCAGTTATAGGGGCCCATATTTAGGGGTGTGACCAGCCTACAAAGGGGGTGTGGCCAGCCTCCACAGAGGCTTGAAATGCACAATAATCTTGTGCAGTATAAGGTAACATATCTACCATGTATAATACAAGTGCACAGTCTGGAACCTGATCCTTAGAGGAGGAGGAGGGCCCTCAGGCAGTGGGGCCCACCAGTGGTTTCCCCTGTACCCCTGTGGGCCAGTCCGACCCTGTCTGCAGTGCTTCGCAGAGAATATTTGCCCATTCACATCAGTCCCTGAACCAGTGGAGCTTACAATCTAGATTCCCTATCACATGTACACACAGACACATTCACTAGGGTTATTTTTTTTTTTTTTTTGGGAGCCAATTAACCTACCAGTATATTTTTGGATTGTGGAAGGAAACCGGAGTACCCAGAGGAAACCCACGCAAGTATGGGGAGTATATACAAACTCCACACGGTTAGGGCAATGGTAGGAATCAAACCCACGACCTCAGTGCTGTGAGGCAGTAATGCTAACCATTACACCATCCATAATGTAGTTTACAAGAATACTTGTGACTTTTAAATCTATTATGTGCAATTTTATAAAGAATTAATAACATGTTTCTAAGCTGTTATAAACCTGATATTTTGTTTATAATGTTATTTAAGTTCTGTTTATCAATATGCTCTGATAACAATGCTTTTCTATTGCCACAATAGAAAATCAGTTCTAAACACAATTTAATGATTAAGGGCTCTATGTACTAAGCCTTGGAGAGAGATAAAATACCAGCCAATCAGTTCCTAACTGTCATGTTACAGGCTGTGTTTGTGGCATTGTGGTATTGAATGCTACTTGTTATTTTAACCCTTATAAATACACCAGGATGCCTATAGGGAGTTCTACAGCACACACAAACGCAGTAGCAACAATGTATATCAAATGAGTTTTTGTTTTTGATAATTACCTGCTTTTAACAGTAAAGGGATATAATCATACTTCCATATTTTTCTGGAATGTCTGTGAAACGCACAAATTTCAGGGCATTTTCCTGGGTCCCACCACCTTCCCTAGTGGGACAATTCATTGATGATGCATCATCATGGTGACTTGAATCGTGTTGTTACACAGCCACACTGAAAGAAATAGGCATGCATAGGTATAATACATTTTTAAAGTTTGTTGCAGCCATCCTATTTTAATAAAGGTTATTATGTGAAAATTCCTCAGCTTATGTATGACACTTTGCATTATGATATTCCTGTTAGTGTATTATGCACTGTTATGTGTTTTGTGTATATACAACATACTACTACACTAGTTTTGCACAAACTGGGAGGCTGCACTGCTCGCCCAGCCCCATTCCCTATGTGGCCAGATGTGCCAGATAGCCAGTCCAGCCCTGGCTCCCCTAAATTACCTTTGTAGTTACACATTTCTTCAACACTTCTGCAACAACACATTCCACATCACTTCTGTAATTATACTGTACATTCCTCTCCATGCCCTATGTAGTAATGCATCCTCCATGGCCTATTCTTCTCAATCACCTCTGAAGTAACACTTTTATTCTCATCACCTCTGTAGTATCCCATTCTCCTCCATCACCTCTGTACTATCACATCCCCAATCACCTCTGTACTATCACATCCCCAATCTCCTCTGTAGTATCACATCCCCAATCACCTCTGCAGTATCACATCCCCAATCACCTCTGCAGTATCACTTTATTCCCATCATCTCTCTAGTATGCCATTCCCCTCCATCACCTCTGTAGTATCCCATTCCCCTCCATCACCTCTGTAGTATCCCATTTCCCTCCATCACCTCTGTAGTATTGCATCCTCAATCACCTCTGTAGTATCACATCCTCAATCACCTCTGTAGTATCACATCCCCAAGCACCTCTGTAGTATTACATCCTCAATCACCTCTGTATTAAGACATTCCTCTCTATAACTTTTGTAGTGACACCCCCCCACTATCACCCCTGCAGTAAACATTATCCTCCATCACAAGTATAGTAACACATTACTGTCCACCCCCTCTAAAAAACATGTTCTTCCATTACTGTAGCTCTGCAGTAACACATTCTCCATCCCATCACCTCTGCAGTAAGATACTCTTTTTACCTCTGTAATGAAGTCTGAGTCTGCTGGAGATGCAGGTTCCCGGCCGAAGTCTGACTTTTTTTTTAAGCGGCAATCATTTACAAAGGTATGGTTTTGCCTTGTACATCATTGCTGCCAGAGACGGATATATACTTCATGGGGCCGTCCCTCACAATCCTCAGTGTGTGCCCCCAGTGTCTCACAGACATATCCCCTCCACAGCAGTGCATTCCCCACTCCATAACATTACTGCACTACATCCCCACTATATGCTACACTACTTTGCTGCACTACACTACACTACAATACATTGCATCACTGCTCTACATAACCACACTACATCACTGAATTACATACTCCTATACCCTGCACAACAGCCCTACACTACATTGCATCAGTGCACTACATCACTACGCTAATTCCCCCCTATGGACTGCATCACTACGCTACATCCACATACATCAGTACACTACATTTCTTATGTGCTAAACTACATCATTACACCCCCCATATGTTGCACTACATCACTACAGTACATCTCCCCCAATACACAGTACTGCATCATTACACTGCACCCCCTATACACTGCACTACATCACTATACAACATCTCCCTATATGCTGCACTACATTACCTTTATACTCTCCAATACCAGCAGCAATTACCCACACACCCTCCCACACCTGCAACAGCTACCCATATACCCTCTCACACCTGCGGTAGATTTCCATACACCCTCCCACAACACAGCAATAGTTACCCATACATCCTCCCACACCAGCCGTAGCTACTAGAGATGAGCGGGTTCGGTTTCTCTGAAACCGAACCCGCACGAACTTCATGTTTTTTTCACGGGTCCGAGCAGACTCGGATCCTCCCGCCTTGCTCGGTTAACCCGAGCGCGCCCGAACGTCATCATGACGCTGTCGGATTCTCGCGAGACTCGGATTCTATATAAGGAGCCGCGCGTCGCCGCCATTTTCACACGTGCATTGAGATTGATAGGGAGAGGACGTGGCTGGCGTCCTCTCCATTAGAAATTAGATTAGAAGAGAGAGAGAGATTGTGCAGAGTCAGACAGAGTTTACCACAGTGACCAGTGCAGTTGTTGTTAGTTAACTTTTATTTATTTTAATATAATATATCCGTTCTCTGCTATATCCGTTCTCTGCCTGAAAAAAAACGATACACAGCAGCAGCCAGTCACACAGTGTGACTCAGTCTGTGTGCACTCAGCTCAGCCCAGTGTGCTGCACATCAATGTATAAAAGGCAAAGCTTATAATAATTGTGGGGGAGACTGGGGAGCACTGCAGGTTGTTATAGCAGGAGCCCCCAGGAGTACATAATATTATATTAATTTAAAATTAAACAGTGCACACTTTTGCTGCAGGAGTGCCACTGCCAGTGTGACTAGTGGTGACCAGTGCCTGACCACCAGTATAGTAGTATATTGTTGTATGTATTGTATACTATCTCTTTATCAACCAGTCTATATTAGCAGCAGACACAGTACAGTGCGGTAGTTCACGGCTGTGGCTACCTCTGTGTCGGCAGTCGGAACTCGGCAGGCAGTCCGTCCATCCATAATTGTATTACAATATATACCACCTAACCGTGGTATTTTTTTTTCTTTCTTTATACCGTCGTCATAGTGTCATACTAGTTGTTACGAGTATACTACTATCTCTTTATCAACCAGTGTACAGTGCGGTAGTTCACGGCTGTGGCTACCTCTGTGTCGGCAGTCGGCAGGCAGTCCGTCCATCCATAATTGTATTATTATTATAATATATACCACCTAACCGTGGTTTTTTTTTCATTCTTTATACCGTCATAGTGTCATACTAGTTGTTACGAGTATACTACTATCTCTTTATCAACCAGTGTACAGTGCGGTAGTTCACGGCTGTGGCTACCTCTGTGTCGGCAGTCGGCAGGCAGTCCGTCCATCCATAATTGTATTATTATTATAATATATACCACCTAACTGTGGTATTTTTTTTTCTTTCTTTATACCGTCGTCATAGTGTCATACTAGTTGTTACGAGTATACTACTATCTCTTTATCAACCAGTGTACAGTGCGGTAGTTCACGGCTGTGGCTACCTCTGTGCCGGCAGTCGGCAGGCAGTCCGTCCATCCATAATTGTATTATTATTATAATATATACCACCTAACCGTGGTATTTTTTTTTCTTTCTTTATACCGTCGTCATAGTGTCATACTAGTTGTTACGAGTATACTACTATCTCTTTATCAACCAGTGTACAGTGCGGTAGTTCACGGCTGTGGCTACCTCTGTGTCGGCAGTCGGCAGGCAGTCCGT
Source organism: Pseudophryne corroboree (assembly GCF_028390025.1). NCBI lineage: Eukaryota > Metazoa > Chordata > Amphibia > Anura > Myobatrachidae > Pseudophryne > Pseudophryne corroboree. Next base: position 570,395,281 of record NC_086444.1, read on the forward strand.
CCATCCATAATTGTATTATTATTATAATATATACCACCTAACTGTGGTATTTTTTTTTCTTTCTTTATACCGTCGTCATAGTGTCATACTAGTTGTTACGAGTATACTACTATCTCTTTATCAACCAGTGTACAGTGCGGTAGTTCACGGCTGTGGCTACCTCTGTGTCGGCAGTCGGCAGGCAGTCCGTCCATCCATAATTGTATTATTATTATAATATATACCACCTAACCGTGGTTTTTTTTTCATTCTTTATACCGTCATAGTGTCATACTAGTTGTTACGAGTATACTACTATCTCTTTATCAACCAGTGTACAGTGCGGTAGTTCACGGCTGTGGCTACCTCTGTGTCGGCAGTCGGCAGGCAGTCCGTCCATCCATAATTGTATTATTATTATAATATATACCACCTAACCGTGGTTTTTTTTTCATTCTTTATACCGTCGTCATAGTGTCATACTAGTTGTTACGAGTATACTACTATCTCTTTATCAACCAGTGTACAGTGCGGTAGTTCACGGCTGTGGCTACCTCTGTGTCGGCAGTCGGCAGGCAGTCCGTCCATCCATAATTGTATTATTATTATAATATATACCACCTAACCGTGGTTTTTTTTTCATTCTTTATACCGTCGTCATAGTGTCATACTAGTTGTTACGAGTATACTACTATCTCTTTATCAACCAGTGTACAGTGCGGTAGTTCACGGCTGTGGCTACCTCTGTGTCGGCAGTCGGCAGGCAGTCCGTCCATCCATAATTGTATTATTATTATAATATATACCACCTAACCGTGGTATTTTTTTTTCTTTCTTTATACCGTCGTCATAGTGTCATACTAGTTGTTACGAGTATACTACTATCTCTTTATCAACCAGTGTACAGTGCGGTAGTTCACGGCTGTGGCTACCTCTGTGTCGGCAGTCGGCAGGCAGTCCGTCCATCCATAATTGTATTATTATTATAATATATACCACCTAACTGTGGTATTTTTTTTTCTTTCTTTATACCGTCGTCATAGTGTCATACTAGTTGTTACGAGTATACTACTATCTCTTTATCAACCAGTGTACAGTGCGGTAGTTCACGGCTGTGGCTACCTCTGTGTCGGCAGTCGGCAGGCAGTCCGTCCATCCATAATTGTATTATTATTATAATATATACCACCTAACCGTGGTTTTTTTATACCACCTAACCGTGGCAGTCCGTCCATAATTGTATACTAGTATCCAATCCATCCATCTCCATTGTTTACCTGAGGTGCCTTTTAGTTCTGCCTATAAAATATGGAGAACAAAAAAGTTGAGGTTCCAAAATTAGGGAAAGATCAAGATCCACTTCCACCTCGTGCTGAAGCTGCTGCCACTAGTCATGGCCGAGACGATGAAATGCCAGCAACGTCGTCTGCCAAGGCCGATGCCCAATGTCATAGTACAGAGCATGTCAAATCCAAAACACCAAATATCAGAAAAAAAAGGACTCCAAAACCTAAAATAAAATTGTCGGAGGAGAAGCGTAAACTTGCCAATATGCCATTTACCACACGGAGTGGCAAGGAACGGCTGAGGCCCTGGCCTATGTTCATGGCTAGTGGTTCAGCTTCACATGAGGATGGAAGCACTCAGCCTCTCGCTAGAAAACTGAAAAGACTCAAGCTGGCAAAAGCACCGCAAAGAACTGTGCGTTCTTTGAAATCCCAAATCCACAAGGAGAGTCCAATTGTGTCGTTTGCGATGCCTGACCTTCCCAACACTGGACGTGAAGAGCATGCGCCTTCCACTATTTGCATGCCCCCTGCAAGTGCTGGAAGGAGCACCCGCAGTCCAGTTCCTGATAGTCAGATTGAAGATGTCAGTGTTGAAGTACACCAGGATGAGGAGGATATGGGTGTTGCTGGCGCTGGGGAGGAAATTGACCAGGAGGATTCTGATGGTGAGGTGGTTTGTTTAAGTCAGGCACCCGGGGAGACACCTGTTGTCCGTGGGAGGAATATGGCCGTTGACATGCCAGGTGAAAATACCAAAAAATCAGCTCTTCGGTGTGGAGGTATTTCACCAGAAATGCGGACAACAGGTGTCAAGCCGTGTGTTCCCTTTGTCAAGCTGTAATAAGTAGGGGTAAGGACGTTAACCACCTCGGAACATCCTCCCTTATACGTCACCTGCAGCGCATTCATAATAAGTCAGTGACAAGTTCAAAAACTTTGGGTGACAGCGGAAGCAGTCCACTGACCAGTAAATCCCTTCCTCTTGTAACCAAGCTCACGCAAACCACCCCACCAACTCCCTCAGTGTCAATTTCCTCCTTCCCCAGGAATGCCAATAGTCCTGCAGGCCATGTCACTGGCAAGTCTGACGAGTCCTCTCCTGCCTGGGATTCCTCCGATGCATCCTTGCGTGTAACGCCTACTGCTGCTGGCGCTGCTGTTGTTGCCGCTGGGAGTCGATGGTCATCCCAGAGGGGAAGTCGTAAGCCCACTTGTACTACTTCCAGTAAGCAATTGACTGTTCAACAGTCCTTTGCGAGGAAGATGAAATATCACAGCAGTCATCCTGCTGCAAAGCGGATAACTGAGGCCTTGACAACTATGTTGGTGTTAGACGTGCGTCCGGTATCCGCCGTTAGTTCACAGGGAACTAGACAATTTATTGAGGCAGTGTGCCCCCGTTACCAAATACCATCTAGGTTCCACTTCTCTAGGCAGGCGATACCGAGAATGTACACGGACGTCAGAAAAAGACTCACCAGTGTCCTAAAAAATGCAGTTGTACCCAATGTCCACTTAACCACGGACATGTGGACAAGTGGAGCAGGGCAGGGTCAGGACTATATGACTGTGACAGCCCACTGGGTAGATGTATGGACTCCCGCCGCAAGAACAGCAGCGGCGGCACCAGTAGCAGCATCTCGCAAACGCCAACTCTTTCCTAGGCAGGCTACGCTTTGTATCACCGCTTTCCAGAATACGCACACAGCTGAAAACCTCTTACGGCAACTGAGGAAGATCATCGCGGAATGGCTTACCCCAATTGGACTCTCCTGTGGATTTGTGGCATCGGACAACGCCAGCAATATTGTGTGTGCATTAAATATGGGCAAATTCCAGCACGTCCCATGTTTTGCACATACCTTGAATTTGGTGGTGCAGAATTTTTTAAAAAACGACAGGGGCGTGCAAGAGATGCTGTCGGTGGCCAGAAAAATTGCGGGACACTTTCGGCGTACAGGCACCACGTACAGAAGACTGGAGCACCACCAAAAACTACTGAACCTGCCCTGCCATCATCTGAAGCAAGAAGTGGTAACGAGGTGGAATTCAACCCTCTATATGCTTCAGAGGTTGGAGGAGCAGCAAAAGGCCATTCAAGCCTATACAATTGAGCACGATATAGGAGATGGAATGCACCTGTCTCAAGTGCAGTGGAGAATGATTTCAACGTTGTGCAAGGTTCTGATGCCCTTTGAACTTGCCACACGTGAAGTCAGTTCAGACACTGCCAGCCTGAGTCAGGTCATTCCCCTCATCAGGCTTTTGCAGAAGAAGCTGGAGGCATTGAAGAAGGAGCTAACACGGAGCGATTCCGCTAGGCATGTGGGACTTGTGGATGCAGCCCTTAATTCGCTTAACAAGGATTCACGGGTGGTCAATCTGTTGAAATCAGAGCACTACATTTTGGCCACCGTGCTCGATCCTAGATTTAAAGCCTACCTTGGATCTCTCTTTCCGGCAGACACAGGTCTGCTGGGGTTGAAAGACCTGCTGGTGACAAAATTGTCAAGTCAAGCGGAACGCGACCTGTCAACATCTCCTCCTTCACATTCTCCCGCAACTGGGGGTGCGAGGAAAAGGCTCAGAATTCCGAGCCCACCCGCTGGCGGTGATGCAGGGCAGTCTGGAGCGACTGCTGATGCTGACATCTGGTCCGGACTGAAGGACCTGACAACGATTACGGACATGTCGTCTACTGTCACTGCATATGATTCTCTCAACATTGATAGAATGGTGGAGGATTATATGAGTGACCGCATCCAAGTAGGCACGTCACACAGTCCGTACTTATACTGGCAGGAAAAAGAGGCAATTTGGAGGCCCTTGCACAAACTGGCTTTATTCTACCTAAGTTGCCCTCCCACAAGTGTGTACTCCGAAAGAGTGTTTAGTGCCGCCGCTCACCTTGTCAGCAATCGGCGTACGAGGTTACATCCAGAAAATGTGGAGAAGATGATGTTCATTAAAATGAATTATAATCAATTCCTCCGCGGAGACATTGACCAGCAGCAATTGCCTCCACAAAGTACACAGGGAGCTGAGATGGTGGATTCCAGTGGGGACGAATTGATAATCTGTGAGGAGGGGGATGTACACGGTGATATATCGGAGGGTGAAGATGAGGTGGACATCTTGCCTCTGTAGAGCCAGTTTGTGCAAGGAGAGATTAATTGCTTCTTTTTTGGGGGGGGTCCAAACCAACCCGTCATATCAGTCACAGTCGTGTGGCAGACCCTGTCACTGAAATGATGGGTTGGTTAAAGTGTGCATGTCCTGTTTTGTTTATACAACATAAGGGTGGGTGGGAGGGCCCAAGGATAATTCCATCTTGCACCTCTTTTTTCTTTTCTTTTTCTTTGCATCATGTGCTGATTGGGGAGGGTTTTTTGGAAGGGACATCCTGCGTGACACTGCAGTGCCACTCCTAGATGGGCCCGGTGTTTGTGTCGGCCACTAGGGTCGCTAATCTTACTCACACAGCTACCTCATTGCGCCTCTTTTTTTCTTTGCGTCATGTGCTGTTTGGGGAGGGTTTTTTGGAAGGGACATCCTGCGTGACACTGCAGTGCCACTCCTAGATGTGCCCGGTGTTTGTGTCGGCCACTAGGGTCGCTAATCTTACTCACACAGTCAGCTACCTCATTGCGCCTCTTTTTTTCTTTGCGTCATGTGCTGTTTGGGGAGGGTTTTTTGGAAGGGCCATCCTGCGTGACACTGCAGTGCCACTCCTAGATGGGCCCGGTGTTTGTGTCGGCCACTAGGGTCGCTAATCTTACTCACACAGCTACCTCATTGCGCCTCTTTTTTTCTTTGCGTCATGTGCTGTTTGGGGAGGGTTTTTTGGAAGGGACATCCTGCGTGACACTGCAGTGCCACTCCTAGATGGGCCCGGTGTTTGTGTCGGCCACTAGGGTCGCTTATCTTTCTCACACAGCTACCTCATTGCGCCTCTTTTTTTCTTTGCGTCATGTGCTGTTTGGGGAGGGTTTTTTGGAAGGGACATCCTGCGTGACACTGCAGTGCCACTCCTAGATGGGCCCGGTGTTTGTGTCGGCCACTAGGGTCGCTTATCTTTCTCACACAGTCAGCTACCTCATTGCGCCTCTTTTTTTCTTTGCGTCATGTGCTGTTTGGGGAGGGTTTTTTGGAAGGGACATCCTGCGTGACACTGCAGTGCCACTCCTAGATGGGCCCGGTGTTTGTGTCGGCCACTAGGGTCGCTTATCTTTCTCACACAGTCAGCTACCTCATTGCGCCTCTTTTTTTCTTTGCGTCATGTGCTGTTTGGGGAGGGTTTTTTGGAAGGGACATCCTGCGTGACACTGCAGTGCCACTCCTAGATGGGCCCGGTGTTTGTGTCGGCCACTAGGGTCGCTAATCTTACTCACACAGCTACCTCATTGCGCCTCTTTTTTTCTTTGCGTCATGTGCTGTTTGGGGAGGGTTTTTTGGAAGGGACATCCTGCGTGACACTGCAGTGCCACTCCTAGATGGGCCCGGTGTTTGTGTCGGCCACTAGGGTCGCTTATCTTACTCACACAGCGACCTCGGTGCAAATTTTAGGACTAAAAATAATATTGTGAGGTGTGATGTGTTCAGAATAGGCTGAAAATGAGTGTAAATTATGTTTTTTGAGGTTAATAATACTTTGGGATCAAAATTACCCCCAAATTCTATGATTTAAGCTGTTTTTTAGGGTTTTTTGAAAAAAACACCCGAATCCAAAACACACCCGAATCCGACAAAAAAAATTCGGTGAGGTTTTGCCAAAACGCGGTCGAACCCAAAACACGGCCGCGGAACCGAACCCAAAACCAAAACACAAAACCCGAAAAATTTCCGGCGCTCATCTCTAGTAGCTACCCACATACACTCTCCCACACCAGCAGTAGCTACCCGCATACACCCTCCACACCAGCAACAGTTACCCATACAACCTCCCACACCAGCAGCAGTTATCCATACACCCACTCCCACAACAAAACAATCCCCCTGCAATGGTTTCATTGGATGTAATGTAACACCAGTTACACCACATGCTAACTGCACTCCAGCAGTGTCTCACTGCCAGTGAAGTGTAGCAGCCACAGTTACACAGTGATTACAGTACATTGTATACAATCAGTAATGTTATGCTGTAATACTGACCTCCGCTATATACTATCATACGATCTCCACTCCTCTGCTTCTTAGTGTCCTTAATTGTGGTCACTGCCTGGGGGACACTCAGTGGGCTCCTATCAGGCACACTGTGCTTATTACTGCATCTGCTGCATCAGATCAATAGGGGCATATACACAGCAGCAATGCATCGCCACAGCATACACACTAATGTATAACATGTCATATGTGTTACAGGGAGAGCACTAGCAGCAGAGCATATACACAAGGTGACCATAGACAGCAGCCATTGTATGGGCAGTATAATCCCACCCACTCCTAGTCCCAGGATCCCTCCAGTGAGGAGAAGATCAGAGAACCTCAACTTCCATCTTCTGGGCTCCTCTAGTCTCCTCTCTTTTTCTGCGCGTGTGGTGTGACTAGTTACACACAGTCAGCAGAATACAGTGAAGGGCAGGAGAGGAAACAGAGCGGCACCTGGCTCCCGGCAGCAGTCTGTCCATTATCAGTGTGCTGACAGCCAGGCAGGGCCCAGAAATAACAATATATACATTCATTACACAGCCTGTCCAGGCTTGGACTGGCCCACAGTGGTACAGGGAAAACCACTGGTGGGCCCCACTGCCTGGGGGCCCACCTCCTGCTCTAAGGATTAGGTTCCAGACTGTTACCTTATACTGGACTATGGTGTATTTTTTACAGTGCTTTGCCGTTATTAATCTGGTACATTATCATGCATGCAACAGCTGAATTTACTGTATATATTTATGAAACGGCCCAGACATTGCACTCTCTAATCATTGGTCAAACCAGTGAGATAGCAGGCCCCGCTGCATCCCCCAGGTGGGCCCTACATGCCCCAGTCCAACACTGAGCCTGTCGCGGAGCCCCTTGGGCCCTCTGGCCCTAAGAGGCCGCTTTTGGTCGCTTTGGCCTTTTAAAAATACGTCAGAGTTTGGCAGGGAACCCGTACCTCCAGCCAACTTGGACCTCATTACATCCGGCCTCATGTTTCTTACACTGTAGTATCACATTATCCTCCGTTACCTCTGTAGTAATGCATCCACCTATCACCTCTGTAATAATACATGCCCCTCATTCACCTCTGTAGTAACACACGCTCTCCATTACTTCTATAGCCACATATGCCCTTCCATCACCTTATAGTATGCTTCCACCTATCACTCCTGTAGTAATACATGCCCCTCATTCACCTCTGTAGTAACACACGCTCCTCCATTACCTTTATAGCCACATATGACCTTCCATCACCTCTATAGTATGCATCTACCTATCACCTCTGTAGTAATACATGCCCCTCATTCACCTCTGTAGTAACACACGCTCCTCCATTACCTCTATAGCCACATATGCTCTTCCATCACCTCTATAGTATGCATCCACCTATCACTTCTGTAGTAATACATGCCCCTCTTTCACCTCTGTAGTAACACACGCTCCTCTATTACCTCTATAGCCACATATGCCCTTCCATCACCTCTATAGTATGCATCCACCTATCACCTCTGTAGTAATACATGCCCCTCATTCACCTCTGTAGTAACACACGCTCCTCTATTACCTCTATAGCCACATATGCCCTTCCATCACCTCTATAGTATGCATCCACCTATCACCTCTGTAGTAATACATGCCCCTCATTCACCTCTGTAGTAACACACGCTCCTCTATTACCTCTATAGCCACATATGCTCTTCCATCACCTCTATAGTATGCATCCACCTATCACCTCTGTAGTAATACATGCCCCTCATTCACCTCTGTAGTAACACACGCTCCTCTATTACCTCTATAGTCACATATGCTCTTCCATCACCTCTATAGTATGCATCTACCTATCACCTCTGTAGTAATACATGCCCCTCATTCACCTCTGTAGTAACACACGCTCCTCCATTACCTCTATAGTCACATATGCTCTTCCATCACCTCTATAGTATGCATCCACCTATCACCTCTGTAGTAATACATGCCCCTCATTCACCTCTGTAGTAACACACGCTCCTCCATTACCACTATAGTCACATATGCTCTTCCATCACCTCTATAGTATGCATCCACCTATCACCTCTGTAGTAATACATGCCCCTCATTCACCTCTGTAGTAACACACGCTCCTCCATTACCTCTATAGCCACATATGCCCTTCCATCACCTCTATAGTATGCATCCACCTATCACCTCTGTAGTAATACATGCCCCTCATTCACCTCTGTAGTAACACACGCTCCTCTATTACCTCTATAGCCACATATGCCCTTCCATCACCTCTATAGTATGCACCCACCTATCACTTCTGTAGTAATACATGCCCCTCATTCACCTCTGTAGTAACACACGCTCCTCTATTACCTCTATAGCCACATATGCTCTTCCATCACCTCTATAGTATGCATCCACCTATCACCTCTGTAGTAATACATGCCCCTCATTCACCTCTGTAGTAACACACGCTCCTCCATTACCTCTATAGCCACATATGACCTTCCATCACCTCTATAGTATGCATCTACCTATCACCTCTGTAGTAATACATGCCCCTCATTCACCTCTGTAGTAACACACGCTCCTCTATTACCTCTATAGCCACATATGCCCTTCCATCACCTCTATAGTATGCATCCACCTATCACTTCTGTAGTAATACATGCCCCTCATTCACCTCTGTAGTAACACACGCTCCTCCATTACCTCTATAGCCACATATGCCCTTCCATCACCTCTATAGTATGCATCCACCTATCACTTCTGTAGTAATACATGCCCCTCATTCACCTCTGTAGTAACACACGCTCCTCCATTACCTCTATAGCCACATATGCCCTTCCATCACCTCTATAGTATGCATCCACCTATCACCTCTGTAGTAATACATGCCCCTCATTCACCTCTGTAGTAACACACGCTCCTCCATTACCTCTATAGCCACATATGCCCTTCCATCACCTCTATAGTATGCATCCACCTATCACCTCTGTAGTAATACATGCCCCTCATTCACCTCTGTAGTAACACACGCTCCTCCATTACCTCTATAGCCACATATGCCCTTCCATCACCTCTATAGTATGCACCCACCTATCACTTCTGTAGTAATACATGCCCCTCATTCACCTCTGTAGTAAAACACGCTCCTCCATTACCTCTATAGCCACATATGCCCTTCCATCACCTCTATAGTATGCATCCACCTATCACCTCTGTAGTAATACATGCCCCTCATTCACCTCTGTAGTAACACACGCTCCTCCATTACCTCTATAGCCACATATGCCCTTCCATCACCTCTATAGTATGCACCCACCTATCACCTCTGTAGTAATACATGCCCCTCATTCACCTCTGTAGTAACACACGCTCCTCCATTACCTCTATAGCCACATATGCCCTTCCATCACCTCTATAGTATGCACCCACCTATCACTTCTGTAGTAATACATGCCCCTCATTCACCTCTGTAGTAACACACGCTCCTCCATTACCTTTATAGTCACATATGCTCTTCCATCACCTCTATAGTATGCATCCACCTATCACCTCTGTAGTAATACATGCCCCTCATTCACCTCTGTAGTAACACACGCTCCTCCATTACCTCTATAGCCACATATGCCCTTCCATCACCTCTATAGTATGCACCCACCTATCACTTCTGTAGTAATACATGCCCCTCATTCACCTCTGTAGTAACACACGCTCCTCTATTACCTCTATAGCCACATATGCCCTTCCATCACCTCTATAGTATGCACCCACCTATCACTTCTGTAGTAATACATGCCCCTCATTCACCTCTGTAGTAACACACGCTCCTCCATTACCTCTATAGCCACATATGCTCTTCCATCACCTCTATAGTATGCATCCACCTATCACCTCTGTAGTAATACATGCCCCTCATTCACCTCTGTAGTAACACACGCTCCTCTATTACCTCTATAGCCACATATGCCCTTCCATCACCTCTATAGTATGCACCCACCTATCACTTCTGTAGTAATACATGCCCCTCATTCACCTCTGTAGTAACACACGCTCCTCTATTACCTCTATAGTCACATATGCCCTTCCATCACCTCTATAGTATGCACCCACCTATCACTTCTGTAGTAATACATGCCCCTCATTCACCTCTGTAGTAACACACGCTCCTCTATTACCTCTATAGCCACATATGCTCTTCCATCACCTCTATAGTATGCATCTACCTATCACCTCTGTAGTAATACATGCCCCTCATTCACCTCTGTAGTAACACACGCTCCTCCATTACCTCTATAGCCACATATGACCTTCCATCACCTCTATAGTATGCATCCACCTATCACTTCTGTAGTAATACATGCCCCTCATTCACCTCTGTAGTAACACACGCTCCTCCATTACCTCTATAGCCACATATGCTCTTCCATCACCTCTATAGTATGCACCCACCTATCACTTCTGTAGTAATACATGCCCCTCATTCACCTCTGTAGTAACACACGCTCCTCTATTACCTCTATAGTCACATATGCCCTTCCATCACCTCTATAGTATGCATCCACCTATCACCTCTGTAGTAATACAAGCCCCTCATTCACCTCTGTAGTAACACACGCTCCTCTATTACCTCTATAGTCACATATGCCCTTCCATCACCTCTATAGTATGCACCCACCTATCACTTCTGTAGTAATACATGCCCCTCATTCACCTCTGTAGTAACACACGCTCCTCCATTACTTCTATAGCCACATATGCCCTTCCATCACCTCTATAGTATGCACCCACCTATCACTTCTGTAGTAATACATGCCCCTCATTCACCTCTGTAGTAACACACGCTCCTCCATTACCTCTATATCCACATATGCTCTTCCATCACCTCTATAGTATGCACCCACCTATCACCTCTGTAGTAATACATGCCCCTCATTCACCTCTGTAGTAACACACGCTCCTCTATTACCTCTATAGCCACATATGCCCTTCCATCACCTCTATAGTATGCATCCACCTATCACCTCTGTAGTAATACATGCCCCTCATTCACCTCTGTAGTAACACACGCTCCTCCATTACCTCTATAGCCACATATGCCCTTCCATCACCTCTATAGTATGCACCCACCTATCACTTCTGTAGTAATACATGCCCCTCATTCACCTCTGTAGTAACACACGCTCCTCTATTACCTCTATAGCCACATATGCCCTTCCATCACCTCTATAGTATGCACCCACCTATCACTTCTGTAGTAATACATGCCCCTCATTCACCTCTGTAGTAACACACGCTCCTCCATTACCTCTATAGCCACATATGCTCTTCCATCACCTCTATAGTATGCACCCACCTATCACCTCTGTAGTAATACATGCCCCTCATTCACCTCTGTAGTAACACACGCTCCTCTATTACCTCTATAGCCACATATGCCCTTCCATCACCTCTATAGTATGCATCCACCTATCACCTCTGTAGTAATACATGCCCCTCATTCACCTCTGTAGTAACACACGCTCCTCCATTACCTCTATAGCCACATATGCCCTTCCATCACCTCTATAGTATGCACCCACCTATCACTTCTGTAGTAATACATGCCCCTCATTCACCTCTGTAGTAACACACGCTCCTCTATTACCTCTATAGCCACATATGCCCTTCCATCACCTCTATAGTATGCACCCACCTATCACTTCTGTAGTAATACATGCCCCTCATTCACCTCTGTAGTAACACACGCTCCTCCATTACCTCTATAGCCACATATGCTCTTCCATCACCTCTATAGTATGCATCCACCTATCACCTCTGTAGTAATACATGCCCCTCATTCACCTCTGTAGTAACACACGCTCCTCTATTACCTCTATAGCCACATATGCCCTTCCATCACCTCTATAGTATGCACCCACCTATCACTTCTGTAGTAATACATGCCCCTCATTCACCTCTGTAGTAACACACGCTCCTCTATTACCTCTATAGTCACATATGCCCTTCCATCACCTCTATAGTATGCACCCACCTATCACTTCTGTAGTAATACATGCCCCTCATTCACCTCTGTAGTAACACACGCTCCTCTATTACCTCTATAGCCACATATGCTCTTCCATCACCTCTATAGTATGCATCTACCTATCACCTCTGTAGTAATACATGCCCCTCATTCACCTCTGTAGTAACACACGCTCCTCCATTACCTCTATAGCCACATATGACCTTCCATCACCTCTATAGTATGCATCCACCTATCACTTCTGTAGTAATACATGCCCCTCATTCACCTCTGTAGTAACACACGCTCCTCCATTACCTCTATAGCCACATATGCTCTTCCATCACCTCTATAGTATGCACCCACCTATCACTTCTGTAGTAATACATGCCCCTCATTCACCTCTGTAGTAACACACGCTCCTCTATTACCTCTATAGCCACATATGCTCTTCCATCACCTCTATAGTATGCATCTACCTATCACCTCTGTAGTAATACATGCCCCTCATTCACCTCTGTAGTAACACACGCTCCTCCATTACCTCTATTGCCACATATGACCTTCCATCACCTCTATAGTATGCATCCACCTATCACTTCTGTAGTAATACATGCCCCTCATTCACCTCTGTAGTAACACACGCTCCTCCATTACCTCTATAGCCACATATGCTCTTCCATCACCTCTATAGTATGCACCCACCTATCACTTCTGTAGTAATACATGCCCCTCATTCACCTCTGTAGTAACACACGCTCCTCTATTACCTCTATAGTCACATATGCCCTTCCATCACCTCTATAGTATGCATCCACCTATCACTTCTGTAGTAATACATGCCCCTCATTCACCTCTGTAGTAACACACGCTCCTCCATTACCTCTATAGTCACATATGCTCTTCCATCACCTCTATAGTATGCATCCACCTATCACCTCTGTAGTAATACATGCCCCTCATTCACCTCTGTAGTAACACACGCTCCTCCATTACCTCTATAGTCACATATGCTCTTCCATCACCTCTATAGTATGCATCCACCTATCACTTCTGTAGTAATACATGCCCCTCATTCACCTCTGTAGTAACACACGCTCCTCTATTACCTCTATAGTCACATATGCCCTTCCATCACCTCTATAGTATGCATCCACCTATCACCTCTGTAGTAATACATGCCCCTCATTCACCTCTGTAGTAACACACGCTCCTCCATTACCTCTATAGCCACATATGCCCTTCCATCACCTCTATAGTATGCATCCACCTATCACCTCTGTAGTAATACATGCCCCTCATTCACCTCTGTAGTAACACACGCTCCTCTATTACCTCTATAGCCACATATGCCCTTCCATCACCTCTATAGTATGCACCCACCTATCACTCCTGTAGTAAAACATTCCTCTCTTCACCTCTGTGATAGCACATTTCACTCATCACATTCCAACTACAGAACAGTATAACTTATGTATTATTTATTACCAGTTATATATATATAGCGTCCACTCATATTCCAAAGCACTTTACAGAGAATATTTGCCCATTCACATCAGTTCCTGCACCAGTGGAGCTTACAGTCTATGGGGTCTATTTACTAAGCCTTGGACGGAGATAAAGTCGCTGGAGATAAAGTACCAGCCAATCGTTTCCTGTCATTTTTCAAACACAGCCTGTAACATGACAGTTAAGAGCCGATTGGCTGGTGCTTTATCTCCAGCGACTTTATCTCCATCCAAGGCTTAGTAAATAGACCCCTATGTTACCTATCACATGTACACACACACACATTCACGCTAGGGTTAATTTTTGTTTGGAGCCAATTAACCTACAGTATATTTTTTTGGTTTGTTGGAGGAAACCGGAGTATGCGGAGGAAACCCATGCAAGCACGGGGAGAATATACAAACTCCACACATTTAGGGCGATGGAGGGAATCAAACCTATGACCAGTGCTATGAGGCAGTAATGTTAACCATTACATTGTCCGTGTGGTCCAGTAACTTCCGCAGTAACATATTTAACTGTACTAAGATAGCAGAGGCAGCATAGTTGGTGTAGTGGTTAGCATTTACTGCTTCACAGCACTGAGGTATTGTGTTTAATTCCCACCAATGTCTTATATGTGTAGAGTTTGTATGTTCTTCTCATGTTTGCATGGGTTCATTCCAGGAACTCCGGTTTCCTCCAACCCTCTGAAAACATACATGTAGTTTAACTGGATTCTGACTAAACATTAACCCGTGTGTGTGTGTGTGTGTGTGTGTGTGTGTGTGTGTGTGTGTGTGTGTGTGTGTGTGTGTGTGTGTGTGTGTGTGTCTATAGAGGTAGCAGAGAATTTAGGGTGCAAGCTCCACTGGGGTAACGAATGATGTGAATAATGAAAAATTCTCATTGAAACCCTGTAGGATATGTCTGCACTATATAAATAACTGTTAATAAATAAATTCCCCTCCATATAGCTCTGCATCATCAGTTTGTGCAAAACACACAATTTACACTCTGCACACAGGCGTATGATCGACCTTGTATCAGCACCAGTGTGTTAAAGTGAAACATTAATGTATATGGGAGTCTTTTGAGAGGATTGATTAGATTCTTAACAAACTTGTATGTTATTTGTACGACTAGCATTTATTCTTGGCAAAAAAATAAAATAAAAATCACTTTTCTTAAACACTTCCCATGAATGTTCCTGGTATCATAAAGGAAACTGTATGGAGAGTAGATGACATGGACCCAATATATCATTGTCCCACGTGTTATCATTCCCTTCATTGTTTCATCCTGGGTTCTTTACCCCCTCTAAGAATAGGATGGCTGTTCTTCTTCATATATATACTTTATGATTGCTTTAGTAAACAAAACGCACTGCCCAGTCACTCCTTAAACTGCAAGCGAGCGACTGGTGGTGCTCTAGTGATGAAGCCAGTGATGGATCTCCAGCTAACAGTAATATATTGTTGGTCGTTTGTAACGGTTAAAGGCACCGTGGTGATGTCATTTGCTTTATTTTAATAGCTGTGACGGTTTTTTAATCTTGACAAGACTTCCATCTGTTTCTATAAAAGGAATTCTGATTTCCACAAATGTTAAGAGCTTTAGATGCGCCTCAGTGGCTTGGATACTTTGGGGCCTTAGAGGTATATTGAGTGTTATAACCATATAGTCATTGTATATTAAGTGTTACAGCCATTGTAGCTTGATAATGGCCATTCACTTGACTGATAATGGCTATTACAGTTTAGAGACTATATAGCCAAGGAGATGAATGGGTGGCACAAAAATGAGTTCATTTCAGCTTTTATGCTTTTTTGCAACTTCATTCCAAGGCATAATTTTGCTTTATAATAATTACAAACTAATACAGGTGTCGCCAGATTTACAGTTATCAGTGGCTGAGGAAGTCTCCATACCGCATGCAGTTTCACTGGTCATAAAAGACTGAGGGGCAGATGTATATTAACCTGGAGAAGGCATAAGGAAGTGATAAACCAGTGATATGTGCAAGGTGATAAACACACCAGCCAGTCAGCTCCTAACTGTTAATTTACATATTGGAGCTGATTGGCTGGTGCATTTATCACCTTGTACTTATCACTGCTTTATCACTTCCTTATGCCTTCTCCAGGTTAATACATCTGCCCCTGAATTACTGTAATTAGAGACCAATACTTCAGTACTGACCGACCACTGCAACCTGTACAATCTATTCTCCAGCCACAGTAATATGCTCTTTGGTCATATACTGCAATTAGCAGCATTATAGATAAAATATAATAATTCATTCTTTTGGTACAGATATGTGAACCATGATATGTGAACCATTTAAGAACAATTTAAAGAACCAATTTCTACAAAGTATAGATGTAATATTTACACTATTAATACAGCCTTTCTAAAATGTTGAAAGTTTTTAACATTCTCTTAAAATAGGGGCGAGAGTATATTTTGACAGTATATCTTCTATACTTCTTAAATATATGCTATAAACACAAACTATTACAGCATGAACTAATTATCACTTTCTCTACTACAACTACTGTCACCTTGAGGTCACTAATAATTATTATTTCTATATTTCTGTTGTATATTAAAATCCTAAAAGAGAATGATCCCCCCCCCCACACACGCACAAATATTATTACACAATTAAATGTACAACAATATGGTTATTTAAAAATACCATATTTTTCCCTTTAGCAGAAGCTGTACATAAAAACATGCAGTAAAAGGCATCTCTTACCTTTTCTGTATTTCATTTGTCTGGACAGCAAGGACATCCATACGTGGGGTTACGTGCATGGTAACAGATGTTGCAGGGTAAAAACAGTAGGTAGATCTCTGTGTATGAGCGCCTCGGCAGTGACTGGTACACATTACAGTATGTGATGTGATTCCTTGCAGGATGATGTGGGACTTTTCTGCTTTTCTCACAAAAGGTAACTGTACTAGTTCTTATCTCAATGGGTTTCTAATTCACAGGCATGCTTTCTAGCAGCCTTTATCAACCATCTGTGATATTGGTGCTTTACTGTGCTGAGATGTGACAAGTGCTTGTAAAGCGTTATTGGTGCCCTGTTATTTAGCAGGCACAAGGGGATGACTGCTTTTCATTGCTTTGTAGTGTTTCATTTCTCATTACTATAGTAAAAATTTCCACTAATGATTAGACTTTTTTTTGTTAAGCTGTTTAATGATTGTAAAAATGTTACAATTGTACTACACTACATGTATTTGACACTGGTACACTTGGATATTACAATTTAACAAAGCCTGCAATTTGCGGCTATGCAGGTACAGTGGATGCCCAAATGAATGAGCAGTATTAAGATACTGCAGAAAACACCTAGCGGCATACTGTACTTGCAGGAGACCGACGCCGGGATCCCGACAGCCAGAATACTGGCGGAGAGCGTGGCGTGTCCCTTTGTGGGCTCGCTGTGCTCGCCAAGCTTCGGGGTGTGCCCCTGCCCCAACACCAGTGACTTCTTGTCCGGGATTGGGTCAAAACCGTACCGGCAACCTGCAGTTGGGGATCCAGGCCAGATGACTCGGGTTACCCATTTACCCTGATCCTTATCCCGGGTCCTACTCTGGTTGCTACCCAAGTAGGATTCCAGGGTCACTGAACCTTTTTTGGGCAATCCTTTTCTACTGAGCCGTGTCCCAGGTTATCACAGCAATAACCCAGGTTTTGGTGGCAGTGGAAAATGGATAGTAGTCTATGTTGTACTAAGGCCCTCATTCTGAGTTGATCGCTAGCTGCCGTTGTTCGCAGGCAAACAATCGGCACTTCTGCGCATGCATATGGTGCACAGTGCGCACGCGTGACGTACTTTCACAAAAGCTGATGCAGTTTCACACAAGGTCTAGCGACGCTTTTCAGTCGCACTGTTGATCGTTGAATGATTGACAGGAATGGGGCGTTTCTGGGAGGCAACTGACCGTTTTCTGGGAGTGTGCTGAAAAACGCAGGCGTGTCAGGTAAAAACGCAGGCGTGCCTGGGGAAACGGGGGAGTGGCTGGCCGAACGCAGGGCGTGTTTGTGATGTCAAAACAGGAACTAAACAGACTGAAGTGATCGCAAGGAATGAGTAGGTCTGCAGCTACTCTGAAACTGCTTGGAAAAATGTAGATGCCGTTCTGCGATCCTTTCGTTGGCACTTCTGCTGAGGTAAGATACACTCCCAGAGGGTGGCGGCTTAGCGTTTGCACTGCTGCTAAAGCAGCTAGTGAGCGAACAACTCGGAATGAGGGCCCAAGTACCATTGCAATAATTGTTAAATACAGTATTCTTCCTCATGCAGAGGCAAATGGAAGCCTTCTTGATTATCCCTGGTGTAAAGTTTTTACTGTGTTGAGTGAAATGAAGAAAAAAAAAAACAATTTCTCTAAGTTTCTTTGTTCTAAATGTTTACATATTTTCTGTTTGCTTGATAATTTATAAATAAATGTCCTCCTATCATTACTTTGCACACTTTTAAGAAAATTTTGTTATAGGTGAAGTTTTATTTAGTTCATAACAGTGGCGGAACTTCTGAGTGGTGGGCCCAGGTGCAAAAATATAATTTGGGCCCCCCCTCCTCCACCTTAACCCAAGTTCACAATATGCCACACGGCAGTGGGTGACAGAGTAAAGGCAGAGATTGACATAGAGAGGCATAGGGTGACAGCAGAAGGTAGGGGGAGGCAGAGGGTGACAGCAAAAAGTAGAGGGAGACAGAGGGTGACAGGGGGAGGCAGTGGGTGATAGGGACAGGTCCCTCAGGCTGAGGGGCCCAACCTGCTCTCTGCACTGGGCCATTCTCAAAATTGCTCAAAATGGTAGGCAGGGGGGCCAGGGATAACTCATTGCTGGAATGGGCAGCTGTTGGCCCTTTAGTCCTCATGGGCCCCGGGTGCAAAGCACCTGCTGCACCAATGGTAGTTACGCCTCTGGTTCATAATATTCAGATAATATATTACAATCTTCTCAACTTTGGAGCTCTGGGATTTGAGACAGGGGGCTTGTCCATGGTGCAATTGGGGTGTGGCCATGTCTTGACAGGGATTTGCCTAGTGTTTACCCTTCTCCTTATTGTACTATTGGCAGGTGCACATGGCACCCCTTCAATCATACCTCCCAACTGTCCCAATTTTCGCGGGACAGTCCCGTTTTTTGGGGACTGTCCCGCTGTCCCACCCGCGTGCCACAGTGTCCCATGGTGGGGGGGGGGCAGTTGGGAGGCTCCTGTCACTGCTGCTCTGCAGCGGTGAATAGACGCTGTGCGCATGCGCACAGCGTCTATTCACTGGAGACAGGAGGAGAGGGGGCATGCCAGCAGCTCAGAGAGCGCTGGGCATGCCCCCTCAGTGACGGATTCAGGGGGCTTTTTTTAGAAATCGGGCGCGGCTGCGCCACGCAGATGTCCCTCTTTCCCTGGCTCAAATGTTGGGAGGTATGCCTTTAATGCTGCTCTGCCTAAATTAGGACATTAGTTAAGTGTGTATTAATCATTAAATGGCAAAAGTTTTTTTTCCCAATGTGCCTATCCCATCTAATATCAATAGATGCTGGGGCATAATCTAGCCATAATTTAACCAGTTAATCAATAGTGGTACATACTAACAGCCCACACAGACAAAAGCAAAAAAAAGGCTAAGGTAATTTTCCCCTTTTTTAATCAAAACCCACAGAAATAGTAATGCAATTAATCTTCAAGAACTTTCCACCTCACTGCAACAACTGCTTTTACCTATTTCTGCATTCACTTCTCCTGAGATGGCTGTATCACACCTGAACCAGACTCTAGAGATAGCCCTTGACGAAGTGGCTCCAGCTACCCATCACACTCCACGTAGGCCTAGATGTCAACCGTGGCACTCTAAAGTAACAAGACACCTACAAAAACTGTCACGTAAAGTTGAACGCCAGTGGCGTAAATCTTGTATTCCAAGTGACTTCCTCACACATAAGACTCTCTACCACTCTTATTGTAATGCTCTGGACACTGCCAAATAAACATATTTCCAAACTCTCACCTCTGCTCAAGCCTCTAAGCCCAAATGACTTTTTAATACATTTAAATCACTTCTCAACCCTCCTTCACCCAACCCGCCAGCCACTTTCAAGGCGCAAGGACAAGATTGAGAAGATCCAAGCTGAAATGGTATGCTCTTCCTCAACCAGTGACCTACTCAATTCCTTACCTGAACCCTCTGGCACTTTCTCTTCATTTGATACCACAAATGAAGATGAAGTATTAACACTCTTCTCATCCTGCTACTCCACTACCTCTCCTATTGATCCTATACCCCCACAAATAAGTAAAGCTCTGTCTCCTGTGCTCATTCAAACCTTAACTAACATCTGTAATCTCTCTCTCTCTCTACTGGTATCTTTTCCTCACTGTTCAAGCATGCAGCAATTACTCCCATTCTGAAAAAAACTAAATTCTGACCCTAACTCTCTCTCAAACTACCGTGCCATCTCTCAGCTCCCATGTCTTTCCAAGCTACTTGAGAAACTTGCCTACACTCGCCTCACACACTTTCTTAACTCGTATAACTTATTGGACCCACATCAATCAGGTTTTTGCTCCCAACACTCCACAGAGACAGCACTGACTAAAGTAGTGAATGATCTGGTCACTGCGAAGTCTAAAGGCCATTACTCACTCACTACTTATTCTTCTAGATCTCTCTGCTGCTTTCGACACTGTTGACCACTCTCTTCTCATACAAACACTGCAATACCTAGGTCTTCAGGACACAGCCCTCTCTTGGTTCCTATCCTACCTATCTAATCGCTCTTTCAGTGTCTGTTTCTCTGAATCTACCTCCTCTTCGCTACCTTTTTCAGTTGGATTACCGCAGGGCTCAGTCTTGAGTCCTGCTTTTTTCAATCTATACCTCATCTCTTGGGAAACTAATCAGCTCTTTTGGATTTCAGTATCATCTGTACGCAGATGATACTCAAATCTACCTATCCTCCCCTGATTTGTCTCTATCTGTACTGGACCGTGTCACTGAATGCCTCTCTGCCATTTCATCTCGGATGTCATCTCGCCACCTCAAACTTAATATTTCCAAAACAGAGTTAATTATATTTCCACTGGCCAATAGTAGTTACCAACCTGATATTTCTATCACTGTTGAGAACTCTACAATCAGCCCTACACCACAAGCTCGCTGCCTAGGTGTCATCCTGGACTCAGAACTGTCCTTCACTCCCCACATTCAATCTGTCTCAAAATCATGTTACATCATGCATCTAAAAACATATCCAAAATACGACTATACCTTACACAAGACACTGCAAAAACTCTAATCCACGCTCTCATTATCTCCCACATTGATTATTGCAATAGTCTTCTTACTGGTCTTACTAAGTAGAGACTTTCACCATTACAATCCATTCTGAATGCAGCTGCGAGGCTAATATTCCTCGTTAGACGTTCATCGTCTGCAGACCCACTATGTCAGTCCCTCCATTGGTTACCTGTATTCTACCGTACTCTATATAAAATACTGTGACTTACACACAAGGCTACTACGCCAACATACATCTCTTCACTTATCTCAAAATATCTCCCAACCCGGATCCTTCACTCTTCACAAGATCTACGTCTCTTATCCACACTCATTACTTGCTCCCATGCACGATTACAGGACTTTCTTCAGGCTGCACCCACTCTGGGGAATGCCCTACCACGTACAATAAGACTCTCCTCTAGTCTTCAAACCTTCAAGCGTTCCATGAAGGGACTATTTTCATGTTGCCCTTTTGACCCTGTCGACCTTTTGACCATGTGGACCTTTTGTACTGTCTGCCTTTTTCATGTCGACCTTTTGACCCTGTCGACCTTTTGACCCTGTCGACCTAATGTCTGTCTAACATATGGTGTCTATCTATTGACTGTCTAACTAGACACTGTCTATCTTTTATACCACACCCGTGACTATGTATGTGTATACAGTAAGTGTATGAATGCATGTATGAATGTGTGTGACTGTACTCACTGTATTAATGTGGTATGCAGAGCCGGCCCTAAGCATCGATGGTATAAGCAAATATCTAGGGGCATCCGATAAAGACTAGTGGCATCTGGGCAAGATGAGCATTAAATTAATTAGCAATTTTAGGCAGTAGTTTTATTGAAGCCACTGTAACTGCTGTAGCTTTATTGCACCGGTTGTGGCACAATGGGGGAAGGGGAGCACAGGGGAACACCCTTCTGTGAGACCATGCCCCTTTTTCCTTGTGCAAAAGCTGCCACATCTCGACTAGGGCACCACAGTGGCCAGGGCCGACTCTGTATGTATGTGTATATGTGTGGGCTGCAATGTTCCGCAGGCAGGACAGGAACTCTTTTCTCTGCTAGGTGTGTGAGGCAGGGTCAGCCTAGCAGCTGGGGAAGTGATGTACGTACACCCTGCGTGACATGTGACCATGGGCCTGATTTATTTTATATGCAAACCCTTTGGTTTGAGGACAATTATGATGTTATGAAGTGCAGAATGGCACTTGAGATGTCGCTTGCAGTTCTCTGTTGCCCGCAGCATGTCACATTTGGGGGCAGAGCGAGGGTGGCACCCAGCACCGTTGTTCAAGACGGGGGCATGTCACTACCATTTTGAAGGCGTGATGGGTCCAGGGTCTGCGTCATCGCATGCAGACTTCCTGGACTCTGATGTCCAGATCCTACTGTGCATCCTGATGCATTAGAATTTTTATTAGATAGAATTGGACAGTTGCTTCCATGCGGCTGAGCAATTCCATACAAACATGAATCTGGCCCCATGTCCCCTTTTCATGTGCACGCTAAAGTCTTGAACAGAAGAATCCAATACATCAAGTCTAAAATGTTGCTCTTTAGACCTTTCCAGTCTTAAGTGTCCCGGGCTTAATGCAAATCTGATAGTAATGTAGGCATATTCAAATTAGCTGTTGGAATGGGATCATTTAGAACCAATCTGGAGCCTGTCTCGAAATCTGGTCTACTTCCTACGGTTATAACGTTGATTATGCCACAGAATTTTTCTCGGAAGGACAGCGAGCCTTCTCCTGCTAGAACATGGGATGTTCTCATTGTAATAAATATTCAGGAATATTTATTGCTGTCCAGACAATGGATAACGTCTTGCACTCATCTGAAAAGGTGAATCAAGGTGGGGCGGGGTGATTGAAAAGTTAGAAATGTACCATATATTTATATGTTGTTTATTTAAAGGAGTAGGATCCGCCATAACGCAAAATCAGGAATTGATATTTTAACAGCAGCAGATGATAATAAATGACCCATACATAGACAGCCACTGTTCATAAATGGTATGAATGGAATATACAGTAGCAATGGTATGTGTACACTAATTTGGCTATACAGGAGAAATGGGAGAAGTACACTAACTTGACACATTGGGGGTCATTCCGAGTTGATAGTTCGCTAGCAGTTTTTAGCAGCCGTGCAAACGCTATGCCGCTGCCCTCTGGGAGTGTATTTTAGCTTAGCAGAAGTGCGAACGAAAGGATCGCAGTGCGGCTACAAAAAAAATTGTGCAGTTTCAGAGTAGCTTCAGACCTACTCAGCGCTTACGATCACTTCAGACTGTTCAGTTCCTGTTTTGATGTCACGAACACGCCCTGCGTTCGCCCAGCCACGCCTGCGTTTTACATGGCACGCCTGCATTTTTACGAACACTCCCTGAAAACGGTCAGTTGACACCCAGAAATGCCCACTTAATGTCAATCACTCTGCGGCAAGCAGTGCGACTGAAATGCTTCGCTAGACCTTGTGTGAAACTACATTGACAGTTGTGAACGTACGTTGCGCGTGCGCATTGCGCCGCATACGCATGCGCAGAAGTGCCTTTTTTTGCATCATTGCTGCGCAGCGAACATTTTCAGCTAGTGAACAACTCGGAATGACCCCCTATATCTGTTGTATTTGCTTTATTACTGTATCTAATTTGCAATTTGTACCTTGTCCGTAAGTAACTCCTAAAAGCCTGCAATCAGAGACATTTTAATAGGTGAAGAAGCCATTTGCAGCAGCCCGTATTTTTAAAGTGACAATCATTTTCAAGGCAAAACCAGGTTGGTTTTGCCTTGTAAATGATTGGCGCTTTAAAAATACGGGCATTCTCGCACAAAGTCCCGCACCTCCCGCTTCTCGCACCCTATTACATTTAACCCAGAGTCTTTTCTGGATGTATTGTGTTTACCTGTAGGCAGAGGTGGATTGGCCATAGGGTTCACAGGGAAGATTCCCGGTGGGCCTGTTTTGTATGAGGACATATGGTCCTATTTATAGACATAATGAATAAGATGCTAAATAATTTGCATATATGAAAATGACTTTGCCACTTAGCCTGTGATTGCAGATGATCTAGTGTATGCTCTGTCTGCCTGCTTGGCTGACATATAAGATTGAGTGATTGGGATATGGTTGGTGTAATAAGTAAGAAAATATATCTTTCTAAAGAATGATATAGTTTCCTAAATTCTGAAAATGTATCATATAATGTGCTCATAATATTTAATTTTATTTCTTTTTAACTTCCCCCTTGATGCTGGACATGCCCACTATCTGGAAAGTCTTGGGAAGAGGGTGCTGCTGCCATGGCCCATGGCTAGACATTACACCTCTGGTGCTGCCCATGTGGGGCCACTAGTACAATTTTTTCCAGGGCCGCTTTTTGTTCCCAATGCCCCTGCCTGTAGGCCCGTGTGCCCTGCACACCCTACACCCATTATAGGTATATCAGTGCCTACATCAATAAAGCATATACAGATGTAGCCACACTCATCGTGGCTACATCTCAGCACGATCTCACCTTGTTAGGCGTGACCGCATGCACATCTAAGGCGCCTAATCGCTCCAAGAGTGCCAGCTTGCCGCAGATGTAGCCACGATGAGTGTGGCTACATCTGTACATCATACTGCTCATAGTGCAATAGCAAGGTGCAGAGGCATTCTGACCCTGCACCCCTCACTATATAACAAGCGTCAGGAGAAGAAAGATGGTGCATAGCATCCTGTAGCTTTCCAAGCAGCACTGCGGCTCTCCAGGCTCCTGACAAGGTGGGAAAGGCAATGACTGAGCCACCCCCTTGGTCTTGTGGCACTGGTTATATGCAACATTCCTCATTACAGTCCTGACTGTTTGTGTCCCTATTTTAAAAGCTTTAGCATATGATCCATAGGCTACACCAACATGGAAAGAGTAACATGAAACGAAGAAAGGAATATCTAAGCTATGCGGAAATGGACGATGTAGGCAAAACAAATATGTTTTATACATTACCATACAAAATGTTACAATTATACAAATGAACACATTGGACAACTGTTCCAATTAAATTGCGTAATTTGGTAATTAGTATGCTAAAACAAATTTTTAGGAAATAATTCACTGTACACTGACAATTCTATTTCTAAATTGCTCAGTTTAGTTTAAGTTGGTGTTCACATCGCAACAGTGATCAGCCGTAAAATTGTTAAAAATGTATTTATGAATGTATTTTGTATACATTTTTTGTACAGTTATAAGAGGGTACGGATTGCTAACTTAAACCTTAGCCATAACGCACTGCTCACTGCAACAGATCTGACCTCATCTGTAGAAACATTGTGTGTGTGTGCGCGTGTGTGTGTTTGCTTCAAATCCGACACTATGCACTACAAAAATATTTACTTTTGGGATTCTGCTGGCTGAGAAGGGATTTTAAAAAAAACAAAAAAACTGTTATGTATTATTTTAATATGTGATAGTCAGCAATGTCGTGTCACTCAGTGTATCATGTCATCAAGACACTTGCACGTCCATTACCCGCTACTGTCCCCAGAGCACATACAAATGTCATTTCCTGGCTTCATGCATAAAACATAAAGGAAGATGTAGATAAACATTTGTAAACAGAGAAGATCTTGGCAAGGATACAACAAAATAACAATAAATGGAGAGATGATGTAAAGATGAGTAGCACCTTTTCATGATCAGTTCTGCGGCACATAACTAGTACAATTTCAAGGGGGGGGGGGAATCACTTTTTGCTGCAATTAACACCGCAGCCTTGTTAGCATTCAACATACAGAATTGCAAATTCCTTCGACATAATTCAGATTTATGCTAAAGCAAAATAAGTACTGGCTATTTTCCAACATGGCTGATAATAAATTGATAACAAGCTTTCTATAAAGGGAAGCAGATTTAATAGCTTCTTGAATTCTTAACGCCAGAAGAGTCTGATTTCAAAATCTCATGTTTGTGGAAATCCCGTTGAAGGAGTTGTCTGCTGTGTACAGTGAGTCTAATTCATGTTTATACGCAATGGCTGATGTTCATGCAACTTAGTGATTATCAGCAAACCGTGTTGTGATGCGTCATGGTGCCACTGCAAACTCGTTTGCAATGATAATTTCATGGAGAATTGATTGACAGGAAGTGACCATTTGGAGGTGTTAACGGGGAGCGGTTGGAAAAACTAGAGATGAGCGCCTGAAATTTTTCGGGTTTTGTGTTTTGGTTTTGGGTTCGGTTCCGCGGCCGTGTTTTGGGTTCGACCGCGTTTTGGCAAAACCTCACCGAATTTTTTTTGTCGGATTCGGGTGTGTTTTGGATTCGGGTGGTTTTTTCAAAAAACCCTAAAAAACATCTTAAAACATTGAATTTGGGGGTCATTTTGATCCCATAGTATTATTAACCTCAATAACCATAATTAACACTCATTTTCAGTCTATTCTGAACACCTTACACCTCACAATATTATTTTTAGTCCTAAAATTTGCACCGAGGTCGCTGGATGACTAAGCTCAGCGACCCTAGTGGCCGACACAAACACCGGGCCCATCTAGGAGTGGCACTGCAGTGTCACGCAGGATGTCCCTTCCAAAAAACCCTCCCCAAACAGCACATGACGCAAAGAAAAAAAGAGGCGCAATGAGGTAGCTGTGTGAGTAAGATTAGCGACCCTAGTGGCCGACACAAACACCGGGCCCATCTAGGAGTGGCACTGCAGTGTCACGCAGGATGTCCCTTCCAAAAAACCCTCCCCAAACAGCACATGACGCAAAGAAAAAAAGAGGCGCAATGAGGTAGCTGTGTGAGTAAGATTAGCGACCCTAGTGGCCGACACAAACACCGGGCCCATCTAGGAGTGGCACTGCAGTGTCACGCAGGATGTCCCTTCCAAAAAACCCTCCCCAAACAGCACATGACGCAAAGAAAAAAAGAGGCGCAATGAGGTAGCTGACTGTGTGAGAAAGATAAGCGACCCTAGTGGCCGACACAAACACCGGGCCCATCTAGGAGTGGCACTGCAGTGTCACGCAGGATGTCCCTTCCAAAAAACCCTCCCCAAACAGCACATGACGCAAAGAAAAAAAGAGGCGCAATGAGGTAGCTGTGTGAGTAAGATTAGCGACCCTAGTGGCCGACACAAACACCTGGCCCATCTAGGAGTGGCACTGCAGTGTCACGCAGGATGTCCCTTCCAAAAAACCCTCCCCAAACAGCACATGACGCAAAGAAAAAAAGAGGCGCAATGAGGTAGCTGACTGTGTGAGAAAGATAAGCGACCCTAGTGGCCGACACAAACACCGGGCCCATCTAGGAGTGGCACTGCAGTGTCACGCAGGATGTCCCTTCCAAAAAACCCTCCCCAAACAGCACATGACGCAAAGAAAAAAAGAGGCGCAATGAGGTAGCTGACTGTGTGAGAAAGATAAGCGACCCTAGTGGCCGACACAAACACCGGGCCCATCTAGGAGTGGCACTGCAGTGTCACGCAGGATGTCCCTTCCAAAAAACCCTCCCCAAACAGCACATGACGCAAAGAAAAATAAAAGAAAAAAGAGGTGCAAGATGGAATTGTCCTTGGGCCCTTCCCACCCACCCTTATGTTGTATAAACAAAACAGGACATGCACACTTTAACCAACCCATCATTTCAGTGACAGGGTCTGCCACACGACTGTGACTGAAATGACGGGTTGGTTTGGACCCCCACCAAAAAAGAAGCAATTAATCTCTCCTTGCACAAACTGGCTCTACAGAGGCAAGATGTCCACCTCATCATCATCCTCCGATATATCACCGTGTACATCCCCCTCCTCACAGATTATCAATTCGTCCCCACTGGAATCCACCATGTCAGCTCCCTGTGTACTTTGTGGAGGCAATTGCTGCTGGTCAATGTCTCCGCGGAGGAATTGATTATAATTCATTTTAATGAACATCATCTTCTCCACATTTTCTGGATGTAACCTCGTTCGCCGATTGCTGACAAGGTGAGCGGCGGCACTAAACACTCTTTCGGAGTACACACTTGTGGGAGGGCAACTTAGGTAGAATAAAGCCAGTTTGTGCAAGGGCCTCCAAATTGCCTCTTTTTCCTGCCAGTATAAGTACGGACTGTGTGACGTGCCTACTTGGATGCGGTCACTCATATAATCCTCCACCATTCTATCAATGGTGAGAGAATCATATGCAGTGACAGTAGACGACATGTCCGTAATGGTTGTCAGGTCCTTCAGTCCGGACCAGATGTCAGCATCAGCAGTCGCTCCAGACTGCCCTGCATCACCGCCAGCGGGTGGGCTCGGAATTCGGATTTGGGATTTCGAAGAATGCACAGTTCTTTGCTGTGCTGCTTTTGCCAGCTTGAGTCTTTTCATTTTTCTAGCGAGAGGCTGAGTGCTTCCATCCTCATGTGAAGCTGAACCACTAGCCATGAACATAGGCCAGGGCCTCAGCCGTTCCTTGCCACTCCGTGTGGTAAATGGCATATTGGCAAGTTTACGCTTCTCCTCCGACAATTTTATTTTAGGTTTTGGAGTCCTTTTTTTTCTGATATTTGGTGTTTTGGATTTGACATGCTCTGTACTATGACATTGGGCATCGGCCTTGGCAGACGACGTTGCTGGCATTTCATCGTCTCGGCCATGACTAGTGGCAGCAGCTTCAGCACGAGGTGGAAGTGGATCTTGATCTTTCCCTAATTTTGGAACCTCAACTTTTTTGTTTTCCATATTTTATAGGCAGAACTAAAAGGCACCTCAGGTAAACAATGGAGATGTATGGATTGGATACTAGTATACAATTATGGACGGACTGCCACGGTTAGGTGGTATAAAAAAACCACGGTTAGGTGGTATATAATACAATTATGGATGGACGGACTGCCTGCCGAGTTCCGACACAGAGGTAGCCACAGCCGTGAACTACCGCACTGTACACTGGTTGATAAAGAGATAGTAGTATACTCGTAACAACTAGTATGACACTATGACGACGGTATAAAGAATGAAAAAAAAACCACGGTTAGGTGGTATATATTATAATAATAATACAATTATGGATGGACGGACTGCCTGCCGACTGCCGACACAGAGGTAGCCACAGCCATGAACTACCGCACTGTACACTGGTTGATAAAGAGATAGTAGTATACTCGTAACAACTAGTATGACACTATGACGACGGTATAAAGAATGAAAAAAAAACCACGGTTAGGTGGTATATATTATAATAATAATACAATTATGGATGGACGGACTGCCTGCCGACTGCCGACACAGAGGTAGCCACAGCCGTGAACTACCGCACTGTACACTGGTTGATAAAGAGATAGTAGTATACTCGTAACAACTAGTATGACACTATGACGACGGTATAAAGAATGAAAAAAAAACCACGGTTAGGTGGTATATATTATAATAATAATACAATTATGGATGGACGGACTGCCTGCCGACTGCCGACACAGAGGTAGCCACAGCCGTGAACTACCGCACTGTACACTGGTTGATAAAGAGATAGTAGTATACTCGTAACAACTAGTATGACACTATGACGACGGTATAAAGAAAGAAAAAAAAATACCACAGTTAGGTGGTATATATTATAATAATAATACAATTATGGATGGACGGACTGCCTGCCGACTGCCGACACAGAGGTAGCCACAGCCGTGAACTACCGCACTGTACACTGGTTGATAAAGAGATAGTAGTATACTCGTAACAACTAGTATGACACTATGACGGTATAAAGAATGAAAAAAAAACCACGGTTAGGTGGTATATATTATAATAATAATACAATTATGGATGGACGGACTGCCTGCCGACTGCCGACACAGAGGTAGCCACAGCCGTGAACTACCGCACTGTACACTGGTTGATAAAGAGATAGTAGTATACTCGTAACAAGTATGACACTATGACGACGGTATAAAGAAAGAAAAAAAAATACCACGGTTAGGTGGTATATATTGTAATACAATTATGGATGGACGGACTGCCTGCCGAGTTCCGACTGCCGACACAGAGGTAGCCACAGCCGTGAACTACCGCACTGTACTGTGTCTGCTGCTAATATAGACTGGTTGATAAAGAGATAGTATACAATACATACAACAATATACTACTATACTGGTGGTCAGGCACTGGTCACCACTAGTCACACTGGCAGTGGCACTCCTGCAGCAAAAGTGTGCACTGTTTAATTTTAAATTAATATAATATTATGTACTCCTGGGGGCTCCTGCTATAACAACCTGCAGTGCTCCCCAGTCTCCCCCACAATTATTATAAGCTTTGCCTTTTATACATTGATGTGCAGCACACTGGGCTGAGCTGAGTGCACACAGACTGAGTCACACTGTGTGACTGGCTGCTGCTGTGTATCGTTTTTTTTCAGGCAGAGAACGGATATAGCAGAGAACGGATATATTATATTAAAATAAATAAAAGTTAACTAACAACAACTGCACTGGTCACTGTGGTAAACTCTGTCTGACTCTGCACAATCTCTCTCTCTCTTCTAATCTAATTTCTAATGGAGAGGACGCCAGCCACGTCCTCTCCCTATCAATCTCAATGCACGTGTGAAAATGGCGGCGACGCGCGGCTCCTTATATAGAATCCGAGTCTCGCGAGAATCCGACAGCGTCATGATGACGTTCGGGCGCGCTCGGGTTAACCGAGCAAGGCGGAAGGATCCGAGTCTGCTCGGACCCGTAAAAAAAACATGAAGTTCGTGCGGGTTCGGTTTCAGAGAAACCGAACCCGCTCATCTCTAGGAAAAACGCAGCCATGGCATGACCATTTTTGGAGCATTGTATCTGTCGTCAGCTTCTACCTTGTACGCGCAAAAACATGGAGCCAGAAATGCTACAGCTGTGGCCAGTCTGCATAGCCATAGGCCAACCCTTAACCTCGATGTTCCTCATGTTTGCGAATGTATACACAATTACGAATGAGTTTTTGATGGCTCTGGTGGACGTCGCTTTTCATTTCTGGGCGGCAGATAACATTAGCAGTTCCGTAGCTTAGAGAATCACAATTGCATCTGCTTACAAACATGAATTAGGCCCACTGTCGCCAAAAATATAAAATGCATTAGGTTTCCCCAGGCCTACTACAAATAGTAGTAGCAGAACCTTGAGCAGTATTGTCCTATAGTGACGCTGAGAATTTATTCAAAGAATGTCAGAACACAGCTCAGGTTTTCTTTGGCAAAGTTCAAGATTCAGCTGTGTCGAGTCTAGAATCAACTTATGAACCAAATTGCTCAAAAAAAGTTGTATCGAGAACTCAAAATAACATATATCACAAATATTAAATACGAGAATTACATCGCCCGAACTGAATTGTGTTGAAGTAGTACTTACGGGTACACTTGTGCCTAGAATAGTCAAGAATGAGTTAAAGACAGAAGACTAAGATAGGATGCATTACTTAGTATTAAATATTTATAGAAATTAATTTCTGTATTTTTATATCTGACATAAGAAACCTTTTATCTGTGAAACTGTGTCCTGTAAATTTGTTTTGGGTTCTTTAGGGTATCAGGAACAAAGTAATCACTACAGGTTACTGGGCACATGCCTTGTTTATTTTATATTACGTTCTACTACAGTACTTCATGATTTAATATCCATTTGATACATCTGGCATATTCGCTTACAAAACCAGTATTATAAAAAGCAGAGTAATAAAGAGTAATAAATATGTCAAAAATACAATGAATATTATGTCTGTTTGCTCTCTTGCGGCAGATAACAAAGTGTAGACTGGGGGAATGGTGAACAGAACAGATATCACAGGGAATGTCACATCTATGTAGATGCATGGATTGGGACTCTGGCATTGAATTAAGGTAATAAAATGATAGGGTAATTAGCGTATGTAATAAGCTGATAAAGTAATAAGCACAGGTAGTAAGCTGATAAAGTAATAAGCATAGCTAATAAGCTTATAAACCAGGTCACTTATGATTGCAGTCATTTTGTGACAGTTACTAAAAGACTGAAATAGCGGTGAAATTATAGCTGTTTCTCTGACTATTGTCTCCTATTTTTGACCATTGGATTATTTTTATTGCCTTATCATATATGCAATTTTCATGCTTCATGTATAAGGATCAGCAACTGTACATCAATGGTTAGTAGGCAAACAGTTGTGTCATTAATATGGGATAGTCAGTCAAGGATGTGCAGGTAATGTTCATATTGTAGTCACATGCCAAGCTACTGTAAATGGTCCTAGCAAGTCTGTCTGATTTTATTATTAACATTGCTAGCCCTTTCATATTAGAATAAAACAGGCTCTGCGATCTTTTGCCCCCTATTACCTGAATACATATTTTCCTCACAGGCAGGGTACATGCATACACTTATGAGGCTTTCTCTACTGCCTAGAACTCCCACTAGTGTGAAAGAACAAGAAACCGTATTCATCAGACCAAGGAACCACCGTATTCATCAGACCAAGGAACCACCGTATTCATCAGACCAGAGATAGTTCTCCTAATGTTCCAGCAACCAGTGGCCATTTACCCTCAATCACCTGAATCGGGTTTCCCTCGTTGCCTCACAAATGGGGCACAGAGAAGCATGGTTGTTTCACACAGTATTAGATTTTTTTCACCATGGCCTAGCCCTTCCATCATTGTGAAAGAGTAGGAACCCCCGAACCAGTATTCATCAGACAGAGACAATTCCAACAGACCAATATATATGGTTTTAGCCCACCTTTTCCCTCATGGTATTGGAACACATTTGGGCTACTGTAGTAGTAACTAGCATAACCTGTGACAGGGTATGACAAGCTGGGATCCGGACTATAGATCTACAATGTCTAGACCGACAGTCAATAGGACAACCCCATATAGTCAACATGCATTAGGTCGACATTGACAAAAGGCTGACACGTACAAAAAGTCAACATATGAAAGGTCAACGCTGCAGAATGTCCGACATATACAAAAGGTTGACAAGTTCAAATGGTCGACACGTGGTTTTTGGAGTTTTTTCATGTTTTTAGACTTATTCCATCCTTGACTATACATGTCACAAATCATAACCTTTAGTAACATTGTGTTGAGCGGAGTAAGAAACCACGGCCAAGTGACGCGAGCCCGCGAGGGGATGCATTTCTACAAATGGTGGTCCCAAATGGAAAATTATCCATACTAACCCCAAAAATGCAAAAAAAGTGTTGACCATTTTTGTGTCAACCATTGACATGTCAACCTTTTGAACCTGTCAACCTTTTGTCCATGTCAACCTTTTTCACTGTCGACCTTTCATAGGTCAGCATCCTTTGGCGTCTTCAAAGTATGTTCTGTTTCCAATTACAGGATAGATACATTGGCAGGATTTTATCTGAATGGTGGTCTATACTAATACATCATTGTGTGTGTATGACCACCAGTGTTTTCTTGTGTTTCTTGATACCCTTAGCCAGTGTAATGCTTACTACCATCACTTGCAAACTTACTTAGATCTTATTTATTACTCCAGACCTCTCTGAATTGCACATAACCACAATCTACTAAGACATACACAACCTTCTCCAATTAACTTGTTATTTTGTTAAGCTACCATGTGGCACACAAATAAGATAGCTATGACAACCAATAAGTTCAAGTTACATAGCATTAAAGCTAGACTACCACCTAGGAAAATGGGGCCAACTCCCTGTACCAGGAACTCCTTGACCTGTTGTTACCTGCTACTCTTTTCTCATAGCCCAGCTGGAAATTGTAGTTGGGGTATGTTTTAACTGGAGGACCTGAAGTTACAATTTCTTCATTTGCTTATGATTGGCCCTCCCGCCAATACCCGCCTCCCCTCCACCACCATTTAAAGATAGTGAATGTAGATGTATATGATATGTGTATGGCAGAAGTTGCATCATTGCCATCCACTTGTTATACAAGAAGTGTTTATACAGAAACTGCCTCTGCTACCATTATTCAGCATGACTGCAGATAGTAGACACACTATTGATACTCTTTAGAGTCTTCTGGTGATTTGCGCACAAACCATTTTACAGTGAACCTTACGGATTATCTGGTTATACATTTCAGAACAGACAGAGGAAAAATGATTGCATGGAGCAATCTCTGGGGCTTTAGAATGGGAAAGGGGCACCTTATTGAGATATTTGGTAGGGTAGCTTTATTTCATGGCCTAGCTTAAAGTGGCATGCAGTCAAATGTAGGCCTTTGACCTCATGCCCACTGGCAACATTTTTGTGCTGTGTACTAGCATTTTTAAGACAATGCACTAAAATAGGTGTGAAAACGTGAACACATTTGCATTTGACATGTGGTTTCACTGGCGCTTTCTACTGTAGTACCCAGTCTTAACAAAAGTCCTCCCTCACCTTTGCGTGCATTGCACCAGTTCTATAATATATTCTTTCATGTTTCTCATTTCAGCTTTAACATTTCATCTGTCACTGCATACTTTCTCATGCATCTACTGTACACTGTGCTGGGTGAGCGCAGCGCTTGTTAAGCGAACTCGTCACAACTGAAGACACACTGTCAGGCCATACAATGTATAATGATCCATTCTCATTGATCTTTCTTGTTTGCTTAATTTTTTGAATGAAGAATATAGAAGAATCTTAATGATGATGGACATCTAGATGTTTTGATCTCAAACTACAATTCTGTGCCTTTTATAATAATGATAGCAGGAACGTGGTTCCTTCTCTTCCACATTACACAAAACTGTAACATATTTTAGTTTTGTGAACATTAGGCATGGGGTCAGCCCCTTTCCCACCAATGACCCCTGCATTAGGAAATCACATTTGGATGTATTAAGCCAGCATGCCTAATAACCCTTGCAGAGACCATATTGATTTTCTGGGAGAGAGTTTATGAACTAAATAAACTTGAAGTTGGTGTCTTAATAAACTGCTCCTTTCAGTCTGTCACATTTAGTTACAGTACTGTGCAGTTTAGGCGGCTGTGGAGGTGTGGGGGGAGAGGCTAATTCTGTTACAGATTGTTCTCAGCAGGGTCTCCAAATTAGCCCTTTGTTTTGTAATGCCACCTTGCCTGGGCTTTGAGCACACTTCTCAGTTTTACCCTAATGAGTTGCAACACTGATAATGTGCCTGATGATCTTTCATTGATTTCACTATCACTAGCTTGTCTGGTAATTGATCCGTTGCTGAGCCTCTAGTTAATTATATCGGCTTTGACATGGCCCAGTCCTCTGGGATTCTCAAGCCCTGCAGAATAGCAGTTTTAATAAAATAGTCTATTACTGCAGCAGGTGCTCCCTGCTGCAGTATAAGTATGTGCATATATATATATATATATATATATATATATACACGCACACACACACACTAGCAGTGTATGATATGTTAAAGTAAAGACACGAGTGGCGAGTGAGGAGGTGTAGGAGATAGATGGAGAGAGAGAGAGAGAGACAGGGACAGAGAGAAGGAGGGGGGAGTGATGCAGAGAAGAGGAGAAAGGAGGAAGCCTGCTATTGACAGTGTCCTTAAGCCTCCCTCAAATAACAGCCATTAGTGGGAAGGTCAGGAGCTGAGCAGGCAGCTTGACTGAAGCATTGAGTGCCACTTCAGAAATCAAGAGGCTAGCAAATTTTAGAGGGAGTTTAAATGGCTAATATCTGGCTGTGAAAGCACAGCCACTGTTGGGGAACAATTAACTTACAGTTTTCTACCTTTACCTTCCCTATTATCAAGGCTATATATACATATATATATATATATATACACACACACACACGTTAGGAAGACTCGTCCCGTTAGGAAGACTCGTCATGCTTGAGCCATTTATAGTATTGTGTTGATCAGTTTTAGTTACTGTTATTTATTATTTTCATCATTACCATTCACCCATACTGTATGCTTTGCTGGTTGTTCTAAGACAATCCCTTCTGCTAAGTCTCCTTCTTTTGAGCGTGTGTGTTTATGTGTGTGCGTGTGCCTAATGGTGGTGAACTGGAGGAAAGTTTAACAGAAAAGCTTTCAAGAGATGTGGGATGGAGAGAGCAGGCACATTTGTGTCAACACAGTGTAGGTTTTCTCATCTCTCCTCATTGTGAACTAATGGCACTGAGCAGTCACACAAGCTCTTTGCTGCTGTCTTTGTTTGTTTTACAGACTGTGGATGCTAGCTTTATTGTTATGGTGAAGATAGGGAGAAAGTGGTGTTTTTTGTCCATTTGTCCTACTGCATGTCTGCTTGTTTTATTGCCAGACAAATCTACTTTGACTCTTTTTTTTTTTTAAGAAACTTTTAGAACAGATGCCCCTACTTTTCTGTGGCTGGTGTTTAACACTCTGATGTCTGTGAAATTATCAGGCTAAAGGTATAATAGGGGTCAGAGGTTTAACATGTTCTGTGCTGGTCTGCTCTCAAAATAGACTTTGAAACAATTAATTTTCTTTGCTAGCAAGCCCAGTAATATGCTAAAACAAATTATTGTACCCGTGGCAGATTATTCATTGTTTGATTGCTTTGGGGATATTATTATAAAGTGAAAGAATTTTTTTAAATATTTATTTATTTATTTCGGGGGGGGGGGGCGGGGGTTCTACTTAATATGTGTTCTTTTTAGGTCTGAATACTGAAGTCCTTTTAGTATCTGACGCGGAAGTGTGAAAATAACTTGAATGCTTAGGTCAGTTACTGTACTTTAACCAAAAACAAAATGAAACATATTTGGTGTCAGCTTGTTTATACGTTATTTAGTCTATGTTTAAACCTTTTGTATAGACATCTTGGCTCACAGCAAATCAGTTAAATATCTTCTTTACTTATTATTAGCAGTTTACTAGATGTTATTCTGTATTTAATTAAAAAAAAAACAACGGGGAAAAGAATTAAAAAAAAAGAAAAGAAAAACAGTACAAAGAGACGTGTGGCACTGACAAGTGTCAAATGTGATAGTCTTAACTTGGTGTATTATTGAAGAAAAGCAGGAGATACAATGAGGAAAGCTAGAAGAAAGGGCCAGAGCCCTTTCCCTCCCAACTGCCTGTGATCAGTGAATGTGTGTGCGTGTGTCTATGTGTATATGGGTATCTGTAGGCTGAGAGAGGTTAGTGCAGGATGTCATTTGGTGCCTGAGAGTGGAGCAGTGCAGTTGACTCTGTGCTCTTCTAACCGGTGACATCCTTAAAGCTGTTCCTTAGGTCTCAGGCAATCTTTTCCTCCTTTAGTGCTACATGCACACCTGACAGGCAGCTGTTAGGCTGAGCAAAGAGAAGCCTTGGGGAGTCACAATCCATGCATAAATGATAGGGGTATCTGTGAGGAAGGTGCAAAATAAGCTTTGCATCTCTCACCCCCTCCACACCATCAGCAGCACATCCCTCCTTGCTACTTCACCTCCCACCCACCCCCTTCCTCATCCTCTCCTACCCTTTTTTACTCTCTTTTCCTAAATGAAATGCAGCCTACATGCAGCTCTGTAACTACTCCACACTTGTGCTACTGAATGCCAAGAGGCTCAAAAATCCACCTTCACTTTTCAGTCAGAAGAGACAGAAGTGGATGTGAGAGAAAGAGACATACAGAGAGACAGACTGCGAGACAGGAGGGCGAGAGACCGGGCATTCAGAGACTCTTGCCCTGACAACTCCATGCAGTTCGGAACGAGGACGCCGTCAAGCGAGCCTGGGTACATGGGGGCATGGCAGAACTGTGATGCCAATCTTCTCTTCAGAATGTCCCAACAGGTGAGTGTTTCCTTTTTACTTGCTGACTTAGAAAATGGAATGTACGATGCAGAAACTATAGTGTGTATGTGATTTACTTATGTTGTTTTATTATAATTTAGTCATTTTTTTGTTACTTTTCACGTAAGACTTCATGTGTCTCGTTGGTGTTTCTGTTACTATTTTAGCTGGTATTGATGTTTATTTTTTTATATTATTATACATTTTTTTTATTTTTGGTAGAAAATATTCTTTCTTCTGAATGAAATACTACCTCAAGAACCAGTTACCTGCTCTCTAAATCATTTTAGAGTTGTTTAGAAAAAAGGGAAGTGAAAGACCAAGTGAAATTCCGATGAAATGCAAAACAATTAGCCTGTAGCATCCTTTCTGCGAAAGTAATCAAAAGTGGAATTAAAACCACATCCACTCTTTCCTTCTTCCTCTCCCTGATTTTGCAGTGATAGAAATTTGAGGGGCCCCTCTCCTAGGATCTTAATTGACTTCATGTGGTTGAAAACAGCTTCCCCCAGTACTCAGATGAGCTGAACTGCAGTGTTTAAACTGCTCACGGCACAGAGCGGATGGTTGATAACGAAGTCAGTTAAGCTGTTCTCCTTATTTCTCCTTTTTCATTTTTCCTTCTTCGCTCTTTTATTCTCTTTCCTTTTATGTTTATTTTAGGTTTTTTTGTTTGTCTATTTTTTTAACCCTTTTCTGATTCAATGTCTTTTACATTCTTCAACGCATATACATAATCACTTTTTCTCCCCCTTCTTTTCTCACTAACACTGCAAGGCTGTGTCTTGGCGTCCTCCCCAGAGCTTTTCCTGCACTGGGGGCCGCCTTAAAGGCATCTTGGTATGCTGCTATTGACGGGAAAGCTGAAATGTTATTGCGAGGCCAGTAACAACTGATAATTAATCACACAAGCCAGTGTCTCTGTACCATGCACATGGTGATACGTAGGCAGCCGGCTGCATCATCTCTTCCTCATCTGGGCTTAAAAATACTGTATGAAGCTAACTTTATGATACGGTCAGGAATACCTTAAAGACTTTTAAAAAGTAATTTCTTTATTAACTTGCTCCTACAAATGTGAGGGCATCCAAGGCAGTTACATGACATCATCAGGATTGTTAACTTAATTACTCATTTTGCTGAGCACAAGAAAACTTTTATTTTTAAATTGTCAAGTTACCTAGAGTTTAAAATATTTACTTGACTGTGGCTTTGTAGACATAATAGGTCACATGGCATTTTAACCAGGCAAAATTGTTTCAAAAACTTAGAAAATGCACAAACTCTTTGCCTCGTAAATACTCTAGAGTTGACTAAAGCATGTTTTTTAACAAGGCATATTTTGGTATCTCCTGTAGAGGGACCCTGATTACTGCTGATAATACAGTAAGCTGATATGAATCTCTAACGAACATGAACCTGAACAGAAAGAGCAATTCTTAAATTTGTCCACAAAACTTGAAGGTAATACACACTCACACTGCAAAAGAAAACAATCAACAAAATCACATATAAAGTACGTTATACTTACATCTGCATAAACTCAACAACATATCCACTGACATACAGTAGTGAGACCAGGTATCCCAAAAGTGTCATCCATGTCTAACCTTTTTGTGATTCATTTATTTATTTTTTTTACATATTTTTTTTTATGTTGTTAGCATTATTTACATAAACAAACTAAATTATTTATATAAATATAGGACATTCTCCAAACTACTTTAAATATGGCACAACAGTGCTGCTGCAGATTATATCAGGGTCCCATTCTAATTATAGAGAAAAGATTGTAATTCCGAAGAAGAGTTAATAGAATTGAATCCAAATAATGATCAATTGATAAATCACTATTGAGCCACAAGGACAGCGTGAACGATTGCCTGTTTGGCATTAAAAATTAGACATATAAATTTCAAACCAAGCAATCTCAGCAATACTAGAAAATACCCAATGTAAACAAACATAAATTAAGGATTGTGGTGGAAAGGGAACCCTTCCTAAATGTGTTCCAGTTATGCAAACTAAAAAGATAAGAGAATTGGGACAACTTTTATTATGGGCTTAACAATTTGCTACTCGTGTTTTTTGGCAGTGTGCAAAGATTTTGTGAAGTAATGGTAGACACATGTATAAGAATTTGTAGCTTTATTTTTTTAGAGAAAACACTGGCAAAAGAAAAGTTTTTAGAGTAAAGCCACAATTCTAATATTTTTAAATGAGAAGCCATTTGTCATATGAATATATTTCTATTTACAGGTGGTGGTGAAGTTGTTAAAAACTGGCAGTATCTTTTACTTACATTATCTTAATTATTAGTTTGTGTTCTGAACCTTTTTGAGACTGATGGAACCTTAAATACTTATCTGCATTCCATCAGGTGTATCCTCCAGAATTCAGATGTCAACTCTACCAAATGAATTGGTTACAAAGGAATTTATAACAGATTAGCTTGATTTCTTGTCAGGGAAATAAATACAGTTCCTAATTCAAAGCTTCCATCTGCTTATTTCTAATATGTAATGAAATAATGTCATGAACAAAGCCCCACTCCAGGTGTCTACAGTATGTGTCACAGCATTGTTCTTTAATGAACCCTTATTCCACTGCTTGACTGAAAATTAGTTTTAAACTTTTTTTTTAAAAAGATCA
The DNA here is from genome assembly GCF_028390025.1 of Pseudophryne corroboree. Classification (NCBI taxonomy): domain Eukaryota; kingdom Metazoa; phylum Chordata; class Amphibia; order Anura; family Myobatrachidae; genus Pseudophryne; species Pseudophryne corroboree. Next base: position 570,435,845 of record NC_086444.1, read on the forward strand.
GAAATATGTTGTTCAGGCTCCATATAAATGTCACACAAAATGGTGCAAAGTAGATAATGTTACCACAAAATTGAGCTTTAGCTGTTACAAATTCCCAAAAAAGCACGTCTGTTTAGGTTTTACGTGGCTGACCACTGCTATTCACTATTGCACTTCTTCAGTGATTGTGTGCAACCTATACTGTACAGTAAGTGTGGTTTCTAAATTCAGATGGAACCCATTAAGAGTTAATAACTCATCAAATCGCTGATGTCTCCCTCATTAAGACAATTATAGGTGTTTGTCTTTATATTCATTAACATACACAATTATTATAAATCAGGAGCAAGAGCAGCATTAGCTGGGCCTTTCAGTTCGGTTTGATTTGCAAAAGATCTATAAATTATATTAGTTCATAAATATACTGAATGCAGTCACATGTTTTTTTCAGAACCAGAATAACTGATAACCTGAAAGGGCATACTTGTGAACTGTGTTTGAAGGCAGTTGTCTGGGGTCACTTTGATCGATGACAGGTAGAGAATGACCAGAAACTGTCTGCATGTCCTTCCCTGAATTATGCCTGGTCACCCCAACCTTTTCTGCCTTCATCAGGCAGAAATATGCAGGGGCAAATAGCATAGGAAAGATTAAGAGAATCAGGAACCAGTTCTAGGGGGTGATGGATGAGAAGAAGAAAAACAATATAGACAGGAAAAGTTTTGTAATTCATTTGGTTGTTTTTTTTGTTATCATATTTATATGCACTAATAATATATACTAATCTCACATGTATGGCTCCTTTATACTTCTATCTTAAATACTTCTTTATTAGAGACATATTTAGGACATTTCATAAGCAGACTAAAATGACTAAAACTATTACTTCTTAAGCTGTCATACTCTTACTAATTTATTTAACTTTAATAATAACATGATGATTAATTATTGGTCATGTTTAGTGTCAGTTTATAGATTTGATGAGAAGTAATAGTATATAAATACGCATTAGGTGGTTACGTAGTATATTGATTTAATCTTTTTTTTAAATACAATTACTGTTTACATATTGTGCAGTGCAAATAGCCAAAAAAGATATCATTTGAGAGAAATATAATTTTAGAAATGATAGATAGATAGATAGATCTTTACTAAAGTACAGCATAATAAAAAAATGTATCAGTGTTGAAAAATATGCAAATTAAAAGTATCATGCTGAAATGCATGTACTTAATCTACCTACTGTAACACATCTAAACCAACTCAAATGAGTGCACCGTATTTCTGCATTGTAACCCAAATTGGTCATTCGTATAAGTTTGAATTCATTTAATTAAACTTGATATTTTGCAGTGACCCATTACATGCCATGGCGGAATGCGACCTAGTGTAATATGTTCTGTGGCCTACTTATGGCATATGCAGTGTGCTTATAAATCCTTTAATAGTCAGAGATGTTCTGCAGAAAGTGCAGGTGCATCCAGCTAAGAGTAGGTTGACACTGAGGAAACCTTTCTCTGCATACCATGCATTTAAAAGAAAAATATATACTCTATTATATGAATAGAATTTGATATCAGAAAAAAAATGTTAAGAAAATTAACATCAATAAGATAAAATGTTCATGTAACATCAGGCTAATATTATTATAATTGACATTTTTTTATAAAAAGCATAACATTTCCTCATTTAGCAAATGTGTTAGCTATCACTAAAGACATCAGGAAGACTGATGTTTCTTTGTGGATCTATGTATCAGAAGGAAAACATACACTGTACAGTCTTATAATAAAAGACAGTATGTTTTTGCATCTGGAAGACGGCTGTAACTGCTGTGGCTTATGTTCTCCCTTACACACGTTTTAGTGATTTTTTTCTTTCATAATGTTTTATTTGTTCCCGCTCTCTTAATTTTAATCACAGTCTTCATGCAGCACAGGTCAATTTTTGTTACATTTCAACCTTTACCCAAAAGACAAACGTTGATGAAATCTCCTACTTTTTTGTGCCGACAAACTTGCTATTAAAATGATACAGTATGAACACATACCCCATTTTTTTCTAGTGGCTTTTTAATGTTTTATTTTTTTTCTTTAATTAGGATGTTTACAGAAATCTTCATAACATACCCATTTTAATTCATGAAAAAAATCGGAATTTTACATTTTCTTGACAAAATTGATTTTTTTTTTACATCCTACACGTTTTGTTTGTTTTATGTTTTTGTAGTTGGTTGGATTTCTCACACCACATGGTATCCAGTACTAATGCTGTTGCATCTGTCTTTTTGAGTTCTAGAGCAATTGTAAAATTGTCTAAGACAGCACTTTGATTACATTAAAACAAGAACTAAGAAATAGATACTGTAGCTGACTGATTGCATTAAAATGTCACTGTAGTCACTTAGAACATAAAATTAGTGCAGTTCTAAAATTTATTTTCAACGTTATGTTCATTTGTGAGCATTAGTGGGAACAACAAACAGGTGTTGCAAAATGTCCGTGACTTACCTGTATTGCCTCATAACTGCTCTCTGTAAATAGTTCCATATGCACTATATACTGTAGTTATCTATTGTAAAGCGAAAGGGGAGAAATATAGGTTATTTTTTCCTATGGAAGAATGAATGTCACAATTAACAAAAGTATACGTGGAATCATTTTCTTTAGCCCCTTTAGGAGAGATGTTACAGCATCTACTGTTTATGATAAAGAACAGAAGGTTGATCGTTGTTTAATTAACATCTCCTTGGAGGGGAATAGAGGCACTGTCTGTGTGTGATCACCCTAGTCTCACCATTCTTCAATGGCAAGATAAAGTCTTACAGTGGCAGCTTTCACATATTATATTAGTAGAATGGTTTTTTGTTAAGCCTTGTACATTGCTGTTAAATTACTCAGTTGCCACTAGTGCTGGCGTTTCATCTTGTACTGGCTGACAAAAGAAATGGCATGAGACAGCTAACTGACAGGTCGCTACTATGCTGCTAAAATCCATATGCAAATTCCTCACTATATAATAAATTACATTTTGATTTTGTCTTGAAAAGTTTCATTTTTTTCCCCTCGGTCAAATATTGTTGTCTTACATATTTTAGTGATTTGCACAATTCCCATTAGAAATTCAGTTATGGTTATTCTGACTATGTCCTCTCTGTACTTAAAGACACTATATACATAAAGTGGTGTAACCATAAAAAGAAGTTAAAGACATCTTAAATGTTTTTGCTCATAAGTGTAGTTATTAGTGTACGTGAATTCTATATAAGATTTGCTTGAGACGTCAGTGCACACAGCTAAATGGGGTGTATTAAAGTGGTGCCTACATCCTATATTCTGAGCATTTTGCTCACAGTGACTGGTGCAGCTAGCACAGGTTATCTGCACCAAGTTCTTGTTCTGCGTACACTAGAAGTATTGTTTATATCCAGCCAAAATGTGCTCATGTACAGAAGCTTAATTCTTGCCCTACATAGCTACCAGAAGCATCTGCTCACTGAAATGAAGTGCAAGCATTTCAGGTAGTCCAAATCTCTGCAGTCAATTACATGGATTTTTCTTTATGTTGTGAAGTTGCTGTGTTTTTCTTCTCTTAATCTACTAGTCTTCAACATGTATAACTTTCATATAATGTATTAGTTGCTCCACATGTCACTGCCATGAAGACTGCGCCATGTACCATAGACTTATTACTTCTCAGATATAAAATCACATTTTGCTTTGATTAAAGGATGTTTGTCTTAAAGCCACTTATTGTGTATCCAAAAATGTGTTTGCCATTAGATCAATGTGTTGCAGTATTGTACATATTTACTCCTACCCAGTCCTTCTTCCTCCCGCTGCCATTCTTCTGCATACAATTTCTTCCTATTCCTTTCCATTCCATTTTACTTGCTTTATCTACATTTTCTTTTTCTCTTCCTCTATAATTTGCTTGCTTTCTCCCTTTCCTTCTCTTCCCTTACCTAATCTAATTTATCCACAATGCTATACAGTATTATTATTATTATTATTATTATTATTATTATTATTATAATAACTAATACTACTAATAATAATTACATTTATTTATAGGATAACAGCATACCCTGTATATCAATACATATGTATATCGGCTATATTTTGTGGCAATGTTGGTCAATGCTGTGACATTCTGTGCATTGTTTGTATAGCTTTGTGTGGTGCTGTAACGTCCACCATAAGTTATGGCGGAATAATATATTTGATTAACCACTGGCCACACACAGGTATCAGTAAAATGACATTATGTTGACACCTTAGAAGTGGTCGGTTAATTGAACTTGGAGATTTGTGATCACGGCCAACATACTGTAATGCTATAGAAATCTATATATCTGTATATACATATGTTTACCTGTTTATATTGGCCAGGAATGATCATTCTGTTTGGTAATTGTTGTACTGTAGTTATGTAAGTGTAATGTGCAAGTGACATGATTATTTGTGAAATATCCTGCAATATATATGCCTTTATTTGGAGAGTAGTGATGTCACTTGACTCATGACTTATTGTGAAAGTGTTCCTTGATGGAATGTATAACTGTCAGCAAAGGGTAAACACAGCTGGACACGACCTGGATCGCTATGTTTTTTTCCAGATTGAAGCATTTGTATTATAAGGAATAATTTATTCTCAACTATAAAATGGAAAATCTATTAGAAGTTCCTTTGAACCTTTGAATGAATATATATATATATATATATATATATATATATATAGACAGATAGAGTACCTTGGATACTGTTGAGAAGACAACAGAGATTACAGGTGGAATTTGTATCAATTGATACGTAAACCTTTTTTGGCCAAAGCAATATGGAGCTTTGATATTCTGGTCACTTTGCTGATTGCTAGCTGCTTATATTTCATATGTCACCTGTTTTGAGGATACAATGACATTCTCTTTCTGTAACTCTCCCACTGTGATACACAGTACCTCCGCCACACCGAACAGAATTTTAAAGCAACAAGTATCAGAGCTCAACTTTCTTGACTGAAATTTCAATGTGTTCCGCACCATTTTCTCACAGTGAATATTTAAAATGTATTCATGCAATGTGTCATGTTTTCTGTGGGGTGAATGTCTATGAAATGGTATCAGTACATAGCACTTGTATGTATGGGGATTGGGGAAGAACCAGTCCCGATTTGTTGTAAGGTACGTTATAATTGAGTGGCTGCTCTGCAGTTGTCTACTATACATTTAAACCTACTCCAGTGTAAAAACCCACTGCAGTGCATATACAAACAAAGTCTACACAATGGCATCCTGGAAATAACATTTAATTTCTTAGTTATGTAAATATACATGGGCTGCTTGTTTGAATGTGTTCTATTACTTTCACAATTTGACATTAGGAGAAACATGAGTACAAATAATTATACTGTACCACTTGTTTCACTCTGACTAGTGGACTGCTCGCCATCACAAGAGTTCAGTTTTTAGCAAGAACAAAATATATAAAGCTGTGACTGCTTGTGACAACCAGAAAATCAGTGATTACTAACATATTTGCTTAGTGCTTCATAATTAAAAAATTGAGATACAGAAAAACAGGCAGGAGTACAGCTTCATTATGAAGTTATGCCAAATGCGAATTAGTGCCAGGGTGACCATATGGTAATAGGAGGTTAGGGGGGAACAAACAAAAAACAAAAGAGGAAGAAATGTTAGGAACAAATTAAAATGACACAATATAACTCAATATGGAATTTAATATTAATGTGAACAATTACTATTTATACACTGTTGTGACAACTGAAATTGTCATTTTTTTCCTTTGGTAAATGGTGTTATCCCATCATATATTCGTTGGCACATAAAGACACTGATTTCTCAGTCAACCATAGAGTACTGTATGTTCTGGTGTTGAACGAATACGCCTTTTGGGAATGCAAAGCAGAATAAATATATCTAATAAAAACCTTTGTGGTATAAACGTATGCAAATCAAAGCACCAGACAAAAAGATTTTTTTTTATATATATTTACATTATTTTATATTGTATGTTAACCTCTTGTATCCCATGAGTTTACCTAAGTAGCTTTTTGCCAGGAGAAATGCCTACAATGGGAGTCATTCTGAGTCTGAGACTGCAGCTTAAGGCCACACATATATTAGTAAACATTCTGGTCCTATCTGTCAGTCAGTAAAGTTGATCTATCAATATTAGCATGAGGCAATCAACCTTTTTCTTTGCTTCACATATGTAAGGCATAAACATACTAATCTGCGCTGCTGCTGTTGTGGTTTCTCATTCAGCCCCTTTCTATCAACAGAATAGTTAAGTGCAACATCATACACAACTGCAGATTTTACCAGAACTTGTCATAAAGGCATTATATTACCTCAGCTTCCTTTCAAACTAAACAAACTATCTCCACCACTCAATTAAACCGTTTTGCACGTGCTGTTTGTTTTCTTCTTGGCTTTTTAGGACTTTCTCGTTTTTGACAGGAAGTTTAATCAATTTAGTGTGTCTACAAATTTAGGGTTGTCGTTGTTTATGAAGGAAGTATTTCGCCTAGGTGCAGTACTGCCTCAGAGATCCTTGACTAGTGGGCAAAATACCTGATGATATTTTAACTATTAAGCACTAGAAATCAAACGTTACATCACATATGAAAACAGTTTAAGAATCTCTGAATTACAAGTAATTTTATAGAAAAAAAAACAGATTTAACTGAAAACATGCAAGCTAAACCTGGAGCGTTGCTGAATTGCCTTCCCATTGTTCCCAAAATCCAATAGCCAAATATATTTGCCGACATGTAAAAACAATTTGCAGGGAGATTGGACACTGCTGGACCAGAACATCCGTCTAAGTAACTAATGAGACATGGTATACAAACGTAGAGCACTACAAGTGCCAAGTAAACCAGACCTGTTCGCATCACCATAACAAAGCAATAAAAAAAAAAATTCAGTCGATTTTTTTTTACGATGGACGAACATAAACAATAGGCAAAAGTGTCTCCAGAAAGTAATGATTGAAAGTATATAAGAGCTCTTCTTTATTCAGTTAACTAAAGGATGGATTAATATTAGTGCAAGTACTTTCACTGATAATTAATGCTGCTGTTTAAGGCTTGACAGATCAGTAACATTTCTGAATGTCAATGAGACAATATAATGTTGATGTGAGGGACATGGCTGGTGTTTGGAGATCCATTACAAAACGTGTATAATGGCAAACATATTAGCATGTATTTTTCAGCAGATAAAAAGGGATGTCCGAAAAGGTTTCTGTGTATGTGTTTAGCACAGCATATTTTTTTTTTATCGCCTCTCTCTCTCATCTATCTGCTTATGTGCCAAGGAGAACCCTGTATGACTGATAACAAGCCGGCAGGGGAATCTCTTAGTAGTTTACAGGGTGAACTTTTGTGGACTGTAGCAGAGAGAGGACTGCCAGACCCCAAGCGCCAGCAAAAGCTTTTCTCGATTTGCCAGGTCACTGTGACACCATGGGGCTGATTATAGGAGAACAGCTTGTCCGACATGATATAAGTCTGGCGTCACATTAGCCTGTCCTGTGTCTTGCTTCATCTTATTTAACTTGTGCTCTTTGTTGTTTCCACTATATCGTGTGTAAATAATTAAATGTTTTGTGTTTTATCCTAGTAAATGTACTGCAGAAATAGTGCCTAACAGCCATTATTCTTTGCAATCTTAAGTTATCTGCATTATTTAAAAACACCATTGCTTGAGATCTATAACTACAGTTCCTCAACTGGACACGGATGCAGAGCTTAATGAAAAAATGGATATTACACCTATTACACCTTTCATCCAATAGCTGTACTGTACATTTGATAGTGAATAGGTGACCACTGCTACATGTTTAAAGATAGTCATTTATCAACTAAATGTGAACTATTGCTGACTAGAACAAGCATTCACACAGATGGAGTAGGATTTGTTGCAACGATGAGCATTTCGTAACATTGTATTTTGCCTCTTGTGGAAGGGGGTTCAATTTACTTGAATGTCCTCAGAATGAGAGATTTGTTAAAAGATAGCACAGGCTCTCTTTTGCTCCTTAGCCATGGCGCACTGCTGACCACAACAAACTCTAATTAATCTTTGTAATGAACGCCACTACTATTTGTTAATACTCACCTGTAATGTAACATCATAAAGTCTCTGACAGATGTGGTGTAAGTAAGATAATGATGTGAACCCCAATCAATGTGACTTTCAAGAATCTAAAGTGTAGTATTTTATCCACCAAGTGCTCACATATGCTGTTCTTAGTCTTTGCAAAAGTTACTTTCCTGCTCTTTTTATCTGACTACTTAAAAAAGACATTGACACATATTTTTTTCATCACAAATTGCTCTTCTTAACAGTTATATATTTGAGCTGCTAACATGCTGTTTTCCGGGCTTGTCTGTCACATAAGGGAGCAGCTCACATCCCTGCAACCAGGGAATACATCACACAGCAGACTGCCACAAAGAGGCAGCCTGCACCAGTGAGGAAGTGACTGCCAAGTGCTCTAATGAATGAGAGTTTGCTGGCAATACTGACTCCTTCCCATGCTGATATTTCCCGGTGCTTCCACATCTGACACCTCCGTAGACTCCAGTGCCTTAGCAGATCTTCTCGTGTTAATGAGCTATGAACAGTCTAAAAACATACTGTAATATATCATGTGATTACAGAATTACACTTTTTACATTTTCTTTATGTTTGTGCTTGATTATATTTTATACTGTTGTGTTGCTTAGCAGTAGATCAGTTTGCATTCTTCAGCTCCTTTGCTACTGTGAGGGTTTCGGTACAACAAATGATATCGTACACAGTAGCATTTTGCTAAACTATCATTTCAAGTAACTGTTTATTTTCTTCACCGGCCTTTCCAATACATTTTGAAAATGTACAAATCCTGAAAATGTGCAAAGGACTCGAGTACTGAAACATTACAGTAGATATTTATTCTTTAATGATCTCATGAGCTGCAGTGCATCTGTGCTGCTTTTGCACCTTCATAATATCACAAAGTGCGGGTAGCAATGTGTTGAAAGATTCTCCAGATGCTAAGCATGTTACAGGGACTTCTTCACTGTGCATTCATGACACAACTCGTTTCTTTTGCCCATTAAGACTGATTATATAGTCTCAAAATTGTCTATTACTTTTTAAAACAAGATCATTTACATATTATGTTAGTGTGCTATAGGTTTTTGAAAGTGCATCCAAATAACTTCTCACCAAACTTAATTAAAAAAGATTTTCTGTAATACCTTTTATTCAATGTACTAAATTTGATTGCAGCACCCTAAGAAACTTGTCATTGAATAATCACCATCAGCATTGATGGTAATTTGTTTAGATAAGCAATACACTGATAGTCATGATTAGTTTATAAGGGTTAATTTGACTAGTGTCTACAGTCCATTTTTGTATTCTGTTTTTAAACCCAGCTCATCTAGGGTGTCCTCAAGTTTTGCTGGGGGTGGAGACAGAACATCCTGTAACCAATCAGATCATTAGAACAGTCATAGTTGTGACATTGAGACAAGAGTGCTAATAATGAGTATTTGTCCTGTCCACCTGTGTGTTTGTATTCATGATGACAAGGCTACTTGTGACAATGCAGTGTGCTGAAGGGAAGAGGGGTATGGAGGTGAGCAGAAAGAAACAAGCTCTGAAATAGATAACAAAAGCAGCTCCGTTCCTGATAGTACAGAAGAATCATTTGGGGATTCTGGGAAGGAAGCTACATGTACAGTATGTGACAAATGCATCTCTATATGAATGTAAATGAAATCAAACTTTCTAGGTAAAGGGAGAATTAAGCATGCTGGTAAGCTCAGCTGTATGTATTCACAACACATCAAACCTATCTGTGCTGATTTTGTGAAATAGATCAGAATCTGTAGCTGTTCAGTCTACAGATTCTGAAATTGTATCATGTAACTAAATGAAGTGTATGGTTTGTGGCTGTAAGATAAGCATCCCATGCTTCTACATATGAGCACACACAGACAGAGAATATGTGTGCCTCCAATTAGACATTGTCGCCTTATAATATATATTGTTAATGGCAGTAACTATGAGTCTACTTTTCGAAAATGACAGAGTTGATGCTATGAACTGTTATTATAGTGCTCTAGGTCAGTGTTTCCCAACTGCAGTCCTCAGGACCATAACAGTGCTCAGGGACCCCTAACAGTGCATGTTTTCCAGAAGTGCGGCACTGTGCCGTGTGCTGGCCCCCTCCCCTGAACACATGAAATAGGATGGACTGTACAGGCTGTACAGGCTGCAGGGTGCATGCAACACCAATACTGGGCTGCAAGGTGCTGGTCTAGACATCCTACAAGCCAAAAGACTGTGAGACAGCGTCAGTGCTGCCCCCGGGCCCTGGGCTCTGATGCAAAGGCTCTGCTCACATATCACTAGTAACTACCCTGTTGTGCAGATCTCCTAGTTGATGCTCAGGATTATTTATTACTGGCTGACACATTTAAAAAGATCCACAACTGGTTTTAATAATTTCACGTGTGATACTGAGGAGTTCTGTAAAACATGCTCTGCTAGCAGTTCCTGAGGACTGGAGACTATGATAATTTTACCAGAGCCCTAATTGTGTTATTGTAACAACAGTGATGGCTGTCTTTGTCTGAAGTACAAATTATTCGCTTATTTTATCTTAAACATCATGAATACCTTACTACATTAGTTTCTTTTTTCACATTGAATGGGTATTCAAAACATTGGTTTTTGACGCATGTAATGTGAGTTCCTATCATCCTGTCTTTGCAATCTATTGTGTAATATCACCAATCGTATTAACCACTATCATCAGCATCATCTTATAATTATAAGGCACTACAAAATGTGCATAGTGCAGCACAGGTAGTATAACATCTCAGCAATGACCAATACACAGAAACGTACACGGTTAATAAAGCAGGTGCAGACATAAGACAAATTATCGTGAGTGCTCCCATTCATGATAGCCTACAATCTAGAATCTATGAGCAGTTTATTATCAGCATTCTGCACTTTTAATACTACTTGTGTGTGTGTGTTTGTGTTTGTGTGTGTGTGTATATATATATATATATATATATATATCTTACAAATGAAGGTGGCACTCAGAGGCAGTCGGAGGCCTGCATAATCGATAGGGCATACCATCCTTTGATTCCTACAGCATCTGCGAGAGACATCGAAGGATTGTATGCACATTTAAGGTACCATGGGACGTTATGTGCGGGCACGCTGCTCGAATATCGCGTCTCATGGTAGTATGTGCTGCCCTTAATATTTCTCGCATCACAGTGTGATCGCATGTGTTTTTTAAAACACATGCAATATATCGCACTGCGATGTGCGATGGGCACCTGCCGGGAGCGGCCTGAGGCCATTCCCACTCGGCGGTGATGTGCCCAACACGTGATTACCATGCGATCTATCGCATGATCGCATGGTAATCACTTTGGCAGTTCAGGTGCGATGCCCCGCAATGTTGCGTCGCGGGGCATCGCACAAGTGTATGGGCACCATAACATGTGATCACAAAGGAAAGATCAAGGGCCTGATTGTACACGGTTTCATACCTCCCAACATGACCCTCTCCAGGAGGGACACAATGCTCTGCTTCTGGACTGTGTTGAACAGGTTAATGGATAAGAAAGGTGATTCAGCACAGGTGATGGCAATCATACATTAAGAGGAAAGTCCAGTAGCAGAACATTGTGTCCCTCCTGGAGAGGGTCATGTTGGGAGGCATGCAGTTTCATCTGCATAAGCAACTCAAGCTCTTGAGCGAACTGTGCAAGCACTGAGACCTGCATATACAGCTTATTACAGATATGGGTGATTGTAAGCTTCTCAGTCACATCTCCACTCGCGCCTGAATGGGTGTAACTGGGGGCAGCGGGAAGTCTGCATGGCGGGGAAGTATTTTGTGTCAATTGATGGTTATTTAGGTGAGTGTATGCAGAGATCGTTCCAAGTTCAGATGGATCTCTTATACCAAAGATAGGGCTAGTGTTAATGCACTCTGCTGCTGCTGAAGATGATGGCTGCTTTCACCAGCACAGGAATGGGGGCAATGAGGTCACATAGATGTGTCCCGCTGAATACAGGTGGAGAGGTGCTTAAAGCGTCCGCTGTTGTGGCTGATTTACATGCAAGTACTCAATGTATTAGATCCTAAAAGATTCATTTAACCTTGCTAGTATCAAGATTATCCTTTATGTCTGACTACTGATATTTTCTGTTTAGCTGATAAACGGCTTAAAACGCTCTGCAACTTTCCTGCAGTGGTTGGATATGGAGGTACATATTATATGCAGCACTGCTGACCTCCTGATTCCCATAGAAGAACGTAAATACTGACCTATTTCTAGCTCAGTGTATACAGGGTCACAGGGGGTCAATCTGGGTACACACTACTTAGCTGGACACTGCTGAATGCTCCTGAGTGATCGCAAAGGTGTGTACCCAGCATTACCCTGTTTTATACCAATGAGTGGGTAAATGATACTGGTTTGAGCTCTTACTGTCAGATGAACTCATATGCTGTCCTGAGTTTAGCTTCACTATAGATGTCCAGGGAGTGTAACTTATATGTGCAGTTTTGATATATTGCAGAATTCATTGTGAGTTTTCTTCTTGGGATATGCAGCCAAGCACCCTGTACTGACAAACACTGTGAGCTGTTGATGTAGACTTTGGATTTACAAAGTATACTACCATATATGTTATTTTACTATGCAAACCACACGCTTTACAATTTCACTCTCTGAAACCAAATGTGGAGTAGTTTTGATACCAGGTATGGTTCTGTACATTTCCCTTGATACCAGCTCTGGCTGTCATAGGCGATGAATGCAGTGTATATGGGCCCCTGTGTCCAGTGTGGCCTGCAGTGCACTGCACACCCTGCACCCAGATTATACTTACCCTGTGTGCTGACAAGTGGGTCCCTCCTCCTCCTCTGCTGCGCCATCTTCCCATTGACATTTTCGGGAATATGGCACCACACAGCGACAGCAAAGACTCTGTCACTGTGCCAGAGCGTTTGCTCTTTGTGTACATGCGTCATCTTCCCAAATATCACTGGGAAGATGGTGCCACAGAAGAGGAGGGACCTGTTAGCCGACACACAATGTAAGATCTGAAGAGGGGGCCTGCTGCTCAGAGGAGGGGCACACTGCACATGGGCCATATTGGACAATAATAATATACCGCTGATTGCTATACATAGTAAATATGGCGCCAGGTATGTCTCCTTCTTCCTCCAATCTGCCCCACTAGCTGTTGTCTGCATATGAACATATGCAGCCAGCTCAAGTTCAGTAAGCATCTAGCAAGACAGGCTCCATGATGTAGTGTCGTAAACAGGAGGTCATATACGCAGATAAATATATTCGTAGCTGCAGTTTATTTAGGTAATGTAATTAAACATATACTGGCTTATTTTAAAATAACAATATAGATTGATGAGGTTAGAAAGTAAAATGTTTATTTGCATCATGTATTGTAGCTTAGAAAATGTAAGTCAGATAAGTCCACATAAAGTCCTCTCATATACGGACAAAAATAGCATTAAGATACTTACATAAAAAGTAAAAGATGACTAAATAAATGAAATCATACCGTTTGATGCCAGTGATACTTAAGACTTTAGCTGAAAAGAAAAAGGGGGTCATTCCGACCTGATCGCACGCTGCCATTTTTCGCAGCGCAGCAATCAGGTCACTACTGTGCATGTGTATGCACCGCAATGCCCAGGCATGTCATACGGGTACAAAGCGGATCGTTGCTGGGCGATGGATTTAACGAAGAATCCATTCGCACAGTCGATCGCAAGAAGATTGACAGGAAGAAGGCGTTTATGGGTGTCAACTGACCGTTTTCAGGGAGTGGTTGGAAAAACGCAGGCGTGTCCAAGTGTTTGCAGGGCGGGTGTCTGACGTCAATTCCGGGACCGGACAGGCTGAAGTGATCGCAGCAGCTATGTAAGTCCAGACCTACTCAGAAACTGCACAAACTATTTTTGTACCGCTTGGCTGCACAGACGTTCGCACACTTGCAAAGCTAAAATATACTCCCTAGTGGGCGGCGACTATGCGTTTGCACGGCTGCAAAAAGTAGCTAGCGAGCAATCAACTCGTAATGACCATTAAAGTTTGGACCCATAGCTGTGGAATGTTATACAGCAGGCAGTGGGTTAATTCTATTCTCCCCTGTCCTCCTATGCTACATTACAGCAATTGACATAGTTTAAATGCCTCCTGCAGCTGGTGGCATATGACTGTCATTTGGAAGCCGGGATATGAAGAAACAGTGTACAATGAGTGCATTCATGAAACCATGCCTATTTGTTTTATTGGCTCAGAGCTGCTAGAAAGTCCACTAGACTGTTACCTTATCTAATGTCAGTTTATCTTTTGAAATGGGAACTTATAAAAGCAGTAACATGGTTTAAAGTAATACAGAGGATGTTTTTGATTTTAAAATGTAGCGAGGAAACATGTGAAAATAACACATGCCTATTTAATAAATTGTAATGAAAAAAATCATGCTCTGTGACCCAATGTCATTCACTACATTTGCAAGACTTGCAGAAAATCATATAAGACTTGCAGCACAAATAGATTAATGCGTGACTACCATCGATTACAATAATGTGAATATGCATGGGATTTTTACGGTGCCAGATTAAGGGGGACATTTACTAAGCAGTGATAAGAGCTCTGTATAATTCTATAGTATGCAAATTATACATGTTACTTCAGTGCTGATTGGTTGCCATGGGAAACTTCTCCACTGGCTCACTCACTGCTCTTATCACTGCTTAGTAAATGTCCCTCTAAGGTCCACATGGGCCTGGAGCTGAAATTTAGGAAGGGCCTATTGTGTGACTTGGCAGTAGGTGTGACAAGTGCTGCGTTTGTGGGATTAGTGATGTGGGGGTGTGACCAGTGTGGTGTGGGTATGGTCTAAGTAGGAGGTGTGGCCAATGCTATGTGAGTGACACAGTCACCACTTACTAATAGACATTATTTACTGACACACACGCACAACACAGATAAACTTACTGACAAAGACACCACTTACTGACAGACACTACTTACTGACACACACACGCATAACACAAAACTTCCTGACACAGACACCACTTACTGACAGACTCTACCTCATACTTGCCGACTTCTGGGCTGCTCTCTCCGGGAGAGAGCAGCCGGTCGGCTCATCAGGGCAGGCAGGAAGTGAGGTGACATCCAGAGGGGGGCGGGCCAGAGGCAGAATGGGGTGGGCCAGAGGCGGAACGGGGGCGTGGCTGATTGATCGCATCATGTAAGCCACGCCCCCCGCTGTGTAATGCCGCTATTCTCGGCATTATACAGCAGGGGGCGTGGCTATGATGACGCGATTCAACAAGAATCACGTCATCGCCTGCTCGGACCGCCCACTTTACTCGCTAAGTGGGCGGCCGGGCAGGGGGGGACCACTGAAATCGTGAGACTTGTCTGCCCTTCCGGGAGGCCGGGAGCGTCACCCGATTTTCGGGAGCCTCCCGCCCATTCCGGGAGGGTAGGCAAGTATGCTCTACCTACCGACACACAAACAGAACGCAAAACTTACTGACACAGACACCACACAAAATGTACTGACACAGACACTACTTACTGACAGAAACTACTTACTGACCCCAGTGGTGCAAGTAGAATTGTTTTCTCAGTGGTAATGTGTCCACATGGAGACATGTCATTAGGGGGTGTGGCCATGTGACACTAGGTTGGAGTGGTTATATATTATGTGAATCCATGGCACAGACACCCCCTGTCCCTGTGGACTACAGAGACAAGGACAGCAGTATGTGACACTGGTTATAGAATGAAACAAAAATAATAATAATATTAATATTATTTATATATATATATATATATACATATGTTAATATTTATATATATATATATATATATATATATATATATACATCCCATTATGATGTAAATATTTGTGCCGGTGCCCTCCTTCGGTTTTTCAAGCTGTGCATAGAATACAATGAGGCGGCACTCCTGAGTCTTGCTGGTGCAGTAATATTTACTAAGTAAGATATTGGATGAATAAATCTTACTGCACCAGCAAGACTCGGGAGTGCCGCCTCATTGTACTTGTGGGGAGGGGACCCGACCGTTACTCAACACTGGGCTGGCACCCTGCCGTCACTTTTTCTCTGCCAGTCTGTATGCCCTGCAGGAAGAAGGAACGCGAATGTGAAGCGTGCGCCCATGCTGCCCAGCTCCCGGGAGGGTGATGACATCATCTTAATACTCCCAGCAGCCCTGGTCCTGGAAAAAGAGAAGGTGCCAGTGGCAACTCTGAGCAAAACCTGGGAGCTTGGTGGAGGTGTTTTAGCACCATCCATCATTCCCTCGACTCAAAACAGTTTACCAGTCCCTGCTGCTGAAAAACATCCCCACAGTGTGATGCTGCCACCACCATGTTTCACTGTGGGGATGGTGTTCTTGGTGTGATGGAATGTGTTGGGTTTGCGCCAGACATAGCATTTTCCTTGGTGGCCGAAAAATAAAATTTTAGTCTCATCTGACCAAAGCACCTTCCTCCATACATTTGGGGAGTCATCCACACAGGGGTGTATCTACCTATTGGCCAGGATGGCACTGGCCAGGGGCGCCAGGCAAGGAGGGGGCGCCGCCTGGCTGTGCCACCCGCGGCCAAAGGGTAGAAAAGCAGTACTGTCAGACTGTACCTGGTGAGAGTCTGTTACTGCTGGAGCAGTGCTGTTGTCCAGCAGCACCGCAGTTGTGATCAGACTCAAAATAAACTACAGCTCCCAGCAGCCCTTGTTGCTGGGAGCTCCCGGCAGCAAGGGCTGCTGGGAACTGTAGTTTATTGTGAGTCTGATTACAAGTGCAGTGCTGCCGGACACTAGTCTGATCACTAGTGCAGTGCGGTGCTGACGGACACTGGCGCCGCCCCGGCAGTAACAGACTCTCACCAGGTACACAGCAATTGTTATATAGCACAGTGCTATAGATCTATTTGTTGTTGAAGATAATAAAAGTGTCAGTGTTTGGGAGAAGGGACTGTAGTACCTGGAAAACTACACAATTTTCATGCATGTTAGATGTAAGTAAGTAGTAAGTAAGCGAAAACTTTAACTTGTTGAGTGTAATAAAGAAAATACATATCTTACCTATTTCAAGGCCATGTTCAAGGAAATGTAGATCAGTTAATTGTATAATTGATCATTTTATCTTGGAAGTTATGGCATCCTGATGTTTTTTTCTAACAGGAAGCACTTCTACAATCCAACTAATGCTGTTTGGTTAATGGCTGGGTCCATTTGAGGCTCATCTCACAGCATCTCATTAGCATTTCATTCAGGATGCCGTCAAGATGCCGGCGTTTGGCATACCGGCGGTCGGAAAGCTGACGCCAGCATCCCGAAACTGCTCGGAATGCTTATGCTGGCATCCCAACATAGATAGCGATGCAGAATGCCAAAATCCAGATCAAGTTGGTGTCCAAGTCTCCACTGACAAGCCACGTGGGAGGGTTAGGGTTAGGCTGCGAGGGTTAGGGTTAGGCTGCAGGGAGGGAGATTAGGAAGGGTGGGTTAGGGTTAGGCAGCACTGAAGAGGCTTTTGGTGAAGGGGGGGAGCGGGTTAAAGTCAGGCTGTAAAAAAGGTGGGTTAGGGGGGAGGGATGGTGTAACGTGAATATGAGACGCTACTGTGCGGTGTAATGTGAATGAGGGACACTACTGTGTGGCATAATTTGAATTGGAAGTACTATTGTGTCCACGCACTTCCCCCACAAGACCATGCCCTATTTCCAATACTCACACCTTATTCCAAATGTGTGTAGGGAGGCGGGGGGGGGGGGGGCGCTCGGACCCCTAGATACACCCCTGCGTCCACATGCCTTTTGGCAAACTCAAAACATGCTTTCTTATTTTTTACACTAAGTAATGACTTTTTTCTGGCCAATCTTCCATAAAGCCCCGCTCTATGGAGTGTACGGCTTATTGTGGTTATATGCGAAGATACACCAGTCTCAGCTGTGGAACTCTGCAGATCCTTCAGGGTTACCTTTGGTCTCTGTGCTGCCTCTCTGAATAATGCCCTCCTTGCCCGGTCTGTGAGTTTTGGTGGCCGGCCCTCTCTTGGCAGGTTTGTTGTGGTACCATGTTCTTCCCATTTGAAGATGATGGATTTGACGGTGCTCCGGGGGATCATCAAAGATTGCATATTTTTTTATAACCCAACCCTGACTTGTACTTCTCAACAGCTTTGTCCCTGACTTGTTTGGAGAGAGCTCCTTGGTCTTCATGGTGTGATGCCTCTTGCTTAGTGGTGTTGCAGCCTCTGGGGCCTTTCAGAAAAGGTGTGTTTATACTGACAGATCATGTGACACTTAGATTGCACACAGGTGGACTTCATTTCACTAATTATGTGACTTTTGAAGGTAATTGGTTGCACCAGAACTTTTGAGGGGCTTCATAGCAAAGGGGGTGAATATATATGCACATGCCAATTTTCAAATTTTTATTTATAAAAATAATTTTTTATATAAAGTTTTCTCATTTCTCTTCACCAACTTAGACTATTTTGTGCAGATCCATCACATAAAATTCAGATTAATAAAAGAAAAAATTACAGGTTGTAATGTAACAAAATAGGTAAAAAGCCAAGGGGGGTGAATACTTTTAGCAAAGCACTGTGTGTGTGTGTGTGTGTGTGTGTGTGTGTGTGTGTGTGTGTGTGTGTGTGTGTGCGCGTGTGTGTGTGTGTGTGTGTATATATATATATATATATATATATACAGTGAAGTGTCATTAAAAAAATATATATGTACATAGTTGCGTCTGCTTCACTAGGCATTGCAGGTGCATCAATCCACTTTTCCTATTATCTGCTATTTTACACATTTTGCAAGTATTCTTTGAAACCACACCTCCATTTGCAATCCTCATCACACTCTGGGGGTCATTCAGATCTGATCGCTGCTATGCGTTTTCGCTCAGCGGGCAATCAGATCCGAACTGCACATGTGTATGCACCGCAATGCGCAGGTGTGACGTACGGCTGCAATGGGATCGCCGGTCAGCGACGGGATTGTGCAAAGGATCCATTTGCACGGGTGTACACAAGGAGATTGACAGGAAGAGGGCGTTTGTGGGTGGCAATTGACCATTTTTAGGGAGTGTCCGGAAAAACACAGGCGGGACCAAGCGTTTGAAGGGAGGGTGTCTGGCGTGAAATCCGGTCCCGAACAGGCTGATGTGATCGCAGCGGCTGAGTAAGTCCTTGGCTGCGCAGAGGCTGCACAAAAAAAGTTTGTGCAGCTGTGCTACACATGCGTTCGCACTCTTGCACAGCGAAAATACACACTAGGCAGTGACGATCTGAACGCAGGACAGCAAAATTCTCTCCCTAGTGTTCAGATCTGAATGACCCCCTCAGGTACATCAGGGGGAAGGAGTCATAGGCAAGCTGAGAGAGTTTCAGCTTGACATTGAATAAGCGTCTTATTCTGAATAGGTCAAAAAGATGCATTCCGGGTGTGACTGAATTCAAATAAGGTCCATGATGTTAACTTGTGCACAGATAAAAAGAGTTAATGCATAATAACTGTAGGTTTTTTCCATGTCATTCCAAACCTATCTCCTTGCTCTGTAGTTACTACTTGCTGGGAGGATGATGGGTTGTTGCATGGCTCTGAGTGCAAGAGAAATGTAATTAAAGAATAAACTACACCTATAAAGAACAATTGATCTAGTTGTAACACCACCCAGCATCATGCCATTTACAAATTCTAGTTTCAATATGACAGCCACCTGCTATTGAACACATATTCAAGGCTGGTCCATTTCACATCACTAGGTATTCCCATAGTAAAACAAGCCTTGTAAATGAGACATGATGCATGGGGTGGTCTTCAGTTTGCCGGCTGTTGGGATCCCAGCGCACAGTATACCAGCGCTGGAATCCCAACACCCGGCATACCAACACCTTTTCTCCCTCTTGGGGTCCAAAACCCCCTTGGAGGGAAAATAGATTGCGTGGCGCAGCACAGCGAGGCCGCAAGGGGCTCATTTGCGCTCACCCAGTTGTCGGTATGCCGGCGGTCGGGATTCTGGCGTCGGTATGCTGGCCGCCGGCATACCATACTACACCCAATGTATGCCTCGCAAACCAAGACAGCACTAAGGGCTGCTGAAGTGACAGGCGTACTGTATGCCAGATCCATTTTACTAGTAAATATGAATTTTTAGATGCTTCCAATAGAAAAGCCCCATGTATCCTGGAAATACAGTTGAATCCCTTTAGGTGGGAATGTGTTTGAGTATGCCACAGTGGCCACACCCACTCACATAATCACCTGTGTGAGGGCAGCATGCATTGTAAAAGCCAGTGCTCTTTGCAATAAGTCTATTTACACTACTTGTCTAGGAGGAACAGGTATAAAATAACTGAAACCAGTGCACTGAGAGGGTGAGAAAATTGCTCTTCTCATTACAGTGCAAAATACATCAAGATGTGAAGGTGTTAATAAAGGAACCATTAAAACAATGCATGTGGGCCCTCATTCCGAGTTGTTCGCTCGCTAGCAGATTTTAGCAGCATTGCACACGCTAAGCCGCCGCCTACTGGGAGTGTATCTTAGCATAGCAGAATAGCGAACTAAAGAGTAGCAGAATTGCAAATAGAAAATTCTTAGCAGTTTCTGAGTAGCTCGAGACTTACTCACAAATAGCGATCAGTTCAGTCAGTTTCGTTCCTGGTTTGACGTCACAAACACACCCAGCATTCGCCCAGACACTCCCCCGTTTCTCCAGCCACTCCCACGTTTTTCCCTGAAACGCCAGCGTTTTTCCGCACACTCCCATAAAACGGCCAGTTTCCGCCCAGAAACACCCACTTCCTGTCAATCACACTCCGATCACCAGAACGATGAAAAATCTTCGTTAGGCCGTGAGTAAAATACCAAACTTTTGTGCTAATTTACTTGGCGCAGGCGCACTGTGAACATTGCGCATGCGCAGTTTGCGACAAATCGCTCCGTTGCGAAAAAAACTAACGAGCGAACAACTCGGAATGAGGGCCGTGATCTGGGAGGGCGATGGGAAAGTACTGAGGATTTGTTTTAGTATTTTGGATCAGGCATATTTCTGCACATTCAAGGCTCAGCCTGCCACATGCACTAGCGAGTCATAACGCCTTAATAATAAGCATAAATGCTCTTAATAAAGGATTCTTATATTTCAGTGTTTCAGTATCTTGACTGTAGGCTGCTTTTCCGTCTTTTTTATTTTCTATACATGACTGTTTCCTATTATATTGGGCTCCTGTTGCCAAAAATACTGTTTTATTCCTTCATAAAAAGCACATCATTTTCTATTAATCATTACCCCAAAGTGCTGTGCTGTTTCTCTAGAGACCTGTGATATCTGTGCATTTCTTGTGTAGTATTTCAAAACTATTCTCGGAACCCTAAGTTTGCTGGACATTCTTTAACAAAGACGAATCCATGTTACTGCTCTGACTGAGAAACAAAGTTGTAACTTAGGTCAGAGAATAGTTATGGAAAGGTGGAGAAGGGCAGAAACATATGGAAAGCAGTTGGTCCTCTATATGAAATGTTTAGGGCAGATTTGTGAAACTGGTGAGTAGGCGGATGGGAGCAGGGTGTCATATAAATGTAGGCTGGGCTGCACAAATTTAGGAAGGGTAATGAGTGAAGGACAGAATAATTTTGTGAGGTACAGTATGTGGCCATTATAGGTTTATCTCACATGCTATTTTTACGGTAATCATCTATATTAATCAAAGTGTTTTTTATGGTTTCAGAGTACTTTTTGCATAAGAGGTGACCTGAAATTATTAAGGAGAACATTTCATAGTGAGTCAGTGTACATTTTAGTGGTGAGTTAGAAAATGATAGTAATAGTGTAATGTGTAGCTGAGCAGTCAGTCCTGCGTTAAATAAATTTGTCAAGTGAGGTTTTTCTAGGATGGGAGCAGCCATGACAAGAGTGACATTAGCAGAGAGAACCATTCAGCAGGGGAAGAAAGAGGAGGGCAGTCTTCAAGTGTTTTGGTTGGTGTTATTTACAGCCAATGGCGTTATGGGTGGACTAGCCATCTGAAGGCGTGGCTGAGCCACTCTTCCTGCTGATGCTCTGCTCAGCTGGTTTGCTTAGACTGGGCGTGCAGCAAGTTCACTTCTCTGTGAATTGTGGTGTGCCCCTGTGATACATGGCCACACCCTCATGACACAACTATGGCATGTGCCCCTAAATTATGCCAGGGCCAAATTTTAGCCTCAGTCCATCCCTGGTGTTATGTTAATGTAACATCACTTCTGGCCTTTGGTAAGACACACCTTTTTGAGGCAAAGACAGTGTTTACAAAGCCTTCATATTGTTTTCCCTTCCATCATTTCAGTAGCATTGTCATTATGTGTTTATGTGAATGTCACCTGCATTACACAGAGAAAATATGAGAGCTAAGTAAGAACATCTTTCTATACAGCTTGATGTACCAAATGTAATTTTTAGTTTCAAACATGGGCAGTCAGACAAAAACATAGGCACCGTTTAGCAGCACTTCTCGCTAATACTAATGCTACTGTAATTCCTATGCACTTAGTCCCAATAGAAAGGGTAATGGCTAAAGTGTGCATTACTTTAACAGACACAAAACACACAGCAGTTGTCATAGTAATCCTAGGTGACAACCATAAAATGTTTTTATTTATTACATGTGCTTTTGTATATTTTACATTTCCTACATATTTTTTACTTGTTCAATGAAAAGCTTTTAATTCTGCAGAATATGGGGGTAATTCACACCCGAACGCTGCTGCGCGTTTTCGCACAGCGGGCGATTGCGTCTGAACTGTGCATGCATATGCACCGCAATGCGCAGGTGCGTCGGTCTGCAGCTATGTGGAGCGCCGAGCAGCGACAGGATGGTGCGAGCAAAGTGATCACACGGGCGATTGCAAGGTGACTGACAGATAGAGGCCGTTTGTGGGTGGCAACTGACCGTTTTAGAGGAGTGTCTGGAAAACGCAGAAGGATCCAGGCATTTGGAAGGAAGGTTTCTGAAGTCAGCTCTGGCCCCAATCATCGCAGCGGCTGAGTAAGTCCTGGGCTGTGCAAAGACTGCACAAACTTTTGTTTGTGCAGCTCTGTGCACATGCGATCGCATACCTGCACAGCGATTTCCCCCTCCCCTGTAGGCGGCGACTACCTGATCGCAGGGATGCAAAAAATGCACCATAGCGATCAGGTCTGAATTAGGCCCTATATGTCTAGCCTGCCCGATTATAGTGCAGAGAGATAATAGGAAATTTCCTAATTATATACATAAGTGTATGTTTTATTACATACAAAATTGCCGCTATTCTTCCTAAGTCAATTCCCCCAAATTACGTAGCCATGTGTCAAATTTACTGTGGCAATTCATTTGGCCATACACCTTTTGCCATACTACTTTTAAGGTGTCCTCTTTGGGAGAAGCCCGGAAAGGAGACACTGCTGGCCAGTTCAGGGAGCGGGGCTGGACTGTCTCGTCACAAGGCACTGCCCCAGTCTCATCAACATGCAGCAATTTGCTTATGTTGGAGGGAGGGGCAGTTTGCATGATTTAGCCCCATCCCTTCCATATGGTGCAGCGATTCCCAGTATAATCTCTTGATCCTGCCCGCTTCACTAGGAAGTGGTTGAGATGTAGGAGATGCATCTACTTTTGCCATGGTGAAGGGGACTACCTGAAAAATTAGGCAACTTCCTGGAGATTAGGCAAGTATGTACTTTTCACATATTAAATTGTCCTTGAAAATCATAATTATTATAATACTATACATTTCCTGTATACAAAACAGCAACATGTTTATTCGGCAAGACTTGGTAGGCAGCAGGGAGCCTCTCTACCATCGGATAAGGCTTTCTAGCAAGCTCTCCGACGACACCAGAACATTTGTAAATTCCTACCATAACTTTGTATATCACAATGAAATTTTGTGCAGAATTTGCCCATGCTTAAAATACATAAAAAATGGTATACAGTACCATACATTTTTTTTTTTAATTCCTTCCCATATCCAGTGCCAGATTAAGGTCCACATGGGTCTAGAGCTAAAATTTATGAAGGACCTATTGTATACCTTGGCAGGAGGTGTAACTAGCACTGCGGGGTGTGACAAGTGATGTGGAGGTATGCCCAGTGTGGGTGTGGTCTACATAGAGGGTGTGGCCTGTGTTATGGTTGTTGCTATTTCTAAATCTTTCTGCACATGTTACATCTGCCCCACCTGCAGTGCAACATGGTTTTGCTAACGTTTTTGGTTTGCCAATAACCTCCATTTTTCATTTAAAGCTAAAATTGTTAAAATGGCATTAGTACATTTATATATTTATTACTTTTGCATGTATTCCTCACACGTTATGGAGTCCTCCAGCTATAGTATCTGGGTAGTGTATGCATTTGATTGGATAGCAAAAAGAGAACTAATGATCTGATGGTGAAGTCCCAGTTGTTCTGAATTAAGCAAAAGTATATAAAAGCTTTTAAATGTTGTTTTTCAACACTTACTGAACAGAACTTTCATTTGTGAGGGCACTTTAGTACATTATTTTTTGGGCCCCAAAATGATGGATTCTTCATGCGGTTAATAATAACTCTATCTATCTATCTATCTATCTATCTATCTATCTATCTATCTCTGTGTGCATATTTCATTATATACACATTTATCCTACCAAGAGACCTTAATATGAGTGATTGCATTAGTAAGCCTATAAAATGTGCCGTACAGGGTATAGATTGCCCATAGATTCATGCTCATATAATACTAAGCAAACATATGGCATTTTTCTCCAATACTACAGCAGTGTAGAGCGCTTACATTGTTATCCTGTACCTGAAGTCATTATTTTGCCATAAGGAGTGGTATTTGTTGCCCTAGTCTTTGCTAGACGTTGCCTTCCCCCTCATTAACCCTCTGCCACACAGCTGTCACTAGCAGTGTGATAATATGAAAAATAGAGCTAAGGGAGACGTAGGGACAGAGGGAGCGCCCTGCTAAAATCGTGTCACGTAGCTCTAATTCATCTGCTCTCATTAGAGTGAGCTAGGGACAGCGGTAATGTCCAAGAGCACAGCTCTACACATGACACACGAACGGTTTGGGGAATAGAAAATTGCTTTCTCAGGAAGCTCAGCCAATTAAGGACTTGACCATATTGAATGTCAAGTGTTAATTTAGGTTTTTCTTCATTTTCCCAGCGGTAATGTGGGTCCTGTGATGAGCAAATACATGCCAAGTAAAAGTTGATTGCATGAAGGACCTGAGTAATATATGTCACCGACAAGTCACAAATGTACTCTAGCCTTTTAACCCCTTAGGTGAGCTGAGGAGGAGAAGGGGAAAGGATTAACTGCACCATAATGATGAAGAGAGAAACAGTCATTTAGAGCTGACAGAGGGAAACAAGCAGAGCAGACCCTTTACTGTAGGATTAATGGTAACTCTGGAGTCAGGATACCAAATACAGTATGTTCATTTTGTATTATTATTTTTTGATTAAAGTAGAAATCTAAATACAAGTACATACAATAAAACAAACCTGGATGATGAGCTCCACTGCTTGCTTTAATGTAAAGGCATATCCTGTAAATGAATGCAAGCCACAGCAGTTTAAGATACTCCTTTCTTGGGATTGGGTAAAAACCAGAACGGTCCCAGAGACCTTTATTTGTGTGAATTTTTTTTTCTTATTTCTGGTACAACTCTCACCAGGTTATCAGCTGTTTAAAGTGCATAGGAATCAAATGCTAACTGAAGAATAGATGTCCTTTATTGACTAATGTCTGGCCTGAGTGTTCCGTTATTAGAGTCAATAAGATACAGACATAAAGAAAGAGGAATGCCGCCCAGCTGTCAGTAGTATTATACATGATTATGGGCGCAGAGACGTTTGCATGAGAGCACCTTAGATCTTAGTATTTTACATGCATACACCGGCATGCCAGTGTCTCTGGATCTGTAAATAAAGAATGAGATAAGTGCAGGGGTAGCAGCATATCGGAAGCAGCAGGGTTTCCTGCACTGTTTGTTGGGCTCTGACAGGCAGTGCTGGCTATGCTGTGTCTGTGAGGCTGTGAGCCTAAAGCATTACTACAGCATGTAGCATTCAGTGGTATGACTCCTCATAGTATGGTGTGAGCTAATAGCTCACCAGTATGTAGCATTCAGTGGTGTGACTCCTCATAGTGTGGTGTGAGCTAACAGCTCACCAGTATGTAGCATTCAGTGGTATGACTCGTCATAGTGTGGTGTGAGCTAATAGCTCACCAGTATGTAGTATTCAGTGGTATGACTCCTCATAGTGTGGTGTGAGCTAATAGCTCACCAGTATGTAGCATTCAGTGGTATGACTCGTCATAGTGTGGTGTGAGCTAATAGCTCACCAGCATGTAGCATTCAGTGGTATGACTCCTCATAGTATGGTGTGAGCTAATAGCTCACCAGTATGTAGTATTCAGTGGTGTGACTCCTCATAGTGTGGTGTGAGCTAATAGCTCGCCAGTATGTAGCATTCAGTGGTGTGACTCCTCATAGTGTGGTGTGTGAGCTAATAGCGCACCAGTATGTAGTATTCAGTGGTATGACTCCTCATAGTGTGGTGTTAGCTAATAGCTCACCAGTATGTAGCATTCAGTGGTATGACTCTTCATAGTGTGGTGTGAGCTAATAGCTCACCAGTATGTAGTATTCAGAGGTGTGACTCCTCATAGTGTGGTGTGAGCTAATAGCTCAACAGTATGTAGCATTCAGTGGTGTGACTCCTCATAGTGTGGTGTGAGCTAATAGCTCACCAGTATGTAGCATTCAGTGGTGTGACTCCTCATAGTGTGGTGTGAGCTAATAGCTCACCAGTATGTAGTATTCAGTGGTGTGACTCCTCATAGTGTGGTGTGAGCTAATAGCTCACCAGTATGTAGTATTCAGTGGTATGACTCCTCATAGTGTGGTGTGAGCTAATAGCTCACCTGTACCAGTGGCTCTATATTGTGCTGAGCAGTAAAATAAACCCTGCACCATCTGTATCCAGAAAGTGCCCCTGCCTCACAGTTAGAATGTAATTTCACTCAGGGGAGCCACAATATTTTTGGTTGGGGGGGTGGGCAAGATATCATTTCATTTTGGTGCCTCTAAATTGCTGAATGTCACCCCCTCAGGAGCACATGCACTTACCTATCACGTCACCTTCCTAATGACAGAGATATCTATCGATGTGGCCGCCACCAGCTAACCCCCAAATGCAACTTGTTTACGGGAGCGTACACAACCATACAATCCTATGACATATGGGTGTGTACACTACACAGTGAAGATGTTACAGGGTACATTTTCAGCTGAACCCAGATGAAAATAGGGGAGGTCAGGGGGGTGCAATGAGGGAAGGGGGTGAGAGAATAAAGGGGAGCTCACGAAAGTGAGAGTGAGGAGAGGTGAGTAGGGAGGACAATCCCGGCTCTTTTTTTCAATCCCGGGATTCGGGATTGAAAAATGATCAATCCCGGGATTCCCGGGATCCCGGTATTGCAGTAGGGATCAGTGAAGAAGGGTGTAGGGAGCAGCGCTGGAGGGTAGGTAGCGGTGCGGGAGGGTGTAGGGAGCGGCGGGGAAGGGAGGGAATGTGTAGGTAGCAGTGCAGGAGGGTGTAGGTAGCTGGGCGGGAGGGTGTAGGTAGCGGTGCGGAGGGTGTAGGTAGCTGGGCGGGAGGGTGTAGGTAGCGGTGCGGAGGTTGTAGGTAGCTGGGCGGGAGGGTGTAGGTAGCTGGGCGGGAGGGTGTAGGTAGCTGGGCGGGAGGGTATAGGTAGCGGTGCGGAGGGTGTAGGTAGCTGGGCGGGAGGGTGTAGGTAGCGGTGCGGAGGTTGTAGGTAGCTGGGCGGGAGGGTGTAGGTAGCTGGGCGGGTGGGTGTAGGTAGCGGTGCGGAGGGTGTAGGTAGCTGGGCGGGAGGGTGTAGGTAGCGGTGCGGAGGTTGTAGGCAGCTGGGCGGGAGGGTGTAGGTAGCTGGGCGGGAGGGTGTAGGTAGCTGGGCGGGAGGGTATAGGTAGCGGTGCGGGAGGATGTACAGTAGGTAGCGGGGAGGGTTGGTAGCGGCGCGGGAGGGAGGGTGGGTGTAAGTACCACTTACTATTAGGTGGGCGCCAGCCATGGACACACTGAACGCGGCGGCATTTCAAATGAAGCGCCGGCCGCCAGCCAACCAGAGCTGGCGGACCAGCAGCCAATCAGGGAAGCGGCCGCAGCAGTCGCTCCTAATTGGCTTCCGCGGCAGCTTCCCTGATTGGCTGCCGGTCCGCCAGCTCTGATTGGCTGGCGGCCGGCGCCACATTTGAAGTGCCGCCGCGTTCAGCGTTAGTCTATGGCTGCCGCCTGCCTAAGTGTAAGTAGTATTACTTACACACACTCCCTCCCGCACATGCGCAGTGTAATCCCGTGAATCCCGGGATTGGATTCAAATCCCGGCATTTTTTAGCCCAAATCCCGGGATCGGCCTCCCTAGAAGTGAGGAACATATGAAGTGGGAAGTGAGAAGGGCACAGGGCTGATCCCAGAAGAGAGGCCAGCCCACAGTAACTAGCCACACACTGTAGTGGCTGGAGCAGTGTGCAGGGGGCGGAGGGCCCTGAAGTCAGGTGGAGAAGGGCTATGAGGAGGGAGTAGGTGGAGCAGCCGTAAAGTGTATTATCTCCATTCTGGCATTGCCTGTATTAACTGCATATGGCAGCATCACTGCGCCCCTCGACCCAGTTCTTTGGCACCTCTCAAATATTTTGGGAGGGGGGCAAGCCACCCCCCTGTCCGCCCTGTTCCAGCTCCAATGAATTCAACCTTATATTTAGATAGGCAGTCCTAACATTCTTTAACAATTAATAGTGCACTCAATGATTCAAGAACGCTTCTAAACACAATTCTGCAGCAATTTGTAACCTTGTGAGGCTGTTGATAAGGGGCAGGCAGATGATAGACTTGGCAAAGACTCCTTTTTATCAGTGAGAAACCAATCACCTAGACTGGTTTCAGTACTGATACACTCAAGGGAAATTATAAAAATCATCAAGGTCTGCAGTCCAGTGCAGCAGACTAAGGGTTAACACAAATTCACGACTTGTACTTTCACTGGGACTTTGTTAAGGCACCCAATGTAAATTTCAGTGACAGCAGCTCTTGCTGATTCAACCTTTCCTGTGTCACCTTTGACGGATGGTTCCCAATGCAATCAGGCACACCACCTCAGCAAGTCTTGATTTCAGCAGCTATTGAGTAAAATAGTGAAAAATAAAAGTTGATTATGATTACAATTAAAAAGTATAGCCAGTTTATTCCAATTAGGATAACCATAAGTGTAAACAGCATAGCCTCTTTATTATTCATTCTTTACTTTTACCAGCCAGTTTCCCACCCGCATGTTTTCATCTTATTTATTTATTTGTTGATAAATTTAAGAAGTCAAACAGCTGACACAGATGGATAATCTGAGTGTATAGGGCGAAGAGTTATAAATTAACACATTATTCGCTCCTAATGTGAAATACTTGAAGATGCATTTTCTCAGTCCCCTGACATCCAGCCCAGTGAGGACTGGCATTGTAGGTTTTTTTTCCGAGTGGCATTGATTTGTTAAAGCGCTGAATTAGCATGTCAGGCCAGCTGCCTGTTCCAGGGCTGCGTTACGGAGGCCTATCTTTCTTTCTTCGCTGGTTTTACTTCCTGCTGCCTTGGCCACACACGCAGGTCTGCATCTTGCTTAGCCTAGCTTTTCATCAAGCGACATGGTTTCTCTTCCACCTTTTCCATGCCATACAGGTAATAAGAAGACACTGAAATTATATGGGAATTTTTTATGACATATATTTAGGATCACTTACTGGGCACAGTGCAATGCAAATAACAACCCTATGATGCTAATAATTAAGAAAGTTCTGTCTGGAGATCTCTTCAGATTACAAATTGGCTTATTTTTCATTTTAAATGCAGCTTAATAAAAGAATACATTAAAACATAATATGTACGCACACATTTGTCACAAATTGAGACACTTTATTCAGCGATATTTAGCGATAGGCACTTTGGGAGCATATTCAGTTAGCCACGAGGGTTGCAATCCAATTAGCAGGGATTCACCCAAGCACGAATCTCCAAGGGTGTACTTTACTTCGGAGCTTCAAGAGCTGCAAGGAAAAGTCAGTGAGAAAACATCACAATTGGGGGTTCACATGCATGGAAAACCCATTGATTCTGCAGTTTACATGGAATCAGTGAGTTTCTATGTGGTAATCCCTGATTTTAGACGCAGGGAAAAGGGTATTTAATTGGATTGCCATGCAGTAATTACCTGACAATTAGCCACTAATTGAATATGCTCCTTTATGAGAGAGCTAAAACAAGTTAGCGTAAGTGAGGTACAGTAACATGCCCCTTACAATATTTGTTATACAGTAGCTAAACCATTGAACTGAATGTACACACTGATCAATAAACTTGTCTTTAAAGCCGCAGTTTGAAATTACGATTTATATCTCTCTATAACATTTGTGCTATTAAATGTGAATCACTTGCCAATAATATAAAATATTGTGTCAGTTTTGACATTTACTGTATTTATGAATACATATTTCCACCTTTCTTTCAAATACACAATAACATGTTCATCAAATGTTTTCTTTTATCCGCACTATATTCATACCATCGGCTATAAAAGAGAGCTGTAAACCTTTGCAACTTTTCTGAAATGTAGCTTTCCCTTAATAAACACTTACATACTGCAGATGATGCTGCAGTTTAACAGCCCTCAAGATTCAAGAGTGATTTCAAATTGGTTTGTTTTTATGCACAAATCACAAGTAAAGGTACACATGTAATCTTTTGTAGCTTCAACCTGTGTTATTACGTAGCAGCATACACAGTGGCAAAAAAACCTGCAGGAATTAGGTGTATTTTCATTCTCATGCTCCTATATACTTCCATATATACATCAGTCAGTATTTTATTTATTTATTTTATCTTAAATACTATTATGCTAAGTACAACCTTAACCTCTCCTTCTTGTTTTACTGTCAACTTGAATACTGTAGATCTTCTGTACCAGTGATGGGGAACCTTTGGCACTCCAACTGTTGTTGAGCTACACATCCCAGCATGCCCTGCTACAGTTTTTCTATTTGGCCATGCTAAAACTGTCACAGGGCATGCTGGGATGTGTAGTTCAACAACAGCTGGAGTGCCAAAGGTTCCCCATCACTGTTCTATACCATACCCATTGTACAGTATGTGCAGGACAATCTCACTGGCCAGTTACTTTGAGCAAACACTAGGGAGAAGAATAAGGAATGACTACATATATGTACTGGAGAGTGGTGGTCATTTTCTTGCTTCATAGCTCCTCATGGTAAATAAAGTTTATATAGCAGGAGACGGTTGGCTAGAAGAAATTGGCCACCATTGTCCAGCACACAGATGTCATTACTTATTCTTCTCCTCACTCTTTCCTCCATGGTGAACAGAAAGTAAGGACATCATCACTTTTTTTACTCTCAGGCCATCTTCAGGGAGATTTCTAGATTCAGTGGGGATCACACACTATTTTGGGAGTCACACCCCTGGAGAGTCAGCATGTATGGGCTTCAATGGATTACTACTGTAATGTCCAATTATTTAGAAAGAATGAAAGATAGTAAAAACTAGGGCTGAGAATTAGGTTAAGCCTCTAGTTACCCATACCCACTACAACTTTACCAGCCAGTTAGATAACTTTACTCCGACTTGGCCACAAATTGCAACATCTATGTCCTCAAAAATATTGTTGCTGGTGAACCTGGTCAGGTGATGCTTGCATCATTAGTTTATGTGGTCACTGTCTGATTGTGTCACTGGTACCCTCTATTATTGGATTGTTTCAGACTTGGCAACACATTTGTATGAATGAAAATGTTCAAACCTGACTGTCGTGACAATTGGTTTTGTGTACGTTCATAGTTTGTCAGGAACATGCCTTATTTATCATAAGTGTTACCCTTTTATTAAAGTGGTTATACAGTACACTGACTTGGTTCATGGAGTGACAAAACTTAAAAATGTTTGGACAACACTTTTCTTTTATTTAGGTGGCTCAACTTGTGAGGCGTACCTACACTGGTGTATTTATAATGAGTGCAGTGTGTGCAGTGAACACCACACACCGCACACCTTACACCCATTATGTTAATACTTACCCTCCGGAGTCCCATTGCACAGCAGCAGCACTGCAGAAATCACTAGGAAAATGGTGCGGCACCATTTTCCCAGTGTCTCACGCATGCGCAGCAGGAAAATCATTGGGAAAATGTCAGCTGCACCATTTTCCCGGAGATCTGTGCATGCACTCTAGGCTGCACACAGGCCTCCTAGCTACGCCCCTGTGTACCTATACACTGTAGCATTTCTGTTGTTACCTCCCTTTACCATTCAGTCAGATACTGCCTGAACCCACTTCACACCACAGTCTATTATTAAATCTGCAACAAGAATATTTGTCCTGAATAGCCTTTAGCAATGTGTATGCTACTGCCCAGCCTACAAAATGCCTGAAAGAGAACAAAGCACCAATAACTATAACTGCTGTTCATCAGAGTTTTCAGTGGGAGATAAAGTGACTTTCCTATGGCCATACAGACTTGTTAATATATCAAACAATCTTAAGATCTGATTTTACAATAATATTCTCCAAATATTAAAGTTTTGCGCTTTTATCCAACATTACCTACCCATACTGCTGTTCAAAAACAGTAATGTATGTATGATTTTCTCTTATTAATATTTGTGGATGGAACAAAACTGATAGGGGGAATTCCCCAACGTTTGTAATTATACCTAACCACACAATCTGCTGTGCTCAAACCCTCCCTCTGCCATGCTCACATTACTGTGGAGCCTTCCTAATAGGCCATGCCCATTTTAGTCAAAATTTGGACTATTTATTCATATGGTTCATGTACACTTTTTTTTCATGTGCGGTGTTCCCTATATAAGGTATATACTGTAAGGTGGGTATTTTAAATACATATGAATATATCACCTGTTAAATAAAGATGCTTTCATATTTCTTGTAATTTACACACTTTTTCATGAGGTCACATGTCCTGTAGCAGTGTGCGCCCAGGGCCGGATTAAGCCTTGGGGGTGCCCGGGACACTTAAGAGAGGGGGGCCCTGATGGAAGTTGGGGGATGTATATTAAATTGTGCATACCTCCCAACATGTCCCATTCCAGGAGGGACAAAATGCTCTCTACCTGGACTTCACACTTAATATATGATTGGCATGACAGATATATATATATATATATATATATATACATACATACAGTATATATATATATATATATATATATATATATATATATAGAATGATATATATGATTGTGTTGGACTATTTAATTGATAAGAAAGGTGCAATCATAAATTAAGAAGGAAGTCCAGGTAGAGAGCATTTTGTCCCTCCTGGAATGGGTGATAGTGGGAGGTATAGATTGTGTATATTAAATTTAAAGCAATGGTATATATTGGTTTTAAATAATTACTAATGCCTGGGTACTGTTTATAGCTCCACCTAATTGAATGATAACTATTTTATATACTTTTCTTGTAGTGGAACAAAGACAACTTAACATTAAAATACACATATAAAAATAAAATAATTGATCTTGTCACATGCAAGAATAGCAGCAGCCTATGTACTACTTACACACTGGGACAGAACTCAGGAGGACTCTCTGTGTGTGTCTCTATTGCTAGACCCAAATGGTTTAGTTGCATAACAGTTTACACAGGACTCAGACACCTAGGCGGGGAGGAGGAGAAGCTGGGATCCCTGTGTCACTTACAGCTCTCTCCACCCTCCTATCTCTCCTCTGGTCAGAATGCTCTGTCGGTAGCTCATGAAACATGATATTCCTGTGTCTTTGCCTGCACTGCATATTGTCCTGCTCGCATTGTGGCTGCTGGTTCTGCTGCTGCTTAAGAGGGAAAGCTAGTGATGTCAGGGGGACCCGGGGTACAGTATGCTCTGCATCCTCCCCTTAATCTGGCTATGTGTGCGCCTGCCAGTTGTATTTACATTTTGGCAATTATGTTGTGAATGAACTTGCTCTCACAGAAAGTTTTATTCACCAGTACTCTTTAGCCATGTAAAAGCTAATATTTACAAATGTTTTGGCATTGCACGTAATGTCTAATAGAGCCACAGTAATATAATAAACCTGCTACAGGGCTGCATATTTATATTTGCTTATGGTGTTGGGCAGATCTGATGTGATTGGGGTATTTCTTAAGGAGTGCTTGATATGTGCAATTATCCCCAGGATTATGCATGCATTCGCTAAAATTAGATTTGATTTGAATATTAAAAAGGGAAGAGGTAAGGATTGTACATATTTGAAGATGTCCCTGATGTTATGATGCATAATACATAAATGAGGATTAAAAGAGCATAACAATGAGAGGAAAAAGGAAAAGTCTGAATTAATAAGGGAGGAGGTTCAGGTGTGATAGTACGCAGCCCTTTGACCTGACATTTTAACTTCTGCGATCTATATGTGTTTGAGCCATGAGTTTACACGGATAAAATGAGCAGTCGGTAAATGCCTTAGTAGTACAATGATATCCAGTCTTCTACAGTGGTGCATGTTGTAGTAATGACCATCAGAAAGGTAAAAACAAAACAAATCTGCACAGTTTTCCATTAAATATAGCATGAGTTTCAGACAAGAACCTTTTATGTGTCGTTTTTGTCACTGTAATTATTACATAGATAGCAATGAATCACTAACAATAAATACATTAATAAGATGCATATTCTATCCTTAGTATAGTGTTGTTGATTGCCTCAGGAGTACTTTTTGTAAACTAAGCAAATTTGTTCAAGACATTTTTTTATATACAATAAGTGCTTAAATGATTCAATAAATAAGATATGAACAGCTGTATGCATCGGCATAACTGGGCGGCAGTGCCCCTCCTGCCACACAGAGGGGGGCGGGTCACCAGCACCGTGACATGCAACACTGCCCCTTGGCATCCTGAGGCTACTCCGAGCGGCTGTACAGACTGCAGGTGCCTGTCTGGAGCATCCAAAGATACTCCGCGCTGCACTGCAGCAGTGATGCTGGCTGCAGGGTGCCGCTCCAGGCTACTGCAAGCAGAAGCAAGAGCTGTGGGGCAGTGACGGTGCCGCCGTAGGGCCCTGCAATCTGTGTGACAGTACTGCTCGTACACCCCCGCCCCTTGGCTGGATGCAATCTAAGTGGACCTGTTACATATACAGAACACATATATTTGCTCCTCACTAATGGTGTTGACAATCTATATGCTGTAATGCTATTTAAAGATTTTAACCGCGTCAGCATATGAACTGTAAACATGATCATAAGTCATAATTTTGAAAGTTATAAAGCCAACACGGTTAAATGCTTTATATAACATTACAACCGTGTTGCCATTCTCCCGCTGGCATAATGCTGTCTACATAAAGATTGTTGACAGCATTAGTGTTGACTAAATAACTTCTTCCCCACCTATACACAGTGAAGGTGTCAATGGAGCACTGCCAGCACGTGCCTGGATGGTTCCCCAGTGCACAACATAGTGCATGCCATCCGCTCTCAGAAGATGCCTCCACAAGCTACAAGTGTGCTGAACAAGAACTGTACAAGAGTAAGCCTGAATATGTCACAGTCCAGCCTTCTACCAGTTTACATCTACCCTTTTCAATAAAATAAACATTTCCATTATTCATCTGAAATACTGCTTGACTTATACTCGTTTATGGCTTAGAGAGATGTACTAAGTAGCGAAAACTGGAGAAGTGAGCCAGTGGAGAAGATGCTCATGACAACCAATCAGCTGCTCTGTATAATTTTACAGTATGCAAATTATAAATGTTACTACAATGCTGATTGGTTGCAGTGGGACCCTTCTCCACTGGCTCACTTCTCCACTCTTTTTACCGCTTAGTACATCTCCCCCTAAAAGTCCTTGTGACAGTGAGAGTACATGAGGACTGCATTTAATATGTGTGGTAGTTGCATGTGAGACCCGTTACTGTCAATGTGCAACCATGAAGTGCTGTACAGGTCTCATTACAATTATAGGACAAATATCTAAAAACCACCATCCCAGATCTAATGCAAAATTCCAATAATTTTGAAGAGAGCAAACAGGCATATGCCCTTCATATTGCAGGAAAGTACCCTACAAATACACACCTTGATCACATTTCTGTACTAGACAATAGATCTAAAGCTACAGTATATAACATCAAAAATATAGATTTCTCTAACGTCCTAGTGGATGCTGGGGACTCCGTAAGGACGATGGGGAATAGACGGGCTCCGCAGGAGACTGGGCACTCTAAAGAAAGATTCAGTACTATCTGGTGTGCACTGGCTCCTCCCTCTATGCCCCTCCTCCAGACCCCAGTTAGAATCTGTGCCCGGCCAGAGCTGGGTGCTCCTAGTGGGCTCTCCTGAGCTTGCTAGAAAAGAAAGTATTTTGTCAGGTTTTTTATTTTCAGAGAGCTTCTGCTGGCAGTGGCAACAGACTCTCTGCTACGTGGGACTGAGGGGAGAGAAGCAAACCTACTCACTGCAGCTAAGTTGTGCTTCTTAGGCTACTGGCCACCATTAGCTCCAGAGGGATCGAACTCAGGTACCCAACCTTGATCGTCCGTTCCCGCAGCCGCGCCGCCGTCCCCCTCGCAGAGCCAGAAGTACAGAAGCAGCAGAAGCAAGAAGACATCGAAATCGGCGGCAGAAGACTCCTGTCTTCACTTAAGGTAGCGCACAGCACTGCAGCTGTGCGCCATTGCTCCCGCAGCACACCCACACACTCCGGTCACTGTAGGGTGCAGGGCGCAGGGGGGGCGCCCTGGGCAGCAATTAAGATACCTGATGGCAAAAGTATACATATATACAGTCAGGCACTGTATATATGTGCGAGCCCCCGCCATTTTTACACATGAGAAGCGGGACAGAAGCCCGCCGCTGAGGGGGCGGGGCCTTCTTCCTCAGCACACCAGCGCCATTTTCTCTTCACAGCTCCGCTGGAAGGACGCTCCCCAAGCTCTCCCCTGCAGTATACAGGTGCAATAGAGGGTAAAAAAGAGAGGGGGGCACATAAATTTAGGCGCAGAGATATATATACATATATATATATATATATATATATATATATATATAAAAACAGCAGCTACTGGGTAAACACTAAGGTACAGTGTAATCCCTGGGTTATATAGCGCTGGGGTGTGTGCTGGCATACTCTCTCTCTCTGTCTCCCCAAAAGCCTTTGTGGGGTCCTGTCCTCAGTCAGAGCGTTCCCTGTATGTGTGCGGTGTGTCGGTACGCCTGTGTCGACATGTTTGATGAGGAAGGATACGTGGAGGCAGAACAAGTGCAAATAGATGTGGTGTCGCCCCCGACGGGGCCGACACCTGATTGGATGGATATGTGGAAGGTGTTAAATGATAATGTAAGCTCCTTACATAACAGATTGGATAAAGCTGTAGCCTTGGGACAGTCGGGGTCTCAACCCATGCCTGCTCCCACAGCGCAGAGGCCGTCAGGGTCTCAAAAGCGCCCAATATCCCAGTTAGTTGACACAGACGTCGACACGGAATCTGATTCCAGTGTCGATGACGATGATGCAAAGTAACAGCCTAAAATGACTAAAGCCATGAAGTGGCTTTTCCCCGTCACATGAATTGAATGAATTATGTGAAAAAGCGTGGGATTCCCCTGATAGGAAGGTAGTAATTTCCAAGAGATTGCTGATGGCGTATCCTTTCCCGCCAACGGACAGGTTACGCTGGGAATCCTCCCCCAGGGTAGACAAGGCGTTGACACGCTTATCTAAGAAGGTGGCCCTGCCGTCTCAGGATACGGCCGCCCTAAAGGATCCTGTGGATAGAAAGCAGGAAGCTATCCTGAAGTCTGTTTACACACATTCTGGTACGCTGCTGAGGCCAGCAATTGCTTCGGCCTGGATGTGTAGTGCGGTAGCAGCATGGATGGATACTCTGTCTGAGGAGTAAGATACCCTGGACAGG
Source organism: Pseudophryne corroboree (assembly GCF_028390025.1). Lineage (NCBI taxonomy): Eukaryota > Metazoa > Chordata > Amphibia > Anura > Myobatrachidae > Pseudophryne > Pseudophryne corroboree. The sequence continues at coordinate 570,474,006 of NC_086444.1, forward strand.
GACTCTGTTCTAATGACCCTGGCACATATCAAGGACGCGGTCCTATATATGCGGGATGCCCAGAGGGACATTTGCCTGCTGGGCTCTAGAGTAAACGCAATGTCCATTTCTGCCAGAAGGGTCTTAGGGACTCGGCAATGGACAGGGGATACCGACTCTAAAAAACACATGGATGTTTAACCTTATAAGGGTGAGGAATTGTTTGGAGACGGTCTCTCAGACCTAGTTTCCACAGCTACGGCTGGGAAGTCAAATTTCTTGCCTTATGTCCCGCCACAGCCTAAGAAAGCACCGTATTACCAAATGCAGTCCTTTCGTTCGCAAAAGAGCAAGAAAGTCAGAGGTGCATCCTTTCTTGCCAGAGGCAGGGGTAGAGGAAAGAGGCTGCACCACGCAGCTAGTTCCCAGGAACAAAAGTCCTCCCCGGCTTCCACTAAATCCACCGCATGACGCTGGGGCTCCACAGGCGGAGCCAGGAGCCGTGGGGGCGCGTCTCCGACATTTCAGCCACAAGTGGGTTCGCTCACGGGTGGACCCTTGGGCTATACAAGTTGTGTCTCAGGGATACAAACTGGAATTCGAGGTGACGCCCCCTCACCGTTACCTAAAATCGGCCTTGCCAGTTTCCCCCATGGAAAGGGAGGTAGTGCTGGCAGCAATTCACAAGTTATACCTCCAGCAGGTGGTTGTAAAGGTTCCTCTCCTTCAACAGAAAAGGGGTTACTATTCCACTATGTTTGTAGTACCGAAACCGGACGGTTTGGTCAGACCCATCTTGAATTTAAAATCCCTGAACATTTATCTGAAGAAATTCAAGTTCAAAATGGAATCGCTCAGAGCGGTCATTGCAAGCCTGGAAGAGGGGGATTTTATGGTGTCTCTGGACATCAAGGATGCTTACTTGCATGTCCCCATTTATCCACCTCATCAGGAGTACCTCAGATTTGTGGTACAGGACTGTCATTACCAATTCCAGACGTTGCCGTTTGGGCTCTCCACGGCACCGAGAATATTTACCAAGGTAAAGGCGGAAATGATGGTGCTCCTGAGAAAGCAAGGAGTCACAATTATCCCATACTTGGACGATCTCCTCATAAAGGCGAGGTCCAGAGAGCAGTTGCTGATCAGCGTAGCACACTCTCAGGAAGTGTTGCAACAGCACGGCTGGATTCTGAATATCCCAAAATCGCAGCTGATTCCTACGACGCGTCTGCCCTTTCTGGGCATGATTCTGGACACAGACCAGAAGAAGGTGTTTCTCCCGGCGGAGAAGGCTCAGGAGCTCGTGACTCTAGTCAGAGACCTCTTAAAACCGAAACATCACTGCACGCGAGTCCTGGGAAAGATGGTGGCATCATACGAAGCCATTCCCTTCGGCAGGTTCCATGCGAGGATCTTTCAGTGGGATCTGTTGGACAAGTGGTCCGGATCGCATCTTCAGATGCATCAGCTGATCACCCTGTCCCCCAGGGCCAGGGTGTCTCTTCTGTGGTGGCTGCAGAGGTGTTCATTCCGGGAGTGGACAACTGGGAAGCAGACTTTCTCAGCAGGCACGACCTCCACCCGGGAGAGTGGGGACTTCATCAAGAAGTCTTCACGCAGATTGCAAGTCGGTGGGAACTGCCACAGGTGGACATGATGGCGTCCCGCCTCGACAAAAAGCTAAAAAGGTATTGCGCCAGGTCAAGGGACCCTCAGGCGATAGCTGTGGACGTATGGTAACACCGTGGGTGTTCCAGTCAGTCTATGTGTTTCCTCCTCTTCCTCTCATACCCAAGGTACTGAGAATTGTAAGGAAAAGAAGAGTGAAAACAATACTCATTGTTCCGGATTGGCCGAGAAGGACTTGGTACCCGGAACTGCAAGAAATGCTCACAGAGGAACCATGGCCTCTGCCTCTCAGACAGGACCTGTTGCAACAGGGGCCCTATCTGTTCCAAGACTTACCGCGGCTGCGTTTGACGGCATGGCGGTTGAACGCCGAATCCTAGCAGAAAAGGGCATTCCGGATGAAGTTATTCCTACGCTGATAAAGGCTAGGAAGGACGTGACAGCAAAGCATTATCACCGTATATGGCGAAAATATGTTGCTTGGTGTGAGGCCAGAAAGGCCCCTACAGAGGAATTCCAGCTGGGTCGATTCCTGCACTTCCTACAGTCAGGGGTGACTATGGGCCTAAAATTAGGGTCCATAAAGGTCCAGATTTCGGCCCTATTCAAAAAGAACTGGCTTCACTGCCTGAGGTTCAGACGTTTGTTAAGGGAGTGCTGCATATTCTGCCCCCTTTTGTGCCACCAGTGGCACCTTGGGATCTTAACGTGGTGTTGGATTTCCTGAAATCCCACTGGTTTGAGCCACTTAAGACCGTGGAACTAAAGTATCTCACGTGGAAAGTGGTCATGCTGTTGGCTTTAGCTTCAGCTAGGCGTGTGTCAGAATTGGCGGCTTTGTCATGTAAAAGCCCCTATCTGGTTTTCCATATGGACAGGGCAGAATTGCGGACTCGTCCGCAGTTTCTGCCAAAGGTGGTGTCATCTTTTCATTTGAACCAACCTATTGTGGTGCCTGCGGCTACTCGTGACTTGGAGGACTCCAAGTTGCTGGACGTAGTCCGGGCTTTGAAGATTTATGTAACCAGAACGGCTGGAGTCAGGAAGACTGACTCGCTGTTTATCCTGTATGCATCCAACAAGCTGGGTGCTCCTGCTTCAAAGCAAACTATTGCTCGCTGGATCTGTAACACGATTCAGCAGGCTCATTCTGCGGTGGGATTGCCGCAGCCGAAATCAGTGAAAGCCCATTCCACAAGGAAAGTGGGCTCTTCTTGGGCGGCTGCCCGAGGGGTCTCGGCATTACAGCTTTGCCGAGCTGCTACTTGGTCGGGTTCAAACACTTTTGCAAAATTCTACAGGTTTGATACCCTGGCTGAGGAGCACCTTGTGTTTGCCCATTCGGTGCTGCAGAGTCATCCGCACTCTCCCGCCCGTTTCGGAGCTTTGGTATAATCCCCATGGTCCTTACGGAGTCCCCAGCATCCACTAGGAAGTTAGAGAAAATAAGAATTTACTCACCGGTAATTCTATTTCTCGTAGTCCGTAGTGGATGCTGGGCGCCCGTCCCAAGTGCGGACTTTCTGCAATACGTGTATATAGTTATTGCTTAACAAAGGGTTATCGTTATGTAGCATCGGTTGAGTGATGCTCAGTTGTTGTTCATACTGTTAACTGGGTAAGTTTTTCACAAGTTGTACAGTGTGATTGGTGTGGCTGGTATGAGTCTTACCCTGGATTCCAAAATCCTTTCCTTGTAATGTCAGCTCTTCCGGGCACAGTTTCCTTAACTGAGGTCTGGAGGAGGGGCATAGAGGGAGGAGCCAGTGCACACCAGATAGTACTGAATCTTTCTTTAGAGTGCCCAGTCTCCTGCGGAGCCCGTCTATTCCCCATGGTCCTTACAGAGTCCCCAGCATCCACTACAGACTACGAGAAATAGAATTACCGGTGAGTAAATTCTTATTTAAAATACACATAAAAAATCTTTTCCTGGGCAAACAACTTTATAAAGGCAGAGAAGAGATGTTATCGTGTCAGGACTGCTCAGTTATGTGATCTTCATGAAATGTCTGTAAGGAAGGTCTGATTTAGGGTTAAGATTCCTCATCAGCTGAGTACAAAATGACTGATTATTCATTTTACTGTGCCTGCCCTGCGGAGTAAGCATTGAAGTGACACATGCAGTCACAAGCCTGTCACAATGCTAAGGCAGGTCAGAGGTTGACGCAAAGAGTAGAACTGTTTCTGGACAAAGGTTTAACTTTGGAATGATTTGTTTTTCCTGCAGAACTATAGTTTCCATATGCTTCGGCACAGCGTGGCAGGAACACTATTAGGAGACGCCGGGTGATGCATGAAGCAAACATTCCTTTCAGGTTAAACTAGGAATATGGTATTATGTTAAGATTCCAAGTCACATGAATCTTTTATTGCCACCAGAAGAGAAGAGGGAGGTGAGGAGTGTGTATCATTGTGTGTATGTGTATATACACATGCTGGAGGAGGGGTGAGCACACTGAGGGAAGGGAGGGCTTAAGGGCAGTGAGGAGGGAAGGAGGGAGATGACTGAGACACTCAGGAACTATGAGAGAACACCTCCCTTGGAAAAAATGACCATTCAACGTGAGTCTGATCTGCTGTGACAGTCACTTACAAGCATTTTTTCTGTTACGTCTATTTTTTTTGTTCCCTTAAACTTTGGCTGTTTTCTCGCAAGCCCAGACAATTAACAGCTGAAGAAAATATGACAGGACACACGCAAAAGAGGTTGGGAGATAGAGGGAAAGGAATGCACCAGAGTGGAGAAAGCTGAGTTTGCCTCCTTAAAACTGCCAGAGATTTTTTTTTTGTGTGTGTCCTTCTCCCTCCTTTTTAATGTATTTATTTTTTTGCACTGTGTACGAAGGCCAGAAGTGAGATCTGTTAACTGTTCCACACTGACTGAGAGGCCAGAGCAGCTCATGGTACTGTATGTTACCACTAATACTCCCTTCATACCTTCTTGCATATTCCATTAATTTTATGGGAGGGGGAGGGCTATGGCATGAAGGGGAAGGCACAGATTGGTCTCTTTGCAATTTCCTTAACCTACTGTCTACTTCATTGGCATCTGCAAATCTCCTTGCTCTGTGATGGTGAAAAGGGTTAACCACATCATTTCCAGATGTTCCAACAGCTTTGAGGAACTTTCTAAACACAATGTTAAGTATCCTGTACCAGCACCATGCCTGGCAAGGAAGGTGTTAAACTCTCACATTGTCAGCTGCAGATGCTGTTTGCAGAATTAAAACTGAGACAATCTACTATCTAACAATTCCATGTGACATGTGTTAATGCTATCAGTATAGTTATTTGTTTAAATCCTTCCCTGACAGACACAATGCAATTCTTTTCATGACGTGCAGTATATGAAATGATTTAGTACAATTATGGATATTTTTTCTTTCTGTGTTACAGAACTGAGAAATTCTCCAGCATTGTATCAGAGGGTTTTTTTTTTAATTACCTGAAAAATAATATTACTCGTACCACCTTGGAGCAAAAACCTATGTATTTTATATTACTTCCAGAGCAATGAAAGTTTTCACATTATTTACTGTTTACTAATCTTTTATATGAAGTATAAACTTGCATGACAGTTATAATGGCTTACAAACCACCCCTGAATTCCTCTGGATGACTATTATTTTATAACACATTATGTGACAATGGATGGTGATAAGTGTATTGCTGTGGAACACTAGAATTAATTGCATGTGATTAAGGAGATTGTTATTTACCTGCTGTAACTGGCTCTATGTGGTTTCTGGTTGCTCTTCTGGTATCCAATGAATATACTCTAAGCTATATTTCTATGGGGTATCTGAAACACCACTATACAATTCCTTTAAGAGGATGCTCCTTAGTACTCAATCAAAGTTGGTGCTGCATCTTCTTTGTAGTGCTAAATGGAACCAAAGAAAAACTTTTCACAAATAATCTACATAATCTTATTTGCAAATTATACAATTGATATTAATTGTTATGTTGGTGGTTGTGCTAAACACAAAGGGAGTTTTTCAGCACCTATCATGCAGTAGGTTGTACTGTATCTACTCCAATGAAAGGAATACTGAGTCTCTGGATCGGAAGAGGGGGCTATACTGGGAGGAAAAATACATTACTGGGACTGCATTCACTTATGGTTATTTATCTCAAATGTATAAGCATATGTATGGCATATGATGTTCACCTGGCTATAAAATGCTTTTTCAGGGTCAGCCAATTCCCTGAGAAAATCCATAGGTTTCTAACGTAAAATAAAGCTTTGTAAATTGGGTTTATTTTAACTTCTTTTTTTTTTCTTTAAATGCATGTTAGGTAAGAACTATGGTCATATCTTTTTCTTCAAAGAGAACAAAGTCATTTGTTTGTTAATATGAGATGCTGCAGCCCTATTGCATACCTCCACAGAGATAGAAAAGATGTCTCACATAACACAGTAATCACAATCCCTAATCCAGAAACATAATGTAGGCATAGATCAATTCACAGAGTGACCTGATAGTCCCAAATTAGTTGGATATCTCCAGCATTCCTTAGAGAGGCGAATAGGGTAGGAACATTCCGAGATGACGCAAAATGAGGCATCAGGCCACCTCAGAGAATATTAAGTGGGAGATTATTATTAAAGTGTGTTTTGGAGGTTTTATATCCAGTTTGTAAACTGTGTAATTAGATAAAGCAAACTGCATTATTTCAAGTATCAGTTTTGAAACTGCTATTCTGCATTTGGAAAGAATACAAAGCTGTGGTTTTGCAAACCGCATGTCTGACCGTTAGAATAAAATCTGTTTTTTCAGACATGATTCTGACCACACACTGTCCGAGCTATCTGGCCCATCAGAACAGAAAAAAAATATTTATTAGTGTGCGAAAAATTACTTGTTAATCAAAGGGGCAAGAATAATATATTAAGAAGCCAATATTAATATAAAATTGTATTACAATGGTAATATTTCATTTATAATATATGCAATAAAAATTTATGACGGCGTGACACCACAAGTGCCAGTAGCCACAACAGCCAGAATGCACCAAGTTGTTGCTGTCCTCTAGTCTACAGTTTGAGCGTTACTTTGTAAGAAACGTGTCGCTACATTTCCACTAATATATATATAAATTCATGTGACTCACTGCTGTTGTTTTTCCTTCATTATTGTACTGCCATAGTATAAGATCCATTGGTCGCAAAGGACTGTTATACTATTTTAACAAGCAACATTGCAATTGTTTTGTACAGGTTGAGTATCCCATATCCAAATATTTCGAAATACGGGCTTTTTTGAGTGAGACTGAGATAGTGACATTTTGTGTTTTGATGGCTCAATGTACACAAACTTTGTTTAATACACAAAGTTATTAAAAATATTGTATTAAATGATCTTCAGGCTGTGTGTGTAAGGTGTATATGAAACATAAATGAATTGTGATTATGTACACAAACTTTGTTTAATGCACAAAGTATATTATAATATTGGCTAAAATTACCTTCAGACTGTGTGTATAAGGTGTATATGAAACATAAATGTATTCTGTGCTTAGACTTGGGTCCCATCGCCATGATATCTCATTATGGTATGCAATTATTCCAAAATACTGAAAAATCCGATATCCAAAATACTTCTGGTCCCAAGCATTTTGGATAAGGGATACTCAACCTGTATTCATTAATCAGTACCTTAAAAAAATATGCAAATGTGCCTTTTTTTTTTTTAAACTAATAATCAATTTTAAGAATATATTTAATAAAATAAAATACTAAAGAACTGGTATGTGCAACATTATTAAAGCTAACTTGTAACTATCACCGGAGAATTATAGAAATAGTGGATATGTCATAACTATTATTAACATCGATTTTGGGGGCATTTAAAGAGCCGCAACTAGTGGGGTGGGGGCTAGGGGGGCACTCGACCTGGGCACGAAATGAGAGAGGGCGCCGGCGCGAGGCGGTGAGCGGGAACATGCAGTGCAGGATGGCGCAGGGTTGAAGAGGCACCGTCCCACTCCGCTGCGCCAGGACGCTCCGTAGATCTACTTCCCGGAAACACACAGGCGCCACTTCACACACATATAATCATCTGCCAGCGCTGTGTGTGTGTGTGACGGCGCACTTCAGAAACAGAGAGGAGGGGGCCCTGACACATACAGCAGTTCATCACTAGAAGGGTGGAAAGGTAGGGAGAGGCGGACAGCTATATATGTACAATATGTGTGTTCAGTGTACTTTAACCTAGTGTGTGTGAGCAGTGCAGTGTAACCCTGAGTGTGTGTGTGTTGGAGCAGTGCAGTGTGACCCTGTGTGTATGTGTGTTGGAGCAGTGCAGTGTAACCGTGTGTGTGTGTGTGTGTATGTGTGTATGTATGTTGAAGCAGTACAGTGTAACCATTTGTGTATGTGTGTTGGAGCAGTGCAGTGTAACCCTGTGTGTGTGTGCATGTGCTGGAGCAGTTCAGTGTAACCGTGTGTGTGTGTGTTGGAACAGTGCAGTGTCACCCTGTGTGTTGGAGCAGTGCAGTGTAACCCTGTGTGTGTGCATGTGCTGGAGCAGTTCAGTGTTACCCAGTGTGCGTCTGCTGAAGCAGTTCAGTGAAACCGTGTGTGTGTGTGTTGGAGCAGTGCAGTGTAACCCTTTGTGTATGTGTGTTGGAGCAGTGCAATGTTACCGTGTGTGTGTGTGTGCGCGTGTTCTGCTGGGGCAGTTCAGTGTAACCCTGTTTGTGTGTGTTAGAGCAGTGCAGTGTAACCCTGTGTGTATGTGTGTTGGAGCAGTGCAGTGTAACCCTGTGTGTATGTGTGTTGGAGTGGAAGTGTAATCCTGTGTGTGCATGTACTGGAGCAGTTCAGTGTTACCTAGTGTGTGTCTGCTGGAGCATTGCAGTGTAACCCTGTGTGTGGGTGTGTGCTGGAGCATTGCAGTGTAACCCTGTGTGTTTGTCTTGGAGCAGTTCAGTGTAACCCGGTGTGTGTGCTGGAGAAGTGCAGAGCAACCCAGTGTGTGTGTACTGAAGCAGTGCAGCGTAACCCGGTGTTGTGTGTGTATGCTGGAGTACCCGGGGTGGGTACTTAATTTGTATGTACAGTAAAGGAGGGGTGTATTTAATCACAGTGTATTGGGGTATGTGTATATACAGGGGCATGTATATATGTTTATTTGGGTGGTATGTGTATATTCAGGGGCTGTGTATATATGTACCGTACTGTGTATTGATGTACGGGAGGATGTATTTCTGTATATTGGGGGGGGGGGGGGGGGGGGGGGGAGGCAAATGACTGCCTTGCCCCGGGTGACAGATACCCTAGTTTCGGCCCTGATTCAATGAATGTGGTGGGCAGCTTACTGTATTGTATGTGCCACATGTTGATGCTCTAACAAGACTATTCAGGGGCTGTGTATATATGTACCGTACTGTGTATTGATGTACGGGAGGATGTATTTCTGTATATTGGGGGGGGGGGGAAGGGGGAGGCAAATGACTGCCTTGCCCCGGGTGACAGATACCCTAGTTTCGGCCCTGATTCAATGAATGTGGTGGGCAGCTTACTGTACTGTATGTGCCACATGTTGATGCTCTAACAAGACTATTTTCTTTCACTACTATGGAGAAACTAGCAGTGACTCTTCATGGAATTAAGCAGAATACTGTCAGTGAAATGATGACTAATTTATTTATAACTATAAAAAGAAGATGGTTTTGTCGGATGAATATAACAGTCTGATTAGTGCCCTGTTTATGACGGTTTGCTTTTCCCCACAGTTATATTGACAGGGTTTATGGAAGCTGTAAACTGAATGAGCTATCAGCTCAAGCTGCAAATTGGTGATTTATGGCTAGTTCTTGTAGCACACAATCCACAGGCATTCATTAGCATTATCACTGATTTTCAAAGGACAAAACTGTTTTATCTGTTTAACTGGCAGCCTAGGAATGAAATAACTGACCCAACACGGAATAACTGACAGAAGGTTAATTAGCATATATGGTCATATACTGGAAACAGTGCACTGTGGCCTTTAGTACAAGTTGATTCATGTATAAAATGTTTTATTTTTGCGCTTACATTTTTGCATCAACGTCCCTGTGATAGTACTATTTAAGAAAATGTGGCCTGGCAATCCAAACACTAAACCTAAACGTGGCCATACAGTATCTGTTAAACTTAAACGTGACCATACAGTGTCTGCTATACCTAAACGTGGCCATACAGAGTCTGCTATTCCTAAACGTGGCTATAGCTGCTAAACCTAAACGTGGCCAGAGCTACTCAATAATGATAAAAAACCCATTGATGTGACCACTTGATGGCAACATTCAACATTGATTTCTGCCAAAAACACATTTTGATTTTGAGAAATTAAAAATGGTTACAACTGATGGACTTTTTTGTTTCATTTTTGTATTGGTGAGCACCATACTTTTTATATCATGCCTCTTATTTTTGGCGATTAGGCATCGTGAAAAGTGTGTGCACATAAGAAGGGGATATGCCCATGTGTCACTGGTGCATATGCACAAATCACAGGGGTGTGGTCAGCGCTTTCTATGTTCTGGACCTCCCTTAGCCCCATTCTATTCCACTCCCTATACTGACCATTTGAATTCCGTTTACACTATAGTAGGTGCGAGCATGGCCATAACCTGGGGTGTGAGAGCAGTGCCACTGCATAGAGTGCAGAGCCCTGTGTTCAGCACCAACGCTCACCCATGACCCCTGTATCTGGCTAGCGGGGTGCCTGGAATTGCATCCTGCTGCAGAGTCACTACTGACACCCCACACTGCAGCTCTTACAGCCCTCTTGAGCATTCTGAGGATGCAGTGGGCAGTGCTGTAATTCCTGGCACTGGCAGCCCTTACAACCACAGCATGATGCCATGCTCTCAGGGGCATGGCCAGCACAGAGCACATTAAAGCCCTGTTATTGAGCTAGGTGTGAGTGGGAGATGTGGTCAGTATCAGCCTGCCAAAGGCCAGAGTCCCGGCAGCAGTATCCTAATGCTCAAAATCTTGATTATGGTAGGGTTAGGCACTATGGAATGGTTAGGGTATGGCAGCTTATATCCTGCACCCATATCCTATACTCGCATCTCTGGAGTCCTGCATCAACACTGCAGAAATCACTGGGAAAATATTGTAGTGGCCATGTTCCACATAGCCAGATTAAGGGATGGGCACAGGTGATACTGTACCCTGGGTATTGCATAGCGGCCATTTTCCAGGAGATTTGTGCATGCACTATAGAGAAGTGACCTGGAACATGTACCCCTCCTTTCTTAAACCACCCCTTGTTCTACCTGCTAAACTCACCTGCCCATATTAAAATGTAAAGACATAAGAAACTGTTCAACAAAGTTATTGCGGGAGGAACATATTTGATCATTTCTGGCATTAAAAAATGCACTTGATTATAACAGTGAAACAATTTAAGCCGAATTTAGTGAAGTCAGGGGACAATCATAATGATACCATTAACATAAACTCAGATATATTGTTATCTTAAACATACACTCATATGATGCAGTAAAACATGTACTAGATATAATATTAAATCTAATACTTTTTCAGGACTCAAGTACCTGATACTATTGTATCAGCTATTGTAAGGGCACTGCTCAGTATTAAGACAGTTACATCACTTGTTTCTGCTGAACATACACAAAACAAGTTGTGAATAGCATTTTCTCACACTGTTTCGATTCCTCTGAGATTTATATATGTGCTTTGAGCCTTACAGTTTCTTAAGAAGACACATTAGAAGCACTTTTTGCTCATATTTTGCTGTTTTGGAGATATTCTTTCTTTATACTTCTATCTGACTGATGTTACCCAGGTGATAAAGCTTTATTGTTGCTATGGCATGTGTACAAATTCCAAGTGTCCGTGTCAAAGGAGAATAATTCTGTTTCGGAGCAACATATTGTGACTTAAACTGGCTATGAACAATATTTTTCTAGACACCCATAGAAATGTTTAGCTGGGAAATAAGATACTGTAGTCTCTACTAAAGGCTGAAACAAAACTGTGAATGCTCCCAAATGGTTTTATATTTATCACAGGTTCTCATACAAATCCAAGTATTAGTAACAATTTGTGACATAACATTTGGAGTAATTTAATCCATTGCTGAGGTTAATTATATCTGATCTTTAGATTACCTAGATTCTGTAGGATTATTGCTGGTGTTAGGGTCACAGGTATGGGTGTGGAAGTGGTGCCGCCGCACAGTGAGCTGGCCTCTGGGGGGAAGCATCGTCACTGCCCCATGGCCCTTGCCTGTGGCTAGCAGGATGCCTGAAACAGGATTCTCAGGATGCTCCAAGCGGTGCTGCGGAGGCAGAGTGCAGCCCTGTTATGGCGATGTCTATATAGCATCCCGAAATGAAATCTGTTACATGATGGGGCAGTGCCAATACAAAACTTCTACCTTCCTTATTCTTTATGCCCAGTATCACTCTCCTCAGGGGGGTGGGGCAGTGCCAATACAAAGCTTCTACCTTACTTATTCTTTATGCCCAGTATCACTCTCCTCAGGGGGCTGGGGCAGTGCCAATACAAAACTTCTACCTTACTTATTCTTTATGCCCAGTATCACTCTCCTCAGGGGGGTGGGGCAGTGCCAATACAAAGCTTCTACCTTACTTATTCTTTATGCCCAGTATCACTCTCCTCAGGGGGGTGGGGCAGTGCCAATACAAAGCTTCTACCTTACTTATTCTTTATGCCCAGTATCACTCTCCTCAGGGGGGTGGGGCAGTACCAATACAAAGCTTCTACCTTACTTATTCTTTATGCCCAGTATCACTCTCCTCAGGGGGCTGGGGCAGTGCCAATACAAAGCTTCTACCTTACTTATTCTTTATGCCCAGTATCACTCTCCTCAGGGGGGGTGGGGCAGTGCCAATAAAAAGCTTCTACCTTACTTATTCTTTATGCCCAGTATCACTCTCCTCAGGGGGCTGGGGCAGTGCCAATACAAAACTTCTACCTTACTTATTCTTTATGCCCAGTATCACTCTCCTCAGGGGGGTGGGGCAGTGCCAATACAAAACTTCTACCTTACTTATTCTTTATGCCCAGTATCACTCTCCTCAGGGGGGGTGGGGCAGTGCCAATACAAAGCTTCTACCTTACTTATTCTTTATGCCCAGTATCACTCTCCTCAGGGGGCTGGGGCAGTGTCAATACAAAGCTTCTACCTTACTTATTCTTTATGCCCAGTATCACTCTCCTCAGTGGGGTGGGGCAGTGCCAATACAAAGCTTCTACCTTACTTATTCTTTATGCCCAGTATCACTCTCCTCAGGGGGGTGGGGCAGTGCCAATACAAAGCTTCTACCTTACTTATTCTTTATGCCCAGTATCACTCTCCTCAGGGGGGTGGGGCAGTGCCAATACAAAGCTTCTACCTTACTTATTCTTTATGCCCAGTATCACTCTCCTCAAGGGGGTGGGGCAGTGCCAATACAAAGCTTCTACCTTACTTATTCTTTATGCCCAGTATCACTCTCCTCAGGGGGCTGGGGCAGTGCCAATACAAAGCTTCTACCTTACTTATTCTTTATGCCCAGTATCACTCTCCTCAGGGGGGGTGGGGCAGTGCCAATAAAAAGCTTCTACCTTACTTATTCTTTATGCCCAGTATCACTCTCCTCAGGGGGCTGGGGCAGTGCCAATACAAAACTTCTACCTTACTTATTCTTTATGCCCAGTATCACTCTCCTCAGGGGGGTGGGGCAGTGCCAATACAAAACTTCAACCTTACTTATTCTTTATGCCCAGTATCACTCTCCGCAGGGGGGGTGGGGCAGTGCCAATACAAAGCTTCTACCTTACTTATTCTTTATGCCCAGTATCACTCTCCTCAGGGGGCTGGGGCAGTGTCAATACAAAGCTTCTACCTTACTTATTCTTTATGTCCAGTATCACTCTCCTCAGGGGGGTGGGGCAGTGCCAATTCAAAGCTTCTACCTTACTTATTCTTTATGCCCAGTATCACTCTCCTCAGTGGGGTGGGGCAGTGCCAATACAAAGCTTCTACCTTACTTATTCTTTATGCCCAGTATCACTCTCCTCAGGGGGGTGGGGCAGTGCCAATACAAAGCTTCTACCTTACTTATTTTTTATGCCCAGTATCACTCTCCTCAGGGGGGTGGGGCAGTGCCAATACAAAGCTTCTACCTTACTTATTCTTTATGCCCAGTATCACTCTCCTCAGGGGGGTGGGGCAGTGCCAATACAAAGCTTCTACCTTACTTATTCTTTATGCCCAGTATCACTCTCCTCAGGGGGGTGGGGCAGTGCCAATACAAAGCTTCTACCTTACTTATTCTTTATGCCCAGTATCACTCTCCTCAGTGGGGTGGTGTTAGGCGCCGGGGTCCGCTTGTCTGCGCGGCCCGGCGCCTAGCAACTAGAGACGCCGTGCGCGTACAGCCGCCGGCTCCCTAGCAACGCTAGACGCCGGGCGCGCTGAGCCGCACGGACCCTAGCAACGGGGACGCCACTGGCGGACCGCGTTCCCCGTTGCTAGGCTTTAGGAAATTAAGATATTCACCTGCTCTCTGGCCGTGCAGCAAGGCAGCTGCACGGCATTTATTCTAATCAGCCTTTAGCAGCTGATTGGAGGACTCCTTGTTAAATACACTCCCAGGGCTTCTCACAGACGCCGGTAATAGCTTCCTGCATGCTGCCTTTGTTTGCTGAGAGTCTGTTTCCAGTCCTGCTGTATCCGGTCATTCCAGTCCTCAGAAGTCCGGTATGCGGGAGTTGTCATCTCATCCCAAGAGGTCGTTTGGTTCCCTGGAGTCCTGACTGATCACCGTTTTATATCCAGTGGTGTTCGTGAGTTGCGGCTCTGCCGTGTGTTGCGGCTCAGCTGCATTACCTTTTATATTTTGTGTTTGGAGCATTTGCGGAGGGTTCCGCTTCCACAAGTCCTCTCTGGTACTCGGCGGTGCCGGGTAGGAGAATTGGACAAGTGGATATTTTGGTTGTCCTTTTCCCTGGCGGTTTCTCCGCACATTTTATAGTTTTGAGTTTGCTTAGCCCCTGGCCTGGTTGTTTAGTTAGAGGGCCTCTTGTTATCACCCTGTCTCGGGTTTCCCTTTGTCTCTCATTAAGACCGGGGGGCATCGAAGTTGGGCAGACATAATCCGCCCTTCAAACGCGGCTGCCAAGGGCTCAAGAAACCATAGTCTCGCAGGGGATTTCTGACAACACGGGTGAGACAACAGAGTTAGGGCGCCAGGGGCTATTTTCCTGTCCTGCTCCCTTCCCCAGCATTTCGTTCCAGTGCTCCGGTCCTTGCCATAAGATCTCCTCTGACCAGAGTGCTGGATTCATAACATTATTACCGGCCATACCAAAACTTAAAATTAAACAGGGTTTAATTTTTTCTCATTCAGTTTTGTGAGAGTTTATCGGCCTCATGAATCCAACAGGTTTAGGGCCAAATCCTGGTCAGCTCTTAGTCAGCCAGATTCAAGAACTTACTCAGATGGTTCAGGATCTTTCTCTTCCGGTGAAGTCGCAGGAAGATCTTTTGCGAGCTTCCCCAAGGGTAGTCCCTGAACCAAAGATGCATTTGCCTGACCGTTTTTCTGGTGATAGAAAAGAGTTTTTTAATTTTAAAGAATCCTGTAAACTTTATTTTCGTTTAAGACCGACTTCCTCGGGTACTGAATCTCAGCGGGTCGGGATTATTATTTCTTTGCTCCAGGGGGATCCTCAGACCTGGGCATTTGGTTTAAGAGCAGAGGATCCGGCATTGTTGTCAGTTGACGCTTTTTTTGAGTCTTTAGGGCTCTTGTATGATGACCCTGATAGAGAGGCGTCCACTGAAAGTCAGTTGCGCGCTCTCAGACAGGGTAGAAATCCTGCGGAGGTTTATTGTACGGAGTTTCGCCGTTGGTCGAACGACTGTGGCTGGAATGACCCAGCCCTGCGCAGTCAGTTTCGCCTCGGCTTATCAGAGTCTATAAAAGACAGTCTCCTTCAGTACCCCGCTCCCGAGACTCTCGATAAACTCATGGAGCTTTCTATTAAGATTGATCGTCGTCTCAGAGAGCGGAGGGCTGAAAAAGGAGCACCTGTAAGGTCAAGTCCGTGTGTATATTCCATTCCTGAAGACGTAGAGGAGCCCATGCAGATGGGTCTCTCCCGGCTGTCTCCTGAAGAAAGAGCCAGAAGGCAAAATTCTGGTCTTTGTCTGTACTGTGGGGGTAAGGGACATTTTGCTCGTAATTGTCCGAACAAGTCGGGAAACGCTTTGACCAGGTGAATTGTGAGGGGGTTCACCTAGGTCTGCAGCTTATCTCCTCGAATAACTCCCTTTTAGTCCCAGTTAAAATTTCCTTTGGCAGCCTCAGTTCTTCGGTGTCGGCTTTTGTTGACAGTGGAGCTGCAGGAAACTTTATGGATTTAACTTGGGCTAAGGCCTTAGGCATTCCTCAGTTACCTTTGGGTAGGTGTGTCACCATGCATGGCTTAGATGGGAGTCCGCTGTCTAATGGGATTATTTCTCTCCATACACCCCCTGTACTACTTACAGTAGGAGCTCTACATTCCGAGAAAATCGAGTTCTTTCTTACACATTGCCCAGCAGTTCCAGTTGTTCTGGGTCACCCTTGGCTGGCCTTTCATATTCCCACCATTGATTGGCGGTCGGGGGAGATTTCACAATGGGGTACTTTTTGTGATAAGGAATGTATCACGTTTCCAGTCAGAGTAGCAGCTATCATTCCAGAACTCATTCCGGTGGAATACCAGGAGTTTGCTGATGTTTTCTCCAAAGGCAATGCGGACATTCTGCCTCCCCATCGGCCTTATGATTGTGCTATTGAGTTAATTCCTGGTGCCGCATTGCCAAAGGGAAGATTATATGCATTATCCGGGCCAGAAACTGCGGCTATGAATGATTATGTAAAGGAGAGCCTTGAGAAAGGATTTATTAGACCATCAAAATCTCCTTTAAGTGCAGGCTTCTTCTTTGTGG
Source organism: Pseudophryne corroboree (assembly GCF_028390025.1). Taxonomy (NCBI): domain Eukaryota; kingdom Metazoa; phylum Chordata; class Amphibia; order Anura; family Myobatrachidae; genus Pseudophryne; species Pseudophryne corroboree. Next base: position 570,490,595 of record NC_086444.1, read on the forward strand.
AGAAAAAGGATGGCTCGCTTAGACCTTGCATTGATTTTAGAGCCCTGAATAAGATCTCAGTTAAAAACACCTATCCTTTGCCGTTGATTTCTGTACTCTTTGATCAGTTACGTTCTGCTGTGATTTTTTCTAAAATTGACCTTAGAGGAGCGTACAACCTCATCCGAATTAAATCTGGAGATTAGTGGAAAACGGCCTTCAGTACTCAGTCGGGTCACTACGAATACCTGGTGATGCCGTTCGGCCTGTCCAATGCTCCGGCAGTTTTTCAAGACCTCATTAACGATGTGCTCCGTGACTTCCTAGGGAAATTCGTGGTCGTTTACTTAGACGACATCCTGATTTTTTCTGAATCAATGGAACAACATGTTACTCAGGTGCGTCTGGTTCTTCAAAAGTTACGTGAGAATCATTTATATGCCAAGCTGGAGAAGTGTGAGTTTCATGTCATGGAAGTATCTTTTTTAGGGTACATAATTTCCCCTCAGGGATTTTCCATGGAACCAAAGAAACTCCAGGCCATCCTTAGTTGGGCGCAACCCACCAATTTAAAAGCAATTCAGCGCTTTTTAGGGTTTGCGAATTATTATAGGAGGTTCATTCATTCTTTTTCAGACCTGGTTGCTCCCATTGTAGCTCTGACAAAGAAAGGAGCGGATCCTACCAACTGGTCGCGTGAAGCTGAGTTGTCCTTCCGGGCCTTGAAACAAGCCTTTGTCTCGGCTCCAGTCCTCAGACATCCTAATCCGGAATTGCCCTTTGTGGTGGAGGTTGATGCCTCGGAGGTTGGAGTGGGGGCTATCCTTTCTCAAAAGGATCCGGAGTCTCTGGAGTTACATCCTTGTGCCTTTATGTCCAGGAAATTCTCCTCCGCTGAATCCAACTATGACGTTGGTAATCGGGAGTTACTGGCGGTAAAGTGGGCTTTCGAGGAGTGGATGCATTGGCTGGAGGGAGCAAAACATACTATTTCAGTATTGACTGACCAAAAGAACCTGCAATACATTGAATCGGCTAAGCGGCTTAATGCCCGGCAGGCACGTTGGGCATTATTTTTTACGCGTTTCAAATTTATAATCACTTTCAGGCCTGGTTCCAAGAATACTAAGGCTGATGCCCTGTCACGTAGCTTTCTTCCGGTTCACAATAACAATCCTGTTACCCCCATACTTCCATCTTCGGTCATCTGGGCGGGCCTCACACAAGATTTATTTACCCAGTTAAAACAGCTTCAACACCAAGCTCCTAGAATTACTCCTGCTGGTCGTCTTTACGTCCCTGAGTTTTTGAGAGCTACTGTTTTAACGGAATTCCATGATAACAAAGTTTCAGGGCATCCAGGAGTCACTAAGACATTGGAGTTGGTCTCTCGCTCAGTATGGTGGCCTGGTCTTTCTAAAGACGTCAAGGAATTTGTTTATTCATGTCAGGTTTGTGCACAGCATAAGGTTCCCCGTTCCTTGCCCATCGGGCAACTTATGCCCTTAAATGTTCCTCTCAGGCCGTGGTCTCATATTTCCATGGATTTTGTGGTTGACCTTCCCCTTTCAGCCGCATTCCGAGTCATATGGGTGGTAGTGGACCGTTTTAGTAAAATGGCTCATTTTATTGCTCTTCCCCGATTGCCTTCTGCCCAAGGGTTGGCAGTTTTGTTTCTCCGCCATGTATTCAGGCTTCATGGGTTGCCTACTGATATTGTTTCTGATCGGGGTCCACAATTCATCGCACAATTCTGGAAATGTTTTTGTGCCTCATTGAAGATGAAATTGTCGTTAACATCCGGTTACCACCCACAATCCAACGGGCAAACCGAACGAGTTAACCAATCATTGAAACAATATTTGCGCTTGTATTCAGCCAAACTCCAGAATGATTGGTCCGAGTTTCTTCCGTTGGCTGAATTTGCTTACAATAATTCTTGTCATTCCTCCACTAAAGAGTCTCCATTCTTTTCAGTTTTTGGTTTTCACCCCAGAGCTAATTCTTTTTTTCATCATTCCTCAGTCTCCTCGCTAACCTTAACCTCCCATCTCAGAGCCATTTGGAAAAAGGTGCACCTTGCTCTCAGAAAAGCGGCCTTTCGAGAGAAGAAATTTTCTGACAGGCTCCGACGTCCTTGCACTTTTAAGGTGGGAGATAGGGTGTGGTTGTCGACTCGCAACATCAGGCTTCGACAATCCTCGGCTAGACTGGGACCCAAATTTATTGGGCCATTTCTTATTATTAAAAGAGTCAACCCAGTTGCCTTTCGGTTACGTTTACCAAGATCTCTCAGGATTGGAAATACGTTTCATTGTTCCCTGTTGAAACAATACGTTTCTTCCAGTAGATTTCCTCGGAAGATCTCTCAGGGTAGATCTCCAGTGGATGTACAGGGACAACAGGAGTTCTTGGTAGAGAAGGTTCTCGATTCCAAATTGTCCCGGGGTCGGCTGTATTTTCTAGTTCACTGGAAAGGCTATGGTCCGGAGGAAAGGTCTTGGGTCCTGGATAAGGATCTTCATGCCCCGAGGCTCAAGAGGGCATTTTTTCAGGAATTTCCTCAGAAACCTGGCTTTAGGGGTTCCTTGACCCCTCCTCAAGGGGGGGTACTGTTAGGTGCCGGGGTCCGCTTGTCTGCGCGGCCCGGCGCCTAGCAACTAGAGACGCCGTGCGCGTACAGCCGCCGGCTCCCTAGCAACGCTAGACGCCGGGCGCGCTGAGCCGCACGGACCCTAGCAACGGGGACGCCACTGGCGAACCGCATTCCCCGTTGCTAGGCTTTAGGAAATTAAGATATTCACCTGCTCTCTGGCCGTGCAGCAAGGCAGCTGCACGGCATTTATTCTAATCAGCCTTTAGCAGCTGATTGGAGGACTCCTTGTTAAATACACTCCCAGGGCTTCTCACAGACGCCGGTAATAGCTTCCTGCATGCTGCCTTTGTTTGCTGAGAGTCTGTTTCCAGTCCTGCTGTATCCGGTCATTCCAGTCCTCAGAAGTCCGGTATTCGGGAGTTGTCATCTCACCCCAAGAGGTCGTTTGGTTCCCTGGAGTCCTGACTGATCACCGTTTTATATCCAGTGGTGTTCGTGAGTTGCGGCTCTGCCGTGTGTTGCGGCTCAGCCGCTTTACCTTTTATATTTTGTGTTTGGAGCATTTGCGGAGGGTTCCGCTTCCACAAGTCCTCTCTGGTACTCGGCGGTGCCGGGTAGGAGAATTGGACAAGTGGATATTTTGGTTGTCCTTTTCCCTGGCTGTTTCTCCGCACATTTTATAGTTTTGAGTTTGCTTAGCCCCTGGCCTGGTTGTTTAGTTAGAGGGCCTCTTGTTATCACCCTGTCTCGGGTTTCCCTTTGTCTCTCATTAAGACCGGGGGGCATCGAAGTTGGGCAGACATAATCCGCCCTTCAAACGCGGCTGCCAAGGGCTCAAGAAACCATAGTCTCGCAGGGGATTTCTGACAACACGGGTGAGACAACAGAGTTAGGGCGCCAGGGGCTATTTTCCTGTCCTGCTCCCTTCCCCAGCATTTCGTTCCAGTGCTCCGGTCCTTGCCATAAGATCTCCTCTGACCAGAGTGCTGGAATCATAACAGGTGGGGCAGTGCCAATGCAAAGCTTCTACCTTACTTATTCTTTATGCCCAGTATCACTCTCCTCAGGGGCTGGGGCAGTGCCAATACAAAGCTTCTACCTTACTTATTCTTTATGCCCAGTATCACTCTCCTCAGTGGGGTGGGGCAGTGCCAATACAAAGCTTCTACCTTACTTATTCTTTATGCCCAGTATCACTCTCCTCAGGGGGGTGGGGCAGTGCCAATACAAAGCTTCTACCTTACTTATTCTTTATGCCCAGTATCACTCTCCTCAGGGGGGTGGGGCAGTGCCAATACAAAGCTTCTACCTTACTTATTCTTTATGCCCAGTATCACTCTCCTCAGTGGGGTGGGGCAGTGCCAATACAAAGCTTCTACCTTACTTATTCTTTATGCCCAGTATCACTCTCCTCAGGGGGGTGGGGCAGTGCCAATACAAAGCTTCTACCTTACTTATTCTTTATGCCCAGTATCACTCTCCTCAGGGGGGTGGGGCAGTGCCAATACAAAGCTTCTACCTTACTTATTCTTTATGCCCAGTATCACTCTCCTCAGGGGGTGGGGCAGTGCCAATACAAAGCTTCTACCTTACTTATTCTTTATGCCCAGTATCACTCTCCTCAGTGGGGTGGGGCAGTGCCAATACAAAGCTTCTACCTTACTTATTCTTTATGCCCAGTATCACTCTCCTCAGGGGGGTGGGGCAGTGCCAATACAAAGCTTCTACCTTACTTATTCTTTATGCCCAGTATCACTCTCCTCAGGGGGTGGGGCAGTGCCAATACAAAGCTTCTACCTTACTTATTCTTTATGCCCAGTATCACTCTCCTCAGGGGGCTGGGGCAGTGCCAATACAAAGCTTCTACCTTACTTATTCTTTATGCCCAGTATCACTCTCCTCAGGGGGTGGGGCGGTGCCAATACAAAGCTTCTACCTTACTTATTCTTTATGCCCAGTATCACTCTCCTCAGTGGGGTGGGGCAGTGCCAATACAAAGCTTCTACCTTACTTATTATTTATGCCCAGTATCACTCTCCTCAGTGGGGTGGGGCAGTGCCAATACAAAGCTTCTACCTTACTTATTCCTTATGCCCAGTATCACTCTCCTCAGGTGGGTGGGGCAGTGCCAATACAAAGCTTCTACCTTACTTATTCTTTATGCCCAGTATCACTCTCCTCAGGTGGTGGGGCAGTGCCAATACAAAGCTTCTACCTTACTTATTCTTTATGCCCAGTATCACTCTCCTCAGGGGGCTGGGGCAGTGCCAATACAAAGCTTCTACCTTACTTATTCTTTATGCCCAGTATCACTCTCCTCAGGGGGGTGGGGCAGTGCCAATACAAAGCTTCTACCTTACTTATTCTATATGCCCAGTATCACTCTCCTCAGGGGGGTTAGGCAGTGCCAATACAAAGCTTCTACCTTACTAATTCTTTATGCCCAGTATCACTCTCCTCAGGGGGCTGGGGCAGTGCCAATACATAGCTTCTACCTTACTTATTCTTTATGCCCAGTATCACTCTCCTCAGGGGGGTGGGGCAGTGCCAATACAAAGCTTCCACCTTACTTATTCTTTATGCCCAGTATCACTCTCCTCAGGGGGGGGGGCAGTGCCAATACAAAGCTTCTACCTTACTTATTCTTTATGCCCAGTATCACTCTCCTCAGGGGGCTGGGGCAGTGCCAATACAAAGCTTCTACCTTACTTATTCTTTATGCCCAGTATCACTCTCCTCAGGGGGGTGGGGCAGTGCCAATACAAAGCTTCTACCTTACTTATTCTTTATGCCCAGTATCACTCTCCTCAGGGGGGTGGGGCAGTGCCAATACAAAGCTTCTACCTTACTTATTTTTTATGCCCAGTATCACTCTCCTCAGGGGGTGGGGCCAGCACTGGAACCCTTTTTCACTGCTGTCTGGTGTTTGCAATGGGACAATTGCACTATTCTAGGGACATTAGTAGATTCATGGAATAACTTCACAGCAGATGCAGTGAGGCCTCATTCAGAAGTTACGCATATAAGGCATACTTGCCTACTCTATGGACCTCTCCTCTGGGAGATCCCAAAAGAGAGACTTGATGCTGCAATTCATAGCAGCAAGCTGTGGGGAGCTAGACCTTTATGATGCAGATTTTACCTGGTGGGGTGCAGTCCTGCAGCCCATAGGTAAAATCCGCCACTGGTCAACATGCATTAGATCAAAATGGTCAAAAGGTCGATAGGGTCAAAAGATCTACAGGTAAAAGGTAGACAATGTTTAAGGTTGACAGGTTCAAAATGTTGACATGACAATGGTTGACACACATATGGTCAACACAGTTTTTTTTTGTGGGGTCTTCACATATTTTTAAACTTTTGCTTGATTTACCATCTGCGTGGACTATGATTGGGAATAGTAATTTATGCAGCGGTAGTGGAGCGAGCCACCTTGCCTGAAGAGTGGTTGAGTGAAATGAGCCTGCGGGGGCATATGTTTGCAATAATTGTGGTTACATATGATGAAACATTACACCCACATTTTTTTTTAAATGTGTAGACTATTTTGACGACGACATCATGCATGTCGACCATATGGTGTCGACCTACTGACTGTATCTAATTACTGTAGCTATTCTATATCAGACCCATGGGCCCTGGGTTAGGGCTCTTTTATTTGTGCACCTCGATTGTGCATATTCTCCTACATTTCTACTACAGCAGAGGTAGCCACATGCAGAGTAGTAGATGATTTTGTTGGCCAATGGAAAAATATGTTTATGAGGGCATTCCTTGATAAGAACTGAGTAGGCACATCGAGCAACTGGAGCAATGCAAAAAGGAAATTTCTTTTTGAGGAGGAGGAAAAGTTATTTAATTGCAATAAAATAGTGAAGAGGAACATTTTAAGGGCATCTCATTTCCATTCCACTCTATCCATTCTTTAATTCTGAAGAGAGATGTTCTTTTCTAGGAACACATAATAAAGACATGCTAGTCTCATGATTTAGTTAAGGCAAAATTTTTTGCAATACTGAGCATATTTTAGGAGAAACATGAAACAACTTATTTAATGAATCGGTAGTGAATCAGTAGTGCTAAACAACAGGAGCTGACTGACATTTTCAACTATGACATTCTAACTATATAAAAAAAAGGGGGGGGGGGGGAGCTAGTTTTTCAGTTAGGCTTAGTGACCACCTGAGGATTAGGGCTCCAGGCAAGTTCCTTGTTTGCTTCCTCAAATTTCCTCCGTGCCAGGTTTAGTAAATAGGTTGTTTGCCTTACTCCTTTATGTAACAGGAAGGCCCCATAGGAGTAGAATTCTATTTGTGGATAAAGGCAATGCTACTTATTTTTATGACAAGACATGACACTTATACCCCTTTCACATCGCACAAATAACCCGGTATCGACACGGCATATTGCCGTGTCGACACGGGTCAGTGTGCGATGTGAAAGCACTTTCCGAGAATTAGCGGGAAAAAGAAGGATTATACCCGGGTTGAATACCGGGTCAGGTGCAGTGTGAATGGGAGCCGCGTCGATGCGACACGGTTCCCATTCACAGCATAGGGAGAGGCGGCGCAGGAGATGAGCTCATCTCCCAGCGCCGCCTCCACCCCCGCCCCTGCTGCTGCTGCGCCCCCCGCTGCTATGGCAACCGACCCGGTATATTGCCGGGTCGGAAAGCCAGCAAAGGAGCGCAAATGCCCGATCCCACCCGGTAAGGACACGTTTCTTTTACCGGGTGGGATCCGGCATTTGCGATCTGAAAGCGGTATTACTCACACTTGCCTACTTATGAAAAAGCATTTCAGGGAGATTGTGAAAGTAACACCTTTCAGCGAGGGCGCGTACTGCTACTTCGGAGAGGCGTGTCATAAAGATGACTTACATCCAAATGTAAATAAGCCCCAAAGTTAGTAAGATCTATTTGTTGAAGAAAAGACACTGATATTTTGCAGGATTTGCTCGTGTATTGTGTTTTACAAGAGCTTCCATATACTGTAAGCGGCCATAGGGATCATTGGGGCAGATGTATGATGGGGCGCTATGTGCATTCAGCAAATAGCGCACGCTAACTGCTGCTGGTACCGCATCATCACGATGTATGATGCGGCACTTTAACGAATTTACATTGTGCATGGTCCCGCTTCGTCCTGAGCGCTGTGCCTATACCTTTTTGCTGCCTCCCTGATGTATTAACGGCGGGACTGTCACTCACCGCTCGTTAAGTCCCCTCCATCGCTTCGCCAGGTCAGGGCTGGCGCTACAGCACTGCAGGTACTAAAAAGTGGGTGTTTTTTTTTTTAAGGTAATTTAAAAATAAAAACTTTATTGTTCGTGGACAATAGTCCCGCCCACGCCTCCTCCTCTATGACCTTCCTAACACATCCGGCGCCGGCGAGCGCATGCGCCTCCGGCCGCCAGCGGCACGAGCCGGGCGAAGGGCAAAAGGGCGCATGCGCAGAGAGCCAGCAGCAGCGATACCAGCCCAGCCGATGTGGAAGGTGCGCTATCGCTGAACAGGTAAGATAACGCACTCCCACATCGGCAGGGGCCTGAATAATACATTGTGGCGGCGGGTGCGGGCGTATCACCACGATAATGTGGTGATACGCCCCCAGACACATAACGTCCGTTAGGATGTTTTTCATACATCACCCCCATTGTGCCTTATAACCAATGCAAGGAAATGGCACTGATGATCCCATTTGAATGTATGTAGCGCTGATTTATTTTTCCCCCAAGAATGTAATAGCTGTATAATGGGGGTAAGATGCAATCAGGGAGATTGCTGGACTTTTAAGGGAGTAAGGGAGATTGCTGCTATTTCAGGGAGTCTCCTGCAGAATGAGGGAGGGTAGACAACTATGCACTTACTAGTAGTAGAAATTAATAATTACACACACAGTAGTAGAGCTGTTGATGAACATTCGACCTGAGACAGCTTATCCAGTTACATTTGTGTGCTCAAACATCATGTACATTTTTTTCCTATTAGCAAGTCTGTCTCTCTTGTTATAAGAGAGATCTAATATCCATTGCCGGACATTTGCATTCTGTCTGCTTGCTAAATTAAGAACAGTTCGCTTTTAAAAATACCCAGCCAATACATGAGGCTCGTTAACTGGCCTGCACATATTGAAGCCTGAGGAGCAGGCAGTTTTTAATGGAAAATGATACTTTCTGCTTTACACGCTTTATAAGGCTGTGACTTCCATTCTTTCACAATTTTAACCCCTTTGCTGATAAAGGCTCCTGTTGTCTAGGCTCTTTATATTTTTTTTGCTGTGTGACCACAGTGTCTCACATGGTTTTCTGGAATGTAACAGTGTGTGACATCAAGCCCTTGAGTTTATGTCTGGGTATGCAGGAGTGAGTAGCAGAGGAGAGCATAGGGGGCAGGGCTGTCAAGGTTGAAGGAATGAATTGAATTGTGAAGAGACAAAAAAAATTACTTTTAATGAAAATGTTCCGAATAATGAACTCCACTGATGTCTGTGAGGATAGTGGTGATAAACATGCATTAGCCTGTACTTCACTGTGCAAGTTGCATGACAGCAGTTTAAGCTGTTGTACGTATAGCAGCGCGTGTAAATGAGAGCTGCTATGTGTGTGGGCACACTTATCAGCAGTGTGGGGCTGGGACATAGAAACATAGAATTTGACGGCAGATAAGAACCACTTGGCCCATCTAGTCTGCCCCTTTTTTATTTTATCCTTTAGGCAATCTCAACCCCTTTTTTTAACCTTAATTCTTTGTAAGGATATTTATATTCCTGTCCCAAGCATGTTTAAATTGCCCTACAGTCTTAGCCTCTACCACCTCTGATGGGAGGCTATTCCACTTATCCACTACCCTTTCTGTGAAGTAATTTTTCCTTAAATTTCCCCTGAACCTCCCCCCCTCCAGTCTCAATGTATGCCCTCGAGTTCTAATACTTCTTTTCCTTTGAAGAATGTTTCCCTCCTGAACTTTAAGACCCTTGATATATTTTAAAGTTTCTATTATGTCCCCCCTCTCCCTTCTCTCCTCCAAACTATACATGTTAAGATCTTTTAGCCTTTCCGGGTAAGTTTTGTGATGTAGGCCATGCACCATTTTAGTTGCCCTTCTTTGTACACTCTCTAATGTATTTATATCCTTCTGGAGATAGGGTCTCCAGAACTGGACACAGTATTCCAGATGGGGCCGTACCAATGACCTATACAGTGGCATTATCACTTCTTTTTTCCTGCTACTGATTCCTCTCCCTATGCAACCAAGCATCTGACTTGCCTTTCTCATTGCTTTGTTGCATTGCTTTCCTGCCTTCAAGTCACTTGAAATAGTGACTCCTAAATCTCTTTCCTCCTCAGTAGTTTCCATTATAGTACCCTTGATACTATACTTAGCCTTTGGGTTTTTGAGACCCAAGTGCATGATTTTGCATTTTTTAGCATGCACACAGCGTCTATTCACTGGAGTCAGAGGGAGAGGGGGCATGCCAGCGGCTCACTTTCCCTTCCTCCTGACCCTGGTTCATCATTGGTGTGATGTGATATACAGCCCACCAAGAACCTTTGCAATCGATGCAATAGATAGCACCTATCTCCCTATAGATTGTAAGCTTGCTAGCTGGGCCGTCCTACCTCTATGGGGTATATTCAATAAGAGTCGGGTCCATTCCGACATGCAGTTGTCGGAATGGACCCGAGAACCCCTATTCAAAAGTGCGGCCAAATCTGACTGTCGGATTTGGCCGCTCCCGTTGTCATGGCCTGCTGCTGCTGTCAGCGGCGCCTGGGGGAGGGAGCTGCCTGCGGCGCCGGGAGGGTGTTGACGGCCCGCCGGGAGGAGGTGGGGCCGGCCAGACGGGAGAAGTTGTTGTCGGCATTCCTGGGGGGAGGTAAAGGCGGGCCGCCGGGTGAAGTTGAAGGCGGCCACCCGGAGGAGATGGAGCGGACGGTGGAGGACAGGAGGAGACGGGGGAGCAGCGGCTGCAGCAGCGGAGGCTCACGGCTGCGTCCACCCGGCTCCATCAAGCGGGACGTCGCTTGCTGGAGCCGGGTGGACGCTGCCGCTGGTCCCTGCTCTCCCCGCTGCTCCCCCATCTCTTGGTCTCTGCTCACTTATCTCAATCCGACTTTTTTTAAAGTCGGATTGAGATTGTCGGAAGTGGGGCTAAAACCTGTCGGGTTTGGCCCCGCTTCCGACAATGCACGCTGATCAACATGCATTCCGACAGCATTCTGACAAGTCGGTTTTCCCGACTTGTCGGAATAAATGGGGCTGTAATGAATAGGTCGGAACCCCTTCCGACCTAAAACTGTTGGAAGCTGCCGTCTTTCCGACAAGACGGCAGCTTCCGACAGTTATTGAATATACCCCTATGACTGTTTGTTATTGCCCAGTTTTTTGTTTAATCATTGTGTCCAATTTGCTGCACTATTTAAGAAACTGTTACTAAATAAATAATAAATGTATTTTATTTGTGCAATCAGAAGAATATATAAGGGTGTCACTGTTCTGGTCAGTAGGATCCAAGTATAAGTTACAGTGGATTTCAAACAGCTGCCTGAGAAATAGTACAGAGAAGCGGGTGCGGGCCTGACCTTTGGCTGATGCTTTGCTGCTTACTCATGCTGTCTCTTTACAGAGGACTTTCCTTTTCTACCTAACTTAGCAGACGTTTCCTGTTGTTACATTTTGCCTCAAAGTGACACAAAGGGTTATCAAAGCTTTAGATTTCGGAGTTATCACCTTAGGAAGTGATCACTACATGATTGCTCTTGTACACTTTCTCTTAAAGCATTATGTATACTCGTTCAGGGTGGAATCTCCATATAAACTACATTTATACAACATACCTTACAGATGACAAAGAAACACTTTAAATAAAAAATAAAAAAAAATCAAAGTGTAAAACATTTTTTTTCCCCATTGATTTTCTTCTGATTCTGAGATGGTTGTAGCAGAATTAGAATTATGGTGGCACATGGATCACCACAATGCTTAGTTAATAGGCTGAGGAAGCTGTTTTGGAAAAAGCCATCTTAATTTTTGGCAGTGCAGATTACCGTTGGCGATAGGAGTACGGAGGCCAATCCTGGGATCGGGATTGGCGGGATCCCGGGATTTAGGGCCGGAATTCAGTCCCGGGATTGGAAGCTCCAATCCCAGGGATTGAGGGATCAACGTTGAGCGTCCTCAGATGCTCCGATGCTGCCCGGCTTCCGCCTCCCGGCTCTCCAGCGCAGGGGTCACGCCGTCACACACCGCTGGGAGACGCGGGGAGAAAGCAGATGAATTGTCCCGCCCACCCCCCGTGTATGGTGAGTTATGTGTGCAGGGTGGGCGGAGCGAGGGGGGCGACCACACATGGCAACGCCAATACCGGGGATCCCGAAATCCCAGGATTGACCATTTTTCAATCCCGATACCCGGGATTGAAAAAATGGCCCGGGATTGGCTCCCTAGATAGGAGTAACCTTGTTATGTATAGAGAGAAGCTATAAGTAGCCCTATCACCATTAGTCTAACAATAGGGATAAATTGGAACCCATATAAAATGGTCCAATACATAGTCAGGGCTCCATTCACAATATAGGGCCGCAAAACTTTTAGGGGACTTGGCCAAGCATGTGGAAATATGGCCATGTGCCATTAAAAGACACAACACAGAATACAATAGATACAGCAATATTATACACACAATTGTATTGCTTCATAGGGTGATCCTAAGCAAAAGCCAGATGTGCCACTCTATATTATACACAACTAATTTTTTTATTTTATTTACATAGTGCCAACATTAGCATGTTCTCTGCCCCATAGCACATAATACAGTATGGGGTAAGTTTACTAAGGGGGAGGTTTTTTAGAACAGGTGATATTGCCTATAGCAACCAATCAGCTCCTATTCTCTTCTAGAAGCAGCTAGATAAATATAAAGTAGACTCTGATTGGCTGCTATGAGCCATCACCAGTTCTAAAAAACTCCCACCTTAGTAAATTTACCCCTATATATTCAAAATCTGGTTGGTTTTGCCTTGTAAACGTTTGCTGCTATAAAAAAAAACATACAAGTTCGGTCAGAGTCTCAGAGCTCCGTCTGTCTCGCAAGCCATTACATCCGACCCCATGCTTGTTGCTTGTGATGGAATACAAATGCATTCCACATATATATAAAATGTATCTACACAATGCCACTATGTTGTGCAAAGCAGCACAGACAATATTATATATATATATATATATATATATATATATATATATAATTAGTACAGCAAGGGAGATGTACTCACCAGTCTTCATCCAAAGGGTTCAAAAACATTTTATTCAAGCAATTTTAAATGACAGTCATTCACAGAGTCCAGATATAACTGTATCCCTCCCCAACAGTTAAACATAAAACCAGACATGGACATATATGTCCCACAAACAGAGATTTGTATCAAATGTGCAAACCATTACATGGTCAATGGGGGTAATTCAGAGTTGATCGCAGCAGCAAATTTGTTAGCAGTTGGGCAAAACCATGGGGGTCATTCCGAGTTGATCACTAGCTGAAAATGTTCGCTGCGCTGAGATTAAGTAAAAATCCGGCACTTCTGCGCATGCATATGCGGCACTGCGCACGCGCAACATACTTTCACAACGGTCAAAGTATTTTTACACAAGGTCTAACGAAGCTTTTCAGTCACAATAGTAGCCATCAAGTGATTGACATGAAGAGGGCGTTTCTGGGTGTCAACTGACCGTTTTCAGGGAGTGCTCGAAAAAATGCAGGCGTGCCAGGAAAAATGCAGGCGTGGCTGGCCGAACGCAGGGCACGTTTGTGACGTCAAATCCGGAACTGAATGGTCTGAAGTGATCACAAGCGCTGAGTAGGTCTAGAGCTACTCTAAAACTGCACACATTTTTTTTGTAGCCGCTCTGCGATCCTTTTGTTCGCACTTCTGCTAAGCTAAAATACACTCCCAGTGGGAGGCGGCATAGCGTTTGCACGGCTGCTAAAAACTGCTAGCGAGCGAACAACTCGGAATGACCCCCTATGTGCACTGCAGGTGTGGCAGATATAACATTTGCAGAGAGAGTTAGATTTGGGTGGGTTATTTTTTGTTTCTGTGCAGGGTAAATACTGGCTGCTTTATTTTTACACTGCAGTTTAGATTTCAGTTTGAACACACCCCACCCTAATCTAACTCTCTCTGCACATGTTATATCTCCAGTACAGTCCGTCAGCACACTCAACTACCACAATTCCAGCACTGCACCGAAAGTGGAATGCACGCCACCTTTGGTACACTCCTCCTCAGTGCAGAGGCTTCTTTCTAACTTCCGCATTCGGCCGCATGGGCCTGATCACGTGACATTTACGTCACGACATTAACTCTGCAGTGCTTTTCATTTAACAAGTAACACATCTACTTCACCACCAGCGGTAATCGTTGACAACCAGATACACTCCTGCTCAATACATTAACCCTTGTATGTAGAAATACTTGATACTTGATCAGACCCATACCGTCGATGTGGGCAAAAACTATAAGTACATAACCATAATATAACAAAAAAACAAGACCAAAATTAGTGGGATATGTCACCCTTGGCCATTGACCACAAGTATACCAACAGTAAACCAACAGTTGAACAAACATTGAAAAACATTGGAAAGCAGGTAAATCTACCATTTAATTAACTATTTCCATAAGCATTTTCCTATCTAAACTTTACTCTTTATAAACACCATGCTCCACAAACTGTTTTTACTCATAGCACTTCATGGTATCCTCTATAAAATGACATTGTCCTTCACTATTCCTGTTATTTATCGCTCTTTACACATTGCAGCCTCATTAATCCACTCCCCTCTTATTAACACTCATGAGCTTTTAACCTATCTATGTACACTAACTGTCACATCCTCTACATGTCACCATAAGAAACTATCACACACCTCCCCCAACTATACCTATCTCTCTCTTCTCCTGCTTCTACTAGCTGGTGACATATCCCCAAATCCAGGTCCCATCCACATACCACGCTCACATTCAGCTGATTCACAACGGAATATAAAATCAACAAACCTTATCAACATCACTTGTCTCCCATCTACCTCCAAGTCACTAAAATGTGCTTTATGGAATGCACGCTCTGTTTGCAACAAATTAACAGCTATTCATGACCTTTTCATAGCAAACAAATTCAATATGCTGGCTATAACAGAAACCTGGCTCACACAATCAGACACTGCCTCCCCTGCAGCACTGTCACATGGTGGCCTCCACTTCACACACACCCCCAGGCCTGGTAACATCAAAGGAGGGGGTGTTGAAAAATTACTGTCCAAATCTTACACGCACATCGTTTTACCACCTGTTCCCTCACTCACATTTACATCCTTTGAAGTACACTCTATTAGGATTTTCACCCCTTTCTCTCTGCGTGTTGCAGCTATCTATCGCCCACCTGGGCAACCCAAAAAGTTTCTGGAAGATTTTTCTGCATGGCTCCCTCACTTTCTATCCTCTGACATCTCCACCATCATTATGGGTGATTTCAATCTCTCTATTGACAGTCCACAATCTCCCCATGCCTCTAAACTACTCTCTCTAACCTCCTCTCTTGGCCTCTCCCAATGGACTGACTCCCTACTCATCAGGAGGGCCACTGCCTTGATCTTGTATTCACCAGACTATGCTCTGTTTCTGAACTCACTAACACTCCTTTCCCTCTCTCAGATCACAACCTTATCACATGCATGCTCTCCTCCATTACTTCAAACTCCATGTCCCTAAAGTCTTCAAGGACACCTCTTACCCGCAGAAATATTAACGCTATTAATTTTCAACAACTATCTACCTCTCTGCAACCACTACTTTCACCAATTTCTACATTCACCTCTCCAGAGACTGCTGCGTCACACCTTAACCAAACTCTAGTAACAGCACTTGATGAAGTGGCTCCAGCTACCCATCACACTCCACGTAGACTTAGATGTCAACCGTGGCACTCTAAATACACTAGACACTTACAAAAACTCTCACGAAAAGTTGAACGCCAGTGGCGTAAATCTCGTAGTTCAAGTGACTTTCTCACATATAAGACCACCTACCACTCTTATCGTACTGCTCTGGACACTGCCAAACAAACATATTTTCAATCTATCATCTCTGCTCAAGCCTCTAACCCCAAGCGACTTTTTAATACATTTAAATCACTTCTTGTCCCTCCCTCACCTAACCCACCAGCCACTGTCAGTGCGCAAGATCTTGCTTCCTATTTCAAGGACAAGATTGACAAGATCCGAAATGAAATGGTATGCTCTTCCACAGCAAGTGACCTGCTCAATTCCCTGCCTGAACCCTCTAACACCTTCTCTTCCTTTGATCCTACAAATGAAGATGAAGTATCTGCACTCTTTTCATCTGCCTACTCTAATACCTCTCCCCTTGACTCTATACCCTCACAAATTAGTAAAGCTCTGTCTACTGTGCTCATCCCAACCTTAACGAAAATCTGTAATCTCTCCCTGTCTACTGGTATCTTTCCTTCTCTATACAAGCATGCAGTGATTACTCCCATTCTGAAAAAACAAAACTCTGACCCGAACACTCTCTCTAACTACCGTCCCATCTCTCAGCTCCCATGCCCCTCCAAGCTACTGGAGAGACTTGCCTACACTCGCCTCACACACTTTCTTAACTCACACAGCCTACTGGACCCACTTCAGTCAGGATTTCGTGCCCAACACTCCACAGAGACAGCACTGACTAAGGTAGTGAATGATTTGGTCACTGCTAAATCTAAAGGACATTTCTCTCTACTTATTCTCCTTGATCTCTCTGCTGCTTTTGACACTGTTGACCACTCTCTTCTCATACAAACACTACAATCCCTAGGTATTCAGGACACAGCCCTTTCTTGGTTCTCATCCTACCTATCTAATCGCTCCTTCAGTGTTCGTTTCTCTGATTCCACCTCTCCTTCGCTACCTCTCTCAGTTGGAGTACCGCAAGGCTCAGTCCTAGGTCCTCTGCTTTTCTCTATCTATACCACATCTCTTGGCAAACTAATCAACTCTTTCGGATTTCAGTACCATCTGTATGCGGATGATACTCAAATCTACCTATCCTCCCCTGATTTGTCACCATCTGTATTGGGCCGTGTCACTGAATGCCTTTCTGCCATTTCATCTTGGATGACATCTCGCCACCTCAAACTTAATATTTCCAAAACAGAATTAATTATATTTCCACCGGCCAATAGTAGTTTCCAACCTGATATATCTATCACTGTTGAGAACTCTGCAATCACCCCTACCCCACAAGCTCGCTGCCTAGGTGTCATTCTTGACTCTGAACTGTCCTTTGTTACCCACATTCAATCTGTCTCAAGATCATGTTACATACATCTAAGAAACATATCCAAAATACGCCCTTATCTTACACAAGACACAGCAAAAACTCTAATCCATGCTCTCATTATCTCCCGCATTGATTATTGTAATAGTCTCCTGACCGGTCTTCCCAAACATAAGCTCTCACCACTACAATCCATTTTGAATGCAGCTGCGAGGCTAATCTTCCTTGCCAGACGTTCATCGTCTGCAGATCCGCTCTGTCAGTCCCTCCATTGGTTACCGGTATTCTACCGTATTAAATATAAAATACTTTTACTCACATACAAGGCTATTAACCAAACTGCACCAACATACATCTGTTCACTCATCTCAAAATATCTCCCTACCCGACCTCTCCGCTCTGCACAAGACCTACGTCTCTCATCCACACGCATTACTTGTTCACACTCAAAATTACAGGACTTTATCCGGGCTTCACCCACTCTGTGGAATGCCCTCCCACGCACAGTAAGACTCGCCTCTAGTCTCCAAACCTTTAAATGTTCCCTGAAAACTCACCTCTTCAGACAAGCCTATCAAATTCCAGACCCACCCACATAACCTTCAGTGCTTCCCTATCTAATTACATCCTCTGTAGAGTATTCATAACATCACATATCATGTCTTTCTTTAGTCTCACACCCTCCTGACACTTGGATAACTTTGTCGGGTATCATCATACAACCCATTAAGAACCTAGCAATCTGGTGGACCATTATGCAATAGGTAGCATCAATCCTTGTGTATCTATGCCTATTTCCCTATAGATTGTAAGCTTGCGAGCAGGGCCTTCCTACCTCTGTCTGTCTGTTTTTACCCAGTTTTGTTCTATTACTGTTCCAATTGTAAAGCGCAACGGAATATGCTGCGCTATATAAGAAACTGTTAATAAATAAATAAGTATACAAGCAGCAGAACAATCACATAGTATACAGAGAGAATCAGACTAATTAAAATAAAGGAATCATAACTACATATTAATTCACATTACAGATGTATTACATTAACATGGACATCATATAGAAAAGATATCCGATCGGGAAACACACTCACACTGATATTTGATTTCTCCAACCAAAAGTCACATAATCTCTACTCTCTTTTAAAAAAAATTATGTTCCAATGAATATATAGTGACACAATTCATATTTATTTATAAGAATACAAAGAGTTTATCTATATGTGTGTGTGTGTGTATGTATATATATATATATATATATGCACATACATACATACATACATATATAATATATACTATATAATATATACGCAGCTGATAGCCATTATCCCACTGAGTACTGTTCTAGGTTAGAAGTTCACTACATGCTCTATGCAGGTTTCCACATTCCCTCCTCCCTGCAATAGTTATACTGTCGCTTATGGCAGGAAGAAGAAGGACCTATAATTTTAAGAGACCAGAAGCTACTGGAAAAGGCCACACACGCTAATGGGTACTTTGCCAAAAAAGGCATTTAAAATGGAATGGCGTTAAGAGAATGGAAGGAACCGTTACATTTGTGGCCTATAACTAAGTGTTAAAGACTGTTAAAGACGGTGTCACTCCCAGACCTTGTTTCTGTTAAGTTGGATGGAAAACTCTCCCCTTGCTTTCTCCCCTCCCTGTCTTCTTGGAACAGCACAGGAACGACCTTCCTCTCAAACACAGATGCTGGTCTCCATAGACTAGTAGCATTGTGTTAGGGCAACTTTGTCTTTTTCTTTCTATGCACAGATGGCAGAAAAAGTGTCTTATTAGCTATTGTAGTAATAAAAACATTTTTTTACACAGCTCATAATAATCAGCAGAATAATATATACTTATATTGTCTAGTCTATTATGTTATTTGTTCTTTTTTTTTTTTAAATCATGTTTTCTTTCTGTGTTATATTAAACGTAGAAACGTCTTTTGCAGGAGGTTGAAGTTTACAGGTGATAGGGGAGGATTTTGATTTTAGTTATGTTTTGCCTTTTGCGCTACAGTAGGTCATTTGTTCTCTTTATCCACGTTATATAATCTGTGTTGCCTCTTTTTTATATCAGTGGTTCTCAATAATTTTCAACCTGGGTACCCCTGCCAAACCATCTGAGTTACTTGTACCCCTAACATATGCAAAGCAAAACATTCATAATGAATACAGTTGCTATAGATTAAATGCTTAGACATCACTATGGGAGTCATTCCGAGATGATCGTAGCTGTGCTAAATTTAGCACAGCTACGATCAATCACACTGACATGCGGGGGGACGCCCAGCACAGGGCTATCCCGCCCGCATGTCAGTGCCGGCCATCCCCCACAGAAGTGCAAAGGCATCGCACAGCGGCGATGCCTTTGCACTTCAAGAGTAGCTCCCGACCAGCGCAGCTTTAGCGTGCTTGCCGGGAGCTACTCATCGCTCCCCGTCACGCAGCGGCTGCATGTGACGTCACGCAGCGGCTGCATGTGACGTCACGCAGCGGCTGCATGTGACGTTACGCAGCCGTCGCGGCCCGCCCCCCGTTCGGTCTGGCCACGCCTGCATTGGCCGGACCGCGCCCACAAATCGGTGGCCAAACGCAGACGTTTCGCCCCCGCCCAGCGACCACCTCTGCCTGTCAATCAGGCAGAGGCGATCGTAGTGGCCTGCCGGCGCATGCACAGTTCTGACCCAATCGCACCGCTGTGATAAACTGTAGCGTGCGATCGGGTCAGAATGACCCCCTATATACAGTATAAAAGCAATAAATATAATACAAAGAGTTAGAAAGAAATTACACAAATTCTGAGATTAGGGGTGCTGTGCCTGAGATTATCCGAATTTCATTAAATCTAGACAAGATTCTATCTAGACAATGTCTTTTGTGCAGGAAACACCAGTGATCATGTCACTGTATTTTCCTGCCCTGTTGTACTGTAATGTATGGCGGTAGAGATCCTTAGGATACTGCTTACCCTATGTATCTAATTATGTCTTGGATACCCCCCCCACCCACCCCCTTGCCCCACCATTACAAAAAGGTATTTACAAACCTACCAATGTCAGTGGGTACCACTGTTCTGTGTAATGGCAAGCAGACCTAGATATGAGCCTGGAAAGCTCATAGTGGAAGCACTTTTATATCCTGTTTTGCTGTATCTCTTCTTCAATTTTAACCCCAATAAATCCATGAGATGCATTTACCATGTGGTGTACCACTTGAAGATTCCAGCTATAAGCCTCACAGAGATCCATAATCATCTAGACAAAGTTGACTCTACTGGTAGTACAATAAGCATTGGCTGCAAAGCCATATACAGGTTGAGTATCCCATATCCAAATATTCCGAAATACGGACTTTTTTGAGTGGGAGTGAGATAGTGAAACCTTTGTTTTCTGATGGCTCAATGTACACAAACTTTGTTTAATACACAAAGTGATTAAAAATATTGGCTAAAATTACCTTCAGGCTGTGTGTATAAGGTGTATATGTAACATAAATGCATTCTGTGCTTAGACTTAGGTCCCATCACCATGATATCTCATTATGGTATGCAATTATTCCAAAATACGGAAAAATCCCATATCCAAAATTCCTCTGGTCCCAAGCATTTTGGATAAGGGATACTCAACCTGTATATGCTGTGTACCTGGAAGGAACTGGGAAAATCCCATTGGAGATTTCAGTTTTAGAATGAATACAAAAATGTTCCATAAATTGTATTCATTTTAATAACAGTGCAGAGCACTGAGAAGCTTCAGGAGGCAGCTGAATCCATTTAGTTATCTAAGAAGGTCCTGATATCATATATTACCATTTGACTTCTTTCTTTGGCTTACGGTAATACTTGGTCTACCAGAAGAGGGCAACCCATTTTAATGCAGGTCTCACTGTCATACAAAGCGTTAAACATTGATCTCTGGTTAATACAAAAAATAAGAAACACAACAGCAGCGTAGTGTAGGTAGCACAGCTGCTTAGTAGGTGACACAATCTGTTTGTGTGTGACCGCGGAGTATATGCTGAAGTTTATGAAGATAGGTTAAAGAGAGAGCAGAGAAAGGGGTGTGGATTTGTGGGTGTAGCAGTCATTGTACCGGAGCAGCGCTGGTGTGTGTGACACATGGTTTTTGTCTTTTCATCTTCCTCACAAGCCAGAAAGTTTCCTGCCGCTTCTCTTCCCAGCTCTTGACAAATGATTGCCAGATGTTGAGATCTTTTCAGACCTCTCTCCCTCTCCCTTCAGCGAAACTGCAGCGAGGGGATATTCGATTCTCCCTCGCCCATTTCATCTCCTTTCCACATCTGCCAGGGACACACAGGCAACACTTTCCCTACATGAGAGTTTAAAGTTTATTCTGCTCTCCTTTCCATCTCTCTCTTTCACATTATTTTTTTATTTCATTCCTGGCTGCAGTTCCAAATCAGCAGAATGAGGCCCTTCTGACTCGGTTCAGTGGTTTGCAGAATATGGGCTGTTTATTTTGGTTCTCCACATCTTCTATGCTTCGTGTGGTATAGAGCGCTTCTGGCTTCAGAGAAAGTATATAAATACATTACCAGGCTCCTAACGGGATCCGGTCTGAAGATCGACAGTGTCTAGGTCGACAATGTTTAGTTCGACCACTATAGGTCGACAGTCACTAGGTCGACATGGATGGAAGGTCGACAGGGTTTCTAGGTCGACATGTGCTAGGTCGACAGGTCTAAAGGTCGACATGAGTTTTTCACATTTTTTTTTTTTCATACTTAACGATCCACGTGGACTACGATTGGAACGGTAAAGTGTGCCGAGCGAAGCGGTAGCGGAGCGAAGGCACCATGCCCGAAGTTCGCTCGCCATGCGAGGGGACGCGGTGCACTAATTTGGGATCCCGGTCACTTTACGAAGAAAACGACACAAAATAAAATAAAATCCTCATGTCGACCTTTAGACCTGTCGACCTAGCACATGTCGACCTAGAAACCCTGTCGTCCTTCCATCCATGTCGACCTAGTGACTGTCGACCTATAGTGGTCGACCTAAACATTGTCAACCTAGATACTGTCGATAAAACGAACCACACCCGCTCCTAACATAGTTTAACCTTTTTAGAATTATTATGCTCTAATACTATACAGGCAATTTCATTTGGTAACATTTAACATTTATATGCTAGAATATTATTGCTTAATGTGCACTAGGAACACCTACAATGGGAAGCCCATCTTGCTAAGTCTTGCAGCTCAGCAGCATCTAGAAAACCACTGATATTCTTACCCTAAAGTAAAACCAGCAATAAATAACATTTAAAAGCTTGTTTCAGAGGTGGACGCAATACCCATGGGGGTCATTCCGAGTCGCTCGCTCGGTAATTTTCTTCGCATCGCAGCGTTTTTCTGCTTAGTACGCATGCGCAATGTTCGCACTGCGACTGCGCCAAGTATTTTTGCTATGAAGATTAGTTTTTTTACTCACGGCTTTTTCTTCGCTCCGGCGATCGTAATGTGATTGACAGGAAATGGGTGTTACTGGGCGGAAACACGGCGTTTTATGGGCGTGTGGATAAAAACGCTACCGTTTCCGGAAAAAACGCGGGAGTGGCTGGAGAAACGGGGGAGTGTCTGGGCGAACGCTGGGTGTGTTTGTGACGTCAAACCAGGAACGACAAGCACTGAACTGATCGCAGATGCCGAGTAAGTCTGAAGCTACTCTGAAACTGCTAAGTAGTTTGTAATCGCAATATTGCGAATACATCGTTCGCAATTTTAAGAAGCTAAGATTCACTCCCAGTAGGCCGAGGCTTAGCGTGTGTAACTCTGCTAAAATCGCCTTGCGAGCGAACAACTCGGAATGAGGGCCCATGTTTGCACAGTTGAGTGATTATATGCTACTGCACATGTGCGAACAGTCCAGAAAACCCCATACGTCACGTGTTCCCCTGACTGCTGTTGCACACAGAGTTGCAATAGAGTTGGGGACACATAATCATGGGCGTTTTTGGGCAGTGACTGGGAGGTGGTCTGAAGTGTTCTCAACTAAAGACTGTCCTCGTGGGCATGTTATACTGTATAATAGGAGTGTAACGGGCATGTCACTGAATGTGGCTGCGTTCCCAAAACCCAGATACATAGCAACAGTGGCCATGTTTAGATGAATTTGAGATGAAACCACTAATCAAGTCATAGAGTGTCGCAAGGGACAGGGGCTCAGAAATAGTAGCCCATAGACTACTACAGGATAACGCCATCTAGAGATTGCATTCGGGAGCTTAGTAAATCCAGCAGCTTTGAAGCCCCTATGGGGTTTGCTGCTGGTGTTAGAAATGGCGGTTCCTCCATAGTGCATTTGGGGGATCCTTAATATTTGCAAGTATCCCCTGAAAATTACTGTTTTCATGCAATATACTGCAATTATTACTTCATAAATAGGCCACTATAGAACATGAATTTCTTGTACCACTTGATGCAATCTTGAAAGACAGTTTTATTACAGTAATGTTCTGTGGATGACATAGATGGTAATCAGTATTAAACATTATGTACTCATATTTTTACGTGTATTACCTAGCATTCATTCCTTCATTGAACAACGTTGCAACATGGAATCTCTCCAATTCTATATTCCAGAGATTTGGAGCTTTTAAATCACTGTATATATTTACCACCTGTTCTTCTGTAACCGAGTAGTTGTGTAGACAGCCAGTACTGTACTTTACAAAGGATACAGGTGTACAACCTGTTCTCAGCTATATAGAAGGGAAAATAACTGAGCTCAGACTTAACATTAAAAATAAAATAAAAAGTCCTTGATAACTGAACTTGTCATTACTCCTCCTGTATTGGCACAGGTTAGGTGTCCCACATAAATGACAATATAGCCAAACATTTTCTTCATTGCTTCATTAAAAAGAGTAACAAAACAGTTGTAGATTTTAGATGACTATAAACGCACTTCACCCAGATATCAGAATGTCAGAATCCAGAGTTGAGAATCATTTGAGAGAGGAGATGTGATTAATATCCCGGCTATCGGGATCCTGGCTGCCGAAATACCGATTCCGGAATCCTGACACCCATCTCGACATTGGAAATCCGACAGGGTCAAGATACCGATGCCGGATCTCCAACAGCCGGGCTCCCGACTGCTGTTATTATACCTGCATAGATCTCATTAGTGCCAGGGGGGAGGGTGGGGGTGTTAGGTTTAGGTGACCATGGGGGAGAGGTTAGGTTTAGGCACTTACGGGGGAGTGTTAAGGTTAGGCTGTGGGACAGGGGGAGTTAGGTTTAGGCACCACCGGGCAGAGGTTAGGGTAATCATGTGAGGGGTGGGAGGTTAGGGCTAGGCCGCAGATAGGATTAGACACCACCGGGGCGAGGTTAGGTGTATGCACTAAGGGGTGAGGGTTAGGGTTAGGCTGTGGGACAGGGGGGGGTTAGGTTTAGGCACCATGGTGCAGAGGTAAAGGTTAAGCACTAAGGGGGGAGGTTAGGACTGTGGGAAGGGATGGTTAGGGGGTAGGGGACAGTGTTTAGATTAGTCAAATCCACCCTATTGGGATTACATATGGGATCGCCAGTGTCCCGTCCGGTGGTCATTCATAGAACCCTGAGAGATATTTACATTTCTGGTAACTATCTAATTAATGGCTGATTCTTCCAGCAGGGGGATTTTTTGATACATTGGGGCAGATGTATTAACCCAGAGAAGGCATAAGGAAGTGATAAACCAGTGATAAGTGCAAGGTGATAAACGCACCAGTCAATCAACTCCAATATGTAAATAAACAGTTAGGAGCTGATTGGCTGGTGTGTTTATCACTTTGCACTTATTACTTGTTTATCACTTCCTTATGCCTTCTCCAGGTTAATACATCTGCCCCATTGTGATTTGTAAGGTGCACAGAGCACTGATTGGTCTGTACTCTCCACACAGCAGAAGTTTGCCTAGTCAAAGTGTATCAGAATAATAATCCCCCTGACAGATTAATCTGGGCGCACACTTGTGCGACAGACAAAAGTCCCAATATTCAGGGCGAATTCCCTTTGGCCCATACACATCAGAAGGATGGAACAACGGGTGTGGTATAGAAGATCTACACTGTCTTGATATACAGTCAATAGGTCAATACCATATAATCGACATGTTTTATGTTGACAGGTACAAAAGGTTGAAAGATGAAAAGTTGACAGTGGTTACGGTCGACAGGGTCATAAGGTCGACATGACAATAGTCAACACATGTTTTTTGGGTGGCCAAATCTTGTATATGTTTTGTTCTGTAACCACCATCAGTAAAATCATAGACTTTTGCATGCTCGCTTTACTTGCTTCGAGCAAGGTGGCTTGCGCCGCTACCGCAGCACTCGTCACAGGTTACTATTCCCAATTGCATTCCACATAGATAGTAAATCAAGCAAATGTTGGGAAAAATTGTGAAAAAAAGACAAAAACATGTTTCGACCATTTGTGTGTTGACCATTGTCATATCGACCTTCTGATCCTGTCAACCTTTTGTACCTGTAGACCTTATGCACTGTCGGCCGTTCACCTGTCGATCCTATTGTATGTGTCGACCTAATGAATGTTGACCATATGGTGTCGACCTATTGACTGTCTAACTAAATACTGTCTATCATTCGAATACCTTCATCTGTACCTATGTTATTTTTCTAATTACTGTTTAAAATATAAATGTTCTACTAATGGCCTTCACAGCAGAGTTTGCATGAAGATGAAAATTAGAGCCTCGTTATTAAAATTTAAATATATATATATATATATATATATATATATATACAGTATATATATAGAGAGAGAGAGAGAGAGAGAGAAAGAGAGAATGTAAATACAATGTCTCGCTTCTTATTTATCCTGGTTTTTCACTTCATCCTTTTTAAAAATAAGGTTTGAGCATTAACGCTCCCTTCTTTACATTTACTGTAGCATAAGGTCTATAAATGACCACCAAAAAGGTCAGATGCAAAGGACTGAATTTTAGTTTTCCCTCTTTAAAGTTGCAGTCTTTGTTATGTCCTTGTATATAAATATATCAAGTTAGAGAATGCATTTTCATTATCTAGGCAATTGAAAATTAATGACTATAAATCCTAAGGCTGAAGTCAGCTTTCTTTTTGTCCATACCTATATACAGGGCCTTAACTAGGGTTGTACGATCCATGCTGTCGCTCAAGACGCAGAGCCCTTGGGGGTGACACCGCTGCTGCATATGGCTATCAGGGTTCCTGGTATGGCACGCTGCAGCCAGTATCACTGCCTGGAGATTTGGACAGTACCATACTTCTCGTACTTATATATATATATATTTATATATATTAATATATTAATTACATATAATCACTGAACTAAATATACAATAGATTCTTAACTCATGAGAGGAAATTATTTTCCACTGTCAGAAGTTACAGTTAATATCATATCTTTTTCAAACCCCCATAAAAGAACAAAAGAGACCTTTTTTACTGATCACATTTATAAAACCTTGGTCTGGTTACAATCATCATTTGTGTGAGGAAACCGACACATGTTTGAATCACGTTTTTATTTTACTGTGTCCCTGCTTCAAGTTGTATTTTGCATCTCATTTACAGATAGCTGACAGAGTTATGTCTCTCTGGCTCAATTTCATATACATGTATTCCATGTGCTTGACTGCACAGTATGTTGTGACATTGTTCAAATTTAGGACATCTATGTAAAGAAGGGTATAAATGTTAGAAATACAACCATGCCTCTTACCTGCTCATACACATGCAGCACTGCGTGTTTTTTTCCCATCCCTACATGCAAAGTGACTTATTTTTGGGGAAGCATATTCAATAAGGTGCAGAATTTTGCACCTCACGCTCAATTTTGAATTACCGCAGTTATGCACACTTACGATAACCCGTGGAATGCAAACATTTTTTGCTCCCTAAATCCCACAGGGGAGTAAAATAAAAAATATGTGGCACGGACCAACAAGTTTGCTGAAGGGGCCTGGCTGCAGCCTGGCACGGGTCAGCTGCTAAGACCTTTGCAGCATTGCTGTCTTGTCCCCCTGTACAACTGCTGGAGCCAGAAAAGCTATTCTCCCTTTTTTTTAAGGGGGCGCGATGAGTCCTCCCCAGATTTAGCCATGCCCCTCTTCAGTACCCGGCCCCCGCGCATTTACCTGTGTTTTTAGAGCTAGTGGAAAAGGGGTATGAGTAATGTACCATGTAACCTACATTCTATAAACACTTCGAGCTCCATTGCGGGCTTTCTGGCATGGAATACGCAGACACATTTTGCCTTCTTTGTAATGTCCTCTGTAGTTCTCGTGCCTTCCTGCTTTCTCGCCATGGAAACCAAAGGAGGCAGAGTGGGGGCTACACACACAAGGTGTCATCCGGCCCTGCTCACCTCGGGAATGTCCTTCAGAGGACAACTTGTCACAAGCCGTCAGAAAAGACAGTGGCTTTGTGGTCTCCGAACATCTGGCAGCACTACACAGGAAGCTGAGGGGGTGTCATTAATTGTGATGAAATAATTTAAACCATCAGGAATAAATGAGGCTGTTAAACTAAGTTCAGATTCCATTTGCTGCACACACATGTGTCTAGCAGCCATTAAAAAAAAAAAAAAAAGCTAACGAGTAACTGAAAACATATAGTAAGCTAAACAAGTTGCAGTATTACAGCTTCCAAGTAAGAAATGCAAGGGCGAATTCTGAGACAGTATATTATGTAGTGAAGCCTGCTGATTGTAATAAACTTTTGCTCTAAATGATGTTAAATCCCAACGGCTTCCATGCCAGGTGAAAAGTTCACTGCCCCCCCTTTCTAAAAAAATAGTGCATTATGTTAAATAACGAGCAGTTATTATACCACATACAGTAGGTATAGTTTTCAGAAGTAAGGTTCATTATTTCCTTTACAGCTCAATACAATTCACTTGGATCTGTAGCAGTCAGGACTTTCATGACTACAATAAATTAATAGGTGGTATTGCTTATTGCAACTAAGTTATTTCAAATTTGAAATCAAACATCTGATCGCTGGTTGCTACGGGCAACATCATCTTTTATACCAGATTTCACAAATATCTCACTTTGCAATTGCTATTAGTGTTCCCTGAAAACTGTTATGTGTTTCGGTATTACATCTATACCAATATGAAAGTCCTGTTGACAGTAAATGTAAATAGCTTGTTTACTTGGCAAAAATGACCCAACAATTTTATTTAGACACAACTACTATGTATATATCCTTATATGTCCTCTCACAAATTGAAAAGAATTGACAGTATTAGCTTAGGGCACTGGCACTGCATTTTTTATTTAATGCAGTAATTGCAAAAATATTGGAGAATTCGCCTGGATGCTTGAATATAAATTGAATTGGTGAAGAGGCTGTTAACTAATTATATGGCAAAGTAGTTAAATATATCTATTATATAAGCAGAATCTCAATGTAGCCACCAGCAGTGAAGAAGCCATTGTCCCTAAGGAAGGAACAGCTAAGCCACTGAAAAGAGAGAAAGGCTTTAGGAGGAATCACCGATTGCTGTAATTGTGTCTGTATTTTAACAACCTCTCACAGCTAGGACAACCGGATTATGCTGTAGGCTCAGACTTTGTTATTCAGGAAGGGCATGTGTGTTTGTTTGTGGTGGAGTATAGAAAAATAGTAATATGTTGTTGTTACATATCTATGCAAAATCTACCTTCCAACTGACAGTTCCAGGCCAAACATAGTCTCACCACTAAAAGAGACAGTATTATTAGTATCACTATTATTAGTATCACTATTAAGTATTATTTCAAGGTTTGTTTATATTGACAATTCTGACTTCTGACTTCAGATTAATGTGTAGTGCGTCAATTCGTTGCCTTATGTGGCACAAAAAATACATTTAAGCTGTACGTTCAAAACTACGTCTTTGGAGCCTCTGATTAAATCATACATTTTTTGTTTTATAGGAGAACATTTATTTACAGTTCTACATACTACAGTATGCTGCAGGGGTTCTTAACCGTTTCCATGTGCAGCCTAAATGATGCCTGGGAATCAGTTTTGCTCATTACATTAGCTTTACTTACAAATCTATTTTGTTTTCATTTGCAAATTAAAAATAGTATTGTTCAACGGTTCCGGTATGAATGGTCGACCATGTTAAGGTTAACAGTCATCAGGTCAACCACTATTGGTCGACATTGATATGGTCGACATGGACAAATGGTTGGCACATGAAAATGGTTGACACGTGACAGGTTGACACATGAAAAGGTCGACATGAATTTTTGAACTGTTTTTGGTGTAATTTTTTTCGTAACATGACCAGGAACCCCAATTAGTGTACCACATCCCCTTGCATGGCTCGCTTCACTCGCCATGCTGCGGCAAGGTGCCTCACTGCGCTCGGCACACGTTGCTATTCCCAATTGTAGTCCACGTGGATGGTAAAGTATGAAAAATGTAAAAATCTATTTAAAAAAAAAAAAAAGCCATGTTGACCTTTTCATGTGTTGACCTGTCATGTGTCGACCATGTCGATCATGTCAGTGTCAACCAATAGTGGTCGACCTAATGACTGTTGACCTAATGACTGTCGACCATCCACACGGATACCTTGTTCAACATATAAGTTCTGATTCAGAGTTAGGAGCAAAGCAACTGGGTGTTTCTGCATATACTGTAAGATACAAATTCTGTGCAACTTTATTTTTACACGTCCCAACTTAAATCTGTGCCACCTGCAATGTAACATTATGTTGCCAAGGTGCAAATTTACTAAGGTTTATTTTTCTATACTCCCATGTCTGAATCAGCCCTATAATAAATAAGATATTAGGAACTTTTTTTTTTCAAAATACAAAAATGAAAGCTACTGTATAACTTGAGAAGAGCAATATTTTCAGAGCCGCAGAATACTCGCCACATTACGCAATTGGGTGCTAAATTTCACACTACTTCTCCCATGTTATGGGATCCGGTCTGAAGATCGACAGTGTCTAGGTCGACAATGTTTAGGTCGACCACTATAGGTCGACCTTTAGACCTGTCGACCTAGCACATGTCGACCTAGAAACCCTGTCGACCTTCCATCCATGTCGACCTATAGTGGTCGACCTAAACATTGTCGACCTAGACACTGTCGATTTGATGAACCACACCCCCATGTTATACCCTAACCACAATAGAGTAATAAATGAATACTATCAACACCCAAGGTCCACAAAATGTAAGGATAGACATGGCTGCTAAGATGGGGGCAGGGTTACGGATTATGTGAACTCAGTCTATGTAGCAGACTGGGAGTGAACGGAATGCATGCATGATACGTAGTGTACATGTTCTGAACGATGGGCATAGTTGTACCCATCAATCACCCCAAGCCCACCCTGAGAACACAGCTCTTCTGGCACCCAAGCCTGTCAAGAGTCTTGGTGGCCCTGTGGATAGAGTACAGTATGTCATTCTGCAGAATCGTGCACCCACTGTATGTAAAATGACATGTTTCACCATAAAACACACTCAAATATTGTATGGCCAGATCTTGCACCTATGTAAAATTACATGTTCCACCATAAAACTCAATTAGCTTAAAGTACACTATAACTTTGTTTTTCTCTATTAGTAAGTAACTTATATATATGTTTATATTACACATCACTTTGCAAAGAGAGGATTAAGAGTATGTTCTATGTCTTACTAACTGTGTTGGTTGAACAAACTAAGGGATCTACAGTATGTACTAAGCCATACCTCCCAACTGTCCCGATGCGCACACAGCGTCTATTCACGTAGACAGAGGGACTGAGTGCTGGCCATGCCCCCATAGTGACGAGAAATGGGGGCCGTGGCTCGCGATCGCGGCACTGCCGCAAAGCCATGCCCCTTTCTACAAAGCCATGCCCCTTTTCTTTAGTCACTCCCCCTTTTACCCGGCGCCCGCGGCTTTGCCGCGCAGGAGTCACTCTTACTGCTACTGTAAAATTGGGAGGTATGACCAAGCCTTGAAGAGAGATAAAGTGGATGGAGAAAAAGTACCAACCAATTAGCTCCTAAATGTCATTTTTCAAACCCAGCTTGTAGCATGACAGTTAGGAGCTGATTGGCTGGTACTTTATCTCATTCTACTTTTTTCTCTCTCCATTGCTTAGTACATTGACCCCTGTGATTTGTGGCATATCATTTTCAGTATGTTTCAAGTGCAAAGGAATAAGGTCTTCATAAATATTTGGTAATGATATACAATTATTATGCTTTTTCATATTTATCAGCAGGTTTCCTAAAGTAGACACTCTGAATACAAATTGGCTATGTGGAGTGAGTTTTTCCACCAATGATATTTTAAGTGGAATTGAACCAGAACAATATTAAAAAATAATAAGTCTGCATGTCTTACTTATACTCAGCTGTCAAAATATTTTTTGCCCTGAATCATTTAGAAGTTGCTCACTGTATGTAGTGACTTTGCATCGTCAAAATCGGGCATAGCAAGGATCTCACCGTGTGTACACGTCTTTAGACCAGAAAATAAACTTCAGTGCTTGTGTCAGCAATGTATTTTGTTTTTTGTATTTACATCTTCATGCTACATCATAAACATATATAGTTCATGGGAAAAAATATAATGAAATCATTATCATGGCAACTGTGCCAGACTGTGTGCTTGCTCTGCGATTGCATGTGCCATGGTACTTTTGTGATTCCGCTCGCAGTGATGATTCATTCATAAAGTGATTGACAGGAAGGGACCATTTGGGAGAGGTAATGGGTTGCCCAAAACTCAGGCGTGTCATTGCCGCATTCAGCTGCGATCAGGTACATAAGACAAACATGGCACCAGCATCGCTACTGCCGCGGCCAGTCTGCGTGACCATAGACTCTGGGAGTCGGTGTTCCTTGTTATTGCATTGATGCTACATACGGGTATGCAGTTGCTGAGGATAGCAGATGTGCCGGCAGCAGCAGCACACTGTTTAAGGAGAAGCCATTGGTTACAGAAGGTGGATAGGTCAGTGTGTCTGGCTGGCAGGAAGCGTAATTGGGCGCAAGGGGAGGACCGGGACCTGGAGGCGGGCCTGGCCCTCATAGCATCCGCACCCCATGCACATACTATGCCGACGCCTATGGCTGTAGTGTGACTAGGGAAGAGTGCTAGCTCACCCTGACACAATGTGACCATTCCAGCTGTGATTGGCACTGCACTTTTTAGCTGAAAAAACAAAAACAAAAAACATTAACACTAAAGTACCAATAGGGAGCTACAGGGCATTTGGCATACCCACATAGTCAAGTCTGAGCAGGCCAGCAACTTAAAGTTAATGGAGACTTTAAGTATGATTAAAATGGATAGTGAAATTAAATGTTGAAACCCCCAAATGTTACAATATTCAGGCCCCAAATGAGTAAATCTGGCTCCTTTTGCTATGTAATTTTATTTTTGGCCCAAGCTTGAAGTAAAAGGAATGGTCATTTCACAAGCTCCTCAGATGAGTAAAACATGCCAGCAGTGGGACCTTATTTCCATTGAATAGGCCCACATGTTTATTGTTATAGAAAATTAGATTTACTAGTGCAGTAAAGAAGTCAATTTATATGATGCTCATAAAATATTTGCATTATTAGTATTTTTCCCCCCGATCCTGGCAACAATGAAATCACAGCGCCAGCCCCTCGTGGGAATTCTTTTTTCTTGTGTTGCTTGGACACTGCTTTGCAGTCTCAAAACTTAATTGAAACCTTTGTTCTGGTGAATTTTGGGAGTGGAAATACGTGATATTTTAAGGATTAAGGAACATATGGACATAGTGTGCAGCCCACAAATCTGTACACATCAAAAGAGATATTTTCTCTCCGCCGGTGGAAAGGTTTGCATGAATTTGGTTTATCAGCTGTTTAGGTTTTCAGTAAATTGCTGTGGAATATAGGTACTTCAGCCTTTTTGTCTTGGGGAAAAAAAATATTTTAAAGTTATACTAAATTGCTTTTAATGTTTTGCGTATTAAGTACGTCATAAAATATATGACGTTCACTGTGCATACATAGTTAGACCTTAAAGCACGATTCTTAAAAGTATATTTAGTCAACTGAAACAAATTCTAATCAGAATCTCTATGTGCCGCCAGTATTGTTCTTTCTTGAGGAATATTAAAATAAATAAATTAAATAAATAACCAACCAAAGTTTGCCACAAATGAAACAGGAAGCAGTATGCCAAGTACATAAACAAAACAAAACAAAACAAAACAAAAAACAGTTAAATGCTGCACAAGGGCGTAATTACCATAGGTGCAGGCAGTGCAACTGCTATGGGGCCCAGAGCTGAGAGGGGCCCATCTTCCCTGTCAAAGCTACATGTGTTAAATTTTTCGCCATTGGGTGGTACGTAGGGGTCCTTTCAGACTTTTTCCTTGGGGCCTGCAATATATCTAGGTATGCCCCTTGACCTGCTCATTGTAGTGTGGTATAACATGAACTGGAGGGGATTTTAATGTTATATAATATTAACCGGGGCACTGTAATGAGGCACAATATGAACAGGGAGAACTATACAGTATATCATAATGTGAATTGGAGGTACTGTGTGGCATAATGTGTACTGGCAGCTCAGCTCTGGAATGTGACATAGGGTGAACTTATCGCACTACTGCCATTCATAAAAGAAACCAGGGCACTGCTATGGGGCATAACATTAAATAAGGCTTGACTATGGTTCAGAAAATGAACTAGCATACTATTATAGGGCATAAAGTAAACAACTTCTGCAGAGAAGTGTCTCTCCAGAAGCATTGGGACGGGGGCCATTTCAAAATGTTGCTATGGGGCCCACAAAGTTCTGGCTGCGCCCCTGATGCTGCAATAAAATGAAGTATACTGTATTTTAGTTAATAGTTGGACAATCACTGCAAGCTATGTTTCTGCAACATGAAGTGCAATATATAAAAAGATAATTATAAATTATCAAGGGAGCGCATTAAATTGGATACATTTATTCCAAATCACATTAAAAACACGTCATATACATATATATGAAACAATATATAAAAAAGAGAATAATATGTGCAAATTTGCTTATTAGCCCTTGCCCTTTACTCCAAACAATTAAAAGTTCGAATCATCCATATGAGCTGACACTCTTCTTATATCCGCTGTGTTACTTGTTTGTTACTATGTTGCAACTGTATCATCAAAGTTCCTTTAATGGAAACAACAGCAATTGCTTTAAACCAGAGTAGTTCTAATGTGACAAGTTTTGCGTGATCACATGCTTTTTTGATTCAAACTATCAGGGGTCGAGATGATGAATGTTCACAGTGGTATGCTACGACCCCCGCTAGTAGCAGCCGCACTGTGCAGTGCTGGATACTCACGGCCGCAGTCTGTCCTTATCCAAATGGGGTTCTTTAATTGGTAGAACAGTACTACCTTTGGGAGCTGCAGTTTATTGGTTTATATGAACGAATCAAGCAGTTTTTGATGGTTTTAGATGTTTAGGAAAGCTCTGGGTTGTTGTTATTATTATTATTATGAAGTGTAATAGATGTCACTTTCTCTTTAGGAAGGTGCCCTTTACTAATATAAGATTAAAGAAGCTGCAGGTTAGTATCAGAAAGAATGTCAAAGTGGGACAATTCTCTAAATGGAAAAACATTCTAAATATGTTATTTCCTCTTTGCCTGTGGCTGCAGGGCGGTGCAGTGCTTACCTATGTTGTACAGAAAGGCCCCTTTGTAGGATGGACATTATAGAAATCAGAGAGTGGTCTCAAAAGTATGATGAGATTGTTGTCAAATAAAAGAACAATCCCATATAGTTACACAATTAGCATGAAGCCTATATCATTACGCGCATACATATGGAAAGACCCAGATGGAAGTTTCCTTTATAAAAGTCTGAAACCTTGTTGCCCACTTGATGGTGTTAGTTTATTGGCAAAGTACAACAAAATGATTACTGTATAATTGCTTCAGTGTAGCTGCTTTTGGTGTAGGTATCAGTGTGAAGTATAACTATGAAAGTTGTCACACAGTTGTGGTCTTTTTTGAACACATACAGATAGATTAGTGCAGTGTTTTTCAATCACTGTGCTGTGGCACACTAGTGTGCCCTGAGCAGTCTCCAGATGTGCCGCCATAGAAGCAGAGCCAGGCCCGTCAGTTCTTTGCCGCTACTGAGGCCCTGGAACGATCAATACTGGTGAGTTTAGTGGTTGCAGAACCAGTTCTAATTTTGGGCCCGGGCAGTGTTGGGCTCTTCTGGCTTTCTCAGATGTGTCTCAGGTATTACCTATGGAGAAGCTGCGACATGACATCCTAGGACTGCACCATGCATCACCATTATATTTGAATGTGCCTTGGCAATATTTAAATCTTGTTCAGTGTGCCGCGAGTTGTAAAAGGTTGAAAATCTCTGGACTAGTGGCTCAGTCAAGTTTAATATCTGTTCCTCATCAGTAGCAAAACAAATATATATAAAAAATAAGTGGGGTTCCCCATCACTTTACGAAGAAAACAACACCGAAAACAGTTAAAAAAACTCATGTCGACATTTTTCATGTCGACATATTACATGTCGACCTAATGACCTTGTCAACCTAATGACTGTGTCGACCTAATGCATGTCAACATTCAGTGGTCGACCCAATGTATGTCGACCTAATGCATGTCGACCTAATGAACCACACCCATACTAATATGTACAGAAGTTGCTTTACAAGGCATATTTATTTGTACAAAGTAAAGGTTGAATAATACCCCTTTCAGACTGACAGAGCCGGGTCACACCGGGAATGCGTTCCTGGACGCATCCCGGGACACAACCCGGTAATATCCCCATTCACACTGCACTTAGACCTGGGATCTACCCGGGACAGCCCCGTTTACACTGATCCCAGGAAATCCCTGCAAATACATATGTATGTCATTAGAAATGGACATTTTTCTGGCTTACATAGATGAGGTCACAATAGGCAAGCAAAGGGAGGGGTGGGGCCTGTTTTTTCAGAGTCTTCATTTTATTACCAACTTGCTGTTGTATATGGATAATTCCTCTGGCTTCAAGCAGCTTTGCAATGTTCTTATAAACAATAGCATCTTCACTATGCCTGTTAATCGTCTCTTTATTTCCTCCCCCCTCTTATGCTGAGCAGCTCTCTGATCTCTTGATCTGTCCAGGTCGCCATATTGCCTGTCTCCTCCGCTTCCAGGGCTTCTCCTCCTCCTCTCTTTCCCCGTCTCTGGATGATGACATCATCTTTTCTGAGCCCAAGAAAGCTCCAATGAGAGGCCTTTTAACAGTCCCATGTACTGAATACCAGGTAGTAACCATTCACACTGCACCACATCCAGGTTCGATTCCAGATTCAACCCAGGTCGAGACCTGGGATAAAATGCCGGGACGCTCGACCCGGGATATTCTTTCGGGACCCTTTCACGTTGAGCAAATTCCGGCGTTGATGCTGCGTTCATGTGCAATAACCCGGGAAATATTTGTCAGTGTGACAGGAGTATAAGTGACAATTAGTCAGTGTGTGAAATTGAATGGATATGTCTATATGATGTTCTACCTTGTGTTATAACCAATACAGCGAACTAGTAAATCTGTCATTTTATGTGTGAAAAACTGAATTTTAGTTTCTACTTATTACAGGTTTTTGCAACAGTTTTTCTCACGTTATGCTAGAAATTATTTATTATTTTATTATTTATTAACAGTTTCTTATATAGCGCAGCATATTCCGTTGCGCTTTGCAATTAGAACAACAGTAATAGAACAAAACTGGGTAAAAACAGACAGACATAGAGGTAGGAAGGCCCTGCTCGCAAGCTTACAATCTATAGGGAAATAGGCATAGATACATAAGGATAGATGCTACCTATTGCATAATGGTGCACCAGATTGCTAGGTTCTTAATGGGTTGTATGATGATACCCCACAAAGTTATCCAAGTGTCAGGAGGGTGTGAGACTAAATTATGGCACAGTAAACACCATTTTGTAGAAATGTTTTTCGCTACACTGTTTACTATAAGAATGTGAAGCTCCATCAAGTAGAGTTATTTTTCCCACTATACCACCATGCTGTTACTGCTAGTAGCATGGTGGTGCAGTGGGTGATGATAACTCTTGGTTGTTGAAATAGAGTAGGGAATGGTGAGTGGGGATTGGTGGGGAATGGTAAGGTGCATGTAGTATAGAAGATTTACAATGTGTAGGTCAGCAGTCATT
The DNA here is from genome assembly GCF_028390025.1 of Pseudophryne corroboree. NCBI lineage: Eukaryota > Metazoa > Chordata > Amphibia > Anura > Myobatrachidae > Pseudophryne > Pseudophryne corroboree. The sequence goes on from NC_086444.1 coordinate 570,527,703, forward strand.
AGGTCGACCCTATAAGGTCGACACTGACAAAAGGTTGACATGCATTAGGTTGACACTGACAAAAGGTCGACACAGGAAAAGCTCAACGGGTAAAGAAAAGGTCGACACTTTAAAAGGTCAACACAGAAAATTGTCAATACAGCTCTTTTTTTTCCACAGTCAGAGCACAGGGAACTCCAATTAGTGTACCACGTCCCCTTGCATGGCTTGCTTCGCTCGCCAGGTTACTATTCCCAATCGGAATCCACGTGGATGGTATGAAAAAGGTGTAAAAAATGCAAAAAAAAACACTTAAAAAGCGGTGTCGACATGTGTCAACCATATGTGTGCACATACGCTGATGCGGCGTTTGTGTACGCAGTTGCTAAGATTTTGCCATGAGTCCGGTGGGTGTCTTTAGTCTTTTTGGGGTGGCTGCTACACTTGCGTTTTTTCTCAAGTCCATAGCCAGACAAATCACAGCTGTGTAAAAATCGGACTCAGACCCTAAATGCTTTCTGAGCCATAGTTACCAATCAAACATTCATTTTCATTGTCTAACTTATAGCAGAAAGATTAAACACAGATTGCTGATTGGTTTATGTAAATTAGGGGGACATTTACTAAGCAGTGATAAGAGCGGAGAAGTGAGCCAGTGGAGAAGTTGCCCGATCAACCAATAAGCAGCTGTGTATCATTTTATAGTATGCAAATTATAGATGTTACCTCAGTGCTGATTGGTTGCCATGGGCACTTCTCCACTGGCGCACTTCTCCGCTCTTATCACTGCTTAGTAACTGTCCCCCTTAGTGATATTTCTCTAACGTCCTAAGTGGATGCTGGGGACTCCGTCAGGACCATGGGGAATAGCGGCTCCGCAGGAGACAGGGCACAAAAATAAAGCTTTAGGATTAGGTGGTGTGCACTGGCTCCTCCCCCTATGACCCTCCTCCAAGCCTCAGTTAGGTTTTTGTGCCCGTCCGAGCAGGGTGCAATCTAGGTGGCTCTCCTAAAGAGCTGCTTAGAAAAAGTTTTTAGGTTTTTTATTTTCAGTGAGTCCTGCTGGCAACAGGCTCACTGCATCGAGGGACTTAGGGGAGAGAATTTCAACTCACTTGCGTGCAGGATGGATTGGATTCTTAGGCTACTGGACACCATTAGCTCCAGAGGGAGTCGGAACACAGGTCTCACCCTGGGGTTCGTCCCGGAGCCGCGCCGCCGACCCCCCTTACAGATGCTGAAGATTGAAGGTCCGGAAACAGGCGGCAGAAGGCTCTTCAGTCTTCATGAAGGTAGCGCACAGCACTGCAGCTGTGCGCCATTGTTGTCACACACTTCACACCAAGCGGTCACGGAGGGTGCAGGGCGCTGCTGGGGGCGCCCTGGGCAGCAATATTTAATACCTTTATGGCAAAAGAATACATCACATATAGCCATTGAGGCTATATGTATGTATTTAACCCATGCCAGATATCTAAAACTCCGGGAGAAAAGCCCGCCGAAATAGGGGGCGGGGCTTATTCTCCTCAGCACACAGCGCCATTTTCCTGCTCAGCTCCGCTGTGAGGAAGGCTCCCAGGACTCTCCCCTGCACTGCACTACAGAAACAGGGTAAAACAGAGAGGGGGGGCATTTTTTGGCGATATTTTGATATATTTAAGCTGCTATAAGGAACAACACTTATATAAGGTTGTTCCCATATATATTATAGCGCTTGGGTGTGTGCTGGCAAACTCTCCCTCTGTCTCCCCAAAGGGCTAGTGGGGTCCTGTCTTCGATAAGAGCATTCCCTGTGTGTCTGCTGTGTGTCGGTACGTGTGTGTCGACATGTATGAGGACGATGTTGGTGTGGAGGCAGAGCAATTGCCGATAATGGTGATGTCACCCCCCAGGGAGTCGACACCGGAATGGATGGCTTTGTTTATGGAATTACGTGATAATGTCAGCACATTACAAAAATCAGTTGACGACATGAGACGGCCGGCAAACCAGTTAGTACCTGCTCAGGCGTCTCAGACACCGTCAGGGGCTGTAAAGCGCCCTTTACCTCAGTCGGTCGACACAGACCCAGACACAGACACTGAATCTAGTGTCGACGGTGATGAAACAAACGTATTTTCAAGTAGGGCCACACGTTATATGATCACGGCAATGAAGGAGGCTTTGCATATCTCTGATACTGCAAGTACCACAAAAAGGGGTATTATGTGGGGGGTGAAAAAACTACCTGTAGTTTTTCCTGAATCAGAGGAATTAAATGATGTATGTGATGAAGCGTGGGTTAACCCAGATAGAAAAGTGCTAATTTCAAAAAAGTTATTAGCATTATACCCTTTCCCGCCAGAGGTTAGGGCGCGCTGGGAAACACCCCCTAGGGTGGATAAGGCGCTCACACGCTTATCAAAACAAGTGGCGTTACCGTCTCCTGATACGGCCGCCCTCAGGGATCCAGCTGATAGGAGACTGGAAACTACCCTAAAAAATATATACACACATACTGGTGTTATACTGCGACCAGCCATCGCCTCAGCCTGGATGTGCAGTGCTGGGGTCGTCTGGTTGGATTCCCTGACTGAAAATATTGATACCCTGGATAGGGACAGTATTTTATTGACTATAGAGCAATTAAAGGATGCTTTCCTTTATATGCGAGATGCTCAGAGAGATATTTGCACTCTGGCATCGAGAGTAAATGCGATGTCCATATCTGCCAGAAGGAGTTTATGGACGCGACAGTGGTCAGGTGATGCGGATTCCAAACGACATATGGAAGTATTGCCGTATAAAGGGGAGGAATTATTTGGCGTCGGTCTATCGGATCTGGTGGCCACGGCAACTGCCGGAAAATCCACCTTTTTACCTCAGACCCCCTCCCAACAGAAAAAGACACCGTCTTTTCAGACGCAGTCCTTTCGGTCCTATAAGAACAAGCGGACAAAAGGACAGTCATATCTGCCTCGGGGCAGAGGAAGGGGTAAGAGAGGGCAGCAAGCAGCCCCTGCCCAGGAACAGAAGCCCTCTCAGGGTTCTGCAAAGCCCTCAGCATGACGCTGGGGCCTTACAAGCGGACTCAGGAGCGGTGGGGGGTCGACTCAAGAATTTCAGCGCACAGTGGGCTTGCTCACAGGTGGACCCCTGGATCCTGCAGGTAGTATCTCAGGGTTACAGGTTGGAATTCGAGAAGTCTCCCCCTCGCAGGTTCCTAAAGTCTGCTTTGCCAACGTCTCCCTCAGACAGGGCGACGGTATTGGAAGCCATTCACAAGCTGTTTTCTCAGCAGGTGATAGTCAAGGTACCCCTCCTACAACAGGGAAAGGGGTATTACTCCACGCTATTTGTGGTACCGAAGCCGGACGGCTCGGTAAGACCTATTCTAAATCTGAAATCTTTGAACCTGTACATACAAAAATTCAAGTTCAAGATGGAGTCACTCAGAGCAGTGATAGCGAATCTGGAAGAATGGGACTTTATGGTGTCCCTGGACATAAAGGATGCTTACCTGCATGTCCCAATTTGCCCTTCACATCAAGGGTACCTCAGGTTCGTGGTGCAAAACTGTCATTATCAGTTTCAGACGCTGCCGTTTGGATTGTCCACGGCACCTCGGGTCTTTACCAAGGTAATGGCCGAAATGATGATTCTTCTGCGAAGAAGAGGCGTATTAATTATCCCTTACTTGGACGATCTCCTGATAAGGGCAAGGTCCAGAGAACAGCTGGAGGACGGAGTAGCACTAACCCGACTAGTGCTGCAACAACACGGGTGGATTCTGAATTTTCCAAAATCTCAGTTGACCCCGACGACACGTCTGCTGTTCCTGGGAATGATTCTGGACACGGTTCAGAAAAAGGTGTTTCTTCCGGAGGAGAAAGCCAGGGAGTTATCCGAACTTGTCAGGAACCTCCTAAAACCAGGGAAAGTGTCTGTGCATCAATGCACAAGAGTCCTGGGAAAGATGGTGGCTTCTTACGAAGCGATTCCATTCGGCAGATTCCACGCACAAACTTTTCAGTGGGATCTGCTGGACAAATGGTCCGGATCACATCTGCAGATGCATCAGCGGATAACCTTATCGCCACCGACAAGGGTGTCTCTTCTGTGGTGGTTGCAGAGTGCTCATCTGTTAGAGGGCCGCAGATTCGGCATACAGGACTGGGTCCTGGTGACCACGGATGCCAGTCTGAGAGGCTGGGGAGCGGTCACACAGGGAAGAAACTTCCAGGGAGTATGGTCAAGCCTGGAGATGTCTCTTCACATAAATATACTGGAGCTAAGAGCGATTTACAATGCTCTAAGTCTGGCAAAACCCCTGCTTCAGGGTCAGCCGGTGTTGATCCAGTCGGACAACATCACGGCAGTCGCCCACGTAAACAGACAGGGCGACACAAGAAGCAGGACAGCAATGGCAGAAGCTGCAAGGATTCTTCGCTGGGCGGAAGATCATGTGATAGCACTGTCAGCAGTATTCATTCCGGGAGTGGACAACTGGGAAGCAGACTTCCTCAGCAGACACGATCTACACCCGGGAGAGTGGGGACTTCATCCAGAAGTCTTCCACATGATTGTGAACCGTTGGGAAAAACCAATGGTGGATATGATGGCGTCCCGCCTCAACAAAAAACTGGACAGGTATTGCGCCAGGTCAAGAGACCCTCAGGCAATAGCTGTGGACGCTCTGGTAACACCGTGGGTGTTCCAGTCAGTGTATGTGTTCCCTCCTCTGCCTCTCATACCAAAAGTACTGAGAATTATACTGCAAAAGGGAGTAAGAACGATACTAGTGGCTCCGGATTGGCCAAGAAGAACTTGGTACCCGGAACTTCAAGAGATGCTCTTGGAGGATCCGTGGCCTCTACCTCTAAGACGGGACCTGCTTCAGCAGGGACCATGTCTATTCCAAGACTTACCGCGGCTGCGTTTGACGGCATGGCGGTTGAACGCCGAATTCTAAGGGAAAAAGGCATTCCGGAAGAGGTCATTCCTACACTGGTAAAAGCCAGGAAGGAGGTGACTGCACAACATTATCACCGCATTTGGAGAAAATATGTTGCGTGGTGTGAGGCCAGGAAGGCCCCCACGGAGGAATTTCAACTGGGTCGATTCCTACATTTCCTGCAAACAGGATTGTCTATGGGCCTCAAATTGGGGTCCATTAAGGTTCAAATTTCGACCCTGTCGATTTTCTTCCAGAAAGAATTGGCTTCAGTTCCTGAAGTCCAGACTTTTGTAAAAGGAGTACTACATATACAGCCCCCGGTTGTGCCCCCAGTGGCACCGTGGGATCTTAATGTAGTCTTGGATTTTCTCAAATCCCATTGGTTTGAGCCGCTCAAATCGGTGGAGTTGAAGTATCTTACATGGAAAGTAACCATGCTACTGGCCCTGGCTTCAGCCAGGAGAGTATCAGAATTGGCGGCTTTATCATATAAGAGCCCATATCTGATTTTCCATACGGACAGGGCAGAACTGCGGACGCGTCCTCATTTTCTGCCTAAGGTGGTGTCAGCGTTTCACCTGAACCAGCCTATTGTGGTGCCTGCGGCTACTAACGATTTGGAGGATTCCAAGTTGTTGGACGTGGTCCGGGCATTGAAAATATATATTTCAAGAACGGCGGGAGTCAGAAAGTCTGACTCACTGTTTATATTGTATGCACCCAACAAGATGGGTGCTCCTGCTTCTAAGCAGACGATTGCTCGTTGGATTTGTAGCACAATTCAACTTGCACATTCTGTGGCAGGCTTGCCACAACCTAAATCTGTCAAGGCCCATTCCACAAGGAAAGTGGGCTCATCCTGGGCGGCTGCCCGGGGGGTCTCGGCATTACAACTCTGCCGAGCTGCTACTTGGTCAGGGGCAAACACATTTGCAAAATTCTACAAATTTGATACCCTGGCTGAGGAGGACCTTGAGTTCTCTCATTCGGTGCTGCAGAGTCATCCGCACTCTCCCGCCCGTTTGGGAGCTTTGGTATAATCCCCATGGTCCTGACGGAGTCCCCAGCATCCACTTAGGACGTTAGAGAAAATAAGAATTTACTTACCGATAATTCTATTTCTCGTAGTCCGTAGTGGATGCTGGGCGCCCATCCCAAGTGCGGATTGTCTGCAATACTTGTACATAGTTATTGTTACAAACAAATTCGGGTTGTTATTGTTGTGAGCCGTCTGTTCAGAGGCTCCTACGTTTGTCATACTGTTAACTGGGTTCAGATCACAAGTTATACGGTGTGATTGGTGTGGCTGGTATGAGTCTTACCCGGGATTCAATATCCTTCCTTATTGTGTACGCTCGTCCGGGCACAGTATCCTAACTGAGGCTTGGAGGAGGGTCATAGGGGGAGGAGCCAGTACACACCACCTAATCCTAAAGCTTTATTTTTGTGCCCTGTCTCCTGCGGAGCCGCTATTCCCCATGGTCCTGACGGAGTCCCCAGCATCCACTACGGACTACGAGAAATAGAATTATCGGTAAGTAAATTCTTATTTTTTCCACCTAAATGTAATGTTAGTTAATTAATGCTTTAGGGATCTATTTACTAAGCCTTGAATGGAGATAAAGTCGCTGGAGATAAAGTACCAGCCAATCGGATCCTAACTGCTATGCCACAGGCGCTGTTTGAAAAATGACAGGAGCTGATTGGCTGGTACTTTATCTCCAGTGACTTTATCTCCATCCAAGGCTTAGTAAATAGACCCCTAATTCTCTAATACCTACAGTATAGTAGAAACAACAACTAAGTTATTAATTATATGTTATATTGGTATAGACTTTTGTTTGTACTTGTGTTTGGACTTCTGGGAAACATCTAATACATGTAAATTTTAAAAAAATATGAAGAATTTATTGCAATATCATATATAATTTACATACTAATATGTTAGTATCTCTCCTTTTAGCTTGGATCTATTGAGGTACAAGATAAAAGGACCAATGATGTGTCTGCAGATTGCTGCGATTCCACGCTGTCCCGGCAACACTTTCATTGATTTGGACCCTTATATTGCACATTGTTCGTCATTGGTGGAACTCTATACAACTAGTCCACATAGCAAATTTATTTGGAGATGCTTTGAGTGCAACGTTCGTCTGTCCCACTATGGGCCCTGCTCTACTGTTCTGACAAGGGCCGCAGCAAAGCCTTATTTGGACTCAGTACTGATGTTAATAATAGAAGATGTTAGTGTATGTAGGCAATACATCCACTTTCTCTGGATCAACACATCTAACACATTCAACTTAACAGCTTTATCTATTTTTCCAAACTTTCTGTATGACTGTCAAATGTACATGCAAAATGATGCATAATCTTGATGTAATTCTGTAGAGCAGAATGCGGGACTCTGCTGATCATGTGTCACATAGGCAAAGAGGAAGAATCAGTGCGTAGGAGGAGGTCCCTAGTATTGCCGGGCCCTACTCACCTCCCAGCGCTGTAGCTACAACACCTCTTACACTATCGTATGGGGATGCGGTTAAGATACCGGCTGTCGGGATCCCAGCAGTCGGAATACCATCACTGGATTCCCGACACCCATCAGACTGCTGATGCCGAAATCCAGATCAGATCCAGGAGACCAATGCTGGAATCCCAACAGCCGGCGCCCTGACTGTAAGTCGGGGGTGAGGTCAGGGTTAGGCTGCAGGGAGGGTTGGGTTAGGCACCACCGGGGGAAGGTTAGGTTTAGGCACAACCAGGGAGAGGTTAGGGTTAGGCACTAAGGGGGGAGGATAGGGTTAGATTGCAGGAATGGAGAGTTAGGGGGTAAGGGATAGACGGGAACATAGTTACCTCGCCCCAGTCGGGATTTCACAGATCGGGATGCCAGCGTCGGTATCGAGACCAGCGCCATCCTGTCCAGCAGTCGTTCATACTGAACCCCTGGCTACATGCCACCCCTTAATGCTGGGCTTATTGTCATTTGGTTCTTTATTTTTTACTCCTTTTTTTTTTCAGATTTAATTACCGTTCATTATGGAATGTAGAGAAAGCAGTTAGTAAAGGAAACAATAGTGTTTAGTGAAGGAATTAATTTTGGTTTTGTCTTATTTGAGCAAAAGATAAAAACTGTATTTTTAAGAAAATTTGCCAGATTCGTGTAGTAAATGGTTGTGGTTCTCTTTTTATTTATTTAATTTTTTTTTCTTTTTATGGCCATTAAAACACAAATGGTTGTTTAAATACATGGATTCAATAAACATTTCTGCAGAATTATGATCAGTTTAAAACCATTGCAGCTAAGCAGATCTACTGTATGTAGGGTACAGCCACAGCCACACACTTCGTAATATGCTTAGCTGCAATGGTTTAAACTGACAATTTCAACTATCTTCATATAGTTAGAATTACCAAGATTCCTACACAGGAGCAAATAGCTCAATGTGTTAGGTGTCTGACAGTGCATGAAGTTGTGAGTTTGAGCCCCAACTATGGCAAGCTGAGCTTATATATGTGTATAAATAAATATACATAAACCCTTGCAATTTCTGTTTTCCTCTGGCGGGATAGCTGTGGCAGACATGTGGCACCAGGTAACCTGGTTGTGGTGCATTAAAATAAAGAAATCCAACAATTTCTTGAACATTGAGATCACACATTTTTCACATTATACAGTATGTTTTTCAATTGGGCATATCTCATGTACAGCTGCTTAGCACATACAGCGGTTCTGAAAAATGTTGTAAGCTTGGTTATCTTCAAACCAAAACCTTCTCCGAATACCAGACCTTGTTATGACACCCATCTGCTGTAGCTTTAGTTCTCTGGCTGGGTGAGGTTCCAATTCAGTTTCTTTCATTCCTTTTAACTAACTGTTTGTTTTAACAGCTACACTATCTGGCAGGGATTATCATCCAGGCTGTTACACTGCCATGTATGCATTGCCTTTTTTTGTAATTGCAGATCTGTTGGCTTCGGTATGTTATGTGTTCAACCTCCGAGGCAAGCTTTGTGTGTGTTTTATTGCAATAAAACAATGTTTAGATTTTATAAATCATAACAATTTCTGGTCCGGAGTTGTTCTCATTCTGTAGATTCATTGTGCAGTTTTTCCGTTAATTTCCTGTAACCCTGTAGGCTGCACATTTTGTATACTGTAAAACATTTTTTTTTTGCTTGCCCCAAAATCTGTTATTTTTCCAAGCTCTGTGTAATAAGAAAGCAGATCATATTTTTTTTTTTATATTTTACATTAGTTAACACAAAGGTACTACTGTTGTATAGTATAGTAATACTCCAATGGTCTACAATGCTACATAAATATAGAAATTATATGTCAACAAACAGTTTAGGGTTCCTTCCAACTTGAAGCTAAGGGCTTTTATTTTCACAGGGTAAATATTGCCATAAGTGTATGAAACTGGCTTTATTTGTATTCAGTGTTTGAGATGCACACACGTTTCTACGCACACACAAATGACAGTAGGATGTTATACGAAAAGGCTTCCACATTGGGTTCTGTTCAGCGAAACCTTCCAATTTATTCGCAGATTATTTTTGGCAACAGTGCCAATCACATCAGTAATAAGCACCATTCCAAATTGGGATTCCTATACTTAAACTACACACCACAATTTTCTTGTATCAATCACTATGCCCACAAGAACAGGCTGCAAGTCCTAGCTCACTCCTAGCTGACACCTCCTGCATTGAAGCGAAGGATTTAACTGCCATGGATAGCGTGGGTGCAGCTGCTATGCCTTTCCTTGTCAATGGCCCTAATTCAGACATGATCGCAGAGCTGCGTTTTCGTACAGCCTGCAATCAGGTCTGAACTGCGCATGCATATGCACCACAATGCGCAGGCGCGTCGGTCCTCAGCGACGGGGAATGGCGAGCAGCAACGGGATGTACGAGAAAAGCAATCCCACGGGCGATAGCAAGGTGACTAACAGGAAGAGGGCGTTGTGGGTGGCCACTGACCGTTTTCAGGGAGTGTCTGGAAAAACACAGGCGTGTCCAAGCGTTGGAAGGGAGTGTTTCTGACGTCAGCTCCGGCCCCGATCATCGCACTGGAAGAATAAGTCCTGGGCTGTGCAGAGACTGCACCAACTCCTTTTTGTGCAACCGCACCCCTGCACAGTGATTTCCCCCTCCCCGTGTAGGCGGCGACTACCTGATCACAGGGATGCAAAAAACGCACCCTAGCGATCAGGTCTAAATTAGGCCGAAAGTCTCATCTGAATATGGGCGTCTTTCCAATGCAAAACATGTTTTAAGACCCAGAAATGTCCAGTTACATCCCATAGCCAAATCCTACTTGTTGATAAAAAGACCGCTGCTGTGTGTGATCATCTCTCATAGACACACATGTTTAATTACTGATGTATGAGCCCTCTCAATATACTACCTGATAAGGTAAGCCCACCACTGCACACGTACGTGCATACCTCCTCAGTGGAGTAAGAACTTCTGTGCTGTGAGTGATGTCATGATGACTTCAGGGTAGTGGACAAGTGGAATAGCCTCCCATCAGAGGTGGTAGAGGCTAAGACTGTAGAGCAATTTAAACATGCTTGGGACAGGCATATGAATATCCTTACAAAGAATTAAGGTTCATAAAGGGTTGAGATTGCCTAAAGGATAAAAAAAAGGGGCAGACTAGATGGGCCAAGTGGTTCTTATCTGCCGTCAAATTCTATGTTTCTATGTTTCTTTTTAGTTTTTCCTCTTGATCGAAGATGTGGTTAGTATGGCTGCAGCATGAAGCATAAGCCAACTAATGCTTTACGTGTACATCATGGCAAAACAATAATCAGTGTTCATATCAACTGTCCATAATAAGTTACACAGTTGTCCAAGACTGTGTGATGTACATCTCTTTGCCGGACACATACAGTGCTAGGCGGCTCACACATGCACATATTGTATTGACCTTTCCAGTATTGCTGAGGTAGTAGAGTATCGGTATAAACTAATCTATAAAACTGAGAAAAGACTGAGTTATAAGTGCTACAACAGTATGCAATGTAGTAAAGAAAAAGAGAGCAGCAACATAGTGCGAGCTGAGAGACACATTAAGGGGGTAAGTTTGACTTGCACTCATAGTATTACAAGGCACATAAGTACCTAACGCATGTCCAGAAAAAAACATAATAAGGTGCGGATTTAAGAGTGAGGGCGCCCATAGGCACAACAGTAATGGCTGCCCAATACCTGCCTAAGTTTAATATTTTTATTGATTTATCATAAGCCTTCATTTGATGATAGTCAGTTTAATTGAATAATAAAAAAAATCCACTAACTATGACATTTTTCTATTTTTAATTATGTGTACGTTAACTAAGTGGGACAGCTTATAGGGGCAGTATGCGCATGTACTACTTGCTTACACTCCATTCAAGATGGCATATTGTACAGTACAGTGGAAATGTTTTGCAGTTACTGGTATTTTTTGGGCTGACAACCAAGACAAGCATCAAGTGCTGCCCCCAAACAAGTGCCACCCCCAAACAAGTGCCTCACGTGCCTAATGGGAAATTCGCAACTGCATACAGTATATTCAAGGCAGGGACTATAGTATCCATTGGGAGATGTCCATTCATGTAATTCTCAAAGGACTTGTCCTAACCCACTCCATGTACAGTGTTTCGGATTCGGGATGTGGTCAAAATAAACACAGTCAGGATTCCAACAGTTAGGAGACCGAATTCCTACACATCCTGGAGGTGAGTACAGGGGTTAGAGTTAGGCACTCAGGGAGTGGTTAGGGTTAGGCTGCGGGAGGGGATGGTTAGGGTTAGGCTACAGGAGGGGATGGTTAGGGTTAGGCTATGGGAGGGGTGGTTAGGGTTAGGCTACTGGAGGGTATGGTTAGGGTTAGGCTACTGGAGGGTATGGTTAGGGTAAGGCTATGGGAGGGGTGGTTAGGGTTAGGCTACAGGAGGGGATGGTTAGGGTTAGGCTGCAGGAGGGGTGGATTAGGATTAGGGGTAGGGAGAAAATATTTACTAGGATGTGTTGAGATTCTGTCCATCTTGATCCCGCTGTCTGTCTCCTGACTGTCAGGATCCCGACTGCCAGGATTTCGTACCCAAGCCCAGACTCATTCCCAACCTTGTGCAGTGGATATTTCTTCCAAGGGATATTATATGCACTGATACAGTATATGTACTGATATTGGCATTTTAGTGGAACAATGACAGTTCATTTTTGTATGGGTGTGGGAAAGTGTATCTTGTTTTACAGGTGGGTAGGTACCAGGGAATTTTCACGTTTTTTGACCTGATATATGGCATTAATAATTATTCCATATTATAAATGAGTGTTACTGATATAGGAGCAGTGTTTTTTAAATTAGGTGATAAATTGTACCTGATAAATAAATGTATGTAGATTTTATACATATTACAGAATGCCGATAATACCAAGTGATGCTGATGCAGCCACATATTTTAATGTTATTTTCTGTTTTCAGTAAGCGGAATTAACATAAACAAATAACAATTGACAACGATGGCTAAATACCCTGAAACAATATACTAGACAACACGTATGTGTGTATAGACCATAAATATGTATGTGCTTAGTCTTGCCCTGCTGTGATAATTATCTCTCCAAGGAGAGCTCTCAACATTCTGCAAACAGAGGCTCCCCTTCCAGTGGGTCACTTCAGATGACGAACACTCGCTCGTTCTTCATTCCACTTGCCTGCACAAAACAAACCTTCTCTTGTTAAGATATCAGGTCACTGTATACTTGTCCTCGTGGGTCTTGCCTTGTGTACGCCGAATTGTATAAACTTAAAGCATCAATATAGAAAATACTGGTTTGGCTCCCCAAAAGCACATCAGGCTGCAGCAAACATAGTTGCTGCTATTCAGGCTCGCGGTCAATTACTTGAACCCTTTGGCTACTCAGGGAATTACTTGTTAACACTCAACAAATATATTAATGTTTAAGGTTTGCTGCAAAGCCTCTTTCCTAACAAGTAAAATATCAGTAAATCTGAAGGATGTATATTATTACCTATTTCGCCCTATTTTTGATTAAGCTATTGAATTCAAATAACTGTGTCATATTATTATTATAACAGGTTTTTTTCTGGTAGGACCTTTACGCATGAGCTGCTAGGCAATGACTTAGAATTGGGGTTGAATGCAGCAGCTCTTCTAAATCATCCATAAGATTTTTTCTTTCTTTCGGTTAACTGAAATTATTGATCAGCAGACTTGTTCCATTCAGGGCCTTCCTGGAGAACACATCACGTTATTTGTTTATTAAGTGTATTCCAGTTATTAGTACACTTGCCTCTATACAGTGACAGTATTTATGCGCTCTGCAGAGCATTTCATATTGAAAACGTAACTGATTTGATACTGTTCCCACAAATATTTTTTTTTACCAGAGCTCTCAGCAGATCTGTACCCCTTAATTGCAAACAAAGCAAAAAGTGAGCACCGATCTGGTGCTCAGTTTTTGCATGAGTTCTGGTATGTAAAATAAATAGTGTAAAAATCTTCATCCCTACCCTGTAGAACTGCACTGATAATCTTCTGTACAATTCAACACCAGGGGGCAATTCATTTGTGTGTGAAGTGCAGAAGCGCAATACAATTACGGTAGCCCAACAGCTCCAATTTTCCTACACACCTCTGTGGCGGTCACCAGTTGTTAGGCAAAACCATAGTAACATAGGCAACTTGCTGGGTGTGGCATAGTACTGAAGGTTAACGGTTAGAATGTTGACAGTACCTAGGTCGACCCCAAAAGGTCAATATGCACAAGGTCAACGTTGAAATGGTTGACACATGAAAAGGTAAATTTGAGTTTTTTTAAATGTTTTTGGTGTCAATTTATGGATTTGAGCACATGGACCCCTAATTAGTGTACAACTTGGCTCGCCATGCTTCTGGCAAGGCGCCTTGCTCCTCTCCTCTTTACTCAACATAGATTACCATTCTCAGTTGTAATCCACGTGGATGGTACGGTATGAAAAAGCCCTAAAAAAAAAAAAAAATGCAAAATACTCATGTCAAACATATGCTGTGTCAACCATTACCAAGACGACCATTTGAACACGTCAAGCTTTTCACCGTGTCGCCCATATGGTATTGACCTTTTCGCTGGATCCCCAACAGTCACCACTAACTGAGTTGTCCTCACTCACAGTTTTCATAAACAATTAATATTTTAACACTGATATTTCCAGATTGAACATATTTAAGGGACCAATAAGCAAAGATTATGGATTTAGTAAAGACCTATTTAGTGTTAGTAATTTCAGCCTTGTTAACATTTGCCCTTATCTGCAACACATTGTTCACTCTAGTCTTTTATCACTATACAGTGATACTGTGGGAGTCTGCAGATCCTGGCCACACACACTACACAGTACCTGCTACTAGCACCTCTTTGCTCTGTTTTTTGTCATTCAACATTTTCAAGTGTCTAATCAGTGCCTAATTAAATTTCCTTTGATTGGGCTACAACAGTGGAGGGGGTGATAGGAGACAGACAAGAATCAAAAGTATTTGAGGCAGACAAAAGCTGTCCTCTGCTTTATTTCACGCCAACTTGGCTAATGGCACACGCTCTGGAAAATAATTTAGTGAAAACAACAGACCTACTGCAAAATGATTTCCAAAGCAAATAAAGCCACATGATATATGCTAAAGGATTTTATGCAAGGGATGTTTCTATAAAAATGATGCTGTCAGACAAAACAAAGACATTCTGCCTAAATCCTTTGCTTCAAAACTGTTGGAATAATTACGCGTGTAACATAATTAAAGGAGGATTGTCACAACTTTACTTTATCCAAGCAAGATGTAGACGAGGAAAGAGCGGGAGAGAGAGCGAGAGAGAGAGAGCACTGTCAGAGCCAGATATATGTGAATAAAACATGGCAACGATAGTCTGGTAATAAATTTATGATGAAGCATTTACAGTCGGAGTATACTGCATGCTACAGACATCACTAATAGATTCTAAATGAGCAAGTTTCTAGGTAGATAAATATATCATTTCTGCTTGAATAGAAGATGTCCCTTTTATCGTTTGGAAAGATATTCCTGTTTAGAGCATGCACATATTACACAACAGATGCCGAGATTCTAAGCCAATAAAAAAGTATTGAATTAATAAAAATAAATGCAAGATGGGTGACTTAGACCATGCTGATATAGGTTATAAGGCTGACAGTGAAAATGCACGTGTTCTGTAATGCATGCTACTTACCTAGAAATATCTACCGAACTGCGCAAGGTATTATACTGTAGGTGTACCAGACTAGCTAGGTCAACCATTCCGCACATTTTACTCAGCACAGAGGGCCTGATTCAGACCTGATTGTAGCCGTGCAAAATTTTGCACGACTACGACCAGTTACTCAGACATTCGGTGGGACGCCCAGCACAGGGCTAGTCCGCTGGGCATGTCTGGCCTTACCCCCCCCCCCCCCGCACAAGTACAAGAGCATCGCACAGCGGCAATGTTTTTGTACTTGACGAGTAGCTCCCTGCCAGCGCAGCTCCTGCAGGCTGGCAGGGAGCTACCCATCGCTGTCCGGGTCGCAGCGGATGCATGTGACAACATGCAGCCGCCGCGGCCTGCCCCCACATGATCCGGGCACACCTGCATTGCCCAGACCGCACCCACAGAACGGCGGGCAAATGCCGCCGGCCCGCACCCTCCCGCCCAGCGACTGCCTCTGCCTGTCAATCAGGCAGAGGCGATCGCAGGGCTGAGATGGCCATCGGCTGTCTGGCATACGCCGGTGCACAGCGGCGCCGGCGCATGCACAGTTCAGACCTGATCGCTGCTGTGCAAAAACGCACAGCAGCGATCAGGTCTGAATTAGGCCCAGAGTTCCTGATTTTCCTGCAAAATGTGCATGCATTATATAAGTAGGATCATGTATATACTATATAGTACTGTATTCCAAGCTTACATAAAGTCTAATATAATTTATAGAAATGAAACATTCCTGGCCAGTATATCATTCCAAGCCATAAGATGTTTGCATGTCTTTCCAAAGCAATAATTACGTACTTCACACACAGAAGTGTACTTGGTTCTTAATATATTTGCTTTAAGATCTGTTCTATTGTTTATTGTTAGTTAAATATTAAGATGCGGCTTCATCAGGGCAGTATTTCTGTATAGTGTCCAGATACATAAGCACAAGATAAAGTGTACTATACTTGTTTTTGTGCATTTATATGTACATACTTCAATGTATGCAAGATTTTATCTATTTGTGTGGCAGCTGGGGTGTGTATTTCTTTTTACGTGATGCAGTATTACTGACATACTGTAGGTATTATGGACTGGATGTTATTTGCCTGGCTAATCACCGCGGGCTTGTAGCAGTAGCCAGTGCTATTAAACTGCAGCCCAGCGATAAGCCTGCAGGCTACAATTTCTGTTTGAACCTCAGGAAGCTGAACAGAAATCCGTGGGGAGTAGGGCTTTGTGCTCTTATCGCAGACATCAGAATCTATTGGTTAACGCACATTAGCTGCAGATTAACCATGTGAGGAAAAGGGCTTGTAATTGAATAGCTCCGGGTATAACAGTCTGAGCACTTTACCTGTGAGTATCAAACCAAAGTGAATCTACTCTGCTACTTGTAAAGGCTTAAGGGCATATTTATTAAAAAATATATGCTGGATATTTCCCTAAAACGTCCATGTATGGAAGGGTGAGCCCCCATTTTTTAACCACAATACCAGACCCCATAGGTTTCCGGCGATCCTTGATTTCTTTTTGCAGCTATAAGTGGCTATAACATTTTTTAATTGTCACGATTAATTCCCGATAATTAAAAAATATGCCCCTTAGTGACACTATGTGCTGAATGATCAATGCCTTTGTGCAATAGTTTGGTTATTATAATTACCAGGATCTAGTCTATAGATGTTCTTCTGATCCTTCCTGTAGAAGCCAAGGCCAAGTATGTACCTCTAGCTATGATAGCTGGGATTTATTGAATGCCATTTTGCTACAAGCAACAGCATATGCTTCTATCTCTACCTGAGCAAAGTATTAGAGACATCACAGGGCTAAGGGAGATGGGGCGGATAGAGGTTTAAAATACAAGAAAGGCAAAGAACAACCAGACAAGCAGCTTCTGGATACAGAACAGACAAGTGCCCCTGCCACCAAGAACCTAGAAACATGTCAAGCGCTGCATGTTTGTTGTTCTACACAGAGGGCACTGCCGCAGTCCACAAGTATTGATTCTTTTTCATTGTATGGAGACAGAAACTGTCAAGCTCCAGCAGGCCGGCCTCGGTGAGGCTCAGACATCTATTCCCTGCACTGCCTACCAGATGAGCCCCCATAGGAGACATCCAAGCAAGACATGCCAATGTCCGTCTCATGTGCAAGTAGCCCTGGTGCTCTCCCCTGGAACGAGAGAACGATATTTAATATTATTCAGTACTTTATCAGAAGGAAAGACTCTTGAGGAATGCAGATTTCACATTGTAATTCAGATAAGACAAGCATGCTGTTTCATGTTCTTCACTTTACTATGAAATATATAGTTTGTTTACTAAGCAGATGATTTTCTGGAGTAAATAAGTAAAATCAACACTGCAAAATATAGATAATTCCAGTGTCAGTCACCTTGCAAATACTTACTTAGGGGTCTATTCAATAGTAGTCGGAATTGCCGTCTAGTCGTAAAAGACGGAAGTTTCCGACTTTTTGTGGTCGAATCAGGGTTCAACCTATTCAAAGGGTTTGTCGTTTTTCTGACTTGTCAGAAAACACGTGGATCGGCGGATAAGCCGCGGATCCACGTGTTTTGTTAGCTTTGCGGCCAAATCTGTCAGGTTTTTGTCCCGTTTTCGACAATGTCAATCCGACTTTAAAAAAAGTTGGAATGGTATTGTCGAAAATGGGCAAATACAGTCGGATTTACCCGCAAATTTAATACTGCACTGTCAGATCCTTTCCGTCGGAGCGTATCCGACATGCATTGAATACCTAATAGTATCTACATTGTAAGCAAGATGTAACCAAATATAAAGTAAAATAAGACAAACTGTTCCTGTACAATTTGCTTATATATAAAAGTACAAGTGTTTTTTTTGTTGTTGTTGTTGAATACATGAATACTTCCTGTGCTATGTGCTAATTTGTTCTTTCCCTGCATTTAGTGTACTATATGTGAAGGAGGCTGGGATTAGTCACTGGGTCAAACTGACACCTTATATTTTGTACTGTTCATACTATGGATTCTATACTCACACAGTGCAAAGTGCCTCTCTTGGATTCAAATATCCTGTTCTCCCGTTCAATACAAATAATCATATACCTAAGGTTGTCACTGAAGGGTAAATTCATCATCCCTTATTTTCTTCAAAAGTAGGTGAAAATTAACATTTTGTAGAAAGTAAGGTTCAGGGCCTTTCATAAATTGTGTAACGCAGCAGATTATTACTGATATATCCTAGTTATTGTGAACTATTTGGAAGTGATTTGTCATCTGCTGATGTAGCTATGTTTATTTACCCTGTACTTGTCCTATACTGTCATCAACTGTAAGTTGCTGTTTTCCTGTTTGATTATTTGTTTATGTACTCTGTAATTGGGCGCTGCGGAACCCTTGTGGCGCCATATAAAAAAAGGATAATAATAATTTGTAAGTGTTTGACAGTCAGGGACCGTGTGTGGGTGGTAACAGAGGTGGTGGTTACTAAAAGGCAGACGCAATAGTTTTGGGTGTGTATCTGCAATCCCGTATGCAGTCAAAAT
Organism: Pseudophryne corroboree; assembly: GCF_028390025.1. Classification (NCBI taxonomy): domain Eukaryota; kingdom Metazoa; phylum Chordata; class Amphibia; order Anura; family Myobatrachidae; genus Pseudophryne; species Pseudophryne corroboree. The sequence goes on from NC_086444.1 coordinate 570,546,388, forward strand.
GGTTCCGGCATCTCAGTTCCGTTGGCCAGTCTTCCACACCCATAGGGTTCCTCATAAGGTCAATGATCAACAAATGGTTATGTCTTTATGCACAAGCGGCAGATCTGAGATCCCTCCAGTGGGAAACTCAATACAAATTCCGGTGGCTGTGACATTTGCATGTTTGCTCATAGGCCTGTGTACATTTTCATACATGTCTGTATCTCTGAATCAGGCCATGGGTTCTGTATGTTTTGTCAACATTTATCATTCAACATGTTGATATGTTCATAATGTCGACATTGGTCATGTTGAAATGCCGAACGTCAGCACTGATGGATTGTCAAAATGGTGAGAATATCAACACTGTGTTTTTAATGTCAGTGTATCCCTAAAAATAACCCTACTGGTAACTCCAATCCTAAACCTAATGCATATATTGAGGGCTAGATGCATCATCGCTTGGAAAGTGATAAAATGGAGGGTGAAAAAGTACCAGCCAATCAGGTCCTAACTACCGTATCACAGGCTGTGTTTGAAAAATGGGAGTTAGGAGCTGATTGGCTGGTACTTTTTCACTCTCCATTTTATCAGTTTCCAAGCGATGATGCATCTGGCTCTGACACTTTACAGTCTCAACATTTCATCTGTCGACATTCTGCTCATACCGACATTCCCCAGGTATTAGCATTTCAACATTTTTCTGTCAATATCAACCTCCTAGTGTCGACATTATGAATGTCACCATTGTCGACATGGTGACTTATAGATCTAGTCAGCTGACTGTGAATGGCTCATCTTGAGTGTTTCATGTTTACTGAGACATGATTTACATGTAATTGTCACGTAGCAAAGCATTGAAGCAGCTATTGTGAAAAAGGGGAATTACTGTATACAGCAGTTATTGGTATTATAGTGCAGTTCATCTGGTGAGCAATAATTCATTGTATGGGGATGTTAGACATTGTACTGGATTTGCTGGGTCTACCAGCATCAGCTCTTTGTTTTATTGTGTTGTATCTCTCAATTTGTATGCATATGGCTAATGACTACTTTCCTGCAATCCATTATATATGGACAAACTAGAGATATATAGGGGCACAGCATTAATGTATGATGTTGTGTTGTTCCCTTTATTACCTGTTCATACCAAGCTAGACCTGCTATAAGAATAGAACAAAAACTATTAACAAAGACAAAGCTCCTTACGAGTTTATTATGTGAAGGGTGATTGTGCTTTATTGATCTTTCAAAGAAAAACCTCAAATAAACAAAAATAAAAACCTGTGTCTATACTGGCAAAGCATGTATATAATCTGGATTCAAGAAAGATTTTACAGGGTAAAATTGACCATACGCTTAAAGATGTATTGTCCAATCTGGCTGGTTGGAATTAAAATCTGGTAATGTATGGGAGAAAATGACAATTGACCATTTGCTCTAGAACACTGAAAAGCAGACAAAAATGGCCAATCAGACAAATTGGTTAAATCCATTTAATTTAACCAATTTCTCTGAACAATAGTTTTTGACAATTTTCTGGCAATTTGGGGCAAATGGTTAGTTGTCATTTGCTCCCATACATTACCAGGTTTTCATTCCAATCAGCCAGATTGGACAATAAATCTTTAGGCGTATGGCCAGCTCAAAAGATTGTAGTGCACCCATCATTAAAGGATGTTTCTAAATATCAGTTTTCTCTGTGGCACCGACAAGTGTGTCGTTAGCAGACATTGCCATGGTCAAATGTTTTGCTTCAGAATGGTAAGTACTTATGTACTTCAATTCAATATTATACCCAGTGGTATGTCTATAATGGGTGCAGGGTGTGCGGTGCACACAGGCCCTGGATCCAGGAGGACCCACACTTCACACCCTGCACCCATATAATTATACTTCCCCCTCCAGAGTCCTGCGTCGGCCAGCGCTGGTGACATAAATCACCAGGAAAATGGCGTGGTGGCCATTTTCCTGGTGAGTTGTAGATATGTCCCCAGGAATAAGGCGCAGGTGCCATTTTCCTGGAGACCTACGCATGTGCAGTAGACTCTGACACAAAGACAGAGTCTGCAATGCTGAGGCCGCTGACAGAGAGGTGGGAGCCTGCAGTGAGCCTGTACACGGGCACCCTCCACTCTTAATCCGCCCCTGATTATACCTTTTAATATTATATGTGCCTTTTCCCCTGTGTTTGACTTTGAAAATGAAAACTGCATTTGTGATTGTTTTTATAAAGTATATTAATATACCGTAGGTGCAATGTATCAAGTGATACAGTACATAGGGGATGTTGGGAGCAAAGGAAAAAAAAGCAAATAACTTTGCACCTGAAACAAGCCATGTTGCTATGCAATTGGTGCAAATTAGGGATGGCCATCGCTGAGCTCATCATCGATAGTTACCATTGATGGTAATACTGCAAACTATGAAATGGGGAGCATTGATGGATTCATCCATCAATGGTCATCCCTGCTCTATCACCGTAATCATATACTGATTACTGATATGACAACTTATAATTAACACAGACAAAGATCTTGTAATAGATTTTGGGCTGCACAGCTGCAAGCAGATCTTCCTCGCTCATGTGCAGGATGAATGCATTACTGTACATTCTAGTCTCCTTCACCTGATTAGGATCAGAGTACTCCCATGGGCATGATCAGAACAGCATTTTTCATCTGTCCTTCAGCTGCTGACACAGCGGAACCCCCACGCTGCCGTTTGTCATTTTTTTACACTGTGAAAAGAGTGGCCAAGGAATTCAAGCACATTCTGTAGGTAGGTGACAGCTAAGTGTACATCTTAGTACAGCATGCACTGAACTTGCTGACCCTGTTGATTGACTGCAGGGTATGCCTACTATTGACGTTTCTAATATCACTGTAGAAGAGACCGTACAGCACAAATGGAGATAATATAGGAGACAGTAGACAGTATGCTAGTAAAAAACCTGAGTAGATATTATATCGTTTTTCTTAGTCCATTTAATGAAAAGTATCCGACTATGTACTTGACCTTTTACATTGCACGGATATACAGAACACAGTAACAATGGAGTTAAAAATCAAGGATAAGTTGCCACAAGCTCAGGCCTTTGATGCATACATTATTTATCCCACTACTTCCTAGGGAGATGGCAGCCCATCACAGCCCCCCTAACTATATTGGTTTAGCCTCTGGGCTAAGTTCATAAACAGAATTAGCTTCTTTTCATTATTTCCACTTGTGTGCAATAATCTGAAGTCATGTCCAACACAACTAGAAAGAGAGATTATAATTGGCCTTTGTAGTTCAGTCTCTCTGTAAACTTCAAGGATATTTTTTTTCTTTTTCAACAAGTTTGGGTCACTTGGGCAAGTCAGGGGCGGGCAGCTCTGTCTAAGTGAATGTGGATAATTCCTTGGTTGGAACTGTGTGCATGCATTGTGCACTGCAGCCTCTCACATCCCAAGTCACACTGACTCTTAGCCTTCATTTCCCTCAACACAAATTATAATAGAAATTACAGGCAGGGAAGTATACAAGCAGTAAATTATAGACAGGGAAGTATACAAGTAGTAATATAAATTATAGGCAGGGAAGTATACAAGTAGTAATAGAAATTATAGATAGGGAAGTACACAAGCAGGAATATAAATTATAGGCAGGGAAGTATAAAAGTAGTAATAGAAATTATAGATAGGGAAGTACACAAGCAGGAATATAAATTATAGACAGGGAAGTATACAAGTAGTAATATAATTATAGGCAGGGAAGTACACAAGTAGTAATATAAATTATAGGCAGGGAAGTACACAAGCAGGAATATAAAATATAGGAAGTAAAGTACACAAGCAGTAATATAAATTATAGTCAGGGAAGTGCAGTGCACAAGTAGTAATATAAATTATAGTCAGGGAAGTGCAGTGCACAAGTAGTAATATAAATTATAGGCAGGGAAGTGCAGTGCACAAGTAGTAATATAAATTATAGGCAGGGAAGTACACAAGTATTAATATAAATTATAGGCAGGGAAGTACACAAGTAGTACTATAAATTATAGGTAGGGAAGTACACAAGCAGTAATATAAATTATAGTCAGGGAAGTGCAGTGCACAAGTAGTAATATAAATTATAGATAGGGAAGTACACAAGTAGTA